>NC_091774.1:67668492-68274646 GCF_029378745.1 Bos indicus
TTCAAGTGCATCTAACAGAACATCTAAAATAACAGAAGTCTGGTTTTCTCTCACATAAGAGAAGTCTAGAGGTTTGCAGTCCAGAGCTGGTATAGTGGTTCCACTGTTAAAAAAAAAAAAAAGCCAGGTTTTCTGCATTTTGGGCCAGCTTCCTGGTGTGTAGCTTCCATCTTTATGGTAACTTCATGACACAGGAGTTTGCTGGAGCGTCAGTCATCACATCCACATTCCAGGCAACAGTAGGGAGGACAAGAGTTTTCTCCTGCTTTTTGTATTTTTTTAATAGAGACTTTCCAGAATTCCCTCCCAGAGGTATCCATTAGAACCTGATTGATTGTATGTCACATATAGCTGCAAAGAAGTCCCGAAAAGGAATCTTTTAGCAGTTTAGCCTGGTAGCTTAGTCATAAACAATCCTCCTGCAATGCAGGAGACTGCCTATCATGCAGGAGACCCAGTTCAATCCCTGTATCGAGAAGATCCCCTGGAGAAGGAAATGGCAACCCACTCCAGTATTCTTGCCTGGAAAATTTCATGGACAGAGGAGCCTGGCAGGCTACAGTCCATGGAATCACAAAGAGTCAGACATGACTGAGTGACTAAGCATCCACATTGCTATCTTTAATGATAGAGAAGTTCTGAAATTTGAAACTGGCCAGTACCCTGTGGGGCCTCCCAGGGACAGACTTCTGTGTCCCTTAATTATAGAAAAACTTTAGCATCCTAGGCCTTCCTCAAATTCCAAAAAAGCAACTTTAATCAGGGAAGTGAGAAAATGCAGAAACAAAGAAAAATAATCAAGCAAGGCAAAATCCTAACAGTTTAGCCATAAAACAAAGTAATGTCTCTTTAGTTCCTCCTCAGAGGCTACAGTTAATATCCTGAGCCATATCCTTGAGTTGTGTTGCAGATACTGAAACTCCCATCAGGTGGAAGAAGTTAATTGCATGCTGATGATCAGCTTGCAGAGCTCAGACTGGTTGGAACCATAAAGTTGATGATGTTGACTCCCAAAATACCATCTGGTTACCTCACCACCAAGATTGAGGGCAGGAGGAGAAGGGGACGACAGAGGATGAGATGATTGGACGGCATCACTGACTCAATGGACATGGGCTTGGGTGGACTCCGGGAGTTGGTGATGGACAGGGAGGCCTGGCGTGCTGCAATTCATGGGGTCGCAAAGAGCTGGACACGACTGAGCTACTGAACTGAAATAAACTGAACTGAACTGACCTCACCACCATTCAATTAGAAGAATGTCCACAAGCTGAAAAGACACTCTACAATCCTCATCCCTAATGTTGCCTTTAAAAACCCTTCCCTGAAAGCTACTGGGGAGTTGAGTATGTGCTGCCTTTTCTCTTTCCTTGGCTACATGGTAGGCACCTTGCCATGAATCCTGTACTTTCCTTCACCACAGCCCGGTGTCAGTAGACTGGCTTTTGCTGCATGTCAGGCGAGCAGATCCAAGTTTGGTTCCACGGCAATAAGAAGAAAAGAGAATAAATGTTAGTAGCAGCTGTGGGTCTTGGTCTTATTCTTATTTGGGGCAGAGAATATGTCAGGACTAGGTTACAGGGAATTTGCCAAGCCTTGCTGATACAGAGAATCACAGGCAGGACTGAATGAGAAATTACACAGACAAGACATAGCAACGGGAAGCAAACTGCAGATGAGGCAGGGTGAGGAGAGAGAATCCGTACTGTGAGAAGATCAAATGGCTGTGGGTCACTGCTGATTGAGGGAAGGAAAAGTCTGCTGCTGCTACTGCTGCTAAGTTGCTTCATTCGTGTCCGACTCTGTGCGACCCCATAGACGGCAGCCCACCAGGCTCCCCAGTCCCTGGGATTCTCCAGGCAAGAACACTGGAGTGGGTTGCCATTTCCTTCTCCAATGCATGAAAGTGAAAAGTGAAAGTGAAGTTGCTCAGTCATGTCCAACTCTTCTCGACCCCATGGACTGCAGCCTACCAGGCTCCTCCGTCCTTTTGGAAATGGGATTTTCCAGGCAAGAGTACTGGAGTGGGGTGCCATTGCTTTCCCCAGGAAAAGTCTAAAACTGTTTAATTCCACTCACAGGTTCATATAACAAAGAGGAATCTGTCCAGTTTGGCTTCTAGTCCTTGGTGACATTTCCTATAAATATTTTTATAGAAAAATATTTGAAATATTTATAGAAAATATAGAAAAATCTTTGGGAGGGAATTCTGGCAAGTCTCTGTTAAAAAATTACAAAAAGCTGGAGAAAACTCTTGTCCTCCCTACTGTTGCCTGGAATGTGGATGAGATATTTTCTACAAATATTTAATTTAGTTAAGACTCATCTCAGGCTTCTCAGGTGGTGCTAGTGGTAAAGAACCCATCTGCCAATGCAGGAGACATAAGAGACGTGGGTTCGATCCCTGGGCTCAGAAAATCTGCTGGAGGAGGGCATGGCAGCCCGCTCCAGTATTCTTGCCTGGAGGATCCCATGGACAGAGGAGCCTGATGAGCTACAGTCCATGGGGTCACAAAGAGTCAGATGCAAGTGAGGTGACTTAGCACACATGCACACAAGACTCAACTCACTTAGGAGTAACGGTGAAAAGAGAATGATCACAGGATGTTTATGTAAAGATGTTAGAAGAAGACAGAAAAGGAATGGAAATAAATAATGGCAGATAAAGAACATTCACCAGAAAAATATGGTCAAAGACTAACAAAAATTATCATCAAACATATCATCATTAATAAAAAAATAACATAATGAAGTAATTGCCTCCAGAAAACAAGGTTCAAAAAGGTGAGATGGTAGAAAGTGATGCTCTGTGACCTGACAGAGCTCTGGGAAGAGATGGAGGAGAGAAGTAAGTTCAACAAAGGATCGAATGCAACACTATAAAGGGAAGACACTGGTGAACATAAGACACAGGAAAAAATGTAAAATACCAGGAGCATTTTTTAAAAGATTAGGACAAGATAATAGATATCGAAGACAGAAAGTCTAAAATACCCATAGCTGGTATTAACAATGAAGATAAATAAGGAAGCTGAACTGATATGTAAAGATAATTTTTAAAATTGAAATTTTAGAATTTGAGAGACCTTTTCAGGAATAAAAGAAAACTAGAATCTATAAGTAGAAAGGTCATATTCTATCCCAGAAAAAAAATTGCCTTGTTGGGAGAAAGAAAAACAAGGCAAAGTTTAGTATGATAGAGGCTACACTATATATAAATAAGCCAGTTTTGTATGCATTGAATATTTCTGAAATTGTCTCAAAAAAAATGACAGAAGTGCTTGCTTCTGGGGAGGAGTATTCTCAGTGGAGACTGCTAGATACTTACCAAACATCCATTTTCCTGCTGTATCTCAAAGTACAGAATTTCAGCTTTACCATCTGACATTTACTATTGAGATCAATGGTTCTCAAGGAGGCATATCCCTCCTTCTGTGGGAAATTTGGCAATACGTGGGGATGATTTAGTTGTTACAACTTGGAGGTAGTGTGAGGGACATGCTCCACTGGTGTCTGCTGGGATGCTAGTAGAGATGCTGCTAAACACCTCACAATGTATCAGACAGTCTTTTTCTCTATAGCAAAGAATTGTCTTTCCCAAAATGTCAATGATGCCGAGGTTGTGAAAGCACGGCTTAAGTTATGGATGATGAGATAGAAACGGAGATAAAATGTGGACTTCTGGGAAGTCTTTTTAAAATAAAGGGGGCATGCCTTTCTTCCTCCTTCCTCAGTCCTGCTGCTTAGAATGTGGATGTGATGTCAGAGACTGGGCAGCCGTCTTGGGTCATAAGGAAAAGGGTCACATCCTAAGGATAGTGGAGTGGGCAGGTGGAAGAATTCTGGGTCCCTGATGTGCATTTTTTCCTTCTTTCATTATTCATTTATTTACTGAATGTTAATTTCATGTATACTATGTGCCAGGCACTGTTTCAGACAGTGGGAACATAGCAGAAAACAAAACAAACAAATCTATGTCTTTATGAAACATATTCTAATTTGTTTATAATAAAATAATAGATAAGTAAAATATAAAGTATGTTGCATATGTGCCTGCTAAGCTGCTTCAGTTGTGTCCAACTCTCTGTGACCTTATGGACCATAGACTGCCAGGGTCCTCTATCCAGGGGATTTCCCAGGCATGAATACTGGAGTGGGTTGCCATGCCCTCCTCCAGGGGATCTTCATGTCTCAGGGATCAAACTTATGTCTCTTATATCTCCTGCATTGGCAGGTAGGGGCTTCCCTGGTATCTCAGACGGTAAAGAGTCTTCCTGCAAGGCAGGAGACCCAGGTTTGAGAAGATCCCCTGGAGAAGGGAATGGCTACCTACTCCAGCATTCTTGCCTGGAGAATTCCATGGACAGAGGAGTCTGGTGGACCACAGTCCATGGGGTTGTAAAGAGTCGGACATGTCTGAACGACTATCACTTTCACTTTCTTTATTACCAGGGCCACTTTATGTCAGATGGTAATAGGTGCTGTGAAGGACTGGAGAGCATGGAAATGGTAAAAAGTGCCTGTTAGGTGATGTTTTTAATTTTAAATATGATTATTAGGAAAGGTTCCAATGAGAAGTAAAGAACTGAAGGAGAGGAAGGTGTAAGTATTAAGAATATCTGTAATGTTTCCAGCAAAAGGAGCAGCAGATAGCCCTGTGGTGGGAGTGTGCTTGGAATATTGGAGGACCAGCAACACCACCACGGTGTCTGGAGTGGAATGAACAGGGGTGGAGTGGGAGGAGTCTGAATTGGAGAAGTGATGGGAGAACCCAATGATATAGGGCTTTGGGGGCAATTATAGGACTTTGGTCTTTACTTGGAAGGAGATGGGAAACTACTGGAGAATTTTTAGCAGAATAGTGATGCAATCTGAGTTAACATTTGAAAGGGTGACTCTGAATGCTGGGATGAGTTAAAATGGGGGCTGAGGGAGAAGGGTGCCTGAGGAGAGAATTATTGCAAAAAGTCATGTAGTCAGTAATGGCACCTTAGACCAAGGTGCCGAGAAGGCAATGGCAACCCACTCCAGTACTCTTGCCTGGAAAATCCCATGGGCGGAGGAGCCTGGTAGGCTGCAGTCCATGCGGTCTCGAAGAGTCAGACACGACTGAGCGACTTCACCTTCACTTTTCACTTTCATGCATTGGAGAAGAAAATGGCAACCCACTCCAGTGTTCTTGCCTGGATAATCCCAGGGATGGGGGAGCCTGGTGGGCTGCCATCTGTGGGGTCACACAGAGTTGGACACAACTAAAGTGACTTAGCAGCAGCAGCAGCAGCAGACCAAGGTGATATTGTGAAGGTGGGGGAGAAGTTATCTGATTCTGGATGTATTTTGAAGGCAGGCCTGGCAGGATTGACTTGTTGATGAGGTAGAAAGGAGTCAATGATGACTCCAGGTTTTTAGCTGGAGTGAAGGAATAATAGGATTGCCATGTATTGGGATAGGCAGATGCAGGAAGGGAAGATTTGGTTTTGGATAAGCTATATTAGAAATACTTATTAGAAATATATATTGCGCAGTTGATCTACCTAAAGTCACCCTCTTTTGACCCATAAGAATGGCAATTTTGTTTGATTTAAGCTATATAATTCTGAAGTTGAGTGGAGAGGGCTGAGGTAGGTTTTTATATTTTGGAGTCATCAGTATTTAGATGTCATTTAAAACCATAAGATTGGATGAGGTCACTGAATAGATAGGACCTGCCTGCTAAACCAAAAAAACATGTTAGCGGAATGGCTTTCTTTCCCAGGCTGGGAAAACATTTTCTTCTGTCTTCCTCAAACCCCAAGAAAGAATCCTGGAATTCTGCATTTGTGAGCATCATCATAGTTTGGTACTGGTGTTTGAATCACCTCAAGATGGGGCTGCTCTCTGCCTGGCATGTCACATGAAGTCATGTCCAGTTGGCAGAAGAAAGTGACTAATATTGGACTTGTTTCAATTCATTTATTTCCTGAGCATTTGCAGGCAATTCTCCCTTTTCATTCTTTCCCTGTTCATCCTCAGTATGAAATAACTTCTTTATGAAATATAAATATACGTGGAGAATTGCATAGATTCTAGGTTAATTTTTAACCAAGTGAACATAGAATTATATATTCATGATTATAATAAATATAATCAGCACACCCAGATCAAAAGTATACATTTTACTAGCATCCCAGAAACTTCCCTTAGACTCCTTTTCAGTTGTCACTAGCCCTACAAACATAATACCTATACTAACAGCTAACACCATAACACAATTTTCCACTGTATGAATTCTGCTACCGATGGGTATTTTCTAGTTTTGGGCAGTAATAAATCATGCTCTTGTTTATGTCTTTCAGTGAACATGTGTATTCATTTTTATAGGCTTTCTATATGGGGATGTAATTGCTGGATCACAGGATAGGCACATATTTAATTTTTTAAAAGTGGTTATATCAATGTATCATCTCACTAGCAGTGTATGAGAGTTCTGAATACTCAATACCCTTGGCAACACTTGGCATTTTCAGTGTTTTTCATTTTAGCCACACTGAGATTTTAATTACTTTTTTTTGATGATTAATGAAGTTGAGCATCCCTTCATATATATACTGGCTATTTGGATAACCTCTTCTGTGGTGTGGCTGTTGAATTATTTTTGTCCATTTTTCTATTAGGTTATATGTCTTTTTCTTGCCAACATTTGTTATGTATCATGGATGTGAGTCCTTTATAGGATATATATATATATATATACATACATATATATATGTATATATATATTTGTTTATATATAGGATATAAAATATATATGAGATATAGATAATATAATATTTATATATTATATATATAATATATATATATATATATAATATTTCTTCCCACTCTGTGCCTTGACTGTTCACTGTTCTAATGGTGTCTTTTTGTGAACAGAATTTCTTAATTTAAGAAATTAAATTATTCTCCAAGCAAGAATATTGGAGTTGTAGCCATGCATTCTGGGAAACAAACTCACTCAGAAGGATGATGCAGATAGTGAAGTAGAGCTTATTACACCGGCAGGCCCAAGGCAGAGTCTCCTCTTAGCCAAGGACCCCGACTGGTTTTTGTGAAAACCTTATATACCATAAGTGTACATGTTCAAACCCACCTCCCCAAATTCTCTGAAACTAGTCTGAACAAAGAAAAAGAAAGATACAATCAAAGTTAACTCATAATTCATATGCCTTAAACCCGTGATTCGTATGCCTTAAGCCTAGGTAGTTTAGTTCAGTTGCTCAGCCGTGTCCGACTCCTTGCAATCCCATGGATTGCAGCACGCCAGGCCTCCCTGTCCATCACCAACTCCCGGAGTTCACTCAAACTCACGTCCATCGAGTCGGTGATGCCATCCAGCCATCTCATCCTCTGTCGTCCCCTTCTCCTCCTGCCCCCAATCCCCCCCAGCATCAGAGTCTTTTCCAATGAGTCAACTGTTTGCATGAGGTGGCCAAAGTACTGGAGTTTCAGTTTTAGCATCAGTCCTTCCAAAGAACACTTAGGACTGATCTCATTTAGAATGGACTGGCTGGATCTTCTTGCAGTCCAAGGGACTCTCAAGAGTCTTCTCCAACACCACAGTTCAAAAGCATCAACTCTCTGGCACTCAGCTTTCTTCACAGTCCAACTCTCACATCCATACATGACCACTGGAAAAACCATAGCCTTGACTAGATGGACCTTTGTTGGCAAAGTAATGTCTCTGCTTTTGAATATGCTATCTAGGTTGGTCATAACTTTCCTTCCAAGGAGTAAGCGTCTTTTAATTTCATGGCTGCAGTCACCATCTGCAGTGATTTTGGAGCCCCCCAAAATAAAGTCTGACACTGTTTCCACTGTTTCCCCATCTATTTCCCATGAAATGATGGGACCAGATGCCATGATCTTCGTTTTCTGAATGTTGAGCTTTAAGCCAACTGTTTCACTCTCCACTTTCACTTTCATCAAGAGGCTTTTGAGTTCCTCTTCACTTTCTGCCATAAGGGTGGTGTCATCTGCATATCTGAGGTAATTGATATTTCTCCCGGCAATCTTGATTCCAGCTTGTGCTTCTTCCACACCAGCATTTCTCATGATGTACTCTGCATATAAGTTAAATAAGCAGGGTGACAATATACAGCCTTGACGTACTCCTTTTCCTATTTGGAACCAGTCTGTTGTTCCATGTCCAGGTCTAACTGTTGCTTCCTGACCTGCATATAGATTTCTCAAGAGGCAGATCAGGTGGTCTGGTATTCCCATCTCTTTCAGAATTTTCAGTGGACAATTATCAATAGGCCTGTGGTCATACCCCAATAAGCATGATAGAATTTATGATACTATTTGGTTACACAGATAATTACTGTATTCTTTTAGGCGATGAAGAGTCTAGATACAAGCCCTGGGGCTCTTCCATCAGGGGAGGAGGCTCTGGTTTTCCAGTTGGTATGTCGTTTCCATAAATACTGGGCATATAGCTCAAAGTCCACAGTCCGGCTCAAGATGGAGTTCTGCTTTCAAGATGGAGCCTGTTCTGTCTGTTTCCTCCTTCAGAGTGGGTTGCCATTTCCTTCTCCAGAGAATCTTCCTGACCCAGGGATTGAACCTGGGTCTCCTGCATTGGCAGGCAGATTCTTTACCATCTGAGCTACCAGGGCAGCCCTCTTAATTTAAACAGCATTCAATTTATCAATTTCTTCCTTATGTTTAGTGTATTTTGTCCTGTTTTAAGAGATTTGTTTATCTCAAAGTTATGAAGAAATTATCCTTCATTTTCTCTTAGAAGATGTATATTTTATCTTTCACATTTTCATTTACAGTCTATCTGAAGCTAACTTTTGTGTATGGTTTGAGTTATGATTCTAACTTCACTTTTTTAAATGGGTACCCAAAGCATTATTTATTGAAAATGCCACTCTTTCTCTACTCCATTTTGATGTCATCTTTGCCATAAATTGAGTGATCATAGATGTGGGGTCTGTTTCCATATTCTATTCCATTATGCTGTTTTTTTTATACTATATCTCTACTTACACTGTTAATTACTGTAGCCTTATAGTGTCTTGGGATGATAAGTCTTAACATCTGCCAGTATAAGTTTTCCAACTTTGGTCTTCCTTTTCATCATTATCTTGGATAGTTTTGGCCTTTTGTTTACTATGCAAATGAAAAAACTAGATTGTAAAATTCTTAAGAATAAAGGCACCAAGATTTAGATTTAGCTTTTGATATAGATTGTTTTAGATTTACAGATCAACTTGTGGAGAATTGCCAGATTCTCAACATTGGTACGTAAAACCTAAGAACCTGGAATATCACTCACCTTACTTAGTCTTATTAAGTTTCTCTTAACAACATTTGGTGGTGTTGCAGAGAAGAAGCCAATTCTGACTCCATGTTGGAAACTGTTTCTTTGGCTTTCTTTTCAGGGCTTTTGTTATTACAGTCACACATAATGGCTTGCGTAAAAGGACCCTGTCCCTCTCTCTGCCTGACTGTTACAGTGCCTTTGTTCAGAACCCTGTCCACCTGTGGATGGCAGGGAGGAAGAAATTAAAATATCCCCAGCCTGAGTCTAGCCATTCTAGGAGATGTTTGCCAGATAATGGCCTTTTTGCTTTGCTTCCTCACCTCTCCCTATTTTTGATCTAGTAAAGAACCTGGCATCCAGACCCCAAAAAGATGGTTACTTTGAGGTGCTAGTCTGCCATCTCCTGGCTTCCCTCATAGTTCAGTTCGTAAAGAATCTGCCTGCAATGCAGGAGACCCTGTTTTGATCCCTGGGTGGGGAGGATCCCCTGGAGGACGGCATGGCAACCCACTCCAGTATTCTTGCCTGGAGAATCCTATGGACGGAGGGTAACCTGGTGGCTACAGTCCATGGGGTCACAAAGAGTCAGATAGGACTGAACCACTAACACTTCAACAACACCTCGTCTCTAGGATTCACTGGCCTGTTGTGTGGTGAGCAGAGGCGCTTGGACTTGGTAACAGTGGTTTTCTTGCATATCTTTTGTTAGATATAGTCTTTGGCATTTGATTCTTTTTATATTATTGTAAACAGTGCCTATTTGAGAATTTAATTTTCTTCTTTTTGGTTCAATCTCTAGTCCAGAGCCTGAAGCCTCAGAGGGTAGGAATTCATTCTTCTTTTTTCTGTGGCAGAAAATAAGGGTGAAGGAGAGGGAGAAAGCAATTTACCCAGCAAGATAAAAAATCTATAGCCATTTGGAAAATGGGCTGAAAAGATGCAGGCTCACATAAGGGCACCTGAAACATCTCCAGAGTGACCACTGTTTGCAAAGTTCCAGACTGATGGCTGCCTGTGAGATTGTGACCTTGTCTTTTAACCTGGAGCTGGTTTGTTCTAAGAGGACAAAGCAGCTTTTTTGAATGACTCTTAGGTGACGGCCAGCTCTGAAAGTGTTTTGGATTTTTTTGTTTGTTTGTTTGTTTTTGGCTTGATTTTCACTTCTTTTGATTTTCCATTCTGCCAGAGTTCTACAAACTCCTCACAATCAGATTCTGTATCTATCAGTGAGATCACTTCTGCTTCAGAGACAAATGTCTCTGCCACTCAGCGTAAACCAGCGCCCTTCTCTTCTTCACACCGATAACCTTTATGAAGCATGAGACTTCACCCTTTCTTCTCTTCGTCTCCTCCAGCCAGTTAATTACTTTTCAGCTATCAGATAAAAGAATGGCAATGTGTATTAGTCTGCTTCTTTGAGTACAAATCTAACCCCATACTTCAGGGTTTGTGTCATGTCCCTGAGTCAGATTGCCTGTACAAATGTTGCCCAAAAGGGAAAAATCAGAATGGGTAATTCAGTTTCTTTAAAGACTTGAGAAAAGATACTAGTTAGGCAGTGGTACAATATAGTTTCTCAAGTCGTTGAATAAGTTCTTGTTTTTGCTCATGAATGCAATAGATGTATTGATTTTTGCCTCCAAGCATCTAGTCACCCTTCTTTTTGAGTTGTTATTATCTTTTTAAAACTTTGTATTGGAAAAGAAGCTCACCCATTCCTTTTCATATTATATATTTTATGGTTAATGTCTTTGGTCTTCTTCAAGAAATGACTGTTTTTGCCAAGGTCATAAAGATTTTCTTCTTTACTTTCTTGTAGAAGTTTTATTGAAATGATTCCATCATTGTAGGATCTTAGTCTCCTGAACAAGGATTGAACCCACACCCCTGGCATTAGGAGTGCTGAGTCTTAACCACTGGACCACCAGGGAAGTCCCTAATCACCTTCCTTCTGAAAATGGACTCTGTTTCTCTGCTAGGTAACCACTTCTTCACTGTTTAATCTTTGTGCTTTGAATGGAGTTTACTGAAGAAGCTGTGGCCCCATCAGTTCAGTTCAGTTCAGTTCAGTCACTCAGTAGTGTCCGATTCTTTGCGACCCCATGAATCGCAGCACACCAGGCCTCCCTGTCCATCTCCAACTCCCGGAGTTCAATCAAACTCACGTCCATCGAGTTGGTGATGCCATCCAGCCATCTCATCCTCTGTTGTCCCCTTCTCCTCCTGCCCCCAATCCCTCCCAGCATCAGAGTCTTTTCCAATGAGTCAACTCTTTGCATGAGGTGGCCAAAGTACTGGAGTTTCAGCTTTAGCATCATTCCTTCCAAAGAGCACCCAGGACTAATCTCCTTTAGAATGGACTGGTTGGATCTGGTTGCAGTCCAAGGGACTCTCAAGAGTCTTCTCCAACACCACAGTTCAAAAACATCAATTCTTCGGTGCTCAGCTTTCTTCACAGTCCAACTCTCACATCCATACATGACCACTGGAAAAACCATAGCCTTGACTAGATGGACCTTTGTTGGCAAAATAATGTCTCTGCTTTTCAATACGCTATCTAGGTTGGTCATAACTTTCCTTCCAAGGAGTAAGCGTCTTTTAATTTCATGGCTGCAGTCACATCTGCAGTGATTAGGTAGGCATTTAGCTGCAGCGTGGCTGACCAGAGATTTGTATTTTTTCTATCATGACTGCTTCAGAAATGAGTGTATCCTTGGTGGCTCAGACATGAAGCATCTGCCTACAATGCGGTGGACCTGGGTTCGATCCCTGGGTCGGGAAGAAGCCCTGGAGAAGGAAATGGCAACCCACTCCAGTATTCTTGCCTGGAAAGTCCCATGGATGGAGGAGCCTGGTAGGCTATAGTCCATGGGGTCACAAAGAGTCGGACACGACTGAGTAACTTCACTTTCACTGTCAGAGCTAATGGGTCATGAGGAGGTAATTCTGAGAGTGTTGGTAGAGAAGCACACTCTCATTCGTGATGGTGTTGATACTCAGAGATTTTGTTCTGGAAAAGATGGCAACTATTAATACTCCATCACCAAGTAGAGCCTGAGACTGAAGCCTACATGTAGGCAAGCAAAACCGGGAGAGGACAAGATACCAGGCACTTGTGACTTTCTTTGAGCCTCTGAAGTTGAGACACCCTAGACTTTTAAGTTTTGTGAGCCAAGGCATTTCCTTTTCCACTTAAACCAGTTCAGCATTTACTTGTGAATTGTATGTGTGTGTCTCTATGTATAACCAAAATGTTTCTAACTCATATAGTGGCAGTGGAGGAAAAGAAGACGCTTAGCCATAGATTAAGAAGCTTAGCCTTTGTGTAGGATTCCTTTTTATTGACTTGATTCTTGCCCATATTATTCTGTTTTGTAAAGGCTACTAAAAATGTAGTACAGTGACTTTTAATTCAAGTGTAATAACATTTCTAAAATTATCACCTCCTCCAGTTTCCTCATTTTCCATTGCCATGGGGTGGAGGACAGAAGTTGCATATAGACCAGAGCTCTTGTGTTAGTATAAAAGGATGCCTTCATTGCATGACCCTAGTGACAAAATGAACTGAATTCTTGTTTCCATTTTCACATTCAGCATAACCAAATGTGACCTTGGACAGGTCCCTGAATCAGGGTGGGGCTCAGTTTCTTTGTCAAAACACTGAAACTGTCTCTAGGTTATTGTGAGACCCTAATGAGACTAATGTAGAAATATTACTAATAGGATTTATTCAGTTTAATCTATTATTATTATTACTTTATCCTTCATAGAAGGAAGATTCAGGAATGACTTTGAATATGTCCGTGTTTCCAAGTCCTGGAGGAAAAATGTTTCATACTAAATTCTTGAAGTGCTTATGTATATTTCTAATGTAGCTATTAGTATATTTTCCGAAAGGCAGACTTAATTCATCTGTCTTTGCTTCACTGGGTTTGTCAAACCAACCAGAATGAATTTACGTATAGACATTTAGGCAGCTTTTTCATCAAATAAATGGCTTATTTGAAAAAAAAAAAAAAACCGAGAGAACTAATGACAGTTTTTAGTGAGCTCCACTGGATACTTACCTGGCATTCATTCTCTCCAACTCATGTTGAATCCCATTGTTGTTTATGTCTCTTTCCCTTCCCCTGCTCCCAGAGGAACCCTGATTTCTAAGGTAATTATCACATGAAATTCCTGTGATAGTATTGGTTAGTCTAAGAGTGGAGGTCCCTGACTGGGAGAGCCTTTTCTTCCTCTCCTGCTGGATGTAGAAAGGGAGGCATGTAGCTCCAATAGGCACTGGCCACCATGTTGCTATGAGGAGGGAAAGCAGACCTTTCTGGAAAAGATGGCAACTATTCCTACTACTGGACATTGAGGAGAGCAGAGGGGTAGAGAGAACTTGGGGTTTTATGGCATCATTATGTTTCTGAGCTTCCAATTATAGACTTTCTGGCATTTCCTTATTATTTGAGCCAGTTTGAGTTCACATTTTCTGTTACTTTCAGCCAAAGACATTTTCAGTGATGCCATGTATTTTTAGAATCTTTCTGGGAACCCTTGAGATGGAATTACAGCAGAGACTGTGTGTTGGGGTGCCATCTTCCCGTATTTGCTAATCTGGAATCGGTCTTCTTTTCCTTCTTAGGAAGATCGGAACAAAGATGTTAGCAATCACTTGGCTTCAGAATTGAGAAGGAATCCGTCTTTGATCTATAATTATGCCAATCTATCATTGCCATTTAAAACTTGTCAGTGAATTTTAGAAGGTGCTTATTTCATATGAAGACTACTAGGGCAGTTAGACTGGAAGCTCCAGGGACTTGGGATGCCAGATTTACCAAATGCCCAAGTGGCACTAGTGATAAAGAGTCTGCCTGCCAGTGCAGGAGACTTATGAGACGTGGGTTGGATCCTTGGGTCAGGAAGATCTCCTGGAGCAGGGCATGGCAACTCACTCCAGTATTCTTCCTTGGAGAATTCCATGGACAGAGGAGCCTGGTGGGCTACAGTCCATAGGTTTGCAAAGAGTCGGACGCAATTGAAGTGACTTAGCATGCAGCACCCAGCAAAACTTAAATTTCAGATAAATAATGCATGTTTTTTTAATGTAAGTATGTTCCACACACTATTTGGCACATACTCATACTAAAAAATTATTTGTTGTTTGTAAAAAATTCAGAACTCTGCAACATCAATGGCTAAAGCATATTAAAATCTATACATATAAGTGAGAAAATGAAATTATAGGCTAAAGGGAAAATCTTACTCTCCTCAAACTTGTCCCTAAATGTATACTGGCTAAATGCCTATCAGTATTACCTAATTTGAAATAGTCTTAAAATGAGGTGATGACTAAGACACATTTATAAAATGAATCTTTAAGACTTTTAGATACTGGGTGAAGGAGGTATTTTTCACAGGGTCTCACATATCACACTACATATGTAACCTTTTTACTTTAATTTTGAGTACAATGGGCTCTGAGCTTAAGGCAATTGTTCTTTCTTTCCGGACAAATGCGAGTCTCAGCTAAATTGCTTTATGTATATTGAAGGGGCAAGTCGGAATTCCATCAGTCAACAAGTAGAAAGGGAGTGAGTGGGATGCAAAGCGGAAACAGAAGGAGGAGTCAGGACACAGAATGTTGGACAGAAACATCAGGGAATGTAGCAGGGAAGGTGCTGGGTCATTGCTGAAAATCTGGGCCCAGCATCCAGATATCTAAGTCATCTTTTAGGTCATTCATATAGAATATGATTTTTTTTCTAGGTTTCCGTTCAGGGTATAGTGTCAGAAAGAACATTATTACACTCAGAATTCCCAGAAACTGTGCCTGATCCTTTCTTACGATAACATCTTATGTACATCTCTTCCTGTTTCAGAGTTTGTGCAGAGGCCCCACAGGTGAGAAAAATGCATTTAGGTTCCAAGTAAAATGCTGTCATAAAATGAAGTGCTGGGCTGTTGATGAAGGGCATGCCACTGAGATAGCACAAGGGGTTTTGCCAGCACCGGTGACTGTCCGTCCATGTCTAGCCCACACAGGAGGTCAGAGAGAGTTGCCAGGGCTGTGTCTTTCCCCCACCGTGCTGGGGGAGGCTGGGTATTGCTTCTCTTCACCTTAAGCCCAGGGAAAGGAGCTTCAAGGGGAACTCTTGGAAAGCTTGACATGTGATCTCTGGAATTTACAAAGGGTAAGACTCCTATTGAGCAGAGATCACAGGGGAACTTCTTTGAGTGATGCTGTGAGCTTGGCTGCATAGGGAGTGAGCTGCTTGGGGTAAAGATGCCTGTTTTCCTGGCTTTAAGTAAGGAGCTGGCCTGTGTGTGTATGTGTGTGTGTTGCACACGCGTGCGCCTGCATGTATGTGTGCTCCAAGGACTTACTCTCAAAAGGACTTCTGGAAAAGACAAAAAGACCGTGGTGCAGGGAGTCCATGTGGGGTGGGTGGATGCAGAAGAGCAATGCAAAGTTTCCCAGCTGGAGGATTTTGGAAAAACCTGTTAAACTGACCTGTGGAAGAACACGCTCCACATGCCAGGGGACCCAATATCAAATTACAATGGTCCCTATGGGCTTCCCTGGTGGCTCAGCTGGTAAAGAATCTGCCTGCAATGCGGGAGACCTGGGTTCGATCCCTGAGTTGGGAAGATCCCCTGGAGAAGGGAAAGGCTACCCACTCCAGTATGCTGGCTTGGAGAATTCCATGGACTGTATAGTCTATGGGGTCGCAAAGAGTCAGACACGAATGAGCGACTTTCACTTTCACTATGCCTACTGGGCCCTTTCCTTCTTCACCTCTCTCCCTCTGAGGCAGTGCCCAGACAGCCAGAAACCATTTCTAGAAACACACAGAGTGGGGAGGAGTCAAGGAGGTGGGCAGAGGGATAAAGGTGGCCAACCATGCCCCTGCCCTCACTGCAGGCTCTAAGTCTGAAGCTGGGGGCACCAAGAGGGGAGACATTTTCCCTTGAAGGAATTTCATTGAGTTTTGGTGATTATACTGGATAAGCTGTTTTAATGAGTGAAGTGAAATTGTCCCTGACCTGAGGAGACTGGGAAACCATGGGGCCAGCTTGACCACTGTTCCAGGCTGTGGGTAAGGGATTCAGAAAGAGTTGATCTGGACAGAGGAGAAAGACTCAATTTGTTTTATGATTGCACCCTATTATGATTGCATCCTATCCTATAACCCCATTCAGTACGGTGATTACACTGGCAAATTTAATGTCCCTCCTTATAACAATGCTCTGAAGGTGAGATATTTGCCAGAATTCTTAAAGAAGGATTTAGGTCAACCTCTTTGCAGTCTGTGGGTCTCCATGGGATCTCAGAAAACTTTCTGCTTCTTCTCCATTGATGGGAAAATGTATAATAAGCATAATCCTGTAAACCAGAGCTTGGAAAGACAATATTTTTTATTTCTAAATTTGGCTGTTAAAGAAAAAATGTGTAATATTCCTTATAAAGATTTGATCAACAAGGACACGTAAAGTGTGTGGTCTGGGTTTGAAAAAAATAAAGCACAATCACTTACATTTTCTATATAATATCAGGCGGTAAGAATTTGTATTCTCAGTCATAACCACAGGATACTACAGGAATATGAATCTTAGACATAAATTCTTTTCAAAAGTCTCTCATTGTCATTACTCGGTTGAGTAGTCCAGATCACCATGATCTTGAATTTGAATTCTGTGGCAGCCTCCTAATTGGTTCTCTTTCTTCCAATATTGTCTGCCTCTAATCCTTTCTTAATACAATAACCGGAGTGAAGGAAGTTACACGCCTACTCTTGTGGAGTTGTATTAACTAAGGAATTGCCTATCACAGAGTCTTATTCATTGCTGATGCTCAAGAGATGCTCATTCTATTGCTGCAGTCACGTCTACTTATTTGTTCTGTGATAACAATGGCTATCACCAAACCTGCTGTCATACCATCACCATTATCAGCAGCAGCACCACCACCATCATCCATTGTCATCATCATCACCATCATCATCATTTCCTTCCACATCTTGAGTCTTGTTAGGATCAAATCTAAACTCTTTAAGGGCTTTCAGAGTCCATTATCATCTTACCCCTGCTTATTTTTCAGGACTCATCTCTGACCACTTGTCTCCTTGTATGCAACACTCCAAACAAATTAAACTCCATCCTTCAGAAGTTTCGCATTCTCTTTCAGTTTCATATTTTGGCACATACTGTTCCTTCTACATTGAGCATTCTTATTCTTCAAGCCCATGTTTGGGCATGACTTCTCAGAAGCTTTCCATGATCCCTAAGTTCTGGGCTAAATGATATTCCTATATGTTTTCAGAATCCCAGGGACGGGGGGGCCTGGTGGGCTGCCGTCTATGGGGTCACACAGAGTCGGACACGACTGAAGTGACTTAGTGGCAGCAGCAGCAGCTACTTCCCTTGTCATAGGGGAAGTAGATTGTGTGTCCTGCTGGAATGTGATTGCTCCTTTACCTGTCTGTATTCTCTTTTTACCATGAGCTTTGCGATTGCAAATGCTGTAACAAATTGAATTGCCCTTTAATGGATGTTTAATGAATGAATGAATGAGCAATCCCCAATAGTATAAAATAAGGATGACTATTTGTTATGATGTTGGCATGGTATTACAGGATTCAACATAGAGAATACAGTCTTACCATCTTTGTTTATTGTTTATTTTTGACTGTGCTGAGTCTTCTTTGCAGTGCGCAGGCTTCTCATTGCAGAGCATAGGCTGTAGGCATGTGGGCTTCAGTACTTGCAGCTCGAGGACTCCAGAGCACAGGCTCAGTAGTTGAGGCTCATGGACTCTGTTGCTTCACAGCATGTGGAATCTTCTGGGACCAGGGTTCGAACTCGTGTCCCCTGGATTGGCTGCCAGACTCTCAACCACTGTATCACCAGGGAAGTCCAGTCTTACTCATCTTTATACCCTCAGATTTCAGTGCCATTTTATTTCCTGTAGCTAAGTTTTCTCATAAAGATGTGGGACAGGATAATCTCTAAGGAAAACATGCAGCTTTGGAGGGCCTATGTCAGTTTTAGGTCAGGCATTTTGGTTGAAACTGTCATATTATCTTCTGGATATATTGACAGTTCATTCTAATGGCAATTCTTATTGTTCATGTTATAAAACAACACCATTACTTAGCTTTTATCTTTTTAGTGGTTGTGTCTGCAGCACTGAAAACATTGCTTAGCATATAGTAGGTGTCTAATAAATATTCACTGATTGCAGGAATGAGCTACTCAGTATTGAGAATCTTTAGTGTTATCCTGTCTTGGGGCTTTACATATATCATCTCATTTAATCCTTACAAAAACTCTAAAAGGCAGGCATGTTCCTACCCACTTTAGGGATCATGAAACTGGGACTAATTGGGGCTCAGAAAGCAGCCCAAGTTTTCACAATTAACAACTGGCAGAACCAGGATTCAACTCAATTTGGACTAATTCTCAAGTGTGTGCTCTTTCTGCAGTGTCGTGCTGCCTAATTAAAGCATTTTAAGTCTCTGATAATCTTTAAAGTTGGGCCAATTTCCTCATGGTATTTCAAATGTGGTGTATTTTTGTGTGAGAGATGATAGTAGGGAGAAGCATTGCGGGGAAGGGTGTAGGAAGTAATAACCAGCATCATGGTAAAGGTCCTATTGGAATGTAAAGAGACTTACATAAAAAAAAGATGAACCCTAAATAAAGGTAATGAAGAGTTAATCCAGCTGAACAACTATGAAATCTCTTCAATGCTATGATGTTAATAGGGATAACTCAGATTCTCCCAGAATAAATGAATCCCACATATTTCTCCTGCCTCTATAAAGGGGTCAAGCAGGCAGTTGTTGGCATTCCTTACGAGCAACCCCTTTCCATCCCCTCTCCTGTTATTGGCCAGTCTAATCAGAACCTGAGTGCTCAGGATTTCCTCTTATATCTTTCCATTTTATGATACTGTTTTTATTCTGTAGTTTATGGTTCCCCTTGTACCTGCCAAGCAAACTGGCAGAATTCAGCTGTTCCTCCACTCTGATGAATCTGAAGCCTTTTGAATTTTGCTGCAAGCTCTCTCATGATTTGTTCACAATGGAATGCTTAAAAACAAAAAGAGTTTAAAAAGTTTTACTTTTTAAACATTTGGCAACTGGAAATATTTAAATTATACATACAGCTCACATTGTGTTTCTTTTTAAAAAATTTATTGGGGTTATAGTTGCTTTATAATGTTGTGTTAGTTTCTGTTGTACGATAAAGGGAATCAGCTGTATATATAAATATACCCCTTGTCTCTTGGACCTCCCTCCCACTCCGTCCCCCAACCTCACCCCTCTGGATCACTACAGAGCCTGGAGCTGGGTTCCCTGTGCTGTACTGCAGCTTCCCACTACTCATCTATCTTACCCGTGGTAGTGAATATGTGTGTGTGTTAGTCACTCAGTCTGTCTGACTCTTTGTGACCCTATGGACTGTAGCCCACCAGGCTCCTCTGTCCATGGAATTCTCCAGGCAAGAATACTGGAGTGGGTTGCCATGCCCTTCTCCAGGGGAATCTTCCTAACCCAGGGATCGAACCCAGGTCTCTCACATTGCAGACAGATTCTTTACTGCCTGAGCCACCAGGGAGGTCCTGGTAGTGTATAAATGTCAGTTTGAATCTCCTGATTTCATCACCGCATTTTCTCTACCAGTGTCCACACATCTCTTCTCTACATGGGTGTCTCCCTTCCTGCCCTGCCGATGGGTTCATCTATCTGTACTGCTTTTCTAGATTCCATGTATTTGTGGAATTCCACATATTCCATATATTTTCTAGAGTCCACGATATTTGTTTTTCTCTTTCTGACTTCACTCTGTACGACAGGCTCTGGGTCCATCAACATCTCTACAAACGACCCAACTTCATTCTTTTATATGGCTGAGTAACATTCCACTATTCACATCTTTATCCACTCATCTGTCGATGGACTTTCAGGTTGTTTCCATCACGTTGGATTTCTGCTGTACGTCACTGAGCTGGGCCCTGGGCCAGCAGCATCTCTATTGCACCAAGAGATGCAATAGAGCATGCGCTGTTTCTCAAGGGTGCACAAGCCCCCAGGGTCCCTGCTTCTGTGCCTTTGCTCACGCTGTTGCCCTTCACTGCCCAGATTGCCCCTCTTATGCACATGCTGAAATCCTGTCCCTTTTTAAGGCCTAACTCGAATATGATATTTGGAAATCTTTTTAATGCCTCCCCTCAGATTTTCCATGGCAACTTAGGGTAGTTCCTGTTTGGAACATCTAATTTGGGGCTGACAAAGCCCTGGTACTTGTGCTACCACTGCTGTCTTTGTTCCCGGCAGGCATTGCTAAGCTATCAATGTGTTATCCTGCTGAACCTGATCTTTTTATGAGAATCCTCAGGACAGCTCTCTAGGTAGCAACCCCCAAAGAGTCAGAGGAGAGGCGTGGTTTGAAATGTCAAAGTGCATTCAGAGGCCGGTTGCCCCAGAGGTCTAACGCGAACCCTGTGAAGATTGCCTGTTCAAGTAGAGTTCTCAGTGAAAGAGCCAACATCATTGCTCTCAAGAGAGAATCACTGTGGGGCATCATATGTTTGCACAGTATCTTTTTCTTTCCTCTGATATCCTAAGTAATTGTTTTATGGCAGCTTTGCCATTCTCTGCATCTTTTCTTAAGTGTTTCCACAAGCCTGCTGATAATATAAAATTTTGGCAAACTGACTCCTTCAGAGACGATTGTTTGCTAAGGACTCTGGCCAAGGACACTGTGGGGATGTTGTAAATAATTGAATACTTCATGATGAGATGAGACTCGTGGGTAGTACAAACAGGCGATCTCTGCTGTTCCCTTGTCATGAAGGTTGTCTAGGTGATGGGAAGGGTTAGAGTTGGGAGAAGTCTGCAGGAGAGAAGCGTTTTATGAAAGTTCCTTTTCACAGTAGGTTTGGACATTATTTATCTCTTCCTGTGGAGCAAGTGTGATGTGGTTAACATAATTTCCCACCTTTTCTGAGCTCACCATTCACTGTTACCCTCTGGGGCTTTAAGGCGTTACAGCTCCTGGGTGCTGATACAGGCAACAGAAACCTATTTATGACTCTTTTATAATTCCTTTCCATCCTACAGTATAGGAAACACATGAAGGCAGAATGTATATGTATGCAATTTCAGTGTGTTATTGTGTGTGTGATTTTAGTTGAGTGACATAAAGGCAAAGATACACCAGGTACTTTGGCTGAACACCACTGCCAAGACCCTCAATGCAGATAACAACATATAATTTGATTTCAGGGAATTTGAAATCAGTTGGTACAGTGGGACAAGCCCAAGACTTATTTTAATTACTAAAGAATTAAATAACACAGTGAGATAACAAGAGAGTAGATACACTAGCAAACAGTTGCGTTGCTAAACACATTTTGCAGATACTGAGTTCGATGGTTCATCAGAGAGAAAGATCCCTGTGGGGAGATTTTAATATGAGTATGTCCTTCTTCAGGTTTCCATGCCAGAGGGACCCCTCATAAATGAAGCAGTGTTGTAGCAACAAATTGGAGCCCTTGGCCAACATCTGTATCAGAATTACTAAATTCCCAGTGTGCTGAATGCTTTAAACCCAGTGAGAGAGAGTTGGCTCTAGATTTGCAGGGTTGATGGAGACTAATGGGAAGAGAGAAGAGTCTCTTTTGATCAGGGAAGTATTTTTTTTTTTTTTTTTCTGGCAGATGGAGAAGAGGAGAAGCCAGGCTAACTCCAGGGACTAGATACAAGACAGCTCCTCCTTCTGCTTTTTGACTTAACTCTGGCTTCTTCAGAGGAAAGGCCTTTTTCCCTGCTTACATCATCAACAATCCTAGCCAAGAGAAGATCTTTCATTCATATCGGATCTGTGATAATGCAGAACGGAGGAGCTTCCTCATTGTAGTAAGATCTGTGATGCCAGAGAGGGGAGGAAGCTGATTTCTTTGGAGACATTGAGTGCCCTCCTATGAAATGTTTCTTCCGCCATTGTAACTGAACTGACAAAGGACAGTACCAGAACATGCATAAGAATATTCAGTAATTAATCTTTGGAGACACCTATGCAATGGATCCAATTCAAGATAAGGTATTTCTTGGCATTTTAACACTGCTTAAAATTGGTATAAAATTGGCATCAGAAAATGACCTCCTTGATGGTAAGGAAGGTGCATAATGTTAGCATGAGCTGGTCTTCTCTTGTGCATTTGCCTGGGTCTGTTTTCTTTTGCTTCTTTTTTCTTTAGTTTAATTCATGTTAGTTTTTTTCAGCACTGAACCTGAGCTAAAAGGTGACTGAACATGGAAGTTATGGACATTCCCAATGGTAGGTATGGATGTCCAGATACCCAGCCAAAGTTGTCCTAAAGATAATGTTACTCGCTGTTGTGTCCGACTCTTTGGGATCCCATGGGCTGTAGCCTGCCAGGCTCCTCTGTCCATGGAATTCTTCAGGCAAGAATACTGGAGTGGCTTGCCATTCCCTTCTCAAGGGATTGAACCTGAGTCTCCCACTTTGCAGGCAGATTCCTTACCATCTGAGCAACCTGGGAAACAGAGTTGTTCTAGGTTTCCAAATCACAGAGAAACCACGAAATTCTGTGTGAGGTCCTGGAGAAAGAACTGGCTGTGAGTTCAGGTTCTTGTTTGCACAAACCACTTAGTGTCTCTGCACTACAGAGTTGGCCTCCATAAAACAATGACAGCCATTGTTTAGAGAGTGTTTATTAAGTGCTAAGCACAGCTTTCTAAGCATTTTATACACTTTACCTTGATCCATCTCCAAAGTAACCCCATGAGCTGGGTCCAATCATCACTGCAATTTTAGAGACAAGGAGCTGAGACTTAGCAAAACTCAGTGTTTACTCAAGGAGGTGAGGAACAGAGACAGGTGGTCTGACTTCAAGTCCAAACTTTCCTCTGCTGTGCTATTCTGTCTCTACTAGAGAATTCTTAGCTCCCTTTCCCCAAGAAAAAATGAATGTGAAAGTGTTAGTCACTCAGTCGAGTCTGACTCTTTGCAACCCCATGGACTGTGGCCAGCCAGGCTCCTCTGTCCATGGGATTCTCCAGGCAAGAATACTGGAGTGGGTTGTCAGGCCATCCTCCAGGGGATCTTCCTGGCATGGGATTGAACCCTGGTCTCATGCATTACAGGCTGATTCTTTACCTTCTGAGACACCAGAGAAGCCTTCTCCACAATAAATGCCAGTGATTCTGTGGGTGTTTGTTCTGTTAATTAGTGACAGGAAGTTCACTTCAGAGCTGAGAGTTTTGAGGGAAAGTCTTGTCTAATTTCATCTTACCTTTTATTCTCCTTTGAGTTCTTCTAATGGATGTAGTCGGAGAAGGCAATGGCACCCTACTCCAGTACTCTTGCCTGGAAAATCCCATTGATGGAGGACCCTGGTAGGCTGCAGTCCATGGGGTCACTAAGAGTCGGACACGACCGAGCGATTTCACTTTCACTTTTCACTTTCATGCATTGGAGAAGGAAATGGCAACCCACTCCAGTGTTCTTGCCTGGAGAATCCCAGGGACAGGGGAGCCTGGTGGGCTGCCGTCTCTGGGGTTGCACAGAGTCGGACACGACTGAAGTGACTTAGCAGCAGCAGCAGCAATGGATGTAGCATAAGAAGACACAGCCCCACTAATGAAATATTTATGTATGTTTCAAAGTTTAAAAAACCAAACTTTGTGGGCACAGGATTTTCCATTTAATCTTTATCGCAGACAGTTGAGGTAGGACATGAGCAGAGTTAATGTTGTTGTCCTCATTTTTCCAGGGACTTACAGAGCGAAGACATTCAGCTCATGTTACTTATCTAGTAAGTTCTGGAGCCAGGACTGGAATTCTGGTTGTCCTAAACTACCCTGTTATGCCAGGAAAACCCACTTTGTCTTCATTAGTAAGTGTTAAGTGTTAGTTGCTCAGTCATGTCCGACTCTTTGCAACCCCATGGACTGTAATCTGCAGGCTCCTCTGTGCTTGGGATTCTCCAGGCAAGAATACCGGAGAGGTTTGCCATTTTCTTCTCCAGGGATGACACCCAGGTCTCTTGCATTGCAGGCGGATTCTTCACTGGTCCTGTCCTATAGCCCAGGAAAGAGCTTGGACAAAGCCACTGCAATGATTTCTTAGTGAAGACCAGAAAATCCTTCTTCTTCAGCTTCTCAAATGCATCTGAGGGCCTCTGTGTGTACTTCTAGGACAGAATTCTGTGAAGCTCAGCGAGTATTTGTCATGTGGATGGGCCCTGCATGAGAGGTGTACAGCACTGGGAAAGTGAAATAGAAAGAACTATATGACAAAGGAGTTCTGACACGGTCTTTCCAAGACAGGTGCCCATCATTCCACAGTGTTCCTCATTGGGGAACACAGGCTGTCTGGCTGTGCAGCTTCGGTGTGCTGAGGTCTGCACACAGTTCAGTCACCTGTCCTCAATCACATGGAGAACTGAGGTTCCCAATGCCAGGGCAGCTGCTCTCTGGACATCGTTCTTCCTGATGGATTTACTGACCCCCAGGCAGCCTCACTGGGTTTCTCTGGTGGCTCAAACTGGAAAGAATCTGCCTGCAATACAGGAGACCTGGGTTCGATCGCTGGGTCAGGAAGATCCCCTGGAGAAGGGAATGGCAACCCACTCCAGGATTGTTGCTTGGTGAATCCCATGGACAGAGGAGCTGTGGACTACAGTCCATGGGGTCACAAAGAGTGGGACATGACTGAGCCTCCCTCAGGCAGCCTCATTACTTTTTGGTGACACACTTTGGGCTTTCCACCAACCATTGTGGCTGGAGGTCATCCATGCCTTTCTACCAGACTCTAGCTCTGTAAGCTTTGAAGGTGGACACTTGCTCTCCCTGGATCTTCTCCAAATGCTCCAGGGCCTGCTGGTGTTCGTTCTGGACCTCTCATCCCCTGGCAAGCATTCGCTTCATCCATCAAAAAAAATCCGGGATAGCAGAGCACCCTGAGGATTTGCTTTAACAATGTCTGTGTTGGTCTTTGCCAGCTTTGTGCTGTTATTTGGCTATGCACGTTAGTAAGGATGGTCCAAACCCAAATCTGATCATGCCTGAGAGATGAAGATGAATCTCTCCCATATAATTTTTCACCTTTGCCCCCACCCCATGTGTCCTGGAGGCTTTGGAGTCAGAGGGTTTGTTCATTCTTGGCTGGAACTAGGAGGGCCCTTGTACAGATGCAGCTGGTGAGTCTAACTTGGTCTTGAACTCCGACACCCCACATCCCCACCATTATTCTTCTGTCCTGGACTTGGGGGGCAGCTCTTTGTGGGCTAAATTCAGGCCAGTGGCAGGGACCAGGTGACATTTCCTTTTCAGGCTGGAAAAGCCTTGTCTTAACTGACAAAGTACCCGTGTTTGCCAAAGCCTTAGGCATGAAAATGGATGCTAATTTATTCTCCCCAGCCTCAAAGGCAAGGACAGTCTCTTGCATCCAGAAAGTTTCCCTGATGCCAGTACTCCTGGCCACGTCTCTCCATAAATACAGTCATTAGTGGCATCTTAAAAAATGGTGATGACTCCTAATAAAAGTCCCTTGCTCTCTGGATTTGATACTTTCCAAAGCACTGGCATATACTATTGTATTCAATTCTCAAATGTGTTAACAATATTTATAGTTGCTAAATATTCTGGTCTTACCCTCAAAGCCCAAAACACTTTCACGCATATAGCTTGTCAATGTCTTAAAATTCCCAAATTTTCATCAATCTCTTTTTGTCATTTTCATTTTCCTCTTATCTATGGGTTCTCAGCCCTTGGGTTGGCTATTCATGAATTACACAGGATCTACTACCTCAAATGATTTAAGTATCTTAACAGTTTAAATGCATGTGAAGCAAGGGAAAAATAAATGCAGAGATGTCCCAAACCCCATAAACCAGTTGAAATGAATTGGATCAGCTTCCCAGGTGGTGCTGGTGGTAAAGAACTTGCCTGCCACTGGAGGAGACACAAGAGATGTGGGTTTGAGCCCTGGGTCAGGAAGATCCCCTGAAGGAGGGCATGGCAACCCACTCTAGTATTCTTGCCTAGAGAATCCCATAGACAGAGGAACCTGGTGGGCTACAGTCCATAGAGTCACACAGAGGTGGACACGACGGTAGCTACTTAGCATGCACATACACACACATGCACGCACAGTACCTTAGACTTGGAAGGTTTTTCTCTTTGGACAGAGTGGTTGTCCTTGCTCAGTGGAGAAGGAAAGGCAGCGAACTAAGAACAAGATAAGCCATTAAAAGCACAGCTGGGTTTTCTTAAAGGAACAGGGAAATAAGAGAAGTAAGTAGAATACCAGAGGCATATCCCACTGCTGCAAGAAAAGATGTGACATATGGAAATATTTTGCTGGCATTGAAATGGTTATTCAAGGCTCAGGCATTAAAAGACCAAGCAAAGGCTAAACTTTTTAAAAGAATAATAGCAGAAGTTTGGTTCTCATTGAGCCCTTGGGGCACAGGTTTCTAGAACCATCTATGACAACTTTAGTTCAGGAATCTGATAGAGGTGGTTCCCAGACAGAAAAATAATATAGGTATAAAGAGGCAGGTTTTCTTGCCTCTAGCAGTTCCAAAGCCTTTGGCACAGGACTGAATCTGTACTCAAGTCTAACTCACTTGACAGGGCTCACTCTTAATTTAGCACTGATGTGTTTGGGTCACAGGGCTCAAAAAAGAATATAGAAATGAAGAAGACTTAAATCTACTGAATAAGGTCATGAAGCATCACTAAAGGAAAATCTGGTGATTGCAAAAAAATATGGTTGACATCATTGCAAATTCTTAAATTTTATAAGACATGAGTATCTCAATGTTATTCTCTGAGAGAAGAACCTATTCCCCCATGTATGCTGGCCATAATGTTATAATCAACATGTAATGATTAACATCTTTTTAAAAAAGTTATGGTGGCTCAGATGGTAAAGGATCTGCCTGCAATGCAGGAGACCCAGGTTTCATCCCTGGGTCGAGAAGATCCCCTGGAGACGGAAATGGGAACCCACTCTAGTATTCCTGCCTGGAGAATTCCATGGACAGAGGAGCCTGAAGGGTTATAGTCCATGGGTCGCAAAGGGTTGGGCGCATGACTGAGCAACTAACGCTTTCACTTTCATAATTGCTTTTACAATATTGTATTAGTTTCTACTGTACAACTAAGTGAATCAGTTATATGTGTACGTATATCGCCTCCCTCTTGGACCTCCCTCTCCTCCGTCTAGGTCGTCACAGAGCGCTGAGCTGGGCTCCCTGTGCAGTACAGCAGCTTCCCTCCAGTAATCTATTTCACACGTGGCGGTATATACACGTCAGCGCTACTCTCAATTCATCCCACCACTTTCTTTTCCCCTGCTGCGCCCACAAGCTCATTCTCTGGATCTCTGTCTCTATTCCTGCCCTGCAAATAGGTTCTTCAGTACCATTTTTTTTTCTAGATTCTATATGTATGCGTTAATATACAATATTTGCTTTTCTCTTTCTTTTTTTTAAATTTTATTTTATTTAACTTTACAATATTGTATTGATTTTGCCATATATCAAAATGAATCTGCCACAGGTAGACATGTGTTCCCCATCCTGAACCCTCCTCCCTCCTCCCTCCCCATCCCATCCCTCTGGGTCGTCGGAATGCTTTTCTCTTTCTGACTTACTTCACTCTGGGTGACAGACTCTAGATCCAGCCACACTAATGCTTAACGTCTTCTTGTGAGGTTTCTCATACTTGAATGTAGCATCAAATGTAGAATTTTCCAAACTATGATAGACTCCCTGGCATCCTGCTGAGGTTGAAAGGGAAGGATCATTTCAGCCTTCCCTCGTTACCTTAGAGACTCTATTCTGATCTCTGTCAACAGTAGCATGGGGTTAGATTTCTTCAGGAATGGGTTTGGGAAATGTCATGTTACATACGTGGCAAAAGGTGAGATTGACTTGTGTTCTGTTACATGTGGGGATGTAATTTGAACTTGTTAAATCCCCACAATAAATAGACTGTTTTTATATCACCTTTTGATTTCTATAGGACATTTGGGGAGTTAGTTATTTTGAATAGAGTAACTGCATAATTTGGGGTGGCAATTTAGCTTAGGATGCAGCGTAGCCTTGAATTTAATTTAATTAGTGTATTAGCTATTGCTGTAAAAATGTATATAACAAACTGCCAAATCTCAGTAACTTATAGCAGTAAGCATTTATTTTCTTACTCAAGGGCCTGCAGTTCTGCTGGGGCATTTCTTCCTCAGGATGCCGTTTGGCTAGTTTGGCACCAAGCTGGCTTCAGGCCTGTTCCATGCGTCTCCGTATTCTTCCTGAATGAAGCACCTGCCATATTCTTCTCGTGATTGATGGCAGGTGCTTAAAAGATAGAACACCTTCCTAAAACTTTGATTCTGGACTAGACACTGTCATCCTATCCACATTACTTTGGCCAAACCTAACATCAACAGAGTGGAGAAGTGTACTCTGCCCACTCTTGGGCATGGCAAGATCTTATTACAAGAGACAGTGAAGAATTGAGAACAGTTACCTAATTTATCACAGTAACATATCCTTGTTATACTTGTCTTATCATATTTTATCCATTCAGAAATATGGTGAAAAGTTTCCTCAAGATCTCTCAAAAAATCTTCCATGGTTCCCACATACTCAGGCTCATTAATGGATTGCATTGAGATTTACCTTAAAATTATTAAATTGGAATCTTTCTGGGATGGACATCAGGAATTCAGGTGTTTTTCTGATCTTGGTAGATGACATCAATGCAATGCTAGATTTTAGTGATTAGTCCACTTCACTCAGGAACTCTGCTCCTGTTGAATAATGAGATCACCCTACTCAATTTATTATCTACTTGTTAATTATTAACTGGCTGAAAACCTTTCTTCTTGTGTGTTTGGCAATAGTTCAGGCTATGTTAGACCTCTGAGAATTCTTTTACAGTTTTCTGCCTTATCCATGCTGCTTCCCATTCCCAGAACACTTTTCACCCAAGTGTTTCTATGTAAAGTCCACTCCAAAGCAAACCATGCATATCTTAAAGTTAATTTCAAAGGCTACTTTTTTCAATTCACATATTCTTATGTTGTGTTCCTGTATCATCAGGTCACAATTTTTGTTAAAGGTAATTGTATCTAGATCTTCATGTCCAGATTAAAGGCATCTGATGGCAAGGACATGCCTAATTTATCTCTGTGTCCTCTGGGTTCCTTGTAGATTACCTTTGCTCGATTTTGGAACTTTCCTATGTTCCCTTTGAGTTCTATCCCCACCTGTGGCTTTTTTTCCCTCACCAGCTCCCCATCCACTCTTTCTTTCTTCAATCCTGCTGATTTTAAGACCCTGTAGGTGGTGTCTTTAGGTTTCTGAGTCTTCCTTCTTCTGTTATGACTCTATCTGTACAAACTTCTCACTTGCTCTTTGAGTTTTCACTATTCCAGCTCCAATTTTGCCATTTTTGTCTCTTCTGGTTCTTCACTAAGTATGTTGTGGCAGGGGACACAGCTGTTTCTCTTTGAAGCCTCTGGCTTTAGTCTTCTCTTGAGAGCTTTCTCTGTATCATTTTGAAAAAACATGCCCTGCTGTCCTCTACCCCTTGAAAGAGGAGGGAGGCCTTCACATTCCTGTTTTCATCATTGGTTTTAATCATATTTGAAAATTTCTTCCTAATTCAGTTGGAGAATTTTCTTACTGTGCATCCATTGATGGCAAATCCTCCAGCTCTGGAGCAATTGAAAAAGTGAAAGGGTTAGTTACTCAGTCGTGTCTGGCTCTTTGTCACCCCATGGACTGTGGCCTTCCAGGCTCCTCTGTCCACAGAATTCTCCAGGCAAGAATACTGGAGTGGGTTGCCATTCCCTTCTCCAGGGCATCTTCTGGACCTAAGGGTCAAACCTGATTTTCCTGTGTTGCAGGCATATTCTTTTACTGTCTGAGCCACCAGGGAACCTCTTGCTATGTTTTAATGTGATCTGACAGGGAGTTGATGCTTTTGAACTGTGGTGTTGGAGAAGACTCTTGAGGATCCCTTGGACTGCAAGGAGATCCAACCAGTCAATCCTAAAGGAAATCAGTCCTGAATATTCACTGGAAGGACTGATACTGAAGCTGAAACTCCAATACTTTGACCACATGCGAAGAACTGACTCATTTGAAAAGACCTTGATGCTGGGAAAGACTGAGGGCAGGAGGAGAAGGGGACGACAGAGGATGAGATGGTTGCATGGCATCACCAACTTGATGGACATGAGTCTGAGTAAACTCCGGGGAGTTGGTGAGGGATAGGGAAGCCTGGCGTGCTGCAGTCCATGGGGTCGCAAAGAGTTGGACACCACTGAGTGACTGAACTGACCGACTGACAGGGAGTTCTCTCTCACTTTACATTTGACTTCTTTTTTTGCACATAAATCTTAGTGATGCTGAAGAGCCCCATTCTTCCTTGGTAAGGATATTCAGGGATCGTTGTCTCTGGTTTTAGAGTGCCAGTCAAGGATTCTGAATATTATGCTTTCCAAGATCACTTCTGGGTCACTCTAGCGTTGTCACTTTGCACTACTGCTGCTGCGAAGTCGCTTCAGTCGTGTCCGACTCTGTGCGACCCCAGAGACGGCAGCCCACCAGGCTCCCCCGTCCCTGGGACTCTCCAGGCAAGAACACTGGAGTGGGTTGCCATTTCCTTCTCCAATGCATGAAAGTGAAAAGTGAAAGGGAAGTTGCTCAGTCGTGTCTGACTCTTAGCGACCCCATGGACTGCAGCCTACCAGGCTCCTCTGTCCATGGGGTTTTCCAGGCAAGAGTACTGGAGTGGGATGCCATTGCCTTCTCCTAAGATACTGCCATAATCTCTTCCCCAAACCACAGTTCTTATTGCCAGTAGAGAATGTATCATTCCTTAATGTATTTCATCCTCTTTCCCATTTTGCAGAAAATAATTGTTGGGGTGGGCACAGTCTTTCCCAAATTTTACAATCTTGAACAAGACCAATGATATTGTAACACAACTGCAATTTTACTTTTATGTTTTTTTTTGTCTCTCATAGTCCCTTTGAAATTTGTTCAGTGGGGGAAACCTCTCCCTGCCTCCTTATGCCCATGACTATTATCCCTTTCACATAACAGAAAGTTCCCAGATTGCTTAAGTTGGAGACAAGGGTTAGACACAGGAATGAGAATGTCAGCTCTGAGATTAAAATGATGAAGTCTTTAAGTCAAGTTCTCTCTCCTTGTTCACTGGGGGCCAGCCAGCCTCAGGCTGGCAGCCTGCAGGGATCCAGGGGGTTAGTTGACTTTTCTCTGTTTCTACCTTCTGCTTCTTTCCTACAGCTTGCTGGCTCAGCACTGACTCTTCCCAAGTTCATTGGTGAGAGAGAAGAGTGGAAAAGGGGAAGGAAATCTCTTACTGGGCCTGTGTATCTGAGGCTGGGTTCTTACTCTGGGGTGGTGACTACTTAAAGCTGAGTCTTTTTCTCTAGGGTGACGGTGAAGTTAATTTCAGAGGCCTCATCCTGCGGACCTTACTCCGTAGTTCTTTTGATGAGAAGCATCCATTTCCTATTCCACTGGTGGGTCCTTCTACAGTCCTTGCCTAGAAATCTAGCATTTACGCCCCATTTCTGTGGAGGTTCCTCTGCCCTTTTATGCAGCCCCAGTGGACAAGACCCAGGGCTCCCTCAAGCTGGTATTCTTTCACGTGTGGTCCCGTCTGGTAATGCCAGCCATCCACTCACCCAGATCACTGCAGCCTGCTTAGCTTTCTCAGGCATGCATCCGGCACCAGCCGTCTGCTTCAACAGCAGGGAGGACCTTCAAGCCACTAGCTATTTATTATTGAGTGGTCAATTCAAGGGTGATAAAATTGCTCTTCGAGGGTTGTCTGGGGAAAGGGCCAAAGGAGGCAGGTGCAAAAAAACAAAATCAGGCTCAAGAAATCCAAGACCCCACTGTTCTTCTTCATCTGTTGTCCCTTGTGAATGTTTTCTTGCTCCCCCAGGCCCAGGCAGGCTTGTCCTCACTTCCCTACCGCTGGGTCTGCAAGAAGCCCTCGCAGCCTCCACTGAGCACCAGCTTCCTTTGTCTCCCCCTAGCGGCCAAGCTGGTCTAGTCCCCGTCGGCACCTCCCAGTCCCACGTGAGGTTCACAGCTACCACATGACATGGGGAAACAAACACAAAAAGTTCACGGACACGTCCCCTGAGAACAAGTCTCAACTCTTGGTTGTTTTCTCCCCCCTTTTTTTGGCTGGCATGGCATGTGAGATCTTAGTTCCTGACCTGGGATCAAGCCTGAGCCCCTTGCCCTGGAAGCGTAGAGGCTTAACCACTGATCCACTTGGGAAGTCCCATCAATTCATAGATCTGAGCTGTTTATACCGACCTACTGTCTGATACTACCCAGATCCCACAGACCCTGGCCCTGGTCTCTGGCTCTCAGAACACGTGAACAGATGGACTGAGAAGCTAGAAACCACCAAAACCATATATTTAGTATTTTCTTCCAGGTATAGCAGCACAGCCCTTTCCTGTGGCTAGGTGATGACTTGATTTAAAATTTAACTTTTTTTTCCATTCAGAGAGCTCATCCTAATTGCTTCCTCCTAGGTCTTTAAGAGCTCACTCGTCCGAACACACTTGCTAAGGGGAGGGGGTAGGGAAGGGGTGGATTGGGAATTTGAGATTAGCAGATGGAAACTATTTTATATAGAGAATGGATAACAATTGTGCTACTGTATAACACAGGGAACTGTGTTCAGTATTCCGTGATAAACCACAATGGAAAAGAATATGAAAAGAATGTGTATCTGTATGTGTGTATGTGTGTGTGTGTATAGCTGAATCACTGCTATAACAGTAGAAATTAGCACAAGATGGTAAATCAACTATACTTCAATAAAACAAATGTTTTTAAAAAGCTTCAATAAAATTTTTTTAAAAGCTAAAAAAATAAAGAGGACTCTTCCCCTGAGCTCCTCTCTGGTTATGCGGTCTGTTCAACAATCCATTTTCCAGGTTGCTCTTCTTCCCAGGCTGCTGGCATGCCCATGTGGTCTGTGCGCTGCACAGCTCCAGGGGGTGCTTTTCATGTTGCCTGTGATGTGAGCAGAATCCTCTGGAGCTGAGCAACCCGGCACTCCCGTGTCTCCCTGCACTGCCTTATCCCAAGCGCAGGTACAGCTGGTTCCTCTGGTTCTCAGAGAACCTAAACACAAAGCTGGTTTGTGCAGTAACAGAACATAGATCTTAAAGTTGGTTGTCAGCTATCACCTTACACGTTGATCATTAACTTTTTGCTCTTTTGGTGGTGCGTCTCTGGCCTCAGAAACTCCACCCCCCCCACCCCCCCCAGCCTGCCCCTATGTTGTAAGCTCAGTTTCACTGTCAGGTCAGAATCTTCTTTCCTCTAATTTCCTGAAGAGGGAATAGATCAGTTAGCAACTTAATACCCTTCCAGAGATGCTAGCTATGCAAAATATTGCTTCCTGTCCCCTCCCCTTCCTTTCTCTCCCCTTTCTTCTCTCCTTCCCTTCCTTCCTCAAATTATCTACTGTCCCCTGTGTGTAAGGCTTGATTCCAGGTTCAGAGATTCAGTGTTGAACAATCAGACAATGGCCCTGCCCCCACGTGACCTGCATTCTGCTAGCAAGGGCGCAATGCATAAAGATGTCATTGCGGACAGCTGCAATCGTTATGAAGAACGAGCTGGATAAGGGCCTAGAACGATGATCCTCATCTGGGCCTCCCACTGGAATCTCCTGTGGAGCTAGAGTTTCTGGTCTGAGTGGTCTAAAGTGAGGCTTTACTAGATGCTAAAGCTCCCTAGGTGTTTCTAGTACGCAGCTGGTTTTGAAAACCGTGAGGATAGAGAAAGACGGTGGATGTGTTATTTTCTACCAGGTAGTTAGGGAAGGTTTTCTGAGATGGCACTTACATAAAGCAGGGACAGGGCCAAAGGAAGATATCTGGGATAACAAGGGATTTCTGGTTCATGTTTAACCACTGGCTCTCCTAGAGCAAGAACACTGATACGTAGGCGTTGCACATTTCCAAGATGTAAACATTCTCTCAGCAGCTCATTTCAGACAACCAATGTGAGCGCATGGAACAGAGTTGGGAATAGATGCTAGCAACTGGTTTGTGTGAGCCTGTTTAAGAACTGACACCAACATGCCACTGGCGGAGATCAGGCTGTGCAAGGCCCTGGCCCTTCCACTGTCTCATAGGGTAGTTCAGCATCGAGTTGGCTCTACCTCTCCCTGTAAGAAAGAAAAGTCAAAGTGAGAGTCGCTCAGTCGTGTCCGGCTCTGTGACTCCACGGAATATCCAGTCCATGGAATTCTCCAGGCCAGAATAGTGGAGTGGGTAGCCTTTCCCTTGTCCAGGGGATCTTCCCAACCCAGGGATGGGACGCTGGTCTCCTGCATTGCAGGCAGATTCTTTACCAGCTGAGCCACCAGGAAAGCCCAAGCATACTGGAGTGGGTAGCCTATCCCTTCACGGATCTTTCCAACCCAGGAATCAAACCGGGGTCTCCTGCATTGCAGGCAGATTCTTTACCAACTGAGCTATCAGGGAAGCCCTTAGGGCCAGGCTTTGAGCATTTCCTCTGTAGAATAAACTCTCCACTTAAAAAGTCCCCTTTCCCTACAAACAACCCCCAACGAACAAACAGACAGGAAAACCAACTTGGCTTTTCCTTAAGGTAACTTCTGTGTCTCCTCCAGACATGAGATCTCAAAGTGGCACCGTTTGGTTTTTCGTTTCCCTTTTGATATGTCACAAATAGCACCCTGCGCATCTTATCTTCCACCTGCTAAGTCCACGTTTACTCCAGTTTCTACAGAACTTTGACACTTTGAGTAATGAGTACATAAGTTCTCCTTGAGTCTATGGTGGTAAAAACAGAAACAAGAGGTCCAACAGGTATGTGTAGGCGTGCGTGCTCAGTACTGTTTGACTCTTCGTGACCCCATGGACTGTAGCCCGCCAGGCTCCTTTGTCCGTGGGATTTTCCAGGGAAGCATACTGGCGTAGGTTGCTGTACCCTTCTCCTGGGGATCTTCCTGACCCAGGGACTGAATACAGCTGTCCTGTATTGCAGGTGGATTCTTTACTGCTGAGCCACCGGGGAAGATCCCAGACAGAGATGCAGCCTTCCTCAAAAGTATCCTCAGGTAAGAAGGAAAAAACAAGCCTCCATTTCCTTCTCTGAACAGAGTGGTTCTTCTTTCTGGATCTCTTTTTGGAATGACATAAATCAAACAGGCTCAGCAAGAAATGGAGAGTCATGTACAGGACGAGACATTATCAGAAGCAGGCGGAATTAGAGTGAGTGGTTCTTCAATGGTGGAAAATCGACAGTTTTTACGGCTGGGGAAGTATGCTTATTTTTCCCCCCTTGAAAGCAGACAGAATGTCGAACACAGGTTGTAACTGGGCCGTGTGATTTACATACGGATTAATCCGTTATTAGTCTAAAGGAGACTCTTGATTCAGCAAGAGGATATTTATCATCCAGTTGCTTTGCCACATAATGCAAGCGACTTTGTAACTTTAATTGTATTGCCTGTTCTAGAAATAAGGCCCATGATTACAACCTGTTTGAAATAATTAGGCAGTAATCAGCATCACAGCTTTCTTTAAAATATTCTATCATTAAAGAGATTGCTAAGTGATTTGCCTGGCACCACAGACTAGATTTTCTGAGCATAAATACCTTTCTCCACAGAAGGGGCAGGGATGTTCAAAGGCATTCTTAGGGCCTGTCTTTGTTTGAAATCACTACTGGAACAGATTATCTCCCATTTCTTATCTCCCAGTTACTGTGGAACAGAAGTCTGGCGGCCTTGACTGGGTCCCTGTTTAGAGGCCCAGAAGACCTCCTGTCTGGAGGCACTAGGAGATATGGCATCTGCTTGCTCCTTCAGGAGGTTGGCAGAAGTCTGTTCCTTTCTGTTGTCAGACTGAGCTCCTGATTTACTCACTGGGTGTTGGCGGAAGTCCCTTCCCGGGTTTCAGAGGCCCCCAAATGCTTTGCTCACGCTCCCTCCATCTTCAGACCACCAGTGACAGGTTGAGTCCTTCTCATCCTTCAGATCTCTCCTGCCTTTTCCTCTGTAGCATCTCTCTGACTTCTGAAGCTCTCATTTAAGTCTCCTATTGATGGCTCACTAGTAAAGGATCTACCTGCCAATGTAGGGGAAGCAGGTTTGATCCCTGTGTCTGGAAGATCCCCTGGAGGAGGAAATGGCAACCTCCTCCAGTGTTTCTTGTCTGGAAAATCCCATGGACAGAGGAGCCTGGCAGGCTGCAGTCCATGGGGTCACAAAGAGTTGCACGTGACTTAGCTACTAAACAACAGCAACAGCAATGGATTATATTGGGCCCACCTGGATAATCAGGATACGCTCCTTGTTTTCAAGTTCTTTAACCATAACCACATCTGCAAAGTCTCTTTTGCTATTGTTGCTGTTATTTAGTTGCTAAATTGGGTCCAACTCTGTGACCCAATGACGGTAGCCCACCAAGTTCCTCTGTCCATGGGCTTTCCAAGGCAAGAATACTGGAGAGCGTTGCCGTTTCCTCCTCCAGGGGATCTTCCCTGACCCAGGGATTGAACCTGAATTCCGTGCATTGCAGGTGGATTTTTAGTACTGAGCCACAAGGGAAGCCCTCTTTGCTATAGTGGGGAGCATTTACACAGGATCCAGGGACTAGGATGTGGACACCCTGGTGCGGGGCAAGGGGATTCTCAGCATGTCACAGAGCCTGGGCCGCATGGGTGTTTCATTCAGAATATCGTTACTTCTCAGAAGTAGTAGTGGTATAGCAGTAATTTCTCTCTCTCTTTTGGGGTATTGACTGCTGCAGTCAGGAAAAAGGACAACTGAATGCTTGAATACTTAGGGTATATCAAGATGCTATTATAGGCAGAGAAAAGAGAACTTCTGTTAAGTTTGACTGATATTTTTGGGAGAGGGTGTGTCTTAGCAAGCTGTTGATTTTTACAATATTGGCTTGTATAGTGATCGAACATTTACTTATTGAAGGGATGGATATTCATTTAATTGTATGTTGTCTATATCTTCCAGCCAAATATAAGTCTGTGAAAACAAGGACACTGCCTGTCTCTTTCATGATTGTGTGCATAGAACCAGGAGGAGGGTCTTGCATGAAGTTGCTTAGTAGCTACTTGATACATATTTATTGAATGAAATCCTTGCCTAGCAATCACTATGAGAATGCTTGGCCATGCTGGAGGGTCCAGCAGTGAAGCTGACAGATATGGCCCTTGCCTGCCTGACCTTAAACAGATATGAAAAAAATATGTATACAAACAGTTAATTGTAAATGAGGGAAAAATTGGGAAATCTTGAAAGTGGTCCACACGTACCTTAATTATTCTATTTTTAACTTCATGGGTATAGTTGTTCACCAATATTTGGATATAGAGTCAAGACATCTTTCAGTAGGGTTGGCTGAGTGAAATTCTACATCTTCTTTCTTATATAAATCATGCCTTCTATAATTTGAGTTTTTGCTTCTTTAAAATGGAGTGAGGACTCAAGATTAGGGGTTGGCACATTGTGGCTTGAGCTAAATCAGCTTTGCCATCTGTTTTCATAAGGCCCTGGGCTAAGAATGGATTTTACATTTTTTAAATGGTTGAAAAAAAGTTAGAAGAATAATATTTTCTAAAGGGTCTTCCCTAGTGGCTCAGCAGTAAAGAATCTGCCTGTAATGCAGGAGATATGAGTTTGATCCCTGGGTTGAGAAGATCCCCTGGAGAAAGGAACAGTGACCCACTCCAGTATTCTGGCCTGGGAAATCCCATGGACAAAGGAGCCTCATGGGCTACAGTCCACAGGGTCACAAAAAGAGTCAGACACAACTTAGCAACTAAACAACAACAACATTTTCTAACATGTTAAAATTACATGAAATGCAAATTTTGTGTTCTTAAATCAACTTTCATTGGATTATAGTCACACTCAGTTATTTAGGTATTGCCTATGACTGCTTCCACACTATGGTGACGGAGCTGAATAGTTGTGACAGAGATCCTATGGCCTGCAAAGCTAACCTAGAGCCTATTATACAGAGTGAAGTAAGTCAGAAAGAGAAAAACAAATATCGTATACTAACACATATGTTTGGAATCGAGAAAGATAGTACTGATGAAATTATTTGCAGAGCAGCATTGGAGCAAAGACATAGAGAACAGACTTATGGACACTGGGGCTGGGGAGGAAGGAGAGGGTGGGATGTATGGAGAGAGTAACATGGAAACGTACATTACCACCTGGAAGATAGATGCTCAATGGGAATTTGCTGTATGACTCAGGGAGCTCAAACTGGGGCTCTGTAACAAACCACAGGGGTGGGATGGGGAGGGAGGTGGCTGATGCATGTTGGTATTTGGCAGAAACCAACAAAATTCTATAAAGCAAATTATCCTTTAATTAAAAAATAAGTAAATTTAAAATAAAAAAATAAAGTTCATGCAGTCTGACCCTTTAAGAAAAAGTTTGCTGACCTCTGCTCAAGATACTTGAGAAGTAAACTGAGTTCAGAAAACTATTTGACTCCTCTCCCAATTAAATTCTTGGTGGTATATGCACACAGGGAGGGGTGTTTGGGGGTGGGGGTGGGCAGTAGACTATTTTCTAGTATACTCCACCTTAACTATCAATAATCTTTTTGTGACTCCACTTTATCAAATCTCTCCAAGCATTCAATTTATTTTTCATAGGAACATCTCTCTTTCTTGTTTAATTCATGTCATCAATTTACACTGTCCTTAATCAAATTACACAGTGATGTTAACAGATGCAAACTACTATAAATTGGATTGGAGATGTGCACGTTTATTAAATTACCATGATGTATACTTCAAATGCCTTACAATTTTATATGTCAATTATACCTCAATAAAGCTGAAATTAAAAAAAAAAAAAACTCTTAGAAGAAAAAAGAAATCCATTTGGAGATGAACATAACAGACCCCCAGTGCAGTTCTATCTCTAAGGGTGGGGACAACAGTGAGCATCATCCCCAAGAGCAACCCAGCAGCCTTCAGTTACAGACCTAGCGAGGTCCTCTGCCCCAGCGTTTTCCAGAGGAGTGGAGAAGTCTGCTTAATACCACGGTCATGTCGAGTGGAGGTCACTAATGAGAGCTCCTGCTACATAGACAATTTGGTCCAAATTAAACGTAGATTTGCACATTATAATTAGAGCCAAGCGTTTGTAACTGTCACATAGGTATCCCTCATGCAAGGTGGCTTGTGTCTAGAATTTTGAATTTTTGGCATTATTAATATGGGAACTATTCATGTTACAGAACCTGAAATCTCTATCTTAAGAGACTTGCAAGAGTTCTGAGAACTCTGATTTGACTTTCACTTTAAGAGTTAGAAACTCTGTTTTCTAACCAATATCAAAGTGAAATACTTTACCCCCACTCTCTGTAGACTCCAGTCTCAGTGCTTTCCTGAGAGAATAGTGCCCCTAAAATCTCTAATTCAATGTAGAGTAGACATAACATCTGGGGCTTCCCAGGTGCTTCCGTGGTGAATCCCCCTGTTAATGCAGGGACTGAAGGAGACACAGCTTCGATCCCTAGGTCAGGAAGATCTCCTGGAGAAGGAAATGGCAACTCACTCTAGTATTCTTGCCTGGGAAATCCCATGGACAGAGGAGTCTGGTGGGCTACAGTCCAAAGGGTCTAACATGACTAAGAGGACTGAGGATGCAAGCAGACATAAATCTCCACCAATTAAAAAAAATAGGCTTTGGCATTTATTTCTGTGCTCCCTTAAAGCAATATTCTTTCTCCTGAATATTAATTGCAACTCATTAAAATGAAGGTAATCATTGCAAAATGTAACAGGGAATTAAAAAGTAACATATCAGTGAGATACAGGTGTTAAAAAATAGCACTGATGCAGATTTAGTATCACTTCCAGTTTATAAAGTTTGTCTTCGCATATTTCAATAGGTCCTTTAGCCCTGAAACATCACCACTTCAGTGAGCAACTGGCCCATTTTTATGCCATAAGGCCCTGGGATTCCAGAGGCAGAAGCAACTTCTATCCATCTTTTCTAATTTGCTTCAGTGGATGCAATATGAAAAAACACCCAACAGCAACATAGCATTAAGGAAGGATCTTTTCTTTCTTTTTAGTTTCTTTCCCAGAGACAGAGGAGCCTGGTGGGCTGCTGTCCATAGGGTCGCACAGAGTCGGACACGACTGAAGCAACTTAGCATGCATATATGCATTGGAGAAGGAAATGGCAACCCAATCCAGTGTTCTTGCCTGGAGAATCCCAGGGACAGAGGAGCCTGGTGGGCTGCCGTCTATGGGGTCGCACAGAGTCGGACACGACTGAAGCAACTTAGCAGCAGCAGAAGTTTCTCTCTCTGGAGCCGAGTTAAAATGGAATACAGTCATTAAAAGGTGATCTAGTGTAACAAGCTCCCCACCAAAGGCAGAGCAGAAGGTTCTATTCCTCTGTGAGCTGTTATATGAAGTAGCTCATGCCTGACAATCAGTGAACTAAATCCTTCGACAACGAGAGATTTATAGGAACTTGTCTACAGAGACGAAGTGTTTCTATAGATTTGAGCAGAGCTGGGACCAGGGAATAGGAACCTTGCACATAAATACAGTTTGTGGCTTTGGGATTCCACAGCTGGGAGCTCTCAACAGCCACTGTGTATAAATATGCCTATGGAGTTGAGTTCTAAATAATGACAGTCCTACATTCAGGATTCACATGGCTTCCAGGACCTCAGTCAGTTCAGTCTGACTCTTTGGGACCCGATGGACTGCAGCACACCAGGCTTTCCTGTCCATCACCAACTCCTGGAGCTTGCTCAAACTCATGTCCCTCGTGTTGGTGATGCCATCCACCCATCTCATCCTCTGTCGTTCCCTTCTACTCCCCGCTTCAATCTTTCCCAGCATTAGGGTCTTTTCCAATGAATTGGTTTTTCGCATCAAGTGGCCAATGTATTGGAGTTTCAGCTTCAGCATCAGTCCTTCCAATGTATATTCAGGACTGATTTCCTTTAGTATGGACTGATTGGATCTCCTTGCAGTCAAAGGGACTCTCAAGAGTCTTCTCCAACACCACAGTTCAAAAGCATCAATTCTTCAGTGCTCAGCTTTCTTTATAGTCCAACTCTCAACATTCATACATGACTACTGGAAAAACCATAGCCTTGACTAAATGGAATTTATTGGTAAAATAATGTTTTTGCTTTTTAATATGCTGTCTAGGTTGGTCATAGCTTTTCTTCCAAGGAGCAAGCGTCTTTTAATTTCATGGCTGCAGTCACCATCTGCAGTGATTTTGGAGCCCCAAAATATAAAGCCTGTCACTGTTTCCATTGTTTCCCCATCTATTTTCCATGAAGTGATGGGACTGGATGAGTTAAAAAGGTGTTCTCCAGACACATATTACAACCATGGGGCTCATTTTCTTGATCTCTTTGGAAGCTATGGTGCTTAAACTGTAACTGGCACTAGGAGGGGGCTATCTGATATAAGTTTTCACCACCATCTCCTTTTTCTGACCCTCGACTGTGTGAGAGATGTCTCCTGGCAAATTCGTTAGCTGTTAGGGGTAGTGAGAATGGTGAGTGAAGCATGCTCATGGACATTTGCGATGGCCTGAATGATTGTGTCACAGCCCCCCAAATTCATATATTGAATTCCTAATGCCCAATGTGATAGTCTGCAGTACCCAGTCTATAGTAGGTTATAGCAGCCCAAAGGGACAAAGGCAATATTCAATTGCACGACCTTGTTTTGATTTGCCTAATATTAAAAAATTAATTGTTTTAGGTCCAAATGAAAGAATTGAAGATCAGAGATTAATTGTACCAGGGCCTTTGTTGTTGTTTAGTTGCTAAGTCATGTCTGATTCTTCTGTGACCCCATGGACAGTAGCCCGCTGGCTCCTCTGTCCATGGGATTTCTCAGGCAAGAATACTGGAGTAGGTTGCCATTTCCATCTCCAGCGGATCTTCCTGACTTAGGGATCGAACCCATGTTTCCTACATTGTCAGGTGGGTTCTTTACCACTGAGCCCCCTGGGAGGACCAGAACCTTAAATGCATAGAATAACATAGCCTGAAAGGATATTAAAAGATCATGAGGAACATCGCTGTCATTTTTTCAGTGAGAAAACTAAGGCCCCAGAAGGCGAATGACTTGCCCATGGACACAGGGATAGTCTAGTCCAGTATGGGGATTAGGACGTGCAGAGTATGATAGATGGCACTGCTTGTCTGGTATCCAGATGTAGTAATTAGAAACAGGTGCTTTGGAGCCAGGTTTCCCTCCTCTGTCATTTACTATCTGCACAGCCATGGGGAATGTGTTTAACTAGTTGATTAAATCCTTTACTTTGCTGATTCAGTGGCCCCCTGCCATAGTAAATTCAAAGATCAGATGACATAAGGAGAAAGCGTGATGGCATATGTCAATTTTACTCTGTTCTAAAGAACTTCAATTCATGGTCCTGCAAAAAGTGTCTATTATGAGAATGTTTACAGTAGCTCTGTTAATCAGAAAGCCTGGAAGCAACCTAATGACTATTGAGACAAAAATGGAGAAACAAATTACAATATACAAGACAGTACATGGCAGTAAAAACGAATGAACTATAGCAATATACAGTAATTTAAATGAGTGGTGGTAATGTATAGTGAGTAAAACCACAAATTCCAGAAGATAATGGATAGAATGGCATCCTTATAATGTTTAAAAACAAAACTAAACAATATATTACTTAAGAATATACATGTGATGAACTCTGCTGATGCTTAGTCGCTCAGTCGTGTCCGACTCTGTGTGACCCTATGGACTGCAGCCTGCCAGGCTCCTCTGCCCATGCGATTCTCTAGGCAAAAGTACTGGAGTGGATTGTCATGCCTTCCTCCAGGGAATCTTCCCGACCCAGGGATTGAACCCAGGTCTCCTGTATTGCAGGCAGATTCTTTACTGTCTGAGCCACCAGGGAAGCCTGTGATAAACTCTATCCCTATGCAAATACGTATATTTATATACCATTTCCAAGTAATAAGTAAATGGATAAATAGAACATGTATTGCCCAATGGCAGTATTTCTTGTGATTAATCCGTGCATCTGAAGTCCAAAGCCAACAACAAAAACAACAACAACACTTTCAAAGAGAAAGATCTCATAGAGCCATTGTTGTGCAAGAAATAAGACTTCCAGGTGCTGTTTGTACTAAGCAAAAGCCACAGAGTGCGACTTGGGAATGGGAAACTGTTATTTAAAAGTCTTTAAATTTTTGTTTTGTTTGATAACATCTGTCCTCTGTAGCCTTTTTCCACTCTGTGATTTCCTGCCAAGACATTGTTATTTGTATTTGAGACCATGGGCTAAGGCTAGGAGATATCCTTTGTAGGACTCTGTTTGAAAGAAATAAAATTCAAGCATATTTCCATTCCCTCCAGTCCTGCTGCAACCTAGAGCAGAAAAAAAGGTAACAGATTCTGAGGGCTCATCCTTCAAATACATGGAAAAAAGTCAAGCTTGTCCTTTCTTCTACCACTGGCTCTGCTTTCATCGCTGCTGTTTGTTTTCTTACTCGGGTGTGCGGTGGGAGGATGAGGCCCAGAGCAAGGACAGGCCTAGAGAAGATGCGCTGTTCAGGCTTCCAGCCACCTGAGGCCCACATCATGTTTGAAGTGTGTCTGGGTTTCTCTTCTCCACAAATGCCTAGCCTTCGTTGACTTTCAAGTCGAATGACTGCTGCTGAATAATAACAAGGGGCAAAGTTGCATATATCATAAGGGGCAAGGGTGGGCTTAGAGGAAAGGGCTAGAACTTAGAGCCTGTTTTCTCTCTTTTCACCTTATCTCCTCTGATGACAATAAAGACATACTTGTGAGATAAGCTTAGAATCCTAAGCGGCTTCCAGTGTTTTGACCTGGAATTTTCCAACTTGGAAAGCTTCCTTCTTCAAAGTCTGATGTGGAAAAATCTGAATGAATTTCCTCTGTCTCTCTGCAAGATTGAGAGAAAACTACCCCCTAAAGGGCACCGGGGAAAATGAAGCCAAGTGCTTCTCAAACATTTTTGCTTTAGCTGCAAAGTGCAGAGGACTTGTGCCCCGGGGGCCCTGGGAGCATAGTCCAAATCAGCCTACTACCCATAGTTTTTGGAAGCAAAAGGCAAAGTTGACCTTCCACTCAGTAATATGTCTGTGGTTGTTTTAATAGAAGAAGTGTTTTTCTTGCCCACTTTGTCAAGGAAAAACAAAGCTTCTGGAAGATGTTTATCCTATGACTTCTGGAATCAGTGGAACACTTTACTATGTATCTCCTGGGGTATTCATACCTCAGTTTGAAAGGCATAGAGTTAGGCAGCACCAGAAAGTCTTTCTTTATTTTTATGTCAGGTTGTTTTAATCACAAAGTTAATTTTTAAAATGAAATTGATTCATTCAATTTAAATTGATAAATTCCTCAATAATTATTCCGCTAAACTTAATATCAAACCACAAATGTGTAACCAGTACTAAGTGGATAATTATTACTTTATTTTATGGATGAGATGTAAAACAGGCAAAATGCTGCTATAATAGGCAGACAGTTCTTAGCATATGACACATTTTTGTCAAAATCACCTTACACTCATTTTTCTTGAACTAATGTGTGTGTGCTCAGTCATGTCTGACTCTTTGCGACATCATGGACTGTGGCCCACCAGGCTCCTCTGTCCATGGAATTTTCTGGGCAAGAAATACTGGAGCGGGTTGCCATTTCCTCCTCCAGGGGCTTGTCTTCCTCACCCAGGGATCCAACCTATGTTCCTACACTGCAGATGGATTCTTTACCACTGAGTGACCTGGGAAGCCTGGAGTGTAAATAGGTAAAAACACATAAAAGCATTAACTAGTAGAGCAATTACTATAATGGTGTATGACTGGGATGTATATTACTGAATTAATTATCTAAGAGCCTCACTAAAATTAACGGTCTACCTTCCATTTCTCCACATTTCCTCTCATTTTTTCCCTTTGTCATTGAAATTATCTAAGAAGGAGTTATACTACTATCTGTTTGTATGGAGCAGCCAAATTTGTATAATCAGCTTTCACCTCTCTCCTAAGCAGCAGATTTTGCATAAATATCTTTATGATGTTTAAGAAGTATCTTGGACTTAAGGTGGCAAAGCAGAACTCTGTTTTCGATTTCAGTATATGGCACTACAAACTACCCAATTACTAAAGTCCCAAACAAGGTACTATTTGATTTTCTGCCCCTCACCTACTTCATATCTAAATCAACAAGTCTCTTAACTTTCTCCATCACACGTGGACAGAATCTGTCGACATCTCTCCATCTCCATTATTACTACCCTGCCTAGGACACCATTTTTTCCTTTCCTGGATTAAACTCCGGGTTGTACTTTCAGCTCCCCCTTCCTTTCCATTTCCCCAGAAGCCAGGGTGAACTTTTTTTAAAGTTCTTATTTTTATACAGTTTTAAAGGTGACTTTCTATTTACAGTTATTACAAAATTATTGGCTATATTCCCCATGTTGTACAATGCATCGTTGAACTTGTCTTACCATGTAGCAGTTTATATCTCCTGCTCTCCCACTCCTGTATTGTCCCTCCCCCCTCCCCACTGGTAACTGCTAATTAGGTCTCTATGAGTCTGCTTTTTTTGGTTATATTCTATAGTTTGTTGCATTTTTTATATTCCATGTATGTGATATCATACAGTATTTGTCTTTCTCTGACTTATCTCACTTAGTATAATACCCTCCCAGTACATCCATGCTGCTGTACATGGCAACATTTCATTCTTTTTCATATTGAGTAGTATTCCATTATATATATATGCATACATGTACATACATACCATATCTTCTTTATCCATTCATTTGTTGATGGACGCTTCTGTTGTTTCCATGTCTTAGCAATTGTAAGTAATGCTGCTATGAACATTAGGGTGCATATATATTTTCAAATTAGTGGTTTTTTATTTTTCAGATATATACCCAGGAGGGGAATTGCTGGCTCATATGGTCATTCTATGTTTCATTTTTTCAAGGACCTCCATACTGTTTTCCACAGCGGTTACATTAATTTACATTTCTGCCAACAGTTACAATGGCTCCCTTCTCCCCACATCCTCACCAGCATTTGTTACTTGCAGGCTTTTTGAGGAGAGCCATTCTGACAGGTACGAGCTGACGTCTCCTTGCGGTTTTGATTTGCATTTCCCTGATGATTAGCGATGGTGAGCATCTTTTCATGTAAAAGTATAAATCAGATCATTTTGCGCTCTTGCTCAGAGCCCTCCACTCACGTGCATTACGGTTCTGTATAATACCAACCTTCCTTCTCCAGCCACAGGGCTGTGCAGGGTAGTTTCCTTGCCTCCCTTTCTTATCGTCTCCCTGCTCTTCTCCTCTTCATTGTACTTCATCCCTAATGGCTTTATTTCTGTTTTGGGGAGTTTGGCTTTCACCCTGGGGACCGTACTTACTGCTTGCTTTGCCTAGACTTGAAGCTCCTGGATCCTTCTGTGGTTAGGTCTTCTCCATCACTCATGTCTCAGCTCTAATGTCACTTCCTCAGACACTTTTCATGACCAATCTAAAGCAACCCCATCCTCTAAGTCACACTTCAGGCATTATTTAGTTTTAGTTAGATTCTCTTCTTGGTATTTATCACCTCTAAAATAATTTTGTGTTCATTTATTTGCAGACTACAACATGATCTTCATCAATGCAGGGACTTTCTCTTTGCTATTCAATACTGTATCACCTGGCTCAGTAAATATCTAGCATTTGTGAATGTCTGGACAACACTTCATTGACTTCATTTGGTCCTCATAGCAAACCTCTGGGGTAGTGTGAATGAAAAATATTGCCTACAAATTAGTAAATAAACGATGTTGCAGCCATCAAAGCCACTATAGCCATCTGATAATGAACCCTGAGGGAATTCAGGATGGAGGCAAATAGGCTGCCCAACGCCAAGCCCTCAGTCATTGCAGCCACCCCAGATGGTATGCCTGGAGGGGACTCGGAATGGGGAAGAACAAAGTACTGGCCCTAAGTAGCTAAAGTGAAAGTGAAAGTTGCTCAGTGTGTCAGACTCTTTGTGACCCCATGGACTATACAGTCCATGGAATTCTCCAGGCCAGAATACTGGAGTAGGTAGTCTTTCCCTTCTCCAGGGGATCTTCCCAACCTGGGGATCAAACCCAGGTCTCCCGCATCACAGGCAGATTCTTTACTAGCTGAGCCCCTAGGGAAGCCCAAGCATACTGGAGTGGGTAGCTTATCCCTTCTCCATGGATCTTCCTGACCCAGGAATTGAACCAGGGTCTCCTGCATTGTAGGCAGATTCCTTATGGCTGAGCTACCAGGGAAGCTCAAGAATACTGGAGTGGGTAACTTACCCCTTCTCCAGGGGATCTTCCTGACCCAGGAATCGAACCTGGGTCTCTTGCGTTGCAGGGAGATTCTTTACCAGCTGAACTACCAGGGAAGCCCTCCTAGGTTGGTCAGGTGCATACCAAAAAAATGATTTCAGTGAGCCCAGAGCCTTTCATCTCCTCATACGTAGAAAAGTGCTAAATTCGTTAACTTGAGCTGTCTAGTTTTCTTTAACTAGCAGTAGTCTTTTCAAGTTTCAACTTCCTGGTCTTTGCTGCGAGAACTCCTATCTGTCCTCTTTTCCTCCTTTACCTTTTTGGAGCAATCCTTCAGAACTATCTGAGAGGCCGTATCCTGGGTTTAAGTCCCCAGTATTGTCTGCCAAATAAAACAAAATTCTCAACTTTTAGGTTATGCTTTTTTTTTCAGTCACCAGTAGACACTGCTATTGCTTCCTCCTAGAGATCGATGTCTTAATTACTGGTGTGTCTTGAGGACCTTTTAACAGGTCCACAATACATGTTTGTTGAAAGAATGCATGAATCTCATTTTACAGGAAGGGAAACCTCACAGTTCATGGAAGCCATGTGACTTTCTCCAACATTATTAATCATATAAATAGCACAGTTGGATCTCAAACATATGTCTTTGGTCACTTGGCTCCTAGTTATTTGCTATTTCTGTCTTAACTTGTTGCTTCCTGAATGGAAGTGTCTCTTGTAAAACTCTAGATGAAAAATTTGGATGGAACAACTTTTAAGGTGATGATCTACTGTATCCCACAGTAACTGATGAGAAGGGGTATATTTAGTTAGATGTTCAGAAATGAAAAAAGATTTATTTAAAGCATATAATCAAAATAGTTTTCATTGCGTGCCTTAATTTCCTTATTTTTCACATGGCTTTTGTATGAGCTTTATTCATGTCCTAGTGGAAAAATGTTGGAAAAGTTTGGAAATGTCATTTTGAAAGATTTACCATTGTCTTTGGTAAATCTCTTTTTTGTTCTCTCTGCTTAGCCAAAACCCACTTCTCCTTGACTTGGTACATAGCAAGCATTTTGAGTACAAGACCTTTTCTTGTTAGCAATATGTAATAGAGATTATCCAGTCACTCTTTGGCGTAACATCTTTTGGTTTCAAATTCAAGCTCCATTGTTTACTGACCCTGAAAATAATCTTTATGTCTCATTTTTCTCATCTGTTAAGTAGATATAATAATAGTACATATCCCCCAGCATTGGTAGAAGAATTGAACATTGTAGTGCATGATAAAGTACATATTGAGTATTTCAAAACATTTAGCTATTATTTTCCATTTTTGTATTTCTAGTACATCAGCATAGACACTAGCATTTAGGAGATACCTAAAATGCTAGTTAAATTAATCCAGGGGCTGGCTTATCCTCTGGATCTCTGACTAATGGGTTTATCCCTTTCATCCATCTCCTTAAAGTAGAATCAAGAATTGTACCCATTGCTGTCATACATCACCTATCCAAACCCAATTTCTGCCCTGGAGCTATTTGACAGAATTTCCAAAAATATGAATTCTTTCAACTAAAATTATTGTTAGCATGAAAAAGTATATTGTTGAGAGAGCCTCTGCTTTTGGCTTGGATTTTGAATTGCCAGTTCTCATTTATATTGGTTGTGATGACACTCCTCTCCAAAGCTGGTAATTTTTTCTGATGCTAAATTACTCAGTATTTGTCTCTTTCCCGTGTACCTACCTCTTAATCCTAGCATGCTCTGTTATCTTGTTGCCCCTGCTGATGGAAACATCATTTTTCAATATCGCCTTGAAGCGGAGACATTCAATGGTGCACGTGGATTTTCAGAGTCAGGAGGGCCATCTGCTGCCTACTTTTGAGTTTGTGGCTGCTGAAGGGGAGGCCCAGCATGCTTTCTGCTGGCCAATTATAAGGGAGGTGACTGGTGAGTCTTCGGAAAAGGAATGGCATTATCATTTCATGGGCATGTGTTCACACAGACAGGGCATCTCCATTTCTCAAGCCATCGGTTTCAGTACTGTGTTTCTCTAAAGTGGAGATACTGAGATGGCACCAATCTTGTCAGAAGAAAGTGTGCCTTTCCTATCTAAGATGTTCATCCAAAAAAGATATAGAAAACAAATGAATCAACGGTGAGGACTCTGTAGGAAAAATCCCTATGTTTTTAACCTCCTTCTCTTTATCAGTCAGTGTCTGGTTGCTGTGTAAGGTGGAGAGGTCTTTTCCTTTGTTGTCACAGGCTATGGGATGATAGCTTCTCTTTCCAGGTGGATGATAGAAGGAGAGTTGTATCATATGAGGGGAGTGATATTGGGTAATAAGTTTTAAAAAACATGGACAGTGGCATCAGGTGAACTAGTCTTCCCAGAGAATGAAAAACAGGACTACTGACAGCAACATAATCCTAAACCCCATGGACCCAGGAAAATCAGACATACGATCACCCAGATGAAGCTCACCTCCATCCTTCTGTGGTTTCATAGGTTCAGGAATGTTCTCTCAACTGCTCGCCAAGCCCAGCAGTTGGGCTTAGACAGTCAGATGAGCTTCTGATGTAGTTTTCAATCTCTCCCCACTCCAGCTTGGTCCCGATGCTCCACTTCAACCAAACTGCATCATCTACCTTCCTACTTGCTATGCTTTTTCTATTGGAAAGACACTTGAGCTCCACTTCTTGGCTGCACACAGCTTGATCCTTCCATATGTTACACGGTTTCAGACCTCAGTGATTTTCAAGCTATATTTGGTGTAAGTCTCAATTTTAGATGTTTAGTAAATGCTTGGTTTGCATTCATTTCAGGTTTGGGAAATATACCATAAACTCATCCTTATTTGGCTGTCATGGGGACTGGAAAGGGCCTGTGGTTCCCTGGCTTGTTTCCATCTTCAGTGAGAGCCGCTATTTGCTTCCTCTTCTGGCAGGGCTCCCCGTCAGGCAGCTGAGGAACGTCCATTGCCTGCGCTGTCACCCTGTCCCCAAACTCATGAGAGCCAGGAGGAAGGGAGCCTAGCCTGGGGCCTGGACCACGGTTGGATTAGGGGGCCAAGGATAGGTGTCCATCATCTCCTGGGCCTTACTCAGTGCTTCAGGGAAAATAATTCTGCTTTCACCTGTTTTAAATATTCTGTTTGGAAAGATTTTCCGTATTAAATTTTCTAGAAGACTGTGGTTCTAACTCGTATCTCAGCAACTGACTTCCTCTGGGTTCATCTCTCAGACTCCTATGTCTGTGTCTGTGCTTGGCAGATTCTGGAATGAATTCCCGTGATGACTGCCTGCTGGCATTCGTCTCTCCCGCCCGCCACCAACCCTGTGCAAGCATGTCCCTCAGTCATGTCCAACGCTTTGCCAGCCCCATGAACTGTAGCCTGCCAGACTCTCCTCTGTCCATGGAACTTTCCAGGCAAGAATACTGGCATGAGTTGACATTTCCTCCTCCAGGGGATCTTCCTGACACAGGGATTGAACCCATGTCTCTTGCATCTCCTGCATTGGCAGGTGGATTCTTCACAATTGCGCCACCTGCTAAGCCCATTCGCCTCTTAGGTATTTTGTGTTCTTATGTGTGACGTATGTCTTTTGTATCCCCTCCCCGTTGAGCATGGGCTGGACCTAGTTACTTGTATCTCATATATAGAACAGTAGAGCGAAGGTGGTAGGATATCCCTCCAAGATTAGGTTACAAAAGGCCCTTACTTCCATCTTGCTAGCACTGTTTTTTCTTCTCTCTTGCTCTCTGACGCGTCAGCTTCTATGTTGTGAGCTACCCTATGTGAAGGCCAACAACTCATGAGGAGCCAAAGTCCTCAGTTCAGAAGGTCCCCAGGGACTGAATCCTGCCAGCAAGAACATGGGTGAGCAGAAGTGGACTCTTTTTTCCCCCCATTTAAGCCTTGAGATGCCTGACTGTACTTGTGTGAGAACCCAGAGGCAGGGGAACCACTGAGGCTGTGCCCAGATGCCTAATCTAGAGAAACTATCAGATTAAAATGGTGTTGCTTTAAGTCACTAAACTTTGGAGAAATCTGTTACATAGTAATAGATAGACTTCTCTGGTGGCTCAGATGGTAAAATCATCTGTCTATAATGTTGGACACCTGGGTTCGATCCCTGGGTTGGGAAGATCCCGTGGAGAAGGAAATGGCAACCCACTCCGGTACTCTTGCCTGGAAAATTCCATGGATAGAGGAGCCTAGTGGGCTATACAGTCCATGGGGTTGTGAAGAGTCAGACGCTACTGATCGACTTCACTTTCACTTTCAATATTAACTAGTAGTGTTGAGGCAGCTGTGAGTGCTGGTGTGAAGTGAGATCTTAACTCCCTGCCGAGGAATTGAACCTGGGTACCCTGGATGGGAATCAGGAATCCTAGCCATCAGACTAGCAAGAGCTAGAGGCTAGAAGTTATTTTTCCTTGGATCTTTGCTGCCAGAGAAAAATCATTTATCACAGAGGTAGAAACTGTCAATGAAGGTACAAAGTTTCCTATTAGAGACGCAGCAGCAGAAAGTAGGAGAGTACACAGAGAAACAGTTTGTTTAGATAAGACAGAAGTAAGGCAGAGATGCACACCCAGAAAGAAAGAGTGGGTTTCCCCTCTAGGAAGGAGGACAGCAGTAAAGAGATTATGTCATTCATATAGGTTAGTTAGTCTGGGTCTTTGCCTTCCTTCAGGCCAATAATCTTCCTTCTTTTTCCATACCAAAACCATCCTGGGACCCTCCTCTGGGTGAACATACACCCCTCAGCCAAGATGTATCTCGAGGTGAAGGCTTCTGGGAGGAGCAAGACTCATTATGGCCTGGCATTATCCCTTGACTTTTGACCCACAAGGAGCCTTTCTTCACATGTGTAGTGTCTCCCTTGTCCCCAGAGATGGGGGAGCAGAGATGCCTTAATCCTTTTCTCAAACAGAGTTTGCCCCTCTTTGTCCTTGCCATGGCTATGACCTTGACTATGGCCATGACTATTACCTTAAGGGTGTTTACAAGAGACAAACTCTGGCTATTTATCCTGTTTCTGTGCGACTTCCATTTTGGAGAGCGAACAGGAGGCTGATTATAAATGCCTTAACTGGAGCCCACCTGTCTCTTATCTCAGAAAATGCTACCAGCTCCAAGTATCCAGTCTGAAGTCCACTTCTTCTGCCCATATGAAATGTGAACAGGAGGCCAGTTGTAAATGTCTAACCTGAAGCCCATCTATCGCCTACATCAGTGTCCCATTCGCAAGGTCGTTTCAGCCATGGCTTTGCTTCCTTATCTTTTACCCTGGTGTGGTGCACCAGTCACCAACATTGCACAGCTTAGTTAAGAGGACATGACTAAAACGGTCTTCTTAATCCTACATCTAAGTTTATTTCTTCCTCTCTTCCCTTCTTTCTCTCTGCATAACTTATATGCAGAACTCTGCTAGTTTCATCAAACCCTCATTCAAGTATTTAAGCTAATTAAAAATGACTGAATGGGGAGTAAACCAAATGAAAAAAAACCCAACTTTACCCTTTCGCTTCCTGCGGTGTACTGTCTGTATCTCAGTCAGATGACAAACTACAAGTTTCAATTTCCTTAGTAAAATGCTAGTGATGCTGTCTACATTTTGGAGCTTCTGAATCTCCTAACAGCAGCACCAGTCTCTTGCGTGGAAAGACATCAATGTGGATTTGACTGTCACACGTTGCTTGACAAAAGCCCTACTGAGAAAATCCGTATTCCAATCTTAGAGACAGTTGAACCATTTATCTTACCAGATTCTCTAGGCTTTATTGGTTTCAGAGCACACCAGGAGTTAGCCACCTGCTGGAATTTATTACTCTGATTCTCTGTAGACATGCCTTGACAAAACTACAAGTTAAAATTATTCCCTAAACTTTGAAGTAAGAAATGATCATGAATAGAACTGTATATATAAGCTTTTAAAAATCATTATCAATTATATCATGTTTTTGTTGTTCATTGTTCTTTCATTATGATTATTTCTTTTCAGCTCAATGATCACATGGACCATAGCCTTGTCTAACTCAATGACTTAGCTGAGTGCTGAATAATTGATGATTTTAAACTGTGGTGTTGGAGAAGACTCTTGAGAGTCCCTTGAGCTGCAAGGAGATCCAAGGAGATCCAGGAAATCAGTCCTGAATATTCATTGGAAGGACTGATGCTGAAGCTGAAACTCTAGTACTTTGGCCACCTGATGTGAAGTTCTTCACCTGATGTGAAAAACTGACTCATTGGAAACAACCCTGATGCTGGGAAAGATTGAAGGCAGGAGGAGAAGGGGATGACAGAGGATAAGGTGGGTGGATGGCATCACCAACTTGATGGACGTAAGTCTGAGCAGGCTCCGGGAGTTGGTGATGAACAGGGAAGCCTGGCGTGCTGCAGTCACAGAGTCAGGCACAACTGAGCAACTGAATTGAACTTTCAGCTCAAAGTGAGGAAATTGATATATTCCCTTGGAGAACTGGATACATGTCTGTTTAATAAGTAATAAGAAACCTGTAACATTGCTTTGCCTATGAAGAAAGAGCTCTTTTATGATTAATTATAGTAGATATCCTTAGCCTAACTTTCCTGCTATATTCCTTTTCATTCCTCATTTTATTACCTGGCACTTTTTAAAATTTTCTTTTAATATTTTTGTGGTTTTGTTGTTTTGGTGCCTTCATATTTTAATCTGTGACATTTTAGTAGGTAGGTGGTGAAATTTTCATTCTTTTTTTTGAAAAATTATTTCACTGAAGTATTGTTTTTTGTTTTTCAGTTGCTAAATCGTGTCTGACTCTTTGTGACCCCATGGACTGCAGCACGCCTGGCTTCTTTGTCCTTTACTATCTCCTGAAGTCTGCTCAAACTCATGTCCATTGAGTTGGTGATGCCATCCAACCATCTCATCCTCTGTCAGCTCCTTCTCCTCCTGCCCTCATCTTTCCGAGCATCAGGGTCTTTTCCAATGAGTCGGCTCTTCGCATCAGGTGCCCAGACTATTGAAGTTTCAGCTTCAGCATTTATCCTTCCAATGGTTGATTTACTTTTGGACTGACTGGTTTGATTTCCTTACTATCCAAGGGATTCTCAAATTTTCTCCATAGTTGATTTATAATGTATTAATTTCTACTGTACAGCAAAGTGATTTAGTTCTACACACACACAAACACACACACACACACACACACATATGCAGGGCTTCCTTGGTGGCTCAGACAGTGAAGAATCTGCCTGTGATGCAGGAGACCTGGGTTCAATTCCTGGGTCAAGAGGAAACCCTGGAAAAGGGAATGGTTATCCACTCCAGTATTCTCGCCTGGAGAATTCCATGGACAGGGGAGCCTGGAGGGCTACAGTCCATCAGGTTGCAAAGACTCAGACAAGACAAGCGACTAGCACTTTCCCTTTCACTGTGCAACTGGATAGACTGTGTGTGTGTCTGTGTGTGTATGCATGCACGTGTGTGTGTGTACACACATTCTTTCTCATATTCTGTTCCGTTGTGGTTTATCACAGGATATTGAATAGAGTTCCCTGTGCTTCACAGTAGAACCTTATTGTTTATCCATTCCATATGTACCAGTTTGCATCTAATAAACCCAAACTCTCAAGCCATCCTTTCCCCATCCACCTCCTCCTTGGCAACCATAAGTCTGTTCTCTGCGCCTGTGGGTCTGTTTCTGTTTTGTAGGTAAGTTCATGAAATGCGCATGAACTTAAAATGCTTTCTCAATCTTAAATGCTTGAGAAAAGGTTTTATGAAATTAAAGAATATTTGTTTTACTTTTTCCCACTTGCACGTGAAAACCTAGTCACAGACTCTGTAACATTTTCTGTCGGTAATTTTATAATGTATAAATTTATAAAATAGACAGGTGGGTCTGCCTTGTTTGTTTTCACCCACGTTGTTGAGTAAAATGTCAATAGGATCCTGGTTCTGCCGGCAAAATTGCAATTGGAAGTGAGCAAAGTGAAGTGGTGGCTGTACAAGGGAGTCACACTAATGCCTGGAGTGGTGGTGGAGAAGCCGCCTCTGGAGGAAAGTGTGATGGAGCTGCGTGTGTGTGATTCTGAGCTCTCTTTCTGTGGAGTGGGGTCCAAGTGGCATCTTCAGGAGAGTAACTCCATCTGTGGTTGCCTTATTCCGGCTTGAGTAGCTCCTTATTCTCTTCCTCTCACCCTCTCAACTCATCCATCCTCAGCTAGGATACTAAGTTATCCTTTAATAAATGCTTTTTTTTCTTTTGAAAAAATTATTTTAACAGGGTTTTTTTTTTTTTTCCTGCATAGACCTATCACAACAGATATTATTTTGTGGGCCTAAGAAACCTGACCAGCTCAGGCTTATAAACACACATGCCCTAGGGACTGGTCAATTAACAAAAATGCCTGATGTGGGTCAGCTTGAGCAGGGAGAAATGAGTAGAGGTGGGAGGAAAGTGCGTGCCCCTCCTACATGCGCATGCTCAGTTGCGTCTGTCTCTTTGGGACCCTTTGGACTGTGGCCCCCATGCTCCTCTGTCCATTGGATTTCCCAGGCAAGAATACTGGAGTAGGTTGCCACTTCCTCCTCCAGGGGATCTTCCTGACCCAATATTGAATCTGAGTCTCCTGAATCTCCTGCACCGAAGGCAGATTCTTTACCCAATGAGCCATCAGGTAAGTATGCCTCTCCTACAAAGGCATTGAATTCAGCTTTTTCCAAACATCATTTTTATCAAAACTAACTTGGTTGTGCCTGCTCACTGAATTTCACTTTTGGGTCTCCCTGTGTGTGACTTTTGACACTCACATTTAATGGAGTTATTTGAGAATTTTTTCCCTGAGTTTTTATAATTCCTTGTCTATGTTTGAAGTTTGCATTTTCCACCTTCATATTTTGCCCTCTTAGCAGCATGACCTGTGACTGCGGATGCTCTTGAGTTTCTGCAAGGTCAAATTGTTCTGATTTTCTTTGTGGTGAGGACAGTCCTAATCCCAAGTGAGAAGGAAAAAATCATCTCTGACATTGTCAGCCAATCACAGCAACATTTTTCTCTGGCAAATCCTTGTCCCCATGTCTCAGATAATGGGATCCCACTGAATTCTAAGTGGAATTCAGTGTCCCCACTTGTTCCTGACTTGCAACTTCTTTTAAAACAGCCACAAAACTGGAAACCTAGCGGACATTTCCAGCCTTGAGATACAGCAGAAATGGGAAGTTCTGTTGCAAATGATATGCCTGACAGTTACATGTAAGTGATTTTATCAGGGGGTCTGGTGGCCAGTTTTCAGAGTGGCAGGCGACTGGGGTGGCGCTTGGGGGAACCTGTCCTCTGTTTCATCCTTGGTCTCAACTGTGGTTTGAAAACTGTATTTGGATTGCATTCTGTGTTGTGATTCATTCCTTCTTGTTGGAACGGCACAGCGACCAGCCTCGTTAGCTCTAATAGACCTTTTAGCACTCTCAGGGTTATGTGGTTTCCAAGTATTACAAACTCATTCGTGTCATTCTAATTTAAACATGATGCTGTTCTTATTACTGCATCTCTTTTATAAACTACCCCTCGGCTTCCTTTTCTGTGTATCGGGTGAATGAGAAGTGGAAGATAACATTCCAATCAACTTTGGAACTAAAAAGTCTGGGTAATTGCATTTGACAAATGTTGAAACCTCAGCTCCTGAGGACTTGCAACACGTTCCTTCCTGACATTGGCAATAATGGAAACGTCGTGGTGCTAATGAAGGATTTCTACCGAGGGTCCTTGAACACTGTCCAAATAGTCATCGTCAAGCATGAACCATTCAGATTTCTTGCTATTGCTTTGCCCTTCAGCTCAAGGCAGGCCTCTGTTTTTTTTCAGGATGACAAAGATGTACTTATTCTAGACATAAGTCCTGGAATCTTTGAGAAAAGGCCAAAAAGAAAAAAAGTGTGGGAATAAAATGAGATGATGACGGCTGTATGCATAGGAAAGTCGTTTTAATCTTATGTGGTTGGCTTTTTTAGCTCCCACAGACACAAGGGGGAGAAATGACCATCTGGGGTATCATTTTTGAACAGGGAAGTGTTTCTTTGGAGCTATACATAAGCAGAGTTGGGAGAAAGTTTAGAGATGGTCTTCTCTGATGCCTTTGATTTGCAGGCAGGGCAGTGTGGTTTAGAAAGTAGCAGTGACTTGTCTGGAAAGGTTGTGATTGTGAAAAAGGAGGAAGTTGATAGTGAAACAGATCCTCTGTGAGAAGAGAGCACCCAACTCCTCAGAGGGAATAAAGAGTAAGTGAAAGTGAGTACCTTTAGTGAGGGATATTAATCACCAGTGACAGAAATGTGGCAGATCAATGTCTTTTGAAATACCTCCTGATCTTTCCGCCCTTCCTCTCTCCCTTGTGTCCTGTCTTCCTTCCCTTCCCTCCATCCTTTTGTTACTCTTGGGTTTATCCTCTGAAGCTCTTTCTCCATTAATTCTAGGTCATGGTTTTCAACTGAGGGTATTTTGCCCCGAGGACACATTAGCCAATATCTGAAGACATTTGTTGCCATGACTGGGGAGATTGCTATTGGCATCTGTTGGGTAGAGACCAGAGATGCTGCCATGCATAGGACACCCCTGACCCAGAATTAAAGATTTTCTGATTCAAAAAATCATTAGAGTTCATATTGAGAAACCCCGTCTGTACTGATGCTTATTGGAAAAGAGGCAAGGCCAGGGGATACTTACTTGGAAGGCAGGAGGCATGCTATGGGCAATAACTAGTGTCTGTTTATCATTAGACACCATCCATGAAGCTCATGACTTCTCTGCTAGACAGCATGTCTCTCATTGCTTTGGAAATCTAACTACATTTCTGAATCCACTAGGAGATGTACTCAACCCTCAAATGCCCTAAGAGACAGATTAAAAAAAAACAAAAAACCTAGTTACAAAGCTGTGGGCAGCATTAATGGGGATGATCAAGGGATGGAGAAGGGTCTTGAAAAACCAGTAGTGATCTGGAGAGGGAAGAGGAGGGTGTGGTCACCGGAAGCCATGATATCTCTAGCTGTAGGAAGAACTTTTGGTAGAGGAAGGAGTCACCATCAACCTGTGGCCCAGCAGGGAGGAAACCAGTGTTTGCACACCCTGATCTTGGTCTCCTCCTACCCTCAGATCTCTTGTTGGTATCTCCTTTTAATCAACCTACCTGGAAACTAGAAGGCAAAACAGCTTTAGCCTTGGGGAGTCCATAGTGGTCAGCTTCCCGGAACACAGAATAGGGTGGAGAGGAGGTCTGAGGGGCAAATGGGGATTATCCAAAGCAGCTGTGTTTATGGATTTCCTTTGGGTCTGATAACATGGAATGTAGGCTCTGCCACACATTGGAAGCTTCCCTGGTGGCTCAGTAGTAAGGAACCCACATGCCAATGCAGGAGACATGAGTTTGATCTCGGGGTTGGGCAGATTCCCTGGAGAAGGAAATGGCAACCCATTCCAGTATTCTTGCCTGGGAAACTCAGGGACAGAGGAGGCTGGGGGGCTACAGTCTATGGAGTCACAAGAGTCAGACATAACTTAGCGACTAAACAACACGTAATTTGGGTGACCTTTAGCAGGTTACTTAACTTTTCCATAAATTAGTTTCCTTTTCTGTATTTTGGTAATAATAACAATATCTGCCTTATGTATTAATAGTTTATTTAGAAGATTAGGGTCAATGATGCGTGTAAAGCACTCATAACATTTACTAGGCACATAATAAGTTCTTGGCAAATGTTGGTGGTTAATTTTCCTGGTCATTTGTTCTCCCGCAGGACAGATAGCAGGGACTGTGATTTCAGGCTGTGAAAACGCATTTGCTCTCCATGTTAGGAGTATGTCTTGCTAGGGGAATCCTGAATATGAGGAGAATTGGTTAAACTCTATAGTACCATTGATTTCATACTTAATTAATTTTACTTATGTAATAAGTCTGCTTCCATATTCATTAGAGGATGACTTTGAGAAATTGTCTCACCCACCCCCCCGCCAAAAAAAAAAAAAAAAATCAGCACAATTACAGCAAAACTTTTATTGTCCAGTTGTAAGTTAAGCGATTCATGTTAGGATCTCATAGATGTTTTAATGTTCAGTGATTGAATTGTGTGGCTTAAAAATTACTGGGCCCGTCATTTAATTCAATACAGAAACTGGTCCAGGGCTTCCCTGGTGGCGCAGTGGTTAAGAATCTGCCTTGCAATGCATGGGACACCAGTTCAATCCCACCAGTTTGATCCCTGGTCCAGGAACATCTCACATGCCTCAGTGTTACTAAGCCTGAGAGCTGCGACTACTGAGCCCATGTGGCACAACTACTGATGCCCACGTGCCCTCGATCCTGTGCTCCACAAGAGAAGCCACTGCAATGAGAAGCCCTCACATCAGATCTAGAGAGCAATCCCTGCTCGCCACACCTAGAGAAAGCTCATGCTCAGCAATGAAGACCCAGCACAGCTCAGTTCAGTTGCTCAGTCATGTCCAACCCCATGGACTGCAGCCTGCAGCATGCCAGGCTTCCCTGTCCATCACCAACTCCCTGAGCTTGTTCAAATGTATGTCCATCGAGTTGGTGATGCCATCCAACCATCTCATCCTCTGTCATCCCTTCCTCCTCTTGCCTTCAATCTTTCCCAGCATCAAGGTCTTTTCTAATGAGTCAGTTCTTCGCATCAGGTGGTCAAAGTATTGGAGCTTCAGCATCAGTCCTTCCAATGAACATTCAGGACTGATTTCCAAAATCAAACAAAACAAAACAAAAATTGGTCCATATTTTTTCATGTAGTGAATGTATGGTGTGCCACCCAGATCTCCCTTGCCCTCCTTCAGGATGGAACTACCTATTTCCCCAACTGTTTAAATGCTTGTGGTTGACAACTGTGAAGAAAGCTGAGCGCTGAAGAATTGATGCTTTTGAACTGTGGTGTTGGAGAAGACTCTTGAAAGTCCCCTGGACTGTAAAGAGATCCAACCAGTCCATTCTAAAAGAGATCAGTCATGGGTGTTCTTTGGAAGGAGTGATGCTAAAGTTGAAACTCCAGTACTTTGGCCACCTCATGCGAAGAGTTGACTCATCGGAAAAGACTCTGATGCTGGGAGGGATTGGGGGCAGGAGGAGAAGGGGATGACAGAAGATGAGATGGCTGGATGGCATCACCAACTTGATGGATGTGAGTTTGAGTGAGCTCTGGGAGTTGGTGATGGACAGGGAGGCCTGGCGTGCTGCAATTCATGGGGTCGCAAAGAGTCGGACACGACTGAGCAACTGAACTGAACTGAACTTATACCCAATAACTGGTAACTATGATTTATAAAGGCCTGGATGCTTTGCCTCAACTTGAAACAATTTTAAGGGGTCATCCCAGCTCCTTGGCTTCCTGTGGGATCAAGTGAAGCCTTTGTTGTGATTGCACACAGCTTGACTTCTCCACTTCCCTCCTACCCCCAGGCATGGTTTGGCTTTCCCCACATTCCCCAAGGTGTTGATCTCATTAACATGTGCCAACAAACTTCAAAAATGTAAATCTCAATCCTGTAATCTGTTTCCAGGGAAACTCCTACCTACAACCTTTGGGGTCAAGAAGTCGTTGAGGTCAAGAGTGATTTTTTTAAATAAGCCTTTCCACGGACAGCTGTGCCATCTGGAATGCTCATTAAGTGTTTATTGAGCTGAGCAGCAGCACTTGAAAAGTTGACTCAATAGGATCCTGGATTTAGGGTAATAATGATTTTCACGAAGGTCACCACTGTAATTTCCAGGAGTTATTGGGATGGCCAGGTTGGTTATAGACGTCCTCTGTCCTCTCTTTCCGGTCCACATGTGTTCCACCAAAACCACTTTCTCTATCTGAAAGGACCACTTTTCCAGATGAAGGAGAGCAAGTCCTTAGTTTCATAGTGGTTAGGTTCCCCCTGAAGAACAAATATCTTAAAGACCAACTTGACTTGGAATTTTTATTATGGACTTATATATTCCAAATTACCAGTGCATAGGCAGTAAAGCAATATTTTGTACCCGGCACAGTGAATCCTTGAGTTGGTGCTGGATTTTATAGTGTTAATGCTCTTAGTCTGCTCAGGCTGTTAAAATAGCACAGACTGGGTAGCTTATAAACAATGAACAATTTTCCTACAGTTCCAGAGGTTGGGATCATAGCTTCTTCAGATTTGGTGTTTGGGAGGGCTTCCTACATTCTCTCTGTTTCCTAACATTGTGGGAGGGGCTGGGGAGCTCTGTGGGGTCTCTCATTTATTTTTGGCTGTGCTGGGTCTTCGTCGCTGTGCGGGTTTTCTCTCTAGTTGCGGTGCGTGGGCTGCTTACTGCAGCGGCTTCTCTTTCGTGGAGCTTGGGTTGTAGGGCGTGTGGGCTTAGCTGTGGCGTGTGAGCTTGGTGGTTGTGATTCCCAGGCTCGAGAGCACAGGCTCAATAGTTGTGGCCCGTGGTGTTAGTTGCTCTGCAGCATGTGGGGTCTTCCCAGACCAGGGATCAAACCCATTTCTCCTGCAGTGGCAGGTTGATTCTTTGCCACTGAGACACCAAGGAAGCTCTGTGGGGTCTCTTATAAGGGCACTAAATCCCGTTCAAGGAGGACTTGCCTCATGACCTAAACATCTCCCAAAGGCCCTACCTCCCGATACCATCGTATTAGTGTGAGGATTTCCATGTATGAATTTTGAGCGGGTACAACATTCGGGCCATAACAGATTTCCACAGAAGACCGATTTGTCTTGGAATTTTATCATGGAATTCTATATTCCAATTAACCAGGGCAAAGGCGGTAAAGCTCCACTTTCTACCCTGCACTGTGCCTCCTTGAGATGGCGCCAGATTTTCTAGTGTTAATGTGTGCTTAGTACTCCTTTGGCAGAAATGTCCACTGGAATGATGCACACCATAGAGCTATTGTCTCGTGGTCTGATGTGGCTCATTAAGGCTTTTACTCTATCTTAACTCTGCTTTAGGAGACTTGTGTTTGGCAGATGCTGCAAAAATGTAGCACCATTAGCCATAGCTACCTTAAGTAATGTCAGTGCCTTTGTAACTTGCAGATGTTAGAGGCATTGGTTGACTTTGCTCAGTCAGGGGACCCACTTCACTTCTGTCGGCTGGTCACAGCAGGTGTTAACGTGACGGCATTGCCGCACTGCATGCTTTAGTGCACAAGCCAGGGGCTCTCCACTTTATGGCACTAACTTGATTGTACTCGTGGCTGTTGTGAAGATCTGCCAGGCTTTCAGGGCAGTTTCTGTTCATGTGTAAGTAGCCCAATAATGCTTTCTCATATGGTTTAAAAGCTAGTCATATTCTGATATTTCCAACATGGCACCTGTGCCCCAATTCAAGCTTCTGAATCATATTCAGTATTCAAGTTATATCATCCAGTTTTTAAAACCTAAGGCCTACAGCTGCAACTAAGTTAGGTGACAGTATAGGGTTGATTGTGACAAAGTCTGATTTACGTGGAAGTCTTGGGGGCCCAGACTTCAAAAGAAAATTCTTCTATGGGTCCCTAACAGGATAGAGTCTCACTGGGTTGGCCTAAGAATTAAATGAGTGAAGAGATCAAAAGCAAAAGCTAAACTGTACAACACTGGGAATTCCCTGGCGGTCCAGTGGTTAAGAATCCACCTGCCAATGCAGGGGACATGAGTTTAATCCCTGGTGTGGGGAGATCCCACGTGCCATGGGGCAACTGAGTCAGTGCATCACAGCTACTGAGGCTCGTGCCTAGAGGCTGTGCTCTGCAACAAGAGAAGCCACCACGATGAGAAGACCACACACTGCAACTAGAGTGGAGCCCCCAGTATCCACAACTAGAGAAAACCTATGTGCAGTAATGCAGACCCAGTACAGCCAAAAACAAAACAAAAAACAAACAAAAAACACTGTGGGTGGTGTTACAAGGCAGATGCAAGTATCCTCACCTATTGAGGGAATGAGTGAACCCTGACTGCCAGGCTGAAGTATGTATGACAGCTCCTGGTAGAGAAAGCAAAGATGTGACTGTGGTTCTAGATTAAGTTATCCAAATAAAATTAGGGATCAGTGCAATATTTGTAAAACATTTAGGGCAGTTTCTCCTTTCCAATTTTGCTTTAAATTGGCATGTTGCCTCCTTTGAATTTGGGGGAAAATATACACACAGAGACAGAAACATTCACATTTTTGAGAGGAGATCAAACTAGTCAATAGAAAATCAACCCTGAATATTCAGGGTTGAATATTGGATTGACTGGAATTCATTGGAAGGACTGATGCTGAAGCTCAAATACTTTGGCCACCTGATGCAAAGAGCTAACTCATTGGAAAAAACCCTGATACTGGGAAAGATTGAGGGCAGGAAGAGAAGGGGATGACCGAGGATGAGATGGTTAGGTCGTATCACCAACTCAATGGGCATAAATTTGAGCAAGCTCCGGGAGATAGTGAAGGACAGGGAAACCAGGTGTGCTGCAGTCCATGGGGTCACAGAGAGTCAGGACATGACTTAGTGACTGACCAACAACATAAAGGGTTTGAAATGGGTAACTGGGTCTAACTGGGATCGGGTTTGAGAAATAGTTACAAGGGAGGTTTGTAAGAGAAAAGAATACAATCAAATTCCATGTATATAGAACCCAAGCAAACTTGAATTGTCCCCATGACTCTCAGAGAGAGAGGGTGTTTCATGCCCTGGAAGGGTTTGACACATCAACTCAATTCTGTACCTTGTGACTAACATGGACTGTTAGCCGAGGGTACAGATGGTTGTTTCAGTCAGTATGAAAGACACATTCCCATTTAGAGTGCAAAGACTCCAGTAGTACAGCAGTTAAAAGTGTTAAATGTTCATCTAGAAACTGATCCTGATACAAATTACATAAAATAAATGCAGAAATGTGTCATAGGCATACCTAAAATGAAATGCATATAATTGGTTATAAAACGTGGCCACATTTTATAAGAGTTGCATGAAAGGACTCGATGAGGTCATGGCTGACCAAAGGAGACAGGGAAAGGTATGGTCTGTTACTAGAGCTGACCCCCAGGCAGACTCACAGCTTGAGGCTCTGGTCCGGGTTTAAGTGCTAACAGTAGAAATTCCAGCTGGAATTTCTATATTCCATGTCCATAGGGAGCACAGGAATAATCTGTTGTGGGCTAGGCAGGTCGTGAACACAGGCAGAAAGAGATAGCTGGGGTCCGAGGAAATTCAATGAGGTCTACAGGAGGGTGGACCCTAGAGATTGTGAATTGAATTTGGGTGTTACTTGAAAGTCTTGAAAGGCAGTTGGATTATAAAGCCTGTTTAGGGCTGAGGTCATAAAGCAAGGCTTCACAAGACTCTAGTATTAGTGAGGACAAGTCCCCGTTCTGGAAAAAGTCTGGGAGAACCATTCACACTTCACAAATAGAGACCCCACACTGGTCTATGAGGCGGCATCCAGACAGAAAACAGACGGTGATGAATGAGGATGTCATTGAACCCGTCACAGTCTGTTTTCTATCTGGATTCCAAATCACTCCCCAAATCACCAGGAGTATATATATATAAATATATATATATTTAACAAACTCAGGCACCCTTTGAGCAAAGTGGCCACAGATATACTCACTAATGATTGCAGCAGGCTGTCCTGGCAACCAACCGATTCCATCAGAATGACCCATTTAGTGGTCCTTAAGTCACCGACTCAGCAGTATAAGCAGAAATAACCTGATTCTCACTCTACCATTCACTTGTTCGTCTTTTCCATTAGTCCTTGGGATGCCTGACGACTCATTTAGTTTGCATCCATTTTCATTATTCTTTCAAGTAGTGAATCACTTGGCTCCATCACCAGCAGATTTTCTTTTAAAATGAGATCAATATGTTTAACAGGTTTTCAGAATGGATACTTGTGATCAATGTGCATTATTTATCACAGAATTACCTGTGTGCATATTTTTATTTTGAAATACTTTTTAAAAAGCAATGCTAGGTGTTCATAGATAATATGCATAGTAATCAGAAAATTAATAACATAAATTAAATATGAAATTAGACTTGGAACTTCTCTCGTCTCATCACTTATGATGCTCTTATTGTTCTAAATGATGATGACTTAAACTAGATCAATAATAGCAAATGAAGACGTATCTATATACTTCTTTTATATTATTTGATGATATGTAATAATTGCCAGCAGAAATGTATATATTTTTACATAGAGGATCATAGAAAAAAAAAAAGAAGCTAGAAACCATATAGGGAAGGCTAGAATTAATGACATTGTGCACTGAAGTCATTCATGAGCTTCCTGGCTGTCAAGTGAAAAGGGAAAGATTTCTCTCTGTAAGGAAAGCATGCAGGCAGACGTATCCTGGCATTGAAATTGAGATTGCATAATGTGATGGCTAAAACTGTGGGTTCCGGACTCCACACTCATAGTTTTGAATTCTAGCTCTCTCAGTTATTAGTGTGATTTTAACATTCAGAGCCTGTGTCTTTATCAAAAGTGTATGGAAATACCCACTCCTTAAGGCAGCTGAGAAGTTTAGACTAGAAAATACATATATTTGGCTTCCCTGCTGGCTCAGTGGTAAAGAGTCCACCTGCCAACACAGGGGACATGGGTTCAACCCCTGGTCTGGGAAGATCTCAGATGCCACAGGACGACTGAGCCGGTTCGTCGCAACTACTGAGCCAGCGCTCTAGAGCACGAGCTGCAGCTGCTGAGCCCACGTGCCCCAGAGCCCGCGCTCCACAACGAGACAGACCACTGCAGTGAGAAGCCTGTGGGTCACGTCTAGAGAGTGGCCCTTGCTTGCGGCAACTAGAGAAAGCTCGAGCTCAGCAACGAAGAGCCAGCACAGCCATAAATAAACAAACAAAAGGAAATGCATATAAAGTGCCCAGGGCACGCCATAACTGCCTAATGTCAATAACTGTTAGAAGTCCACAATTTTTTTTGCCATGTATATGCTCTTTAATGAAAGGATTGCTTTAAGTACATAAAATGTACTATTTTTAAATGTGCAATTTTTAAAACATGCACACATCAGTTTGCCACTGATGTGGCACTACCATCTAGCACTACCATCAAGATGTTGAATATTTATTTTACATATGAGTACAAATGCCATGTTATTTACCATGTAAAGCCTCTTAAGGGTTACAACCTGTGCTGTATGTTTCATAAATACGTTATAGCTTGATCTCTCTAATAAAAGTGCTGCTCCCTACTTCTGTTTCTATGACTTACGGTTTCCATTATCTTTAAACTCTTTTATCCTTCATTTTATACAAAAGTGAGTATCCACAAGATTGTCCAAGCCAGAAAATTCTCCTACAGGTAAGATACTAGTTTAGGGGAATATAGGAGAAGCCAAACTATTTATTTAAAACAATGATGGAAACTTAATAGACACAAAAAGGGTAATTCTTTTCCCCCTTGAATTTTTGTAAAGGTAAGATGAATCCCAAGTGGGCATTCATGGCTTGTGGTAATTATTAACTATCACTGATGTGAACAAGAATAAAGGAAATCTCACTTAAATCAGAGTCAGGATGCTGGAGGCGGGAACTCTCATGCCCACCATTCATTGCTATCTGCAGACCCCAAACAGGAAGAGATGAACCTTGTGTTGCCAACAGGAAGAAGGTTATTGTTTTACTAGTCCCGCAAGAAGAAGGGAGGTTTTCTCTCTGCCCAACAACAATTCAGCCAATTGGAGACTATTGCAACTCAGCCAATAAAAAGCCACCAGAGTTCAAACTTCCAATTTCCTCCTTGTTTATAACAGCTCCCCTCAAATTCTCCATTTCCTCTATAAAAGAATTTTCCTCTCTCTTGTTTCTCCAGATTTGCATCACTTTTTGCTATAGCGTGCTTGTCCTGAATTGCAATTCTCTGCTACTTTGAATAAATTCATTTTGCTCGTGAAATAACTGGCTGTTTTAGTTTTGGTGTCAACACTAGTTTATCCTTTTTATATGTGTTTCATCACTGTATAGAAATAAAAATATTTGCTATATTTGAGCTATTTTCCAGTGTCATATTCTAAGAATAACACTTGGGCTTGTTCATTACTTAAGAGGAATAAACTGACAGATACTTATAGTTGAGTATTTAAATTTTTTTCTTTTTAATGTATATCAGCTCCAAGTTAGAAGTTAGTGGCATGCTTAATGCTTGAGAAGCTACTAGACTTTCTCTCCTCGCCACAGAGGAACTGGAGCCTCAAATGGTGTGCTCATTGTACAAGAGGCTGTGAATACTGTGTTTGGTTTCCTGATGCCAAGCAGGGTTCCCAGGCTCTTTTTTTCTGTATAATTGTGCCAGTAAAACCTATCTGCAGTGAGTGGTACCTCATGTCAGATAAAGAAGGCAGAATAAGAGAGGCTAGTATGGGTTGCCATTTCCTGCTCCAGAGGATCTGCTTGACCCAGGGTTCAAACCCACGTCTCTCATGTCTCTTGCATTGCCAGGTGGATTCTTTGGCACTGCGCCATCTGGGAAGCCCAGTACTCTGAGGCAGTTGCAGCCACAGTCGGTGGTCTTTTTTGATGTTTGAAGCAACCTTTCCCACTTGGTGCCCAAAGTGAGTTTTACCAGTGGGACTTCCCTAACCTTCAGTCACTGAGCTCTTCCAGTGATTGGGTAAACCTGTGAAACCTCTATGTAAATCCTCTTATAAGGAATGGGAGCTGGTATTCAAATCCAAGTACTTGTTTAGAAAGGAATATGGATATTTACTCAATAGTGACAGTGTTAGGACAGAGAATATGGAAAGACACTGGCGAGGGTTAAATGGAGTTGTGATTACCTTTGAGTTTGCATTTCCTCATCTGCAAAATGGCAGTATTAGTAGGGCTGTGGGGAGGCTTACATGAAATAATTTTGTAAAATGCTTAGGATAAATCATGTTGAAGGTGTTTAGTAAATCCTCTTATAGAGTGAGGAGCATCTGTTATCTTCCTAGCCTTGACTGATTCATATACACACTCATACTCATTTACTGAACACCTACTACATGATTTATTCTAAATACTTGCCAAAATTATTTCATGTAAGTCTCCCCAAAGCCCTAATAAGACTCCCACTTATAGATAAGAAAAGGGAAACTCAGAGATAATCACAAACCCATTTAGCCCTTGCTGGCATCTTCCCATATTCTCTGCTCTAACATGGTCACCATTGATTAAATGTCCATATTCCTTTCTAAAAAATGCTTTTATTTGTATCCTAGGCCCTATTCCCTTCAGCCCACCTGAGACTATTACAATGACAATTCCTTTCTCTCCTACATCATCATATATCTCCTTCAGTGAATAATTCCCATCACTGTTAAAAAAATAATTCTTGGCTTATCACAAGCCAGGAACACAGTGTACCACTAGAAGCTGAAGAGGCAAGGAAGGGTCCTCTCTTCTAGCCTCCCAAGGGATCATAGTCCTGCCGACACGTGGATTTCAGACTTCTGGACCCCAGAACTGTGAGAAAACAAATGTCTATTGATTTAACCCACCAGGTTTGCGGTACTTTGTTACGGCAGCCCTAAAAAAATTCACACACCTTCCCCCTTACTTCCTGTGGATAAAGTCTGTCTCCTTAGCTTAGCAGAGAAAGCATTATTTAGTTGACTCCATCCTTGCCTGCATCTCTGCATTTTCTTCTGCCACATTCACTGCTCTCATCACTCTGAATCTGTCCTCCTGCAGGCTGATCCTCCTGCCTGAAATGCCTTTCCTGTCTTTGGGTTAACTCTCCGTCATTCATCTACTCTCAATTCAGGTGTCATTTCCTCTAGCTCCACCCTGCCTTACACAGTAGCCACCAGTCACACACGACTATTGAGCACTTGAAATGTGGCTTGTGAGAAGGACGAACTGAATTTTTCATTGCTGTTAATTTTAAAAACTGAAGCACAGGGAGTTTGAAAAAAATATCAGTTGCATGTTGAAATGATATTTCAGTTATTGGCTTACACAAAATATTATTAAAATTAATGTCTTGGCTTTTTATTACCTTTCTTAACCTGGCTATTAGAATATTCAAAGTCACTTATGTGGTGGTCTGTTTTCTGTCGGACAGCACTGCGGTTGGGGCTCTTCATTCCTCAGTACCCCTGCACCACATTTATGGAAAGCCATAGTCTATGTATCAGCTCCTCCATTAGGAAGTCTTAGATAGGTCTGTAACTCATCTTTGTACCCTCGTGGCTAGCCCAGTGCTTTGTAGAGAGGAAGTACTCAAGAGAGCTTGGCAGAAAAAGTATAGATGAGAAGCCCTTTTCCAGCACTTCCTTGGCATGCCCCAAATAAAGCAGCCTTCCCCTGAATGGTCGTTGTTGGCTTGGTGGTCTGCCAGGTGGGGTTGGGCTATAAGAAGGCAGTGAGCAGCCTTCTCTGACTTTGCATTCCTGTTGTCTTGGGACCTAGACTGTGTTTAGTACCAGTCTGGATGATGTGAATTTTTGATGGATGAGTGGTGGCTAAATATCTTTCCTTTCCTCTGACTGCAGTCCACCTGGCTGAAATGTAAGCTGCCTGTGTTTCGGCTGGCCTCCAGTGATGAGAAGCAGCCCTTAGGTAATGGCCATCTCACCACTGATCCTCTTGCGCTCGCTTTTGCCCTTTGCACTTCTGCTCCCTAGTGGGTTCTGAAGCCACGCACGGTGCTCTGGGAAGAGTCCTGGTGGTGCTTACCAGCCCTTTAGTCTACTTTCTGTTCAAAAGCTTCCTTTTCAGCCTTGGACTGAGTAGGTGGTGAAGCTGTGTGTTGAGGAAGGAGTCTTCTCAGATAAGTTGGCCAAAGTCAGCCACCCATACCTTAGTTTAATGCCCCTGCCAGGATGTTGTACCTTAAACCTAAGGAGATTATTTCAATTTATGAGTCAACTCAGCACTTAAGAGTGAAGACTGGGATCCGTTCAGCAAATGCTGATCAGTGTGGCCACGGTCCAGGATCTCTCAAGGCACTGGGAGGGCGTGGGAGTCGCCAGGTGAATGAGCCACTGTCCACGTCCACAGGTTGTCTGAAGTTACTGGAGGAGACAGGTCAGCAAGTCAGTGTGGCCGGTGCTGTGACAGAGAGAAGCACAGGGAGCCTGTGGGCAGGATACTCATTCAGGTCCAACTACGTATCAGAGTCAAGGGGTCACCTGAGTTTGAAATTGGATCCTGTCTCTTATTAGCAGTGTAATTTTTGTTTGTTTTAGGCCACGCTGTGTGGCCTATGGAATCCTAGTCCCGTGATTAGGGATTGAACTCAGGTCTTTGACAATATAAGTGCTGAGTCCTAACCACAGGACTGCCGGGGAATTTCCGAACAGTGTAATGTTTAAAAGCATTTTTGAAATCGTAGTTTTCTTATCCACAGTAACCAGTAATGTAATTCCCATCTGTAAGAGTGTATTGAGCATTACATGAGATAATTTGTACAAAATGTTTACCATAGTGACTGCCCAGTATTCAATAAACTGTCATTGCATTATCATTATTTTCTTAGTTGGGCCATGCTTGTGATCCCTGCCTTCTGAGATGATGCCCCATGTCCTTTCGCAGCTAGTGTATGTTAACAGCCAAGTCCTTGTTGTTCACAAGAATAGTGCCAGGGGCTCAGTGATATCCAACACCATCCCTTTTTGCAGCCACTTTGGTTGACTGCCTTTCCCAAGTTGTCTTATAAAATTAAATCAAGCATCATTGTTTCCATGACTTCCCTTGCTTGGAATGTTCTTCTCCATCCACTTAAATCCTGTGTGCCTCTGAGTTTGACTGAGGAAATCCCCCCCCACTGCCGTGGTCCACAGCAGCCTCCCTCTCCTGGGAGCCCCTGCGTCAGCACAGGGGCTATGCTGATTCCACAACGTTGCAGCCTCTTTATCACAATTTCTCTAATCCTCTGAAGGGACTTTGCTTTATACATGTTCCCTATCCCTACCATGCTTTGCAAAGACCAGGCAGTTAATACATACTTGTTGCTTGAGCAAGAACCCTACACACCTTCTGCCCTGTTTTGCCCAGTATGAGCTGAAAATAGTTGTGGCTGCAAGTGTAACTCCACCAACAGTGGAGGAACCCAAAGGACACTTGTTACCAAAGAAGAAATCTGGAGGCAGGCCGTCCTGGTGTTCATTCCTTAGCTCCATGATGTCAGTGTGTGGAGTTGACATCTCGAAATTCTTTTGGCTTATCATATTTCTCATGCTTACTGGATTTTTTTCTGTAGTTCCTGAAGATTTTTATGTATGTAGTGTGTCCAGAGGAGACGGCAGGAGGGTAACTGCATATGTGTGTGTCATACTCACACCCACAAGGGGTTGGGGAGAGAGCCAAAGACAGACACATATACACACAGAGAGGGGTTGGGGAAGAGGGGGAGAGAGAGTGGGAAGGAAGACCTATTGAAGGGCATTCTCTTTTCTTTTCTGGGAGAGGAAAAAAGCTGTCTCAGAAATTCCCTTATGTCTGTCGGCAACAATGGGATCCATGGAACCCTTAGCTGCAAGAGAGGCTGTAAATACAAGTTCCTGGCCTTTTCAGTTTCTGCGGTTCTATGGGGGAACCAAGGTGGATCAAGCAAGGTAGGGGAAGCAGGTGGTGCTGGCAGCGGCCATTAGTAGCTAAATGGTTGTGTCTCCCATGTGTTCTTAAGCATGGAGGTGACATCAGTTAGTACTGCTGACATCATGACCCCTTGGGGAAAAGCTCCTGGGAAGAAGCATCTGGCAGGAGAAACTAGTGAGCTTCTGGGAGTAGAACACGCAGCCAACTTCATTCTTTTACAGGAAGCCTAAGAGGCATTAAGACTAAATGAAATAAGATACAGCTGAGGTTATGGAATGCAAGATTTGAGGAGAGGGGCTGGTTCTGAGGAGAATAGGTGAAGGAATAGGAATGGTCTACGTTTGGGAGCTTGGATCATGTTCGGAATCATTCAAAGCAAGATGTCAAAGCAAGATTTTGGAGTGGGAGGTATCAGCAGATTGCGGATGGTGGGTGAAATGGTCCCTTGATTTTTACCTTTGTTTTCACAAAAACAGACCCTGAGACAAGGTTGTGGGTACAAATAGTTTCTTTGAGAGTTGGTAGCAGGAAAAGTCAGAGAAGGTGATGGCACCCCACTCCCAGTACTCTTGCCTGGAAAATCCCATGGACGGAGGAGCCTGGTAGGCTGCAGTCCATGGGGTCGCGAAGAGTCGGGCACGACTGAGCAACTTCACTTTCACTTTTCACTTTCATGCATTGGAGAAGGAAATGGCAACCCACTCCAGTGCTCTTGCCTGGAGAATCCCAGGGATGGGGGAGCCTGGTGGGCTGCCATCTCTGGGGTCGTACAGAGTCGGACACGACTGAAGCGACTTAGCAGCAGCAGCAGCAGGAAGAGTGGGAAAGAAGTGAGAGGGGCAGAGGAGAAAGCTAATAAAGGGTGTATTCCCATAGGTATATTCACTATGGACAATTGAAACCCAATCCTACTATGGACCCTCCAAGAGTTTGTGTAGAACAGGCCCCAGAATGGTTTCATCAATGAAGTGAGGAAACTGAAATATTTATCCACCAGTTTTTCCCTCTCACCGGTGGGAGCCAGTTCTGCAGGCATTGTCTCCTTGGCACTTCTGGCCTGTCTTGTCATGTGGGGCAGAGCATGGCTCTGTAGCCAGGGAATTCCTTCTGGCAGCCAGTCACAGGGTGTTATTGGCAACTATGAGAATTGATCTCAAGTGGGATCTGGGAGGGGCTGACATAATATGAGCTGGGCACCAACAGTTTCTGCTATAGGTAGCCTCCGACTTGAAGGAGGAAGAACAGACCTGCGGGGTCCAGGAGAGTTTTGCTAATCCAGGAGGACATTGGAGAGGAGGTGCCATAGCCTGTCTGTTGCAGGCACAGAACAGACATTTTGGCGCCCCCTAGGGGCGGAGGGAGGTACAGCCAACTCCCGTCTCCTGAAAGACATTCTGAGCCGATGGTTCTGTCTAGAGACAGGTGTCAGTTCAGTGCAGTCGCTCAGTCATGTCCTACTCTTTGCGACCCCATGGACTGCAGCACGCCAGGCCTCGCTGTCCATCATCAACTCCCGAGTTTACTCAAACTCCTGTCCTTTGAGAGACAGGTGTGAGTACATGTAGAACAGCTGGGTGAACTTGGAATGGAACTAGAGTTACAAAATTCTCCTTGAAGGTTAGACATCCATAACTTTGTCTTAAGAATGGTGCAGGAAACTTTCACATTGCTGACTTGCCTATAGCACCTCTTAGTGAAGCTAGCAAGTCTAGAATACTGCTTGCTGCTGCTGCTGCTAAGTCGCTTCAGTCATGTCGAACTCTTGTGCGACCCCAGAGACGACAGCCCACCAGGCTCCCCCGTCCCTGGGATTCTCCAGGCAAGAACACTGGAATGGGTTGCCCTTAGGACATGATTTATGAGGTCAGAGTTGGCAAAAACCCAGAGTTGGGTCAGCGTCCTATGGCATTAACTGGTGTGAAATGGTAAGAGCAGGGATCAGACTTTCTTCTCAGAACTGAAACTTGAAACACCCATTTTAAGTCAGTTTCTGCCAGGATTAAAGCTGAAATGGAAGGAAAGGCCTTAATAATCTTTCTATCTATTCATTATCTGATAAATGTGTACCCTCCATTTTTAGGGAAACAGTGGGCCTCTGGTGCTTATAATGAAAGAGCAAAACCAAAAATATATATATGTGGATTCATCTTCTACTTAAATAGTTGATCAAGGGGCATTTTGATTGCTTTACCTTAAAATATTTGGACACATTTTCAACCAAAGGGATAAAAAGAATCAGTTGATTTGGGTAAGAGGTATTATAAACTGAAAAGAATTTTTTTTCTTCCCCCTTTCTCTACACCTGGGGATACTCAAGATTCATTTGCTCTCTTATTGCATGCTTAGAAACCACTGCTTCCATCCACTTCTCCTCTGATTTTAATCTCCACAGGTCTCAAGATTGTGTTTTGTGCAGACTCTTTTAGGTTGAGATTTCTTGACTTTTTTTTTTCAGAGTAGTCTTGATTTCAAGGATTCTGCCCTGTTATTTCCATATATTCAATGCTCTCAGTGTCCCAGAAATGCCAATCTATTTTGGCATTTAAACTACGTCTCTCAGAGAGCCTAATCCCCAGAAGTGGAAAAAGTTCTTTGTTAGACTTTGTGTCCTGATTTGTGGTTTGGAAAATAAGGTCATCGTAGTCTTATTCCACTATTCTTTCAGGTCAGGTCTTAACACCTGCAAGTTGTCACCACTTCTCCCTGAGCAAGTACAACCCATGCAGGTCTCATCATTGGAGGACCTTATTATATGGAATAAGACATATGTTAAAATGTATTTTTTTCATGCTCCTTTAAGATACTTATTTCTGGAGATCAGTGTACCCTATGGAGTCTTCACTGAAGGAGAATATGGAACACGAACCTCAGTCCCATGGAGCCAATCAGTTTCCTGATTGGATGGGAAGAAGAAGCTGAGTTAGGAACAATATACCATTTTGCTGCTGCTGCTGCTGCTAAGTCGCTTCAGTCATGTCCAACTCTGTGCGACCCCAGAGATGGCAGCCCACCAGGCTCCCCCGTCCCTGGGATTCTCCAGGCAAGAACACTGGAGTGGGTTGTCATTTCCTTCTCCAATGCATGAAAGTGAAAAGTGAAAGTGAAGTTGCTCAGTCGTGCCCGACTCCTAGCGACCCCATGGACTGCAGCCCACCAGGCTCCTCCGTCCATGGGATTTTCCAGGCAAGAGTAGTGGAGTGGGTTGCCACTGCCTTCTCCAATATACCATTCTAAGGACATACAAACATAATTTTACCTCTTAAAAACTTTTGTGTTACTTTCTGTGGTCCTTGGAGATAAGACAATTATTCTTATTAACTGAATGGTTAGGGGAAAAAAGTGGAGAAGGAAATGGCAACCTACTCCAGTATTCTTGCCTAGAGAATCCTGTGGACAGAGGAGCCTGGTGGGCTGCCGTCCATAGGATCACACACAGTTGGGCACAACTGAAGTGACTTAGCATGCATGGATGCACTGGAGAAGGAAATGGCAACCCATTCTAGTATTCTTCCCTAGAGAATCCCAGGGACAGAGGAGCCTGGTGGGCTGCTGTCTATGGGGTTGCACAGAGTCGGACACAACTGAGCAAATTAGCAGCAGCAGCAGCAGGGAAAAAGAGTATTTTATTATGATTACTATGGTCCTGTGACTTTCACTGTACCTGTTGAAATATCTTGTGTTAATTGACTCTCTCCCTGACAAGACTCCAAGTTTCATGAAGGCAGTGTTGAGCTTGTTTGGTTTGTGGTCCTCCTGCATGTCCGTACTGGTGCTGGTTCATGATGGGTGCTCAATACAGATGCAAAAGGCAGCAGGAATGTGTTCTTAGAGGATTAGTACGTCCAGGAGTGCTCTCTCTGGGTGTAACTGTTGGGTAGTACTTAGTAGACCCTTGGATTTTATTGGTCTTTGCTGTTTTTGAAGGACTGCTGACAGATGATGGCTGATGAAACAGAAGTTTTGGTCACAATCAACGTGCTGCCTTGATTTTCTTTTAAAATTTCCTGTGCCAGCAATCAAGGTAAATGTTTACTTGTGGGCTGAAATTGGTGATCTAAAAGAATAGTAAGTAAATTAGCTTATCAATTAGGATCCTCAGATTTCTATAGCCATTCAAAATAATGGTGTGTTTGGCTTTTTTTTCTTACCAATTAGTATCCTGAATGTTTGTTTACAAACAATAATGTATATGTGGGTTCCACAGTTATTTTGCTTTGGTCTATCTCATCTAAGTCTTTAAAGATGGGACTGGTAATGACTCCATTTCCACTCAGATGGCTCATAGAATGCTGAAATGATCTGAAACTAATCATCTGGAAGATTCATCATTATATGAAGATGACTATACTAACAGCTATTTTATTGAGAGGTAAATATGTGGTGACACCATTATAAACTTTAACATGTAGTAACAGATTTAATCCTTGTACAACGTGTACTGCAGATGAGGAAAGTGAGGCATGAGATCTTTAACTTGCCCAAGGTCACATAGAGAAGTGGTAGGTAGAGGAGTAGAGATTTAGTGAAGAGTGAGTAAAAGTTGCTCAGTCCTGTCCAACTCTTTGCAACCCCATGGACTTTACAGTCCATGGAATTCTCCAGGACAGAATACTGGAGTGGGTAGCCGGTCCCTTCTCCAGGGGATCTTCCCAACCCAGGGATTGAACCTAGGTCTCCCACATTGCAGGTGGATTCTTTACTGTCTGAGCCACCAGGGAAGCCCCCAGGGAATCTAGGGGGTGGGGAAATAGAAAATAAAGGGGAAACAGGTAAGAAATCAATGATGACAAGCAGTGAAAAATGAAAAGAATGAACTGGGAGCGGGGAAGAATGATGTAGGATAACTGAATTGATTCTGGTGTTACAGGATGTGCGGAGGTGTTCTCCAGAGACCCAGATGGGAGCAGGCTTCCCATTGGTCTCTGTGATCAGGGAAATTATTGATTTTTCCCATCCCCGCATAAGCCTTTGTGGGACTTTGCATGCCTTTAAAACAATCCCACATTTCATTGCTGGGATCATAAAATGAAAATGAGAAAGCTATGATTATAATATATTTCTGATAACTTCCTGCCCAATTGTGCCTTGAAATATTTCCAACTCCAATAAATATTCTCCTGTAGTTGGAATAGAGAAAGGTCCCTGTTTTGGGTGCCAAGAAATTTTTATCTCAGCTCTGCTGCTAACACACATGGAGCAATCCGGCCAATTCCTCAACCTTTCTTGGCTTTTTTTTCCCTTTTTTTTTATGAAGGAATAGGATATATTGTCCCGAGCACCTTCCAGCTCTTAAACATCCATCCTGGGTTCCTGAGGCCCTTAGTCTTGCTTCACTTTTGTCTTTGGTATTTGCAACCCAGCTTGAATACTGCGTCTTACTCTCCTGACCCATCACTCAGGATTTAGCTCGTCCCAGAGAGTTTACAACCTTCAGGGAAACCACCAACTGTCAGGCTTCTGGATTATACAAATAGAAACACTAAGAAGTCATGCCCCCTGCCCTATGTCAGCCCCTTGATGTCTGTGAAAGGCTAATTTAATCCTGGAAAGTTTAGGCAACTTCAGAATCAGAGGTGCACACTTACTCACTGCCATGGGTTGGGCAGCTCAAGTTAATATCCAAACTAATTGAACACATGAATCAGAGGAAATGATTTGTTCCGAACATATGTGTGCTTTAAAAAAAAAATGGGAATAATGAAAAACTAACACAAGACAAATTGAGCTGTAGAAATTTTGTAAATGAAAATTTCTGCCCAGAAAAACAGTAAGAAATGTATCAAGGAGCCTTGAAGATTCCTAGCTGAGCTTCTCATTTTTTTCTGACTGGGCTCTTTTTCTTTCCAAGTATTGTTCAGTATTATAAATAAAGTTGTCTCTGCTGGAAAGCTTCTGAAGGCCTAGAGAGAAAAGAAGAGCTGCCGGGTATACCCAGTTGGAATGAGAAGGTGAGACTTTCCTGGGAATTCTTTATTTTTAGACACTGGTGTGTGTGTATGTGTATGTGTGTATGTGTGTTAAACTCCTGTGTGAGCTGCTTTGCCTGTCTGTACACACCTGGAAGGGCATCTGAGGCCTCTGGCTCAGTTTTCCTGGTTTCCTGGTGGGTTATTGTCATTCTTTGTCTGTAATAGAGACGATGTGGTGGACGTGGAGACGCACCCACACCCTCTTTCAAAGAGGGACTTGTTGTCCCAGCGACTGGGAGTGATATCTTCAGTATCCTTCAGCTGTCAGCACAGTGTGCCTTGGCTGCAGAGGTAACCAAGGCAAGTTCAGCCCCCCTTCTCGGGGTGGCCCGTGTCTGTAACTGTAGGATGCAGGGTGTGATGTCCTGGCTCTCTCACCTCAACCTGGGGCACCTCTGCAGGCCCTTCCGGCTCTTCATCACCCCGAGGGCCAGGAATGCATGTAGATACGGCCTTGCAGCACGACCCCCAGCTTCCATCCGTGCCTTTTCACAGGTGATGATCTCACAGGCATTCTTTAATAAACATCTGCAATCTGCAGCTTAGAGCCCCTCCCTGGGAAGACGGCCCGTGAACCTTTGTTGAGTGAATGAATAAATGTAAGAATCGTTTTCCCCCAGTCCTAGTGCTTCACCTTGAGTGGAGGAGGAGGAGTAGCAGAGGATTAGCCTCTTCGCTAATGTCTCTGGACATTGCCTGGGTTCTTACTTCTTCCAGGAATGATAAAATATCAGAAATTGAAAGTGCAGAAAGATGAAGAAACTAGAGATGTGGAGTGACTTGCTCAAGGTCTCTTAGTCTTCTCAAGTCCATTCCCAGCTGGACCCCTGAATTATTTTCTGTGTAAAATGGAAAATCTCAAGAAGGTGACCCCGATTCTGCCTTAGGCGCATTCCAGACTAGGGAGGGGTAAAAATCCCACTTATCACACCTCCCTGCCTGCCCGGCTTGACCTTTGCTGTTCCCTTGTAAGGTGATCACTGCTACCTGGGGCCTGTTCTGCTTGGCTGGGGCTGTCTCCAGAGCTGGAGATAACTGAGGATGAGCTATTGATTTCTAGGGAAAACATCTCCATAGGCTAATCTGGTGTCAAGGTGATTTATACTTTTCACCAACAGATAAAAGTTCAAGAGTCCCGGGGTATCCAGTCACCTTAATGCCATTAAAGCTGTAAATACCCTTTAAAGACATAGACTGTTGGTATTAAAATATCAGCCAAGTGATCTATAAAGGCTGTGGAAATTTACCACTTCCCTTGAGAAGTGACTCTGCTCGCAGTCTGTGAAGCTTCTGTGGCTGCAGCTCCCATTCAAATTATCCATCCTCTCCCAGGGTTCTCGGTAGAACCTTTGCTCATCTTGAAGGCAGGGCAGCCCAAAAAGAAATAATCCCTTTGCAGGGGGAGGACAACTTTGTCTATGGTACCTTCATTAATTTCTATTATTTGCCCCTGAATTCATTTTCTCTTATGAAGAAGCCATTATTGCAGTGTCAAGAGCCATTTGTTTCAGCCATTTTCCTGATTATGTTAATTCTGTGTATTATTAGGATCAGTTTCTTCTAATAGTTTCACTGGGTCTTATGACTGGACATTTTCCAGGAAAAACTCACAAAAGCAACCACATGGGCCCATGTGACACAACACACCAGCTACCTGGACTTGTAACGTCTGTTGTTTTATGGCCTATCGATGGCCTAGTAATCCCAGACGATAGAAAACAATCTAGGAATATGCATCCTTCTAAAAGTAGAACTGTATCTCTTTCATTTTTAAAACCCTCATGTCTAGACATGTGCTCAGGGTTTGTGATGAACCATTTAAAAATGAGCCCACCAGGCTCCTCTGTCCATGGGATTCTCCAGGCAAGAATACTAGAGTGGGTAGCCATTCCCTTCTCCAGGGGATCTTCCTGACCCAGAGATTGAACCCAGGTCTCCTGAATTGCAAGAGGATTCTTTACAGTCTGAGCAACCAGCAAAGCCCCCCAAATAGTATACACGTGTAGAAATCTATTCATTTGGGGTTTAGGCATGTGTGGGAATCTGGGATCTTGAACTGCTGAGGGGGATTAGGAGAGTGGAACCTGAGCACAGATGATGGAGTTCTATTTGATGAGGAGTTCTATTTGCATGAGGGAGAAGGCGATGGCAACCCACTCCAGTACCCTTGCCTGGAAAATCCCATGGACGGTGGAGCCTGGTGGGCTGTAGTCCATGGGGTCACTAAGAGTCGGGCATGACTGAGCGACTTCACTTTCACTTTGCATGAGGAACATCCAGGGTGAGAACTTATATTAAGGGGAGAAATACCTATGCATGATGAATTTGACCCATTCATATGGTCGTGGTCATTTGTCCCTGTGGGGGTTGTGGTTGTGAGCAGAATGTGGTGCTGATCGTTTAGGTCTACACTCAGCTCAGGCCCAAGGACTTGGAGCTGAGCTGGAGGGAGAGAGAGGAAAACCTGCAAGATGTTTCATTTGCACTTTCTCATTTTACGTTACATTCAACTGCAGGGTCCTGGCAACACTAATTTTCCCATTTCCTGTACCATTTGGACTGTTCTCATTTGGACCCCCTACTCATTTGGACTGTTCCACATTGTAAGTGATGCTGTCAGCTGAGTGACTACGATACCTTAGGGAAGACAGAAACAGAGGTGGGTTGACAGTGTGCCTGGAAAAAGCCATGTGGTCCTGACTGGGTTTGCAGGTCTACCTATAAATGAACCCACAGAAATGATCATGGGGTTTGGAGGTCTTTGTCAGAGGCTGAGGTTCTTGCATGATTGGCCATCATCAAGGACAAGGATGGAATTTTTTATTATTGCTATTAATGTCGTGTCACTTAAACTCACCAGCTGTGGAAGTATATATGTATATGTGTGTGTGCATGTGTATTATTATTCAAACTCAAAGATATGCAGTTGGCACTCCATATATCCTTAGGGGTTGGAGGCTCTCAGCTCCTCTGGTTGCTTACTTGAAATACAGTTGGGGCAGTATGTCTGGGTGACTTTCCAGTTGGCTTCCCAGAAGGAAGAAAACAGCTCAGAACACTTGTTAGTCCAAAGGTTTGAATTCATTAGAGGCAAGATCATTAAGGATCTCCAGGCAAGCACAAAGAAGAGTAATCGAGAGAAGCCAAGTGAAAAAGAATGTGGGAAGAGAGGGAAAGGAAGTGTCATAACTCAAAGATGTTGGCTGGGCCTTGTTTAGATGACAGAAGGACTGAGTCAATAACTAGAAAGGATGGGATGAGTTGTAGCCAAAGGAAATATCACTTGGACATCTGTCAGGATGTCCAGAGTGAGTGATTTATTAAACTGGGAGCACAGAAAGTGAGCCATCTAACATGTTAGGGATGAACATTCTCCTGATGGTCATCAGAAATCAGCAGACTGAGGGTCTGGTTAAGAAAACACCTTTGTTAGTCTCTGTTGCTTCTATTGGGTTCCCCTGGTGGCTCAGTGGTAAATGAATCTGGAGGAGACCCGGGTCTGATCCTTAGGTCAGGAAGATCCCCTGGAGAAGGGAATGGCTACCTAGTTTCGTATTCTTGCCTGGAGGGTTCTGTGGACAGAAGAGTCGGGGGGGCTACAGTGTATGAGGTCGCAAAGAGTCAGACATGTTGCTTCTATCACTGATAAAGTCAGAACAAGGCTGAGTTCTGCGAGGCAGAACTGATCCCATAATGATGAGACCTGTGTTCTGCTCTGCAGTGCCGTCCAGAGTTGCGCAAGTTAAAAGACTGAAGGGAAATGGAACCAGGTCGATGTTCTTAGGGCTTAGAGGTGGCTGGAGAGTGGCGGTCTGGATTGGCGAGGAGGTTGCTCTGCTGGGCTTCCCTTCTGCTCGTCAAGAGCAGCTTAGAGCTCAGGGGAGTGTGGCAGATTTCTGCTCACTCCTTCAACCAGAAGTCATAGGCAGGCAGTAAGGAAATGCCATTTGCTGGAAATCAAAACTGCTTCTGGATGAGTGACAGTTCCATACTAGGATGATACCTTTCTGATATTGGACCACTGACCTTGAGATTTCCCCCTTCAGTCCAAACTGACCCCGTGTTAGATAATAAAAATGAATCTGAGGGGAACTGAAGGATGCTGCTTGGTTAAAACAACCGTCACGTACTCCCTCTGCATTGTCTGGATTTCAGGGAATAGGCTACTATCTTTCCTTTGGGGTGATTCTGTGTGCATGGTGACCAGCCATCCTGGATTGCCCAAGATTGAGAGATTTCCCAGGCTGTGGCACATTCAGCACTTACCAAGAGAGACCCTGGCAAACGGGCCATCACCCGCCTAACATGGGAGAGCCTTATTAGCTACACCCTGAGCTAAGCGTTTTGTTTGCTGTGTTAGTCACTAGCTGGTGTCTGACTCTTCTGTGACCATGTGGATACTGTAGGCTGCCAGGCTTCTCTGTCCATGGGATTTCCCAGGCAAGAATACTGGAGTGGGTTGCCATTTCCTTCTCCAGCGGATCTTCCCAGCCCAGGGATTGAACCCATGTCTCCTGTATTGGCAGGTGGGATTCTTTACCACTGAGCCACGAGGAAAGTTAAGCATTTTACCTGATTTATTTCATGCATCTCCTCTCCTGCCAGACTCTGTGTTTGTTTCCATTAGTAGCCAGGCCAAAAGAAGTTAGCTAACTTGCCCAGCAAAAGGTTAATGCCATCTATCTTTGGGTCATGAAATTTTGAGTGAACGTTGCTGTTTTTTTTCTCTTCTGTCTATATTGTTTGAATTTATTCAATGAGCACACATTATGTAATAATAATAAAATACCCAATAAGCTTATTTTCCTTGTGGCAAAGTAAGTAATTTACCAAAGTCATGTGTTTAATGAGCTGAGTCTGGAACCCTGCTCTGATGAATTCCCAAGCCCTTGCTCTTTACATGAGCAAGACCGGCTTAGAGAAGCAACTCCTTTGTTATAAGGTCCCTCTGGTTCTTTAAGACATTTCCATCTTCATCCTCAGTGACTGAGAACCATCCTAAGCTGACATCTCTGTCACGAAGAATGTTAGAATGACCTCATTGTTTAACAGCTCCTCAGCTGGCCTGAGTAGTCTCTTTTGCAGTGAGCAAATTTCTTTTCAGCTACAAGATGCCAGATATGAACATCTTACCCTTAGCATATTAAATTAGCACCCTGGGGCAAATGCTGATCAAGTTCTTCTCTTTCTCATGAATATGAGAGAGTATAAGGGAAGCCACTGCGGGGCTCCTAAATTTCTCTGTTTTATCACCAGGGCTGTCCGTCCCCTGCTGTCTGGAGCATCTGTCCAGCTTTGGTTGCTGCCTCTGAGAGAAAGTGAAATGAGGAGGGTCAGCTGACTGGCCCTGCTGGTGAGGGGGAGGGGAGGCTTTGAGCCTAGCTGGGCTGACATTCTCAGATTATTTAGTAAACAGTTGTCTTCTCAACAGTCCATGTCTGCCTTAAATGTAATTCCAAATTAATGGAACTCCTCTTCATTCTAAAGAAAATTCCTTTGCTGTTTCCCCTTATTAGGGACTTCCCTGGTGGCTTGGAGAGTCAGAAATCCACCTGCAATGCAGGAAAACTAGTTTGATCCCTGGGTCAGGAAGATCCTCTGAAGAAGGGAATGGCTATCCACTCCAGGATTCTTGCCTGGAGAATTCCATGGACAGAGGAGCCTGCTGGGTTACAGGCTACAGTCCATGGGGTTGCAAAGGGTTGGACACCATTGAGCTCCTAACACATCCCCTTTTTAGCCTGAAACATTCAAGAGAACTGGGAATTTCCTTGCAATGCCTCTTCCATTGTTTCGTATTCATTCATGGTTTGGTGGGAGGTGTTTGGTACAGTGATTGAGATTCTGGAGTCAGACTGACTGCATTTGAACGACAACTCTGTCCCCCTGTGAGCTGTGTAACCTTGGGTTATTCACTTCATTCCTCTAGGTATAAATGATCTCATCTATAAAATGGGATAATAGGTCATACTTACCTCATAGGATTGTTGTGAAGATTTAATACTGTATGTAAAATGCCTGCTGCAGAATAAATTCTCAAAGCCTATATCAGTGAGGATTTAACTAGGGCAGGCAGAGATCATGGGAAGGCTTGACCCCAGGGGCACAGAATCAGGAAAGGAAGAGCACACACAGGCTGGAACCTCACCAACCTGGTCTGAAGCCATTGCCTCCAGAATTCCTTCCTTTGAGTAAAAGACTCATTCCTGCTTTTAAATCCTTCCAACGGAAATAGGCAGGCTCACTCCAGGTACTCTCCTCTACTTGAAAGTCAACTGATTAGGAACTGTAATTACACCTGGAAAAATCTCTTTACATCCCTAGCAACTAGATTAATGTCTGATGGAGTAATTGATGACTGCAGCCTAGCCAAGTGACACATTAAAAAGTCACCACCCTCTGTTCGCTGTTATTGTCTATATTAGTTTCCTGTGGCTGATGTCACAAATTACCACAAACTTAGTGGCTTAAAATGACAGAAGTTTACCCTTTTTCAGTTCTGGAGATCAGAAATCTGGAACCTGTATTCACTGGGCAGAAATAAAAATGTTTTGCCTCTTTCAGTTTTTGGTGATTGCTGGCATTTCTTGATTTGTGGCCACCTCATTCAGTTTCTGCCTCTGAGGTCATGTTTGCTTTCTTCTCCTCTGTGTGTCCTCTCTCTTTGTCTGTCTGTCTGTCTGTGTCTCTCTCTCTATATATATTCTCTATGGGTGTATGCAAGGAATTGGCTTATGTGACTACGGAGGCTCAGCCCCACAGTCTGTTGTCTGCGAGTTGGAGACCCAGAAAAGCAGCGTATGGTGCCAGTCCAAGTCCAAAGGCCTGAGAAGTAGGGGAGCTGATGGTGTAAGTCCTGGTCCAAGTCCAGGAGCAGGAGAAGACCACTGTCCCCACTCAATCAGTCAGGCGAAGAGAGTGAACTCTCCCTTCCTCAACCTTTTTCCTATTCAGGCCCTCAGTGATGTTTTTAAATTGGGGTGTAGTTGCTTTACAATCTTGTGTCAGTTTCTGGTGCACAATGGAATGAATCAGCAATGTGGATACATGTATCCTTTTCCTCCTGAGCCTTCTTCCCACCTCCCCCTCCCATCCCACCTCTCTAGGTGATCACAGAGAACTGAGCTGAGCTCCCTGGGCTACACAGTAGCTTCCTACTAGTTATCTATTTTGCACATGGTATAAAATAGATAACTAGTATGTATATATATGTCATGGTATATATATGGTATATATATGTATGTGTGTCAACCCCAATCTCCCAATTCATTCCACACCCTTCTTCTCTCCTCTGTGTCCACATATTCATTCTCTATGTCTGCATCTCTATTCCTGCCTTGTAAATAGGTTCATCTGTACCAATTTTCTGGATTCCACATATATACATTAATGTATGATATTTGTTTTTCTCTTTCTGATTTACTTCACTGTGTTTGAGACCCTTGGTTCCTTAATAAACTAAAAATAGAACCACCATATGATTCAGCAATCCCACTTGGCATATACCCTGAGAAAACTAGAATTCAGAAAGACACATGCACCCTAATGCTACTGCAGCACTTTTTACAATAGCCAGGACATGAAAGCAACTTAGATATCCTCAGTCATTTTTGACTGGATGATGCTCACCCACAGGAGAGCAATCTGTTTTGCTCAGGCCAATGATTCAATATTAATCTCATTCAGATGCGCCCTCACAGGCACACCCAAACCTAATGTTTAGTCAAATATCTGGGCACCTCATGGCTCAGTCAAACTGACATAAAATTAACCATGGTCCCTGCCTTAAGGGAGCTACTGGTAGCAAATGCAGGGTCTGTAGGCACATGAGTGGTATCATACAAAAAGGAGAGTCAGAGTGCCTCCAGATGGTCATCTGTAATATGTTGCAGGATTTTCGAGGAGGAAAGGATCACTTACAACTGTGAAGATCCTAGAGGGTTTCTTGGAGGAAGGAGCATTTGAATGAAACCTTAAAGGATGATTATCAAGAGCAGTTGACCTCAAACTTGAGCATGCATCAAAATCACCTGGAAAATGTATTAAAACAGAGGAGTTATGAAAACCTCTAGAGTTTCATATTCAGGAGATCCTGAGTAGGGGCTGAGAATGTGCCTTCGTTAGTAGGTTCCCCAGTGATGCTGCTGTTGCTGGTCTGGGGACTGCACTTTGAAAACCACTGTCTAGATGTATAAAGATGATGGCAGTAGGGGAGAGGCCTATCGTTGTTGTTCAGTTGCTCAGTCATGCCCTACTCTTTGTGATCCCATGGACTGCAGCACGCCAGGCTTCCCTGTCCTTCACTATCTCCTGGAGTTTGCTCAAACTCACGTTCATTGAGTCAGTGATGTCATCCAGTCATCTCATCCTCTGTTGCCCCCTTCTCTTACTGCCCTTAATCTTTCCCAGCACCAGGGTCTTTTCCAATTAGTTGGCTCTTGACATCAGGTGGGCAAAGTATTGGAGCTTCAGCTTCAGCATCAGTCCTTCCAATGGATATTCAGGACTGATTTCCTTTAGGATCGACTGGTTGGATCTCAAGGGACTCTCAAGAGTCTTCTCCAACACCATTTCAAAAGCATTGGGTTTTCAGTATTCAGCCTTCTTTATGATCCAATTCTCATATCCATACATGACTACTGGAAAAACCATAACTCTGACCATAAAGACCTTTGTCAGCAAAGTCGTGTCTCTGCTCTTTAATATGCTGTCTAGGTTGGCCATAGTTTTTCTTCCAAGGAGTAAGTGTCTTTCAATTTCATGGCTGCAATCACCATCTGCAGTGATTTTGGAGCCCAAGAGAATAAAGTCTGTCACTGTTTCCACTGCTTCCCCATCTGTTTGCTGTGAAGTGATGGGACTGGATGCCATGATCTTAGTTTTTTGAAGACTGAGTTTTAAACAAGCTTTTTCACTCTCCTCTTTCATTTTCATCAAGAAGCTCTTTAGTTTCTCTTCATTTTCTGCCATAAGAGTGGTGTCATCTGCTCATCTGAGGTTATTGATATTTCTCCTAGCAATCCTGTTCCAGCTTGTGCTTCATCCAGCCTGGCATTTTACATGAAAAGTCGGACATGACTGAAGCAACTTAGCAGCAGCATCAGCAGCAGCAGTGTGCATATAAGTTAAATAAGCAAGGTGGCAATATACAGCCTTTTAGTACTCTTTTCCCAACTAGTCCATTGTTCCATGTCTAGTTCTAACTGTTACTTCTTGACCTATATACTTAGTCTCCAGGCAAGAATGCTGGAGTTGGTTGCCATGCCCTCCTCCAGGGGATCTTCCCAATCCAGGGATCTAACCTAGGTCTCCCACATTTCAGGCAGATTCTTTACCATCTGAGCCACCAGGGCAGCCTGGAGAGGCCTATCTCCTCCCCCAAATTAATTTAAGTCACAATTCAGAAGTCATTTTCTCAGAGACACACTGTTCCATTAGGATATAAGAAAATTTGTCTGCTGTTTTTCTTCATATTTACTTACCATGACCATCACAGAAGTGGTTGTCTATCTCTTCATGAGTGTAGAAGCTCTATTTTCTTGCAGCATTTAAAACAGCACTTACTGCGGCTTCCCTAGTAGCTCAGAGGTAAAGCATCTGCCTGCCAATGCAGGAGACATGGGTTCAGTCACTGGTCTGGGAAGATGCTACATGCCACGGAACAACTTAAGCTCATACACTGCAACTACTGAGCCTGTGCTTTACAGCCTGGGAGTCACAGCTACTGAGCCCATGTGCTTCCAACAAGAGAAGCCACTGCAAGAGAAGCTTTTGCAGTGAAACAAAGAGTAGCTCCTGCTCTCTGCAACTAGAGAAAAGCCCGCACAGCAATGAACACCCAGCACAGTACCTGCTCAATAAATAAATATTTGTTCAGTGAAAGAAGAAATGATCTCCCAGGCCCTATGTAGTTGAAAGTTCTTTACCTCTTTTGACTTTGTCCTGCAGCACTTATCTAGTTACTTCATCCTGAGAACAATTCTTTAAATAGAATTAAATTGGTCAGGTTGGCTATTTGAGAGGAGTTTTTCACTTTTTGAACAAGGCATTTTGGTTGACATAGCCTATGCAGAACTTAAGATGGTTTGCTGTTTCCTTAAGCAGTGGAGAAATGCCTATACAGTAATCAGGGTGGCTTAAATTCATTTAATTATTAATATTTCCATTTTTGAATAAATATTTCATGCATTGCTCTTTTGGGAGGCAGACAGCCAGAAAATTTCAGCAATAACGTGTGTAAAATTTCTTTTTTCTGTGCAGTAACACATTTTGAAAGATATCTCAACAGGTTATGACAAGTAGAATAGGAAAATATTATTTTAATTTCCCTGTGTCAATTATTAGAATTACTGAAAAATATATTTAAATCGCACTTTATCAGTGTGATCCACTGTAAGGAGGAAGGTTGTGAGAAAGAACTGGACTGGTTTATCATAATTAAGTTTGTGCCCAAAATGCCAAAACAAATCAAACATGTTGGATACGTCTGTCTTGTGGTTATTGGGTACAACGTGAAATGGGGGGGGATGGAGCCTGTCTAAATGTGGCTTGCTGCTTTGTAGCAGGTGGTAAAGTCTAAAGAAAATGTCCAGCAAAGCTCATCTTACAGGCTATGTTCTTAAAATGTTCCTTCAGAAACAGATGTCGCATAATAAGCAGTAATGAAAACCTTGAACGTGTGGAAGGTCATCTTGGATAATTAGAAATTCATTTTAGTGGTTGGGTCTAATTACATCCAGGGCTCTACTCTTGTTCCTCTCCTTCTAGGCAGGACTCTGGAGGAAGTAATGGAGTCGGGCAAGGGGGCAGCTTGGTCTAAGCGGGATGGTGTGTTGTCTGCTTGGGACCATCCCAGTTTTAGCATCAACCATCTTGAATCCTGGGAAAGCCTTTTGTTCTAGACAAACCTGGGTAACTGGTCACCGTGGAACAAGTTGGTTCCCTTGCTGAGTGATGACACCCTGTTGCTAGAGGCAGAAAAGAGAAAGTGAATGGCCAGCTCCCTGCCTTGATAAAGAGGTGACTCCTGCGTGGGTTGGGGCAATGTCTAATCAGCTTTAGACACCAACTGGCTTCAGTCTTCTCAGTCTATAAATAAACAAACCCTGCACTGAAGAAGCTAAATGACTGATTGCATTTGTATAAAGTAGTTTTCGCTTGTGTGGTTTCCTATCTCCTCAATGGTGAAAAATTGAAAGCATTTCCTCTAAAGTCAGGAACAAGACAAGGGTGCCCACTTTCACCATTACTAGTCAACATAGTTTTGGAAGTTTTGGCCACAGCAATCAGAGCAGAAAAAGAAATAAAAGGAATCCAAATTGGAAAAGAAATAAAACTCTCACTGTTTGCAGATGACATGATCCTCTACATAGAAAACCCTAAAGACTCCTATCATAACTTTAAAACAAAGATGGATCAACTTATGAGCTCTTACGCTATCTAACAGATGACGATCTTTGCTTTTCAAGATCATTGCTATTTGACGAATAAGTCAGTCCCCTGCCAAAGAATTATAGTTCATTGGTGTTTTAATCTCCAAATCCATGCTAAGACTTTTCTCCTTTTGTTGGTAAAAGGATTATTTTAATTGTGTGTGTGTGTACCTGTGCGCATGTGATAGAAAACAAGTAGTATATGATAGTGTAGTACTTTTTCAAAAATTTCTTTCAAATTTTTATAATTTATTAGCTCTACTATTGAAGGGATACTCCAGTATTCTTGGGCTTCCTTTGTGGCTCAGCTGATAAAGAATCTTCCTGCAATGCAGTAGACCTGGGTTCGATCCCTGGGTTGGGAAGATCCCATGGAGAAGGGAAAGGCTACCCACTCCAGTATTCTGGCCTGGAGAATTCCATGGTCTGTATAGTCCATGGGGTCACAAAGAGTTGGACTCTACTGAGCGACTTTTGCTTTTACATCTGAAGCAAAAGCTAAACACATTTTATTCTAGAGACAACGCAACTGTCGTTTGTCTGTCTGTTCTCCATCCAGGTTATGGGTGATGTGTAGACATGGAGCAGTAAGACTGTAGCCTTGCACTCAGTTCACAGGATGATAGGAAGGGGAGGTTTTGAGTGAGGGAAGTAAGAACCAGCACAGCCTAGGTGGACGATAAAGTTTACTTCTTCCCACCGTCCTAGCTAAGAGCAAGTAAGGAACTGGATTCAATAGCACATGGACCTCACCTCGGCTCTCTGTGATCACCTAGATGGGTGGGATGGGGTGGGTGGGAGGGAGGGAAGGAGGGGATATATGCATAATATAGCTGGTTCACTTCATTGTCCAACAGACTCTAAGAGAACATTGTAAAGCAATTATACTCTAATAAGAGAAAACTTTTGATTAAATTTAGATGAAATCTTGCATCTGCTAGATTCTAAAAAGGATGAAACAGTTCCTAGGACAGCCAGTGTGTGTGAAGAAAATATAAACAACCTACTCCCTATTAATTCTGTCCTTAATTTTTGCTTGCTGTTGTTTGGTCGCTAAGTTGTTTCTGATTCTTTGAGACCCCGTGGACTGTAGCCCACCAGGCTTCTCTGTCCATGGGGTTTCCCAGGCAAGAATCCTGAAGTGAGTTGCCATTTCCTTCTCCAGGGGATCTTCCTGACCCAGGGCCTAAGCCTGCATCTCCTGCTTGGCAGACAGATTCTTTACCCCTGCGCCTCCTGGGAAGCCATTCTTTGCTTATAGATTCCCTTGGAGGCATCAATGTGGATAGTTTTAAATATTCCATTTCACAGTCTCTCTTACAGATTGGGTGGCCGTGCAGTAGAGTTCTGATCAATGCAGTACAGGCAGAAGAACCTTTTGCGTTTTTCCACACTCCATTTTCCCACTGAAAGGAGGTTATAATGCCTGGAGATGCAGCAGCTGTATTGTGACCATGACACAACATGCATGATGAAAAGACCAAGGGAATATCCCATCAGCCCTAGTGTTGTTAAACTGCTGAACTAACACCTACTCTGAGAATTGTTGTCAAAGGCACTGACTTGCAGTCAGTTGCTCCAGGGAGGACTTCTCCATTAATTGCAAGTAGTTGCTTCCTAACTTGGAGAAGGCAATGGCACCCCACTCCAGTACTCTTGCCTGGAAAATCCCATGGACGGAGGAGCCTGGTGGGCTGCAGTCCATGGGCTCGCGAAGAGTCAGACATGACTGAGCGACTTCCCTTTCACTTTTCACTTTCATGCATTGGAGAAGGAAATGGCAACCCACTCCAGTGTTCTTGCCTGGAGAGTCCCAGGGATGGGGGAGCCTGGTGGGCTGCCATCTATGGGGTCGCACAGAGTTGGACACGACTGAAGTGACTTAGCAGCAGCAGCAGCAGCAGCTTCCTAACTGGCCAAAAGATATAATGGAGAGAATACTACAGTAGGGAGACAGGAAACTGTTCTAAGCCTCATTTTCTGTTATTTTTTTTCCTTAGGTAAGTTAACTTTGCATATTTGCTTTGTGGCACCCGGTAGGACCTCTATAAACATGACTAAATTTATAAAATAGTATAATGCAGACATATAAACCAAATCATCTGTGAGGCCCTTTTTAGGTCTAAGAGGTTAATCCAATTCCAAGTCACTTCTGAAAGAGAATTTACTGTTTCAAAGAAAATTGGTGTGTGTTTATGTGTGTGTGTGATGTTTAAGTTTTATTTTTTAAATGCATGTATGCATATGTAGGGGCTTCTCTGGTGGCTCAGCTGGTAAAGAACTTGCCTGCCAATGCAGGAGACATAACTGACACAGTTTTAATCCCTGGGTCTGGAAGATCCCCTGGAGAAGGAAATGACAACCCACTCCAGTATTCTTGCCTGGTAAATTCCATGGTCAGAGGAGCCTGGCAAGGGGCAGTCCATGGGATCAGAGAGAGTTGGACAGGACTGAATGTGCACACATGCATGCAAGCACACATATGTATCTGTACACATTTGAAGGCCTATGATAATAGCAGTAATGAATTTTTTTTTTTTTTTTTTGGTTTAAACCAGAGCTGATTTCCTTGCTGTTCCTCACTGAGTTTCTCTGGCACAGCTGCTTGTCAGTGTAAATGCTACTTGCTTTGTATTCAGCTCTGGCGGCTCTTACCTATCCTGCCCTTCTACCCCAACTTGTGTTAAGATTGGTGGCTTCGGTGTTTATGAAGTGCTTTGAGCCACATGTAGATCTAGGATTGTTGCAAACTAAGGAGGGAGGGCATGCTGCGTGACCAAGACAAATAAGGCTATAACGGCATCTGCTCAATCTTTGTATTCCTTAAGCTGTGCCTGTAAAAGGACCCCAGTTCCTCCATCTTTCTGCCCAGTGGCATCATGGAGCTGAAGTACAATAAACTGGAATGGCTCTGCTTTGAGTCTGTGTGAAGTCATGGCCATTGCCTAGACAGAGAAGCAGGCAGAGCTTTGGGACTTCTTAGAGGTCATAAAACCCAGCCACACCAGGGTGACTTTGATGTTTTCTGGGACTCTGAGCCTCTGTTCAGTACCATTATCTGCAGCCAATGGGAATTCTCAAGAGGGATGGCCTCTTCCTCTATATTAATGCCTTCCTCCATTGAGGAAGGCAAGCCACCAATCAAGATAATTATCAATGTGCCACTAATAATTGCATGAAGCTTTAAAGATATTTATAAGTATAGCTGTTTTGTAATAGAAGAAAAAAAATATCAATTGCCACAGTTGCTCAAGCTGAGCATGAAATGACAGGGTGACTTCAGTCTCTTAACCCCATCAAGTCTGCTCATGAACTATGCTTCCCCCTCCTTCACTATAGCTTCACCCTCCTCTTCCTCTCATGCCCATTTAATATTAGTGGCTCTTTCCTCTATGCTGCCTCGCATATGCATACATGCTCAGTTGCTTCAGTCGTGTCTGACTCTTTGTGACCCCATGGACAGTAACCTGCCAGTCTCCTCTGTCCATGGGATTTTCCAGTCAAGAATACTGGGGTGGGTTGCTATGCCTTCCTCCAGGGGATCTTCCCAGCCCAGAGATTGAAGCCAGGTCTCCTTCATTGCTGGCCATTCTTCACTGCTGAGCCACTGGGGAAAGCCCTCCCTTGCATGGTCTGGCTACAAAGTTTATTTATCTCTGATTTCCTCGTTAGAGTTCCAAGTGGAATTTCTCTTGCAGTCAGACTCCGAAGGTAAGGTGATGGGGTGGTTAGGACAGTCACTTTAGGGGCATATTTGCCCTCATGGTGTGACAGGATAGAAACAAATGTGAGCAAAGAAGATACTGTTTAATATTATCCTACATTATTGCACCTCTGGTTAGAGCCATTAGAAGAGAACTCTGAAGTCAGGTCTTTGGAGCCCATCTGTTTCCCTCCAGTGATGCATCTTTGTTTAAACGAGCATCTTGTCCAGCGTCCATCTTTAAGACATTGTTGAGGTGTGGTGAGTATTGTTAGAGCAGCAAGCTTTATCAAAAGATTTTTTTTTCATTTTAATGTCTTCTTTGTATGTCATGTCATTCTGAAAGCAGGTTTCAAGAATCCTGAACCTGTGTGAGTCAAGTATGATAAGTCATCTTGGAAGGCAATATTGGCTCGATGTTAAAAGCACAAGGTTAAAAATAATTATGCCTGACTACAGTGTCTGACTGTCTCTTTCCAGTTGTCTGGTTTTGGATAAGTTATCCAACCTGTCTGGGTCATAATTTTAAAGTGGGGAAAACAATTCCCATCTCCTGAGTCGTCACTAAGGGTTAAAATGAGATAATGTAGAAATAGCAGTTAACACAGGCCTTGACATAGAGTAAGAACTTAATAAATAAACGATGTGTTGTGGGTGTGTGTGTGTGTATATGTAGGTGTCTGGGCCACCTCAGAGCATGGAATCTAGAAATAAATTGGAGTCTATGTTAGATACCCATACAGACATATAGCCTCATTAGCATTCTACAGTTTTATTTACTTTCGGTAAACTGTAAGTATGTTTTTTAAATTGAGATGTAGTTGACATACGACATTATATTAGTTTTGTATGTACAACATAATGATTTGTTTATATTGCAGAATAAGCACTACAGTAAGTCTAGTTAACAATAAGTATGTTTATAAATGTTCATATGTATGTTTACATAAATGTGAATACTTATAGAGGAATATTATTTTTATTTGGCATCTGGTAGTAAGTTGTTGTCGAGAAGGCAATGGCACCCTACTCCGGTACCCTTGCCTGGAAAATCCCATGGGTGGAGGAGCCTGGTGGCTGCAGTCCATGGGGTCACTAAGAGTTGGACATGACTGAGCGACTTCACTTTCACTTTTCACTTTCATGCATTGGAGAAGGAAATGGCAACCCACTCCAGTGTTCTTGCTTGGAGAATCCCAGGGACGGGGGAGCCTGGTGGACTGCCGTCTATGGGGTCGCACAGAGTGAGACATGGCTGAGGTGACTTAGCAGCAGCAGCAGCAGTAAGTTGTTGTGTGGTATAAATTTTCAACCTTAAATGATCTCCTATGCATTTAGTCCTTTTTATTTTCTCTAATCCATCTTACAACAAGTTAGTTTCATTTTTTTTTTCAGGGTATAAATGTACTATATGCCAAAACCTTTATTAATTCCATAGCTTCTGCAAAGTAAGTCCTGTCGTCATAGCATGACAGGCTTTCTGTTTGGCCCTGAATCACAATGCTAATCTCGTCACCTTCCATTTAGCCCTCTCCCACTAATTTAGCCATTAACCACATGTGGCTATTGAAAGCTTGAAGTGGCTAGAGTGACTGAGGAATGGAGTTTTAAATCTTACTTAATTTTAACTAAATTTAAGTTTGAATAACCGTATGTGGTTAATGCCTGCCATATTGGACAGTAAAAGTATGTAATACTCAGTGAAAAGTTCTCAGAGTCCATGTATAGATTCAAGGGTTATGTTGAGGAGTCTTAGATTCAGGAATTAAATTAATGTCACCAATTGAGGTACCTGAAACAGAAAACAGCATCCACCCAAAGCTGCCATTTAGTCATTTTTACTTATATGAAAGGTTAACAAACTTGTATAAATTAGTCTCTTATGCTTAGTGTCATTAAATATTATCTAATAGGGACCACATTTGGAAAGCGGTGTTTGTGTTCATTCAAATAGAATTAACCTCCTTCTTTTTCTCCCTCAAGGTTGGTTTAAAAAACGTTTGGCTTCTAAGCTCATGCTAATAGGTAATTGCCTTTAGTTCTTCAGAGAGCAACAACAAAGAGCCAAACTGTGGTACCTGAAGTGTACTATCCAACAGTACAGAACTCCAAGGTGCAATTTAATAAAGCGTAGACTTAGTGGAACCTTTTATTCCATTGGGGTCCCATTTGAGCAATTGAAGCAATAATTTCCTAAATTGTACCCTAGTGGTCTAAATGTTAATTCAGCTTCCAGAGATTTCTAGTTTAAAGTCGAGGAGTAGATTTTACACTATGAAATCGTGGTCTATATATTCTATTTCTTTTAAACATCTAGATTAAGAAATCACAGCTTTCAAAATGAAGCGTCAAATTAATAGATGGAGGAGGAGTCAACCATGAATCAATTGTCTAAATTACATACATTTTCCCAGGTATTAAGAATTCTTTGAAACTTGAAGCAAAGTTTTGTGACCAGTTTTGGTATTAACTATCTCAGAAGGTTAGTTATATAGCTCTTTGTTTGTTTTAATTTCATCAGTCTACTTTCACTTCAATTGCCCTGTTTCATAATGTGCTCAGTTTTGTAAGCTGTATCTGATCTAGTAGATGCCAGTTTCCCCTCCACACACTTTTAGGGAGCACAGAAATTTATGTGCTCAGAAAATGCATTTCTTTTCTGATTATTGAGTAATATCCCAAAGGTCCATCTAGTCAAGGCTATGGTTTTTCCAGTAGTCATGTATGGATGTGAGAGTTGGACTGTGAAGAAAGCTGAGCACCAAAGAATTGATGCTTTTGAACTGTAGTGTTGGAGAAGACTCTTGAGAGTCCCTTGGACTGCAAGGAGATCCAACCAATCCATTCTGATGGAGATCAGTCCTGTGTGTTCATTGGAAGGACTGATGCTAAAGCTGAAACTCCAGTACTTTGGCCACCTCATGCAAAGGGTTGACTCATTGGAAAAGACTCTGATGCTGGGAGGGATTGGGGGCAGGAGGAGAAGGGGATGACAGAGGATGAGATGGCTGGATGGCATCACCGACTAAATGGACATGAGTTTGAGTGAACTCCTGGAGTTGGTGATGGACAGGGAGGCCTGGCATGCTGTGATTCATGGGGTCACAAAAAGTCAGACACGACTGAGCGACTGAACTGAATTGATACCTTATGAGGCCCACATTTTGGGTGGAATAAAGGGAATTTTATTTATTTTTATTTATTTAGTCTAATCAAAAAATAATTAATAGCCCCATTAAATAAAAGTAGACTTTGAGATCCTTATTTTTTCTGATTTTCACATCTCGTCTATTTTACTCTTCCCCAAAACAACTTGGGCAGGTGAGTGTGGCTTATGTGGCCTTGAAGGGAGGAAGTACTTATAATGTCATGGGACCAAGTTTTACATGCCCTTTCCACAGGGTGATAGTGGTAGGAAGACTGACAGGGCTGCTCTCTGGGCGGCTGAATGTGCTGACATGTGACAGGTCCTATCTATTGGAGAAAATGCTCTTTTCTACTCTTGATTTCCAGGAAAAGTGGTTTTGCCAAAGCAGACTTCTGTGTCTCTTGCAACACCCCTTCATTTCTTCCTAGCTGAGGTGTAATGGGAGAAGACAATGGCACCCCACTCCAGTACTCTTGCCTGGAAAATCCGATGGGCAGAGGAGCCTGGTAGGCTGCAGTCCATGGGGTCGCGAAGAGTTGGACATGACTGAGCGACTTCATTTTCACTTTTCACTTTCATGCATTGGAGAAGGAAATGGCAACCCACTCCAGTGTTCTTGCCTGGAGAATCCCAGGGATGGGGGAGCCTGGTGGTCTGCTGTCTATGGGGTTGCACAGAGTCAGACACGACTGAAGCTACTTAGCAGCAGCAGCAGCAGAGGTGGAATGAGGTACCTGGTTGGAAGGCAGCAGGTCTCTCCATTGTTTGGAGAGGATCTGTCCAAGGTCCTGAATGTGGTCTCTTTTCCCAGAAGCAGTGTCTAGGGCTGGTGGGTGTGCTTTGCAGACTCACACTCCTCTTGTGTGTGTTGTCTCAGGTCTGGACAGGGATCTGGGTAGGGAGATATCAGGCCCATTTGTCTTTCCTGCCCCTCTCTCATCCTCCTCCCTGCCCCTCCTTTCCCTCCTTTTTCTCCTCCCCCATTCTCCTTCCTCTCCTTCCTCCTTCTCTTCCTTCTTCTTCTCCTCCTCTCCCCTACCCTTCCATCTTCTTCTTTTTGGGTTAAAGCCCAATTTAGACTATTTTCCCAAGCTTTAGACAATGCAAGAGCTGTACCCTTCCTATTGCATTTATCAGTCAAATCTGAGGGTCACTCAGAGGTATCTTTCACTTTGGGATGGTGTGCTAATATGCTAAGTTGCTTCAGTCATATCTGACTCTTTGCAACCTTATGGACTGTCGCCTGCCAGGCTTCTCTGTCCATGAGATTCTCTAGGCAAGAGTACTGGAATGGGTTGCCATGTCCTTCTCCAGAGGATCTTCCTGACTCAGGGACTGAACTCAAGTCTCCTGTAGTTCCTGCATGGAAGGCAGATTCTTTGTCACTGAGCCACCAGGGAAGCCCTTTTTGCATTTGGTTAACTTCTCTGACACTAGCTCTCAATCACTGCATGCAAATATTGTTTGCAAATCTCAGAGAATTACATGGCAGCTTTTCAGAGATAAGTGAACTCTGTTAATGAAGAAAATAAAATGAAGCCCTTCCTATGTTGGTATCAATCTCAGCTTCACTTGTGAAGAAAACTTGAAAAATTAATACAGATCCAAAGCCCAACAAAAGAAAAAGATCTTTAAAGAAAGCTTGCATATGACCTCCTTACACCTGGGAATTAGACTGGTGTTGAAATAGCAGGCAGGCTTAGGAAAGCCAAAATTTATGAATGCCACAGAAATAAATACTTTGCATGCTGTTCTCACCTGTTAAGGGGGGAATGTTGTAATATCTACTTGACAACATTGTTTCTGACATTGAGTGAAATCACATTGTATGTAAAAATCACCTCAGCGTACATGACTCAAACTTGTACCTCTATAACACAATAGATTATGCATATTATTTGTTTGATTGTGAGCAGAGTGATTGAAACAATGATTGTTAATTTCATAAATGCCAGGAATTTGATATATGTATTGTACATTGCATCATGATCTTTTGTGAAGCAAGTGATTCTTCTGTAATTTTAATAGGCCATTCCTGACTTTTAAATTTTTTTTATGGTTTAGATAGGTTACTGCATTTCACTTTTCTTAAAAAAAAATGACCCCTGACTTCATATTGCCTTTGCTGAGTGCAGTGAGTATGGATATGCTATACTCTGTAGAGTTGGAAGAGCCATACATGTTTCTAGAGACACTCTGCTATTACCAGGCTTATTTCACTGAGAGAGAAAACTCAGTTTAGCAAATCATTGTTTGTTTTGCAATAGATGCAGAAAATGGTAGTGAATAATGAACTGTCAGATTGGTGCTGGTTTCATATGTCTTACCAGTTAGCTCTTAAGCATTAATAAGCAGAGTGCAAAAATAATTATTTTGAGGTACAGCATATGGTTGCTTTAGAATAATACGGTCATTTCCATTCCATTTCAGGCAAATCAAACCTTTGAGCTAAAACTGCATTCTTATTTTCTGAATAGCCATATGTAATGACAAGAGTTACTTAATTAAAATTCTGCAACATGACAATGGGAGAAATGATGAATTATCCATTTCTAATCTGTTCCCCTGCCACCGTTTCATCAAATATCTAGATGGGTAATTAGTAATCACAAATTCCCCTGGGGGTGTATTTGTTGAGCACCTATCAGTGCTTAGGACTGTGAAGGATACAGAAGCTTTCAACAAAGTCTTTACCTCATGGAATGTAATTGATAGGAAATGACATTCTCACAAGAGCAGTTAAGGAATGATAGAAGAGTTTAAAATTAAGTGTCAAAAAATTAGTAGAAACATTTTTAAGTGTTCGAAGGAAGTGGAAATTTCTGTGGGTTTAGGAAATTGAAGAAAACTGGACTGTGAAGAGAGGTTAAGAGTGTCAAGGATAGGACACAGGATGAAATTCAGAGAAGACATGAGACGTGAGAAGTAGAGAGCAGATGGAGGGCTAGAGTAGGCTTATGAGCTTGACTGATGAAGAACGTCTACGAGATGAGTTCTGGTTATGAGGCAGAGCTGAGCCAGCAAATGACTGTCAACATTAACAAGGTCAGGAAAGCTAAACCGGGAGGTTTGGCTTTCTCCTGTAGGTGGGTGTGAGCCCATGGAGAAAGCCAGTAGCCATGCAGATAGCCACTGTGTTCTGGGGACATGCTTGGGCATGAGTGTGTGGGGCAATGCTGTGCACCTTTGTCCCACTTAGGAACAAGGGAGTGGAGTATGCCATCGTAGAGAACAATTCTTGAGTTAAGTTTCTAGGAAATTCTGCCCTAGGGGTAGAGATGGTGGAGGTTGGCAAAAAGAGGTAGGAAGGTGGTTTACCCATGATGCAGGGTCTACCTAAGGGAAAGAGAAACCTCTCTGGGTGACTTTAGTTCTTTGCCAAGGAACAAAATCTGAAGACTCAGTTGTGTGAGGAATGTTCTTGTGGCTGCAAGCCAACTTATGTGGCCAGTTCTCCACCAGCTCTTTTTCCTGAATCACAGTCGTCTTGAGGTTGCCTATCCCCAGTCCAGGAAAGAGGAAAAGAACAAGAGAGCTCTTCTTAGAACTTCGGAACTTCAGATACCAGGCCAATGTGCTTCATATACCACATCTATAAAGTTATTTTTCTGTGAACAAACCTAAAATAACTCTTTAATTCCAACTTTACTCTTTTGAGAGTCCCTCTAAGGATCAGAACCTACTTTGCCTGTCTGCCTGTCTGCCTCTCTATTAGATAGTATCATCGTCTATCTGTCACCATCATCTCATTGTGATTCCATCATCATCAAATTTCTATTTGATTATATATATCTATATATATCTATCTCTGAATCATTTAACCATATGGCAGAAATCAACATGACATTGTAAATCAACTATACTCAATAAAACAAATTTTAAATATTTATTTATTTATCTAGCTGCACCAAGTGTGACATGCACAATCTTTAGTTGCGACCTACAAACTCCTAGTTGCAACATGTGGGATCCAGTTCCCTGACCAGGGGTCAAACCCAGACCCCCTTGCATTGGGAGTGTGGCTTCTTAGCTACTGGACCTCCACAGAAGTCCTGTCAATTTCTCTTTATTTTAGTTAGGATAGTCTTCACACCAACTTCACACCAACTTTATAATGATTTCTGTTTCCATGGACCCACTGTTATTTCTCTAGCCTTTTTCCATGGACCCACTGTTATTTCCAAGCCAAAAGTGACAAATTTTTGGCTTGGATTCAAATTCTACTTATTCTCCAAAAATCTGGCTCAATTTCCACCTGCTCCATGAATTTTCATCTCTCCATTTGAGCCTGGAATGGTCTCTATATTTTCTGGACCATTAAAAAAATAAAATAAAAACATAGAGCACAGAATTAGGACAGACCAAAGTGCTAGAATGTTGAAAATTCGAGAACATAGCAAGTTACAATCTTTGTACTCATGGTTCTATTTTAAAGGATTAAGACTACTAACCTGCAGAGGCTTAGCCTCTGTTTGATATATTTCTAGTATCAGGGAAATGCCAGCCCACTCCATTTTGTTTCAGAAGGATATTCATTATTTTCCTGTCTTTCTGTTAGACTATATAGAAGCAGGACAGAAAATATGCTTATATGTTTTTGTAATTTGTAACGATGATGCTTCATAAGTTTATTTAGCAGCAGCTATCTTTCGGACATTGTAATAAGCATTGGGAATCCTAAGATGAAAAAAACGAAACACACTCCCTTACTCATTTCCTGTGAAAGTGAGCGTGGCTTGTAGTAATAGGTGATCAGTAAATATTTGTTGAAGAAGAGAAGAAAAAGAGGCAATAAAACCAACTATTATTACTGGCTCTTTAGAATATGGTTTCCTGGATTAGATTGCCTGGCTTTGAACCTTGGCTCTGACACTAGCTGCTTACTAAACTGTGTCTCAGGTTACTTATTATAAAATAGTATATTAGATTTGAATGAAATAGAGTGTATAAAGTACATTATATGGCATCTAGCACATAGCTCTCCAAAAATGTGATGACAATGATGATAATAAATTGGAGTTATTGGGTGGTGGCATTCACACAATACTATGAGAATTGTACGGAAGAGGGGCATTCTACTCAGGCCAGTGCATGGGAGGGTGAGAGGGACGGGTCAGGGAAGAGGTGTATGAAGGACAGCCTGAGAAATCTGAGCTAGGAGCTATGCTGAACGTAAAGGAGAGTGCATAATACTGACTGAGCACAAACAGACTTGACCTTTACAAATGGGAAGATGGTACCAGGTGCTCTGAAACTCAGATATGTCATTGGTAATGTGATATTATTCCAAGAATTCCAGAGAAAGTACTCCCTTTTGAGACAATAATGGAAATAATTTCTCATATATGAGCTCTGCATTCAGCATTTTTTGTAAGAAAATATCTGAAATTTTTGAATATTTCAGATGTCTGAAAATATCTGAAAATTTCTGTAAATGTAGTGGATGAACAGCTAAGAAAAGCCCTGGGCAATGCATCAATTGTTCAGCAGCACCTGTTCTTCTAACATGTTATTCAATTAAAAGAGTGGTTGCTTTTGTCTATACTGATCTCTTGGGCTTGTTGGGAAAAAAACACCCTCAGAAGACAAATACTAGAGGGTCAGGTGGACGCTATTTTATTTTCTATTATGACGTGTAAGAGTTTGGCTGTGATTTTTACTTTAAGTTACTGGGGTGGATGTTGTTATTTCTACAATATTTCTGGGCAATGTTTACCCTTACTTCTGGATATCTCATTTGCTGGCCATCAAAGTGTTTATGAAAACAGTAAATATTTTTATAGATTTGTTTTATGGTTTTTGTTAGCTCCAAATGGACAGTTGTTATTTTATTATAGGCATAGAGTGCTATCTAGCCACATCAATGCATGTACTTTTATTTATATTTTGAAATAATAATAGATAACATTTATTGAGTGTTCAATGCCTGCTGTTTTTTTTTAAAATACTTTTTTAATTGAAGGATGATTGCTTTACAGAATTTTGTTGTTTTCTGTCAAACCTCAACATGAATCAGCCATAGGTATACATATATCCCCTCCCTTCTGAAACTCCCTCCCATCTCCCTCTCCATCCCACCCCTCTACGTTGATACAGAGCCCCTGTTTGAGTTTCCTGAGCCATACAGCAAATTCCTGTTGGCTATCTATTTTACATATGGTAAAGTAAGTTTCCATGTTACTCTCTCCATACATCTTACCCTCTCCTCCCTTCTCCCCATGTCCATAAGTCTATTCTCTATGTCTGTTTCTCCATTTTTGCCCTGCAAATAAATTCTTCAGTACCATTTTTCTAGATTCCATATATATGTGTTAATATATGATATTTACCTTTTGCTTTCTGACTTACTTCACTTTATATAATAGGCTCTAGGTTCATCCACCTCATTAGAACTGACTCAAATGCATTCCTTTATTATGGCTGAGTAATATTCCATTGTGTATATGTACCACAACTTCTTTATCCATTCATCTGTCGATGGACATCTAGGTTGCTTCCATGTTCTGGCTATTGTAAATAGTGCTGCAATGAACAATGGGACACATGTGTCTTTTTCAATTTTGGTTTCCTCAGGGCATATGCCTAGGAGTGGGATTTCTGGGTCATATGGTGCTTTTATTCCTAGTTTTTAAAGGAATCTCCATACCGTCTAAGTTTTATACTGTCTGAGTTTCATATGATCTAACTTTTATACCATCTAAGTTTACCATCTAAGTTTTATATCATCTAAATTTCATGCTGTCTAAGTTTTATAACCATTACTTCACTGACAGGATGGCTGCAACTCTTTGAAATTTCCAACTATGTCAAATCTTTGATTTAGTCCTCTGAAATCAGTAATATTTTTTTTTATAAATTTTCATTCTATATTGGAGTATAGTTGATTAACAATATTTTGCTAGTTTCGGGTATACAGTGAAGTTATTCAGTTATTCATATACATGTACCTCTTCTCCCATGAATTCTTTTCCCATTTAGGTTATTAGAGAATATCGAGCATAGTTCCCTATGCTATATAGTAGGTACTTGTTGGTTATCTGTTTTAAATATTGTAGTGCGTATATGTCATTCTCCAACTCCCAATTTACTCTCCCTACCTCCCACTTTTCTCCTTTGGTAACCATACGCTTGTTTTCTTTTCATTTTTTTTAGGTGACCTTGGGTTCAGTGATTTATTTAAACTTTTTATTTTATATTGGAACATAGTTGACTAACAATATCATGTTTGTTCCAGGCATACAACAAAGTGACTCAGTTGTGCATACACATCTATCTATTCTTTTTCAAATTCTTTTCCCATTTGGGTTGTTATATAATATTGAGCAGAGTTCCCTGTGATATACATAAGTCCTTGTTGGTTATCTATTTTATTTATTATTATTTTTAAAAAAATGTTTGTGTATTTATTTATTTGGCTATGTTGGGTCTTTCTTGAAGCACACAGAATGTTCCTTGCGGCATGTGGGTTTCTCTCCAATTGTGATGTGTAGGCTCTAAAGTGTGTGGGCTCTGTAGTAGTATATTTAAATACAGCAGTGTGGACATGTCAGTCCTACACATCCTAACTATCCCTCCCCACTCCCCATCTCTCCCTTCCCACTCCTCTTCCCCTCTGGTAACCGTAAGTTCATTCTCTAAGCCTGTGAGTCTGCTTTATAAGTAAGTTCATCTGTGTCAATTATTTTAGAGTCAACATATAAATGATACCATATGATATTTGTCTTCTTCTATTTCACTTCACTTAGTGTGATAATCTCCAAGTCCTTCCATGTGGCTGCAAATGGCATTATTTCATTCTTTTTAATGGCTGAGTAATGTTCCATTGTATAGATGTACCAAATCTTTATCCATTCATCTGTCAATGAATGTCTAAGTTAGACGTTCTTTTATTTCTCCTTGAAAATCAACCAATTCTTTTTTGAGCTCATATATTTCTTGCAAACCCTTACTAAATGTAATGAGTAATAATCAACGTACTTTAATACCTGTTTTCTAACCACTTTCCCCACAGATAAAAGCTTAGAAGGCACTGGTCCTGTCTTCCAAGAAAGACATTTTACCAAATGTCTTGTAACTGTATTTTATGGGTGTCTATCTTTTGAGCCTATATTAAAATTTTTCTCCACTGTATTCTACTAAGCCACTAACTGAGCCAATGCCACATGTTTTAGGGGTGTGTTATGGCATTATGCTACTTGAAGGTATACATTTCTTTATTAAGGAGGTCTAATTTCTGTTACAAATAAATCTCAAAGTGTATAGTGGCCTAAACACAGAAGTTTTTCTGACTTACGTGAGTAATCTAAGCTTGTTCTACAGTGTAGCAGGAAGTGGGCTAGGTTTGTGATAGTTTTTCAGAGATCCAGGCTGATGGAGACTAGACTATCTTCATCTCATAACTTCCAAAGAGTCCCTAGGTCTCGTCAGCTACCAGCAACAGAGGTAAGAGAGATGCAGGAGGATGGCATGAGAGGTTTCAGTGGGCCAGGCTGGCACTTGGCATCTATTACTTAGTGTACATTCCATTGGCTAAAACTTAGTCCCGTGGTTGTACCCAGCTTCAGGAGAGGCTGGGAAATTTATTCCTGCAGTGTGCCTCTCTTCAGGCAGATGAAGAGAACATAGATTTCAGTGAGCAGTTAGCATAAATTACTTGGATTTTTAACAAAGTCCTGTATTTTTCTTGTAATTAAAAAAGAACCCTATAATATGGTTCTTTTTGCCTTGTCTTTGAGCAGTTTTGTTACTTGGAGTTTATCTTGGGAAAATGAGTGGACAAGTGAATAGTGACGTATGTACAAGGTTATATTGCAGAATTGTTTATGTGAGAGGGGACATTTGAAATAGCCTAAGTGGCAACCCACTCCATTACTCTTGCCTAGAGAGTCCCATGGACGGAGAAGCCTGGTGGGCTACAGTCCATGGGGTCACAAAGAGTCAGACAGGACCGAGCAACTTAGCTTTCACTTTCACTTTAATAGATAAATGCTTGGAGATTGGCTACTACATGGCCTGTAGGTCAATAATCAAAGGTCTGTATTCATTGATATTAAAAGAAATTAATGTCATGTTAAGTAAGTAAAGGATGCTAAATGATAGTATGTACTATCTTTGTCTTGCATATTTTTGTGTCTTTATGTGTTGAAGTTTGGAAGACTATCAAGATGGCAATAATGGTGATCTATGAGTGGTTAGATTATGAATTTCAGTTTTTCCTCTTTTTCTTAACAGTATTATGTATATGATATAGTGAATAAATCATTTTGATTATTATAAGACCAATACTGCTGATACTGTGTCAGAACAGCCTGTTTGTAGGGTTCTACCTCTCACATCCTGATGTGGAGTTACTCTCCTTGTGTTATCATAGCTGTTAGAAAAGTAGTTGTTTGGTAAAGAATCCCCTAGCTTCTGTGTGCTTTCTTTATTCAAGTGATATCCAACTTCTACTTTTGCCCCATTGGATAACTACCCCAAAGTAGTGCGGTCCTATAAAAACACTTTCACACAATTTTCTTATTTACTCTCTACAATAATCCTAAGAAATCAGAGTGGTTATTTTTATGATCAGGAGTCAGAATGTCTAATCTAACCTAATCTTTCTAATCATCTTCAGAAAGATGAAGTGACTTTGCTAACGTCATGTCTGGTGAGAGCTGGAGCCAGACTTGAACCTGGATCTTCTTGCAGAGTTGGCCTCTCCCACCCTAGTCACTGTCAACCAGGGCTGCACTTTCACATCCCCTAAGGGAATTCACCAACTGCTTGCTCTCACCTCAGACTGAGTAAAGAAATAATTCCTATGTTTATAAACACCATGAGTCACTATAATATGCAATGGGTTTTGGAATATCTGTCTAATGCCAGGGTGCCACAGGGACAAGACTCTCAGAAGCCTGTACTGTAGGGGGCTGGGAAGATGTTGTTCTGCTTCATTTCCAGCTGTGGGTGATAGAGAAATCTGGAGAGGCAAATAGAGAGGCAAATTAGATGTGAGTAGCCTTGAAGAGCAGAGAAGACAATGGCACCCCACTCCAGTACTCTTGCCTGGAAAATCCCATGGACGGAGGAACCTGGTGGGCTGCAGTCCATGGGGTTGCTAAGAGTCGGACATGACTGAATGACTTCACTTTCACTTTTCACTTTCATGCATTGGAGAAGGAAATGGCAACCCACTCCAGTGTTCTTGCCTGGAGAATCCCAGAGATGGGGGAGCCTGGTGGGCTGCCGTCTATGGGGTCGCACAGAGTTGGACACGACTGAAGTGACTTAGCAGCAGTAGCAGCAGCAGCCTTGCAGAGAGAGGGGGAGAATGTAAACTCTTATAGCAAGGCAAAAGAATAGAAAGAGGAAACAAACAAACAAAAAACAACCAAGGTTCTCATTTGAGCCTGAGATGTAGTACCAGGGACTAAAGATCTCTTCCTGAAGATTCTAGACCAGCCCAGGCACATATGCAGGAAAGAGACATTCATCTTTCCCTGTAGTGCCCTTCCCATGCCAGGGCTTCTGCCCCTTCCTCTACCACCTCCCATATGTGCAATATCTGGTTATTGGACATCAGTTTATTTCCTTGGTTTATTGGTCTTCCCTAGTCATCTTTTTCTTTACTTCTAAGTGAACATGTTCTCAAGTAATTCACAAGGTGGGAGAAACTATGTAAACCAATTTACATTAAGATACCATTTACTGATGGTAGCTTGTTACTTTTTCCTTCTCATAAGTATTTGTAGATTAATAACACTTACCCCAAAGAAATGAGTCACTGAGATTGAACATGAGGAAAAGTATAGACCTTCAGGAGAGAACTAGGACTAGGAGATCATTATGTAGTTCATTATACTTGGCATATTGCTGTAGGTGTTCGGCTCCTTGTGGGGAGAGAACTGAGTTATTCAATCATTTATTCACTAAATAAATATTGAGCGTCACCTATATGCCCACATGGTCTAGGTATAGGAGATGCAGACGTGAGCAAAATAGGAGGATAATTTCTTTACAGTATTGTGGTGTTTTTTGCCATACATTGACATGAATCACCTACGAGTGCACATGTGTCTCCCCATCCTGAACCCCCTACCACCTCCCTCCCCTCTGGGTTGTCCCAGATCACCGGCTTTGAATGCCCAGCTTCATGCATCGAACTTGTGATGGTCATCTATTTTACATATGGTAATGTACTGCTGCTGCTAAGTCGCTTCAGTCATGTCTGACTCTGTGCGACCCCATAGACGGCAGCCCACCAGGCTCCCCTATCCCTGGGATTCTCCAGGCAAGAACACTGGAGTGGGTTGCCATTTCCTTCTCCAATGCATGAAAGTGAAAAGTGAAAGTGAAGTCGTTCAGTCATGTCCGACTCTTAGCGTCCCCATGGACTGCAGCCTACCAGGGTCCTCTGCCCATGGGATTTTCCAGGCAAGAGTACTGGAGTGGGTTGCCATTGCCTTCTCTGATGGTAATATACAGACATGAGCCAAATAGATTAAAAATCTCTGCCCTTGTAAAGCTTACATTCTAGTGGGAAGAATAGGTAAAGTGAAAGTGAAAGCCACTTAGTCGTGTCCAACTCTTTGTGACCCCATGGCCTATATATATTCCATGGAATTCTCCAGGCCAGAATACCAGAGTGGGTAGCCTTTCCCTTCTCCAGGAGATCTTCCCAACCCAGGGATTGAACCCAGGCCTCCTGCATTGCAGGCAGATTCTTTACCAGCTGCGCCACCAGGGAAGCCCAAGGTTAGGTAATGAACATAACAAATAAGGAAATACATAATGTGTTAGATGGAGAAGAATGAAACAATGGAGGGAAATAGGACCAAAGGAAAAAGAAGGTAAAGCCTTCAGTAAGTAGAGTCCAGGAGGTTAAAGAAGGCACCATGTCAATATCCAGCAGAACAACTTTCAAGGAGGAAGAAATAGTAAGTGTGAAGGTTATGAGATCATGGTGTTCTGTTGTGATCCAGAAACAGTGGGTGCCAGTGTGGCTGGAACAGAGAGAGAGAGAGGGAAGGACTTCCCTGGTGGTTCAGTGGTTAAGAATCCGCCTTCCAGTGCAGGGGACGTGGGTTCAGTCCTTGGTCCAAGAAGATTCCACATGCCCGCAGAGCACCTGTATGTCACTACGACTGAAGCCTGTGCACCTAGAGCCCAAGCTCTGCAGTAAGAGAAGCCGCCAAAATGAGAAGCCTGCTCATTGCAATGAAGAATGGCCCCGGCTCACTGCAACTAGAGAAAGGCTTAACAGTAATGAAAACCCAACACAGCCAAAAATTAATTAAGTAGTATTTTTAAAAAGAGAGGGAAAATAGCAAAGGACGAGGTCAGAGATAACAGTGAGGACAGTATTATGTGGCTGCTGCTGCTGCTAAGTCGCTTCAGTCGTGTCCAATGTGGGGTCTCATACAAACTATGATTTTTACCTAGGGAGGCACGGGAGTCATTGCAGGGTATGGAGATGATTCTGGCTCCTAGATGCTGAATGTAGGGGCACAGGGCAGATTTGGAGTGACCTGTCAGGGGGGCTGTAGCAGTGATCCTGGCAAGAGATGATGATGGCTTGGGCCAGGGTGATGTGGAGGGGGTGATGAGAAGTGGTGAATCTGAATATTTTGAAAGAAGAGCCAGTAATTACTTACTAATGAAGTAGACGTGTGGTTCGAGAGAAGAAGAGGCAGGAAGAGCGGTCATTTCTGGAAGGATACAACCGACGTAAGTGACACAAAGAGTAAGGTAACCGGCACAGGATTCAGGGAGAGGGTGAGGAACGCATGTGATGTGACACTTGAGTTGAGCCTGTTCCAGTGGAGAGTCTGTTAGAGTTTTAGGGGGAAATGATGAGAAAGCAGTTGGATATTGGATATGTGAGCTTGGATTTCAGAGGGAAGTTTAGGCTGGAGATCAAACTGTAGAAAATGTAGCTTTGTGAAGAAATCGAGATAGATGCAAAGTAGCAGATTGTATAAGTTCAGGCCCTGAAGCCAGATTGCCTGGGTGGCAATATAATCTAACTTCGAGGGGCTCAGTGTCCTCATCTGTAAAATGGAGGTAATAATTATTAGTGTCTAGGGACTTCGCTCAGAGAAGGCAATGGCACCCCACTCCACTGTTCTTGCCTGGAGAATCCCAGGGACAGAGGAGCCTGGTGGGCTGCTGTCCATAGGGTTGCACAGGGTCAGACACGACTGAAGCGACTGAGCATGCATGTATGCATGCATACATTGGAGCAGGAAATGGTAACCCATTCCAGTATTCTTGCCTGGAGAATCCCAGGGACAGAGGAGCCTGGTGGGCTGCCGTCTATGGGGTCGCACAGAGTCGGACACGACTGAAGTGACTTAGCGGCAGCAGCAGCAGCAGGGACTTCCCTGGTGGTCCAGTGGTTAAGATCCCACGCTCCTGATGCAGCAGTTCTGGGTTCAGTCCCTGGTCGGGGAACTAGACCCCAATGCCTCAACTAAGAGTTCACCCGCTGCAACTAAAGATCCTGCGTACTGCAGTGAAGAGTGAAGATTCCAACATCCTGAGCGCCACAACTGAGACCCAGTGCAGCCAAATCTATTTAAAAAGTAAATAAAATAATTATAGCGTCTATTTTACAAAGTTGGTGTGAAAATTAAGTTAATAAATGTATTTAGATTATGCAAAGGCCTGGCTCACTGTGGACAGTGACTGCAGCCATGAAATTAAAAGATGCTTGCTTCTTGAAAGGAAAGCTATGACAAATCTAGACAGCATATTAAAAAGCCAAGACATCACTTTGCTGACAAAGGTCCATATAGTCAAAGTTATGATTTTTCCAGTAGTCATGTATGGATATGATAGTTGAATCATAAAGAATGCTGAGTACCAAAGAATTGATGATTTTGAATTGTAGAGCTGGAGAAGACTCTTGAGAGTTCCTTGGACTGCAAGAAGATCAAATCAGTCAATCCTAAAGGATATCAACCCTGAATATTCACGGGAAGGACTAATGCTGAAGCTCCAATACTTTGGCCACTTGTTGCAAAGAGCTGAATCATTGGAAAAGATTCTGATGCTGGGAAAGATTGAAGTCAAAAGGAGAAGAGGTCAGCAGATGATGTGATTGTTAGATAGCATCACTGGCTCAGTGGACATGAATCTGAGCAATCTCCTGGAGACAGTGAAGGACAGGGGAGCCTGGTATACTGTAGTCCATGGGGTCACAAAGAGTCAGACGTTAATTAGCCACTGAACGACAACAACAGCAATGACAACAAAAGGCTTGGCTTCTAGGGAGTGCTAAAAATGTTAGCTGTTATGATTGTTAACTATTAGTTTACTGTGAGTTGCCTTTTATTGGTGTAGTTGTTAAAGCCTTTCCTGTATTATCACACACAGTCCTCAGAAGAAACATGAGAGTTAATATTATTTTCTTTATGAGATATAAGCTACTAAGGCACCAAAAGGATAAATCACTTAACCCAAGAAGACCCAGGCCTGTTTGACCCCAAGGTAGGACAATCAATCTTTTTTATAAATAGTAAAATTTAGTCTAGTGTGCAGGTCAAGACATTAGGAGATTAGAGTTCTTAGCTCACATAAATAGCCAAGCTAGAAGCCCAGTGAGTTTAAGCTCAAAATAATCCTGTGAACAAAGCAAGAGGATAATTTGAAATGTCAATGTGACATTCTGTTCCACAGTAAATTAATAAGATGTGACTGGAGGCCTTTCTAATCATGGCTGTAACAATCAGAAGCCATACTTTCTCTCCCCTCTAATCTCAGGCTATGACAATAGGCAATCAGGAGGAACATCCTTCAAATACCAGCGGAGTCCTTTTCATACAAAAAGGTGACATATTGGCAGTATCCAGTTGTATTCATTTCCGTTGGAAAAGGTGTTGCTTTAAATACTACTATGTGATGAAGAAGTAAGCAATGAAAAAACTGTTAGGTTTCTGTAATTAATTTGGTATTGATAGAAAACACTTGCATTATCCCCTACTCTCTTTGTTGCTAAGGTGATGGTTGGCCAGGTGTTTTGAGTGACTTTAAGGCCTGGGCCAAAGGCTGTGAGCTCACAGGTAGTATTTAAGCCGACAGGCAAGATGCACTGGGTCACCCTGGTGTTTTCTCCTCATATTTCAGAATCGTTTCACTTTGGCCATTTCCTTGGTTTACAGATTCTTGGTTCTAAGTCTTTATGATGGCTTTGGACACCTTCTCCATTTGATGTCAGTGCTGTGTCCTGGATTCCGATAACTCTGTTCTATAGATTATGAACAGCTCCCTACTTACCACTTTCTGATACAGTAAGCCCCCTACATATGAACCTTCAAATTGCGAACTCTCAAAGACGTGAACATGCGTTTGCATGTCCAGTCACGTTTCTTATGTACATTGGCACACGTGCGCATCCTGTACGTGTGGTTATGCTTTTGTGTTCTCTATTGTACAAAACTGTATAGAGTACACTAGTACAGTATCTTTATTTTAAGCCCAAGATGTGTGAAGCAAGCTAAAAGCAGCAGTATACAGCCAGTTGTGTTAGCTGGGCACCTAAGCTAACTTTGTTGGACTTACCACCAAAGTGGACTTAAGAATGTGCTCCCAAGTAGAGGATTTATTGTACTTATCTGTTAACTTGTACTTTACTTGTTAAAATTCCATTCCCCCACTTGGCTAAAGAGGGGAGATAATCCTCATGGGTGAAGCTGGTTAGACCTTGTTGGATAACTCATGTTATGGCTGAAGAGAGGTCTCACAGCTGAGACTACAGATTTCCAAAACTTGGGAAGTGTCTCTATGATTTTGACAGTATGAATCCTTCCATTCTCAGGATAAAGCTGCAATCTTTTATTCTTGGGAGGTGAGATGGAGAGAGAGAGGGCAACTTTAATCCAGGTATTTATGTTGAGTCAGAGCTTCACAACACATAAACGTGGGAGAGACCAGATATCACTGAAATGTAGTATGGAAAATATTCTGTTCAGGTCAGAAATCTACATGTCATCTACCTCTATTTCTGCTTTTGCCTTATCACCCACATCCAAACCACCAGTCATCTCTGCTGGCTGTGCTTCTAAAATACATCCATCATCTTCCTACTTTTCTCCATCTCTTCTGCTGCCACCCTGGTCCAAGTCTCCATAATCTTACTGTTGAAACTGTCAGGCATAGCTTTCTTGTTGGGGATCAAAAGACAGTCCTATATGAAAGGGATGGAGTGGAAATCTGCCATTTGGCCCAGAACTTCGGCCATGGAAAATTTTGAACTATATCCAAACTATAAAAAAGTTGTCCCTTATATTTTAGAAATTGTTATTTCTTCTTTCTCATCACTGCACTCCTGAGACTCACCATGGAAATGCACATCTTTGTCTAGACCTGTGCTGTCCAATATTGTAGATGATGGCAACATGGGGATATTTAAATTTTAATTAATAATAAAATCAATGGAAAATTCAGTTTTATTTGTCTCATTAGCAACATTTAAAGTATTTGCTAGCTATGGGTGGCTAGCATATTTGACTTAAATTGGTCACTCTATTTGACCTAAATTGGAGTTATAGAGCATTTCATCATTGTAGAAAATTTCTCTTGGATATTGCTAGCTTAGAATGATTTCCATGGTTTTTATTCACTTGGATTTGCATCCAGCGCTTTTCCAAACTATGATTTGAGGACAGTCAGAAAATTAAAAACATTTTTGGAAATTGCTTTGGAGATTATCTAGTGCAATCTCTTAGTATAATTGATGAGTAAACAGGTTCAGAGAGCTTAGGTGACTGGCCAAGGCGACCTGGCTAGCACTTGGACAAAGTTAGCCAGAATGTGCTTTCAGACCAGATAAGTAACCATGACTAATTGCATGCAGTAAAATTGTACATCTGCAAAATGGGAACAATCACAATAGCCCTTCCTCAGAGTAACACTGAGGTAGCTTTCCGCCATATGTAGACACCAGCTGCTGACTCATTAAATGGTACGCTGACTTTGCCAGGACACTGTAAACTATTCAGCATAATTCAGTGTGAGTGTGATGGGAAAATTGATTCAAAAAACACTAAATCAAAAAGCTGTCAGCATGACTGGGCTCAAAGATGAGTCATACATTACACTGTGTTATCAAGCTCACAGTAGGTCCCCCTAATGAGACAGTTCCCATTTCTGATGGCGTAAAATGGCTAGCAATTTGGGGGCTTTGAAGGGCCCTTAAGTGATGCTGTCTTCAGCACTTCAGATCTATTTGGCATCTTCAAAGGATATTCCTGTCCATCCATCTGGCCTGATGTGACTAACTCCCTGAGCCTCTTCAAAAGAAAGGGCATCTAGTTCAGTATTGCTTCCCGCTGTGGAGCGTCTTCTCAGTTCGGGGGTGGAGTCATTGCTTTGATACGTGTGTGTAGTGCATGAAAGACAATGTACAGGACCTTTATTTGGTCACTACTTGGACTTTACTTCTTTTGGTGGATGAGAGAAGAGGAGGGCTGGAGCAGATGTCTACAGGCAGGAGGAGAATAAAGAGTGGGTTCTGTATGGGATCTCCAGGCTTGCTTATCACACATTAGACAACTGTAAATGGGCGCTGGGGAGACTGGCGAATATAATGGAAAGAATCTAGAAAATGACAGGAGTGTCACGGCACGGCCTAGGCCTGAGAGTCAGAAGCCTCTGTTTAAATCCACAAACGATGCATGTGTAGTGAAGGGCAAGTCATTCTTCCTCTCTGTCTTGACCTCTTATCACCAAAGGGAATACTGTTTCTGTGCTTCCTTTTTGTAGGGTTATTGGGGAGCATTATATGAAAAATGGCTATGAAAATAGTCTGTTAACTGCAATCCCTATGTGGCAACAAGTGGCATTTATTCTTATTATTACTATTGGTATTTGAATATACATTTATTATTTATATCTTAAGGGCTTAGAACCACACTTGTAACCACGTTCTTGAGGTTGTGGCATATTCTTTTTGTCTGAAGTGAAAAAAAAGATTTCATTACATTGAGGACCTTGCTATCTAGGCTCTCTTTATCTTTTCTCTCCCTTTGGTCCTGTTGCTGCTGCTAAGTTGCTTCAGTCGTGTCCAACTCTGTGCCATCCCACAGACAGCAGCCCACCAGGCTTCCCCGTCCCTGAGAGTCTCCAGGCAAGAACATTGGAGTGGGTTGCCATTTCCTCCTCCAATGCATGAAAGTGAAAAGTGAAAGTGAAGTCGCTCAGTTGTGTCCAACTCTTAGCGACCCCATGGACTGCAGACTACCAGGCTCCTCCGTCTGTGGGATTTTCCAGGCAAGAGTACTGGAGTGGGGTGCCATCGCCTTCTCCACCCTTTGGTCCTAAATGTGGCTTAATTTTTGCAGCTTCACTAGAGAAACCATGGGTTAATACCTCCAAGAAATAATGCATTATTTAAGACACTCAAACAAGATTGGTTAGGAAATCAAGGAACTCTTTAGAATGTTAAATGAGAGCTCAAGACTTACTTCTTCACTGGAAATGACCAAAGTGGAGGTTCACTTTTAATGACTTATTAGGTGACTTTTATTTATTTATTTTTGGTTTGCTTTCCTTTTTTAAGTTAAAATATAGTTGATTTACAATATTGTATTAGTTTTAGATGTACAGCATGGAGATTCATTATTTTTGCAGATTATAATCCATTATTGGATATTATAAAATAATGGGCATAGTTCCCTGAACTATACTGTATATCCTGTTGCTTATCCATTTTATGTGTAGTAGTTTGTGTTAATATCATAGCCCTAATTTGTCCCTCCACTTTTCCCTCTCCTCTTTGGTAACCACAAGTTTGTTTTCTATATCTGTGAGTCTGTTACTATTTTGCATATGCATTCATTTGTGATATTTTTATATTCCACAGATAAGTGGTATCATATAATATTTGTCTTTGATTTATTCCACTAAATGTCACATTCTCGAGATCCATCCACATTGCTACAGATGGCAGAATTTCTTTTTTACGGCTGGGTAAAATTACATTGTATGTATAAATACACACACGCCACATCTTCTTAACCCAGTCATCGTTGATGGGCACTTGGGAGGCTTCCCCGTGCTGGCTGCTGTGAACAGTGCTGCTGTGAACACTGGGGCGCACATATACCTTTGAATTCGTGATTTCAGGGTTTTTTTCAGATATATGCCCAGAAGTAGAATGGCTAGATTATATGGTAGTTCTATTTTTAGTTTTTAAGGAAGGTCCATGCTATTTTTCATAGTGGCTGTACCAAAATTTACATTCCAGGTGATTTTTTTTTTAACTTCTCGCTTTATTTTAAATTTTATTTTAATTTTTTAAATACCAAAGACATCTGGGTGACTTTTTGATAAATTCAGTAGGCAAATTCAGTGGGTTACTGTATGGCTATAAGAAGCACGTGATTGTTCTAATTTTTGAAGGTTCTGTTTTGCCTCTTGCTCTGAGATTTCGCAGGGTATCACACAATGTAATGGTCCTCAGGACCGTTTTTTATAATTGCCCTGGTTGTGTCATGCACAGGATCCTTGGTTGAGGTGGCTCGTGGGAGCTGAAATCTAAGCTTTCCTTTCATTGGACTGTGTCTACCTAAGGGGGCTGAGTTTCCAATTTTGCATGAAGGCATCTTATAGTACAGTGAAGGCCCTGGGAGATTATATCTTCCATGAAGGAGACACTGTCATCCTGTTTTATTCCAGTGAGAAATGGGTAAATCATGAAGGCAAACTTACAAAAAGATGTAAAAGACTTTTGGTTACATATGGAGATTGAAAACACATATTTATATCTCTTTTCTCCTTGAAAGTGAAAGTATTAGTCTCTCTGTTTTTGTCAAACTCTGCAATGCCATGGACTGTGGCCCACCAGACCCCTCTGTCCATGGGATTTCTCGGGCAAGAATACTGGAGTAGCCATTCACTTCTCCAGGGGATTTTCTTGACCCAGGGGATCAAACCCAGGTCTCCTGCATTGCAGGAAGATTCTTTACTTTCTGAGCCACCAGTGAAAGCCCACTTAAAATATGTGAATGGTTTATTCATGTATTATGTGCCTACTCTGCACCACACAATGCTGTTGCTTACAAGAACCCTGTGTGATAATTATTACTGTCCCCTTCTGGATAGGAGACTCGAGGCTCAGAGAGATGAAGTAATGGTTTTGGTTATACAACAGGATTCTGACCCAGATTTTTGGCTCCAGAACCTCCACTCTCTCTATTATTTGCTTTCTTTGTAGAGTTTACAAACTGCATTTAAATCCACTTCCTGTGCCTGTGGCGGATTCATTTTGGTGTGTGGCAGAACCAATACAATATTGTAAAGTTAAAAAATAAAATTAAAAAAAAAAAGAAAATCATCCAAAAATTAAAAAAAAAAAATCCACTTCCTCATTCGACACTACCCACATCTGGTTAGATGGAATGGCAGGTATCAACACCCCTGGTACTTACTGGGGGCTTCCCCACTGGATCCTCTGATGCAGTGACTTGTCCAAGGTCAAACAACTTACGTGAATACCCATGTATACACTCACTTTGATAGTACTGAAACTGTCAAAACACCAGCATGGATAGGACATATTGCTGAGAGCTGTCAGTGTTCTGCCAAGAAGGCATGATTTTGCCTACATCAGAGATGCTTGGCCAGCAGCACCCTTTGCCTGATTACATACCTGTCCTGAATAGATGCCTTGATGTCCTCTTGGGAGCTCTTGGACTGCTATGTCACAGAATGGCCTTTCATATGATTCCCTGTAAAAACAGATGAGTGTTCAAATGGCAAGAAGCAACAGAGAGGAATAAGGACACCAGTGATTAAAATGAAGCTTAGTCCCCGGAAATGCTGGTTTCAGGAATTTTTGGGTACAGAACATCAAAATTACAGTGCAGCTCTTGGAGAACTTCTCTCCAACTGTGTAAATGATCATATTGGAAATGTCAACAAAAAATGAAACTCTTTTTTAGAGGGGGGCCTATTAAAAGACAACATTCATAGTAAAGTTAGAAATGCATTAGCTCTTTTGGATGAGGTGATAGCATCACTTTTTGGCACCAGAGTAGTCCCATATGCACATGGGGTAGAGTACTTGATGGGTTTATGATCTTCCCCCGCAAAATGGTTATTGCCTCTTGATGCCTTGCCATATATCACTCAGTGCATAAGTCAATTTACAAATCCTATGATACCAAATGTCTGTTCTGATCAGCCCTTCAGTCTTTTAATATTTATATAATGGTTCCCTTTGACAGAGCTTGGTAAAATTTCTTCTGGTTGCTGGAGGCTAGAGGCGTATTAGGGTGGGGGCGCAGATCAGAAAAACCTGTGAAGATTGACTGGCAGATTTAGTGGTTACTGAGTAAAACAATTAGGTTACGCCTAACAGGTGCACTGGAACGAAACCTAACGCTGTCACTGCCTTGGTCCTGACAGCTTCGGAGGAAGAGCCTGAGTGATATGCCCAAAGTGTTTCCGTGGGGATATTTGGATTGCAGGGACCTATGGACTGTGAACTTGTGCTCATCAAGGGTGAAAAAGAAATTTTGAAAAGCTGTTAGCTTGTGTCAACTCTCATGTAACCAGACTGCCGTGTACTTCACATCACGGTGCACAAAATCTGCAAGGTTTGTGTGGGAAGTCAGATCTGAGGAAGTTCTCAGGGACATTTGATTGAGAGTTTTTGGAAGCCAAAGATGTGGAATTCTGCTTCAGGCATAGGTATTCTGTTCCAGCTTTCATTCATTTATTCATTCTTTCATGTAAAAATTTACTGCTAAACTTGTAATTAGAGGGAACATCATCATTAGTCTGTTAGGACAAATAGATGTCATTTGAAAAGGATGCATCATTATGCAATATTCAGGATTCCATCTGCTCAGAGTGGCAAGAAATGTAGTCTTTTCCTCAGAGGATGCTCTTCTCATGGTGGGTCCAAGAAGCCTGGGGTGCCAGCTGATTCCAGATGGTGAGTCCAAGTTGTCTCTCTCTCCAAAGGCTTATTGTTTTTTACTGATCTCTGGTGCTTCATAAAACCACCAGGTCCTGCAAGGTCCGGCCCATAGAGATTGAGGAGATGCTGGCTTGTGGCATAGCACAGCAGGGATTAGAAGAACAACCCACACCCCAGTCATGTCTAGATGTGGGTACCTCATGCCAACACTGACTCAGCGGAGTAGCACTTTCTCTACCCAGGTTTTTCAATTAGCCCAGCGCATTGCCTGAGGATTATAAAGACATCATGTTATCAGAATGCATGGTTTGGAATTAGCTTTTTGGCAAATCCAGAAACAATATCCTCCCTCTCACTCATGGTGATTTTGATCTCAGGGGGCTTGGTAGAGCTTTCCTGTCCATAGGCTTTGGTCAGGGACACCCTCGATCTTCCCCTCAAATATTTAGATGTTTCAATAACTTTGAACATGGAAGAAAGTTTGAAAGGTCTTGACATTTTATTTCCCAGAAGGTCTTTTTGGTCTTATGCAAATTTTTACTCCCTCCACTTCAAGCTTTGTATTTCAATTTGTAAGGGGGGAGGATAAAAGTTCTGTCAACAGAGCCGGATTCTGCTCTTCCTTCAAAATTAAGAGAAACCCTGCCCAGTGCAGGAGACGGGGTTCGATCCCTGGGGCGAGAAGATCCCTGGAAGAGGGCATGGCAACCCACTCCAGTATTCTTGCCTGGGAAATCATATGACCAGAGGAGCCTGCTGGGCTGTAGTGCATGGAGTCACAAAAGAGCTGGACTCAGCTTAGCAGCTAAACACAAGTGCCTCACTAGGCACTCACTCGTATCTGTTGTGCATTGGACATCTGTTAGGGCCTAGGGCCTGACAAACTAAATTCAATTTTGTTGGAACATAGCCCTGCCCATTCATTTACTATTATTTATGGCTCCTATCTCCTGGTTTTTTCCCCTGCATTTCATCCTTGCTAGAGCAAGCTTAGACATTGGTAGGAGACATAAGAGACATGGGTTCAATCCTTGGATTGGGAAGGAAGAGGACACGGCTACGTACTCCAGTATTTTTGCATAAAGAATCCCATGGACAGAGGAGCCCGGTGGGCTGCAGTTCATGGGGTCGCAAAGAATTGGACAAGACTGAAGCTAATTAGCACACACAGACACACAGACACACACACACACACACACACAGAGGAAATAGAGTTCTTGCAGGGGTGCTCACCACTTCACAAGCTAGTACTCCCTCCCTCCGTGCTGGGTCCCAGGTGAAGCTGTGGGTCTCTGCAGCAGAGGGTGTCTTACTCTGGAGTCTCCTTTCTATTTCTGCTGAAAAGAATGGAAATATCTATGGGATTTGGGGTATAAGAGACTTGGAGAGATTGCAAGAGTGGGAGGGTGGGGTGGTGACAGAAATAGTGGACAACGTAACGATGGCCAGACACTGCCGATTCCCTGCACACTGGTCACTTCCTGAGATAAGAGAGAGGCTGTGGGGAGGGAGGGAGCCATGAGGCATAAACTGCATTTTCATTCAATGAGCTCAGTTTTTGAAAATCTGCGGAATGCCCATCTAGCATGGGTACTGACTATATTCATTTTAATAAAAAGGAATGCTAAAGTTTAACAGGGTTTCTATGCCAGGCATCATGTATAATGACATTTAAGTTCTGTAGTAACCATCATGATCCCCATTTCACAGATGTGGAAACAGGTTTTTAAAATTAAGAGTAACAACAACAACAAAAAATTAAGAGTAACATAATTAGGATTCAAGCACATAAGTTGAAAGACTTATATTCAACCTATTAAAATATGTAATACAAGTCATCAAATGTTTTTGGTGACTTAGTTGATCATAGAGCCATTGACTATAGAAAACATTTAGACCTTTTTATAAGACCTAGCAAAGAATTTGAATGGAATTGCTGTTACTTCAAGGAAGCTGAGAGAAGAATCATCACCATAAATAACACATTGTTGATGATAATAGACATTCCTTGACTACTCATGACCTAATGATCATCCATTTAGCAGAGTTTCTGTCAAATTGTGGTTAAACAGATGGAGGCTACATGATGATAGCTAGTGACAGCTTCATCCAACACAGGGTAGTGTCAATAATTTATAGTATTAGAAGAAATTATTAATCAGGTAAACAACTTTTATTTCAATTTATGTCACCTGCTAACCAGTTCTATAAATATATATATTTTGGTTTATGTAGACAAAATAGGAGCAGAGGTTTTCATTTTTGATTTATATATATATTTATTTTTCTGCACAGGTTGTTAAATATTTTAAGTATAGTTTGATGATATTTTAGTTACCTAGTGAATAAATCAAATAGTTAGGGAGACTAATGGATGTGAAAAATGCATCGTAAACTATGACATGCTCATAAATTGTAATGGAAAAAATATATTATTCTACACTTGCACATATATTTTTTAAAAGCAAGAATAAAAATGGTTTAGAAACCTGCTCTTGATTTAGCACTGGGGCTGGGAGTCGATACGTCTCCTGTATAAAATAAATGAATCTATTGGGGTAGCTCAATTGTGTGTAGAAATGTACTGCTGTTCAGGCAGTATGGCACTGTGACAATTGTATGCATTTTGAAGTCATGGGGATCTGAAATTTGTCAATCTTGAGCCTAATCTGTGCAGATTTGGGCACTTTATGTAACTTTTCTGAGCCCCAGTTTTCAAGCTTGTAAAATGTTTGTAAAACTTTTACAACCTGGAGAGTTAGGAAGATGATATTTCTACCATTGTCCTTAATATACTGATAAATATTATTATTAATTTTGAGCATCTCCCATTTCTCCTTTACACACTCTCAAGGATTTGGTTTCTGGTTCTTTATTTAATTTCAATTATCATCCTAAATGCAAGGAACTTCTATTTTAAATTATAGCTCTTATTTTTTAATTGTAAAAGCAATACATAGTCATATAGAAAACTTAGAAATCACAGAGAAGCAAAGAACAAAAATAAACATTTATTTCTATCATCCCTAGGCAGAATTATTATTAATAACCTCAGTATTTTTATGAATAAATATACCTTTAGAAATTATACCCTACTCTGTGTTTTGCAGATTGTTTTCTTCCACCAAATATATAGTGAACATCTTTTCCACGTCATTAAATGTTCTGCAACATTTAAATAGCCATATACTGGGTGACTATAAAAAGCCGGGTACTTTTTGACTTGCAAAACAAATCCTCAGTTTCTTTCAGTTTTGTTTTTTGAGAACGGGGTTGGGAGAAGGTATGACTTGCCTTTAAGGTATGTTTTTAAAGGGATTTGTGTTTTCCCCAATGAATGTTCAGTAGTTTGAAAGATATGACTCAATCCATACCTTGTGCATGACAATGACAGAATTTAGCACGGTAACCCTCTCAGGGAATTCATTGTCTGCTAGGACTTAGAACTGGCAGATTTACTGATGCTAGAGAGTTTGCTGTCAACAAGACTCACAGGAAAGGCACAGAGTTGCTTTCTATCTTTCAGTTATTCTCTGCAGGAATGCTGCCTTCCACTCTGCATCAGCCACCTCCGACTCCCTGAAATATGCAAACCAGCAAGAGACAAATGCTTTTGAGAAAGGTACAATTGCATTCAAATTGAAAATGGAGGGAGTTGGTCAAAGAAGAAAGATAGAAAGGCATTAAAAATTAATCATCCCAGGGCCATAAAGTCAGCTGGAAACCCTTAGCAATAAAAAATAATTAAATGAAGAAGAAGTTAATGTTTTAAGCAGAGATTTAAATTTTCCAGGGGAGAAGCTGATAGTGGGAGCAGATCTGGGGAGCTGGCAAGATTTACAGGGGAAGCCTGAGTGTCTTGTCCCAGAAGAGGCTGCAGAAAGCATAAAACAGTCATCAAATGCATAACATCATTTATATTATTTAGTATCATTGTTCAGAACCTTGGCTGTAAAAGGAAATGACGTTTTGACTGATTGAGAATAACATTGTTCTATTCAGAACAGATGAAAGTGGCCAAAATTGGAGGAATACTAAAAAAAACACATCAGTGCTGAGAGAAGCCCAGAGGAAATATTACAGAAATATTTAGTATGAGAGAGTTGTAGGACTCCAAGCAATAATATTTATCTATCTGTCTTTATAGTTTCAATACCAAAGTGTAAACCTGTGCCTGGGATTACATGTTTATTGGCAGGTTGTCTCTGGGTGGGCTTAATGAATGATCAAGTCTTCGGACCCAAAAGAAGAGTTGAACCTGATTTATAGAAGTGTTTGAGCAAAGCTGACACATATTTTAGGGTTTTCCTGACAAACTTAAAAATTGAGCGTGGCATGATAAAGTTGTGAAGACACTCTTACATAGTGGTTAGGAGAACTGGTCTTGGCAGCAGAGAGATTCTGCTTGAATCTTGGCTGTGCCACTTGCAGTGAGACTTTGGGAAATCACTTCTTTTCTTTGAGCCTTGGTTTCCTCATGTCTAAAATGAGAATGGCAAGAATATATTCACCAACTTCCCTGGAAATTCGGTAGTTATTAATAAGACTTTGCTTTCCAATGCACGGGGTACAAGTTTGATCCTTGGTTGGGGTGCTAAGATCCCATATGCCTCATGACCCAAAAATCCAAAATGTAAAACAGAAGCAATATTGTAACAAATTCAATAAAAACTGCAAAAATGTCCACATCAAAAATTATCTTAAAAAAATATATTCACTTCACAGGGTGGTGGTAATGAGAATTAACTGCAATAGTAGATGTTAAAAATTTAGTATAGGTCTGTGTTCATAGTAAACCTTCAATAAATGAACAGTTGGACATGACTGAGCAACTTTCACACACACATGGTATCTGGGATTCTGGTCTCTTTCTGTAAATCCCCAAAGATCTTAGGGGTCTTATCATGGTATTCTTGATTGCTTGTTGCCCACTATAGATGTTTCTTCATTTGAGTACGACATTAATACTGTGACTTCTTTTAGATTCTGATCAACTTTAGGGGCAGAGCATTCACTGGGATAATCTGAGAAGGGCCTTCTCCGTTCCCTGGGTTTACCCGCAGGCATCTGGTCCCATCACTTCATGGGAAATAGATGGGGAAACAGTGGAAATAGGTCAGACTTTATTTTTGGGGGCTCCAAAATCACTGCAGATGGTAATTGCAGCCATGAAATTAAGACGCTTACTCCTTGGAAGGAGGCTTATGACCAACCTAGACAGCATATTCAAAAACAGAGACATTACTTTGCCAACAAAGGTCTGTCTAGTCAAGGCTATGGTTTTTCCAGTGGTCATGTATGGATGTGAGAGATGGACTGTGAAGAAAGCTGAGCGCCGAAGAATTGATGCTTTTGAACTGTGGTGTTGGAGAAGACTCTTGAGAGTCCCTTGGACTGCAAGGAGATCCAACCAGTCCATTCTGAAGGAGATCAGCCCTGGGATTTCTTTGGAAGGACTGATGCTAAAGCTGAAACTCCAGTACTTTGGCCACCTCATGTGAAGAGTTGACTCATTGGAAAAGACTCTGATGCTGGGAGGGGTTGGGGGCAGGAGGAGAAGGGGACGACAGAGGATGAGATGGCTGGATGGCATCACTGACTTGATGGACGTGAGTTTGAGTGAACTCCGGGAGTTGGTGATGGACAGGGAGGCCTGGCGTGCTGCGATTCATGGGGTCACAAAGAGTCGGACACGACTGAGCAACTGAACTGAACTGAAAGGGCCTTCTCGACTTTCCTGGGTTTACCCACAGAAATACCTTATTAATGGTTAGGAGTGAGTTCCAGCTGTTGAGAGGCATCGGCACTCATTTAGCAGTTTTTTAAAGCTCATTAAAGTGTATAGAGCTCTGATTGGTGCCATTTCTGCACTGCACTGTCAATCTTCAGTTAGAGGAAGCAGGTGAAATATTGAATCATATTCAGATTATTAATATGTCAAATGAAAATAATAAAACACTTTTTTTGGCAATTGTTACAGCCTTTTTCCCCCCAGTGTTCCTTCAGATGAGCTGAGTTCAGCTGGAAGCTAGCTCTTTGCTTGTCTGTGGGGCTGGCCCTCTGACTACCTTCCTTCTTCAGCCTTTTGGACTTCAGTGTCATCACTGAAGTTTCCCGAAGCAGAACCATCAACGTCATTCTACACTCTTTCTGCAAATAAGCCATCAGCAGTTCTATGAGTTCTGGCTCCCATGAACCTAGAGATTGTCATGCTGAGTGAAGTAAGTCAGACAGAGAGGGAGAAATATCGTAGGACATCCCTTATATGTGGAATCTGAAAAGAAATGATACAAATGAACTTATTTATGAAACAGAAACGGACTCTCAGACTTAAGAATGAACTTATGGTTGCCAGAAGGAAACAATAGGAGGGATAGTTGGGGAGTTTGGAATCAACATGTACACACTGCTGTATTTAAAATAGATAGCCAACATGGACTGACTGCATAGCACAGGGAACTCTGTTCAATGCTATGTGGTAGCCTGGATTGAGGGGAGTTCGGGGGAGGATGGCTACATGTATATGTATAGCTGAGTCCCTTTGCTGTCCACCCGAAACTATCACAACATTGTTAATCAGCTATATCCCAGTATAAAATAAAAAGCTAAAAAAATTAAAACAATTCTAGTTCCTATAATGTGTCTGTTTTCCATTGTCATTACCACTGCCTTGGTTCACGTTGTTGGCATTTCTTGAAGCACTTTAACATCTTGATTTAACATTCTTGATGATGCCCTCTGGGCTTCCCAGGTGGCACTGGGAAGAACCTGCCTACAATGCAGGAGATATAAGAGACACGGGTTAGATCCCTGGATTGGGAAGATCCCCTGGAGGGGGGCCTGGCAACCCATTCTAGTATTCATGCTTGAAGAATCCCATGGACAGAGGAGCCTGGCGGGCTACAGTCCATGGGGTCGCAAAGAGTCAGACACGACTGAAGGGACTTAACACACGCGCATACACATGACTCCCTCTAGTTGGTAATTTAGAAGACATTTAGGCTCTTCCTTTTAAAAGACCAACACAGTGGTGCTACTTCTTTGCTTAAAAATCAGTCAGTGGGTCCATTTTGGCTCCTATCTATTTGGCGTGTTTCCCTCCTCCTTTCCTCTGTCTCTTAATTGGACGATGCTAGACTCAAACAGAATTACCTGTGGGTCTCCAAAAGGCCCTGCTTTTTCATGCCTCCATTCCTGCTGCCTGAGATACGTCCCTTCCAGATTCTCCTCTACTGAGACTGGAGAGAGATTGTCCCTGTGACACTTGTTCCAGGATCTACTCAATGACTTAATCCTTAGCCTTCCACCTTTAACCCTCATCTTCATCCTGTCGCTCTGTTTTGACAAAACTGGATATGCACTGAGATGAGAGCACTGAGGCACGGCCCTGTGTTTATCCGGCTTATTTACCCCACTACACTGTGGATGCCCTCCACACAGGGATGGAGTCTCTCTATGTCCTTAGATACTTATGGCCTTAGACACTGCATGTAGTAGATGCTAAATAATACATGGGGTTGAAAAATTGGATGGGTTGGTGGAGAAATGAATGGGAACCCCTGTTGTTTTCCTCTGGCATCTCCTTTCATTCCTGTTCTGACCCCATGCTGCTCTGTGCTCTTAGGAATCCTCCTCTGCATATTTAGAGCCAGCCACGTCATCTTTCATGATGACTTTTTCCTCCCTCATTAAAATCTACCTTTTCTTTGTACTAATTTTAATAGCTGTTTGGAGCAAAACATTTGAGTTTCAATTTTATTTTGAATTACAAATGACTTACCACCCCCACAGCTTCTATTAATATTATTAAAAAGCAATTTTTATTTTTACCTCTAGTTTGAGAAAGAAGGCATAAACTCTTAGGTGAGAGTTTGAAGGAGGAAACAGACAGAACAGGCTCCATCTTGGAAGCAGGACTCCATCTTTGGCTGCACTGTGGACTTTGAGCTATATGCCCAGTATCCATGGAAACGACATACCAGTGGAAAACCAGACCCCCTCCGGATGGAAGAGCCCCAGGGTTCCTACCTAGATTCTCCAGCCTAAAAGAATACCCTAATTATCTGTGTAACTGAATAGAATCATAAATTCTATTATGCTTATTGGGGTTTGACCACAGGCCTATTGATAATTGTCCACTGTTAACTACCTAGGTTTAAGGCATATGAATCCTGGGTGAACTTTGTATCTTTCTTTTTCTTTGTTCAGACTAGTTTCAGGGAATTTGGGGAGGTGGGTTTGGGCGTGTACACTTAGGGTATTTAAGGTTTTCACAAAAACTGGTCAGGGTCCTTGGCTAAGAGGAGACTCTGCTTTGGACCCACCGGTGTAATAAACTGCACTCCACTATCTGCATTGTCCTTCTGAGTGAGTTTGTTTCCCGGAACGCGTGGCTACAACTATTTCAACAATGGTATTAGGTCAGGGAATATAGCTTTCAACTTACACCTTTACCTTGAGGACACATAGACCAGCCTCGTTTCACGAAAGAAGAGCTTCACTTTTATAAAATCAAGAAATAATATTGTTATAACAGCAATAATAACTACCCTTTCATGAGTGCTTGTATGACTCTGCTATGCAAAGTCCTTTATATAGATAGTCTCACTTAGTCCTCATAGTTAACCTTGAAAGTTAGGTCTCATTTTCCCCATTTTGTAGTTGAGGAAGCAGAGATGCAGAAAAGTCAAATGACTTACCCCAGACCATATAATTAGTAAGTGCATAAGGTGGGATTTGAACCTGATGAAACCTAAGCCCACTCAGCCACTCTATCAGATGAGCACAATGACACTTTAGGGAAGGAGGTTCAAAGAGCAAAAGTGTCAACAGGAAATGAAGACTTAAGAAAGAGATGGGGGCCATTCTGACCTGTGTGAGGTGATATCTCCTTGTAGTTTGATTTGCATTTCTCTAATAATGAGTGATGTTGAGCATCTTTTCATGTGTTTGTTAGCCATCTGTAGGTCTTCTCTGGAGAAATGTCATGTTGAGGTTTGACAGAAAACAGCAAAATTCTGTAATTATCTTTCAATAAAAAATAAATTAATTAAAAAAAAGAAAGGGATGGAGTAATAGATCAATTCTAAACAGAATAATAATAATGATGATCAATAGTGATTGCTGTTTCTGGCACACCAGATACTTTGCTCAGTACTTTTCTAATTTTATGTGTGTTCAATTCTTCCAAAAACTCTTTAAAACATGAAGAGAAGTGAATTGAACTCAAAAATTAAACTCGAAAGTGACTTGCCCCCATTGTTCAGTTACTATATAAAATATATAAGAGAAGATTTATAAGAGTTTCAACAATGAACATTCTTATTTGATCAATTTGATTAAAAAAAAAAATCTCTGCAGCTCCTGGCAGTACTTATTTTAATAGGGGCTTTGATATGTGTATCTATTGTCTCTATTATCAGAGCCTTCATACTTAGAAGTCTGCAGTTTCAAGGTGTTTCTAATTTAGGTTGTGCCCTTCGCTTTGCTACTCCCCTGATCTTTCTGAAGGTGTTTATATTTCTTTTTAGAAGAGAAGTTCTCAGTGCTAATTCAATAAACTGCCCATAAGTGAGGGTCTTGGGACCTGTTGATGTGCATTTTTCCAGTTCTCTAAACATCCCCTTTATTGGTCTTGATGAACAGCTAGTTCCTCTCAGGCTCCATTACTTCTGACTTGCACAAATGTCTTTTCTTTTTCTTCAGGGTTGCGATAGCATTAAGGAACGAGTTCAGTATTTCAAAGGTGTAATTAATTGAGCATGCCTCCTCCTTCATCAGGAAGCTCATTTTCGCTTGAGCCTCTCTCTCTTTCTCAGTGTGTCTGCAAAGTTCTTCTTCATTCTCCTTTAATACCTTTTGTGAGCACCACCTTACTATCCTTTTTTGTAGGTTTCTGATTCTGGTCTCATTCTTGAACATTCTTTAACTTCACCAATGGCATGAATTCTTTCTGTAACTTTTATTCTCTCTTCAGTGGCACTTTATGTCTCTTGCAGAAGCCTGTGAGTCAGACTCACAGTGGTTCCAGCTGCCTGGCCTGTGGGAATGCCCTCAGGATGAGTGGTAGATCACATTATGCTCCACTGAGGCAGCGTTACTTATGGTTAGCACAGGGGAAAAGTGATCCGCTGGCAAATTAAATAGATTACTTAAAAAAAAATTTAAAGATTTTATTGTGGTACAATACACATGAGATTTACCATTTTTAAGTATACAACTCAGTAGTATTAAGTACATTAACATTGTTGTATGATTTCCAGAACTCTTTTCATCATGCAAAACTAAAATTACCCAGTAAGTGAGAATCCTGCCTTCCCGTCTCTTTCCAGTCCCAGAAACCACTTTCTGTCTCTGTGAATTTGACTAGGTATCTCACATAAGTGGAATCAAACAACTTTTGTCTTTTTGTGACTGGCATGTTTAGGGCTTCCCTGATAGCTCAGTTGGTAAAGAATCTGCCTGCGATTCAGGAGACCCCCGTTTGATTCCTGGGTTGGGAAGATCCCCTGGAGAAGGCAAAGTCTACCCACTCCAGTATTCTTGGACTTCTCTTGTAGCTCAGCTGGTAAAGAATCCACCTGCAATTGCAGGAGACCTGGGTTTGATCCCTAGGTTGGGAAGATCCCCTGGAGAAGGCAATGGCTATCCACTCCAGTATTCTGGCCTGGAGAACTCCAAGGACTGTATATTCCATGGGGTCGCAGAGTCAGACTTAACTGAGTGACTTTCACTTTCACTTATTTAGCTTTAATGTCCTTAAGTTTCTTGCATGTTGTAGCATGTGTTGGAATGTTTTTCCTTTTGAAACTGAATCTCTCTCTCTCTCTCTCTAAGTCGCTTCAGTCGTGTCCGACTCTGTGCGACCCCATAGACAGCAGCCCACCAGGCTCCGCCATCCCTGGGATTCTCCAGGCAAGAACACTGGAGTGGGCTGCCATTTCCTTCTCCAATGCATGAAAGTGAAAAGTGAAAGGGAAGTCACTCAGTCGTGTCTGACTCTTAGCGACCCCATGGACTGCAGCCTACCAGGCTCCTCCATCCATGGGATTTTCCAGGCCAAGAGTACTGGAGTGGGGTGCCATTGCCTTCTCCGTGAAACTGAATAATACTCCATAAACTGTAGTTTATGGGGTCACAAAGAGTCAGATACAACTTAGTGACTGAACAACGACAGCAAACCACATTTTTAAATTCATTCAATCCATGATGGACACTTGAATTGCTTCTGTGTTTTGGCCATGGTGGATAATGCTGGTATGAACATAGGCATACAAACATCTCTTCAAGATCCTGCTTTCAATTCATTTAGGTATAGACCCAGAAAGGGAATTGTTGGAGCATGTGGTAATTCTATCTTTAATTTTTAAGAAACCTCCATGCTATTTTTTTTTTATAGGGGTTGTACATCCTCACAAGCAATTGTTACTTCTTTTCTTTTCTTTTTTTATAGTAACCATCCTAATGTGTGTGAGGTTGAATAGCTTAACTTTAGATGTTCAAGAGAAACTCATGTCTAGTCTGTTAAGAATAGTTCTTGGCAACAGGTGGGAAAACTGGCCTTAGATAAAGAGGTTCTGACACAATATGAAGGAATTGAATTCAGGATACAATATTGAACAAGGAGACTGAGAAAGACCTGTGAATTGTCATTCTCCTCTGACCACTGGTTATAGTTCACCACTAGGCATTGTTGTCCAGATGCAGGTGACCTGAGCAGAAACCCATGTAGATGGGTTGGGGCTTCAGCAAGAAGGCTGCCAACAGATAATGCTAACAGATGAGTTTGCTTACACGTTGAGTTTCAAATTTGTTGTTGTTGTTAGTTACTAAATTGTGTCTGACTCTCTGGGACTCCATGGACTGCACCATGCCAGGCTTCCCTGTCCTTTATCATCACCCGGAGTTTGCTCAAACTCATGCCCATTGAATTGCTAATGCCATCTAGACATCTCATCCTCTGTCACCCCTTTCTCCTCCTGCCCTCAGTCTTCCCCAGCATCAGGGTCTTTTCCAGTGAGTCAGCTCTTCTCATCAGGTGGCCAAAGTATTGGAGCTTCAACTTCAGCAAAAGTCCTTCCAATGAATATTCAGGGTTGATTTCCTTTAGGACTGACTGGCTTCATCTTCTTGCAGTCCAAGAAATTCTCAAGAGTTTTCTCCAGCACCACAGTTTGAAAGCATCATTCTTCTGTGCTTAGCCTTTTTTATGGTCCACCTCTCAACTGGGTTCAATTAACATGTTAGTTTGATGGGAACTGAGTAGAGTTCTGGAGCCAAGGGCGAATTTTCCCCTGGTGTGAAAGCAAGAGTCACTGGAGAGTTGGTTCCATAAAAGAAAACCAAAATTCAGACTGTTCCCTGTTCTCTGGGTCTCCTGACCTACAGATGGTGCAGGAAAAACGGGGGAATGGAAATCTGTTGAGAAGGAGTGTATTGTAATTAGAAAAGTAAGGCCGAGAAGACTGATTGATACGGTGGTGCAAGAGAGATCACACAGGGTCAGAGTAAATTGGTTAGCCAGTTCCTTCCTGTGTCTTTATTAAATACATGCCTCAGGGTTACTCTCAATGTGAACAGAGAAGATAGAAATGTGGTAAAATCTTTTTTCCTGTCGGGGTAGATTTTTGTGAGTCTTTTATCTTTTCCTCTTGGCAGAATTAGCCCTCACAAAGAGGCAAAGAACTAATAAATGTTTATGCTAGGCCAACCAGTCATTTTCTAGGTAATTTACCTGTGTTAGTTCTTCCAGTTTGACACTCAAAACAACTCTACCAGGGTGAGAGGGTTGGTGTGACTATCTTATAGATGCCAAATCAGAAGTTTAGAAACTTTCAGCAAATTTCTCAAGAATTCACAGATAAGTGGTGAGACCAGGATTTGATTGAGGGGTTATCTTATGCCAAAGACAGAGTCCTTTTCTAGAACCAGCCACTGCTAAACTATGCAGCTTAGGATATACACTCTGAAGGCACCTGGGTAATGTACTCACCTCCTCACCATGACTTTGACCTTTCTCACTCTTGAATACAGGATCATCACCTGCAAGTCTCCTGTCCTTGCAGCTATGCCAGCATTTGGATAGAATGACCTTCACTCTAATCATAGGCACAGTCTCTGAGTTACTATGTCTTGTGTTGATTATTAAATCTCCCTCCTTCAAATTCTTGAAGAAATAGCCTCATTAAAGTCAACCTGAATAAGATACTGTCTGGGGCCAGACAGTACTGTTATCCATATTATGTGTGTGAGGCAACAGAGGCAGAGAGGTTAAGAATTTTGCCCAGGGTCACTCCACCACGTGGTGGAGTCAGGAACAAAGGCAGCAGTGCCTCTTGCCAAATGTTTTGAGCCTCACAGTTCTATCCCTGCCCAAAGGATGGATTGAGTGGCTTCTTATTTAGTAATGCTTTCACTTGATTCTCAATTTATAGATAAAGCAGTTGAAGATAAAAGCAGTTACATGTGAAATGGAGAGTTGGAGCTGAGATTTTAATTGTTCTCAAAGCCCTTCATGCTGAACCAGGCAGGAAACCTTGATTTTGAAGAATATTCATCGATGGCCTCTTAAAATGCATTAATTATTTAATCCTCCCATTTAGCAAGGGAAACCTCTGGGCAGGTACTAAATTATATGCTGGTCTTCAGCCCAGAACCCCTCCCTGCATTCCTCCATGATAACTCTTGGCTGTGGCTGAGAAGGGAAAACTGGGGACAAGAATGTGTATGGCTTTACATACTGTAACCTACTGAAGTGTTTAGTAGAGGCAAGCAGGCTCTTGAGTCAGATCTGGGTGTGAATTGACTTTCTTGTTCAACCTTATCTGTCAAATGTCTGCCTCATAAGAGTGCTAAGGGCTCCATGCACAGCAGCTGTGTTGAGAACCTGGCTTTACTTGGTATGGGCTGAGAGGTGTGATTTTCCTGAAACTGGAGTTGCTGCAGGACTAAAGTGAAAGTGAAAGTGTTACTCCCTCAGTCGTGTTCGACTCTTTGCGACCCCATGGACTGTAGCCCACCAGGCTCCTCTGTCCATGAGATTCTCCAGGCAAGAATACTGGAGTGGGTTGCCATTCTTTTCTCCAGGGAACTTTCCTGACCCAGGGATTGAACTCAGGCTCCTGCATAGGAGGCAGATTCTTTACCATCTGAGCCACCAGGGAAGCAGGTCTAAATTATATTTAATTCATTGTCATGAAGTGTGTGTTCTTTGGCCATAAGTATTTACAAATCCACAAGGGGACTATAAATACTTGAAATACTGTCAGTTCTTCCAAAATGTTTTTCTTTCCTTGCTTTTTTTGTATTCATCTCCTTCTTGCTTTCCCATCTCAGTCAAAGGAGGCACAGAGTTTTGACTCTCAGTTCAAAAAAGAAAAAAAAAAGACATAAGGAAAAGAATGAGAGAGAAAAGTGTTTAACTAATTACAGAATGCTAAACAAGTGGAAAAGAATAATAAAGAAATGATTGATGTTCTTCTTTGCCTTTTTGAACAGTATTTTGAGAAATATTTCTTTATAAAATTTCAAAAACTAAAATTTAGAAATAGGCAAAAGAAACCACATACCGTAATCTCATGATCCTAATGCATGTTAGCCAACCCCCTTCTGGTCTTTTTCCTATGTCTTCCTTTTTTGAAATGTAAGATGGAGAATAGACATCTTTGTACTTTTTTTTTAACATGTTGCTGAAGTAAAAATAGATATTCTAAAGCTATGAGAAGATATGGAATAAACTTAAACGAATGTGATTAAGTGGGAGGGTTTCCCAGGTGGCACTAGTGGTAAGGAATTCACCAGCCAATGCAGGAGATGCATGTTTGATCCCTAGGTCAGGAGAATCCCCTGGAGTAGGAAGTGGCAACCCGCTCCAGCATTCTTACCTGGAGAATTCCATGGACAGAGGAGCCTGGTGTGCTACAGTCCATGGGGCTGCAAAGAGTCGGCCGGGACTGAGCACAAGTGAGAGAAACCAGTCTGAAAAGGCTTCTGTATGATTTCAACGATGGCATCAACCATGACATTGTGGGCAAGGCAGAGCTGTGGAGACAGTACTATGATGAGTAGTTGCCAGGGGCTTGGGAGTAGAGAGGGAAGGATGAATGACTGGAGCACTAGGGGATTTTTAGGGAAGTGAAGTTTTTCTATACACATTCTAACAAATATATGACACTACACATTTGTCAAAATTCACAGAAGTGTATAATATAAAGAATGAACCCTAATGTAAACTATGCACTTTATTTAATAATAATGTATCAATATTTGTTCATCAGCTGTAACAAATGTGTGGCACTAATGCTGTTGCTGAGAATGGGAAAGCTGTGTGCTGGGGTAAGGTAGTATTCGGGAATTTTCTGTACCGCCTGCTTAATATTTCTGCAAGCCTAAAACTGCTCTAGAAGCAAAGACTATATAAAAAATAGATGTATTAGATTTAAAAGTTTGAACATCTGTTGTGCCCTTCAAAATAGTCTCCTCAGATGTTGATAGGCATGTTTAATAATACTGTCTTTGCTAGAAATGTGTTGTTGTGACTCCTCATTGAAGCATTTCTACAGAGATTAGGCGGGTGAGTAAGATGGAGATACCATCTTAAAAAATTATGTTTGTATAATCATAGAAAGATTGGAGGAAATGAGACATTTTCACGTGTGACTCATAAGTTGAACAGGAAGGCCTTCTTTATAGCGGCAAGCCTTGAGCAAATGCATTCTGGTGGGAATGTGTGGGTGGCCTTCCAAAAGAGTTCTGAAAGAGAATGGTGCTTTGGAACATAAAGTTTTGCATGAGAGAAAAAAAAATGAAAACACCATATTCATGTCTTCATTTTTTGCTTCTATGGGACCTTGAACGCTGGTGACACTTGACTACTAAGTCACAGTGGGCGTAACTTTTGATCAGTTTCTAGTTACCATTTTCCAGCTGCAGAATCTTGGGCAAGTCTGAACCCTATTTTGTTCCTCCTTAAAATGGGGATTATTATCTTGGAGAGTTTGTGTAGGATGCAAATTCTGTGTTTGGAGCAAGCTATTCATTACTCCTCTTTATTGACACCAATAAAAAATCATTCTTATTAAAAGAGAATCTGATTTTAGCATTCTTTACTGAGGCTAGTATTAAAAAAACTAGAGTCAAACTTATAAAAAGAGCAATACTTTGCAGCACAAAATGTGCATGTCAGGGAGATGCTATCTGACATGTTAATATCTATTGATATTATTTTTAATCTATTTTCCTTTTTGTAACCATTAAGGTCCAAATTTTATGACCTACTTTTTAAAAAATTTGAGCTCATAAGGTGATGTCTATAATAATGTCGCTTTCACTTGGTGACATTCTGATACTGTTGAGTGGGAGAGAAAGGCGTATGCAGGTGCCTGTGCGTTCAGAACTGCCTGGAATCTGCAGCCTGTCTCAGTGGTGCTGAGATTTGTAACCAGGTACAGCCGTGGATGTGTTCTGTGAGTGTGATTTGTCATCTGTTTCATGGTGAGGGAAAAGACGGAGAATTGCTGTCTTGGCTTATTCCACACGCCGCCTTGTCATTCCAGGGCGCTTTTCAAGGGAGCACTCGGCTGCTGCCCCTGGAATGGGGCCTTCCATTCCAGGGGCAGCAGCTGGAGTCCAGTTTGTTTCCCCAGAGAGTATAATTCTGCCTTCACATATACATTTTTGAGCGAATGGTAATCCATCAAAGAGGACTGATGAGGTATTCTGCCAATTGCTGAAACACTTGGTTGATACGTTAGGGAAAAAATAGGGGAAAAAAAGTACCCAAATAAAACTTAGGAGAGGATAGAAATTAATTTTAGTAACAATCTATGCCAATTTCGAGCCTGGCTGTTATAACTAACCATCAAGTTAATTTAATTCCTCAAACCCCATTGCTCTAACAAAATGTTGTTTAAATCAATTCATTTTTTTTCATTAAGCTGCCTAAGAGCACCATGGAGTGATGAGAAATTACTGAGATGGCTTTCATGTTTCAAAAATCCCACAGTTTCACTTCATTTTCCATCCTGACATGGGACTAATGTTCTGCGTTTGCATGCTAAAATAGTATTTTTAATTGTAAAAGTGGTGTTGTTAAATTACCTTCAAATGAGTTTATTTTAAATGCTTCATTAAAGTTTTTGAAATCATTCCCTGCATGATTGCATCTCTTCTCTGCTTTGATGTATTACATCTCTCACCAAAAGCACTGGCGCTGAGAGAGAAACCTTTTCTTGCAAGACTCACATCTCACAATCTGGCTGGTTTTGAAGTGAGAGCAGTAAAAGCCTCACGCGATTGCAGAGTGGTCGAGGGCATCATCCCTGCATTGCATCCGAGAGGCCCAGGTGAGGGGTGAAGGCGGGTGGCCGTGTTCGCCAATAACGGAAGGTCAAAGCCACAGAGGTTTCAAAAGGCTGTGTCAACTCAGAAGATGAAAAGCAGCTCCCCCTGGAGAGCTAGTTTGGTTCTGAGATTTAAATACATCTCACAGATTCTGTGTGCCTGCTTTCATTTCAACTTTTCTCCCAGATACCACCTTTCTCCTTCATTATGTCTCCTCTCTTGGTGTCTTCTAGAACAGTGGCCCTCAGCCTTTTGATCTTAAGCCTCAGCAATAACTTTGCCAAAGTCGAATTCTTTTAGAAATGTCACGTGATTTTCCTGAGACTGGCATTTTTATGTTTATGAGAGTTCCTTTATCATATTCATTTATAGTAGGTTTTGGGCAATACAAAAGTGGCACTTTATGGATGGTATAAATTTGATTATGATTCCTTAGTTCTTGTTTGGAGAAGGAAATGGCAACCCACTCCAGTGTTCTTGCTTGGAGAATCCCAGGGACGGCAGAGCCTGGTGGGCTGCCGTCTCTGGGGTCGCACAGAGTCGGACACGACTGAAGCGACTTAGCAGCAGCAGCAGTTCTTGTTATGAAATTCTAATTATCTATCCAGGCCCACTATTTTCTCCAATGGTGGAATAATTCATCAAAACCCATTGAGCACTGTATGACTCAGGGAGCTCAAAGTGTAACAGCCTAGAGAGGTGGGAAAGAGTGAGAGAGGCGAGGGAAGTTCAAGAGGGAGGGGACATATGTACAGTTCAGTTGTCACTCAGTCGTGTCCCACTCTTTGCGACCCCATGAATCGCAGCATGCCAGGCCTCCCTGTCCATCACCAACTCCCAGAGTTCACTGAGACTCACATCCATCGAGTCAGTGATGCCATCCAGCCATCTCATCCTCTGTCATCCCCTTGTCCTCCTGCCCCCAATCCCTCCCAGCATCAGAGTCTTTTCCAATGAGTCAACTCTTCACCTGAGGAGGCCAAAGTACTGGAGTTTCAGCTTTAGCATCAGTCCTTCCAATGAACACACAGGACTGATCTCCTTCAGAATGGACTGGTTGGATCTCCTTGCAGTCCAAGGGACTCTCAAGAGTCTTCTCCAACACCACAGTTCAAAAGCATCAATTCTTCGGTGCTCAGCTTTCTTCACAGTCCAACTCTCACATCCATACATGACCACTGGAAAAACTTGACTAGACGGACCTTTGTTGGCAAAGTGATGTCTCTGCTTTTGAATATGCTATCTAGGTTGGTCATAACTTTCCTTCCAAGGAGTAAGCGTCTTTTAATTTCATGGCTGCAGTCACCATCTGCATTGATTTTGTTGTCCAAAAAAATAAAGTCTGACACTGTTTCCCCATCTATTTCCCATGAAGTGATGGGACCAGATGCCATGATCTTCATTTTCTAAATGTTGAGCTTTAAGCCAACTTTTTCACTCTCCTCTTTCACTTTCATTGGCTTTTTTTCCCACTTTTATTGGCTTTTGAGTTCCTCTTCACTTTCTGCCATAAGGGTGGTGTCATCTGCATATCTGAGGTTATTGATATTTCTCTCAGCAATTTTGGTTCCAGCTTGTGCTTCCTCCAGCCCAGCGTTTCTCATGATGTACTCTGCGTAGAAGTTAAATAAGCAGGGTGGCAATATACAGCCTTGACATACTCCTTTTCCTATTTGGAACCAGTCTGTTGTTCCATGTCCAGTTCTAACTGTTGCTTACTGACCTGCATATAGGTTTCTCAAGATGCAGGTCAGGTGGTCTGGTATTCCCATCTCTTTCAGAATTTTCCACATTTTATTGTGATCCACACAGTCAAAGGCTTTGACATAGTCAATAGAGCAGAAATAGATGTTTTTCTGGAACTCTCTTGCTTTTTCCATTATCCAGTGGATGTTGGCAATTTGATCTCTGGTTCCTCTGCCTTTTCTAAAACTGGCTTGAACATCTGGAAATTCATGGTTCCTGTATTGCTGAAGCCTGGCTTGGAGAATTTTGAGCATTACTTTACTAGCATGTGAGATGAGTGCAATTGTGCAGTAGTTTGAGCATTCTTTGGCATTGCCTTTCTTTGGGATTGAAATGAAAACTGACCTTTTCCAGTCCTGTGGCCACTGCTGAGTTTTCCAAATTTGCTGGCATATTGAGTGCAGCACTTTCACAGCATCATCTTCCAAGAATTGAATAGACATATGTACACCTATGGCTAATTCATGTTAATGTAGAGCAGAAATCAAACCAATATTGTAAAGCAATTATCCTTCAATTAAAAATAAATAAATTATAAAAAAAATAGCATTGAACAAGAAGATTTTACCCTGTGAGGTAGACAGTGTGGAGAGGACATGAAGATAGTTAACTGTGTGGTATGCTACAGTTTTCTATATCATGGCAGCACTTTGGATCTTATAGGTCATTGCATGGTGCTGAAAATATCTCTTACCCTCCTTGCTTGCTAAATAAAACACAAGCTCTTCTTATTGACCCCAACCTTTCTAACCTTGAGTAGGAGCAGCATTTCCATTTCTATTTGGACAGAATTCCAGCTTCTCCCTCTTAACATCTATTATTGAAAATGCTGTCTATCTTTCTGGTGACCTTTAAAGGTACCATATTAATATTATGCATTTACAATTTGTTTTAAAATGTTTTGAGCAATGACAGCAGCAAAAAATTCAACGCATTTGCTGAAGTCAGTGTCAAGAATAGAACTCCTGTGTCCTCAAGTTAGCCACTGATACCTAGGCTTTGCCCTTTAATCTTTGCTCAACACTGACTTTTCCTTGAACTTGAAACTCATAGTGCATCAGCATACCTTTATTCATCCCCTACCATGTGCAAGACACTATAATAGGAACAGTGAGGAATGCAAAATAGTAAAAATGGAGAGGAACTGAAAGTCACTAGCCAATTTATCTTTAATTACTCTATGTGTTTCACAGGCATTATTTCATGAAAACCTTGCAGGAGAGATATGATCATCCTTATCTTAGAGGTAAGGAGGATGTAGATTCTAATTTTAGCCCTCAAGGAACTTACAGTCCAATGGAGGAACCAGGCAAATAAACATGATAAAATGACAATATAAAGCCTTATGTGAGAAATATCAAGTGAATACTTTCAACATAACTACCATAGTTGTTGAAGAGAGATCACTAATATGGGATCAACTAATTAGGAAAATCTTTGATATTGCTATGGAGTGGAAATGAGGTTTCATTTATTCTATAAATGTTTGGGGAATGCCCACCATGACACTTTTCTAAGAAATTGAAGTCTGCAATTAGGAAATGATACATAAATGAGGGCATCAAGGAGAGAGTGACTATGTGATTTGATAGACGTCTTACATTATTGACTGGGGGATTTTTGCAGAAACTAATGCCCGTGGCCAATGATTTGTTTTGTAACTGAACACTGAAAAGTCTTTGACCAATAACATTTGGGTAACAAAAGACACATTAATATGTCTCTGGTCAATAAGTTGTTAAATCAAAGGTGAAATTTAATCAATATGAAGCACTTCGAGACTCCATGGCTTATTTGGGATTTTTACATTTTTCTTCTGGCAGTACTTCTGTTCACTTCATAGAACTCAGACATGGAAGAGATTGCATTTTTGATGTTTCTCCTCCATAAGCTCTTGCTTTTACTCTGACATTGGATAGAAACAATCTATTTCATTTTTTAGGATTTGGGGCAATCGATTTTATACATTTTAATTTGGCTAATAGCACAGTGTATTCAAAATTTCAAATTCACTTTCACATTAATTCTCCCAACTTTTTTCAGGTGGATGCTTTTAGCATTGATAAAAGCAGTCAAGGCTGAAAACTGATAATTAAGTCTTGACATAGAATCTGATTTTCTTCAGTTATTGGATGGTGAAAGATTAGGATGTTTAGTTCAAACTATGGTACTAAAGGGTTTCATTGCTTTATTAGAAGTGATGTCTTCTGCTGACACTATTCATTGCAATGTCACAACAAATCAAGCCCAGGTTTCAGACAGCCCAATATTTACTGCTATGCTAAAGGAAGTTGATCCCTGGGTCAGGGAGATCCCCTGGAGGAGGAAATAACAACCCACTCCAGTATTCTTGCCTGGAAAATCCTGGACAGGAGTCTAGTGGGCTAGTCCAAAGGGTCTCAAAGAGCCAGACACGACTGAGCAGACGCAGGCGAGAATGGCACTGTGCCTCTAGTCTTCCTCTCAGAACGTTCTCAACTGCTCTGACCACGAGAAACCATCAGAAAAAGCCCAACTGAGGGACAGTCTGAAAAAGTCTGTACAAGCCTGAGACTTGTACTCCTCAAAACTGTCAAGGTCTTCAAAAATAAGGAAAGTGAGAAATTATCACAGCAAAGAGAAGCCCAAGGACATGACGACTAAGTAAAAAGTGATTTCCTAAAGAGGGTCCTAGAACAGAAAAAGAGGATTAGGAAAAAAAACTGAAGAAATTTGAATGAAATAAACACTTTATTTTAGATGAGGTGATGAATATTTGTTCATTCATTATAGCAAATCTGCCATACCAATTTAAGATGTTAATAATATGGAAAACTGGGTTTGGGATATATGAGAACTCTCTTACTAATTTCAGCATAATTCGTAAATCTGAAACAGTTCTAAAGAAAAAAATTCAAGGACTCTTTGGAAAGTGTTTTGCATGTCTGGATAGAGAAACCTCAACCATAATTAAAAGGGACAGTTCTTTCATTTTAAATAATTTGGATTTCTTTCAAGCCTAGTGAATTGTTTTTCATTACTGAAATATACATTTTAAATAGAGAATTATTACTAATAAAATGTTCAGTGAAGCATAATTTCAATATAAAATGAAACACTGGTTTTCATCAGGAAGGGAGAAAATATTAATCTTTATAAATAAATGCCCCTTTTGGTTCTACAGAGCATTACTGCTATTTTTAGATGAGATAAATTTTTCCATGTTAACAAAAATAAAACCCAATGGAAAAATCCCATATCCCTATATATATATATATATATATATTTTTTTTTTTTTTTTCGTTTTCTTTTTCCTTTTTTTTTGGTTTTGGTCACCCTCATTCTCTCTGAGATGCCCAAGATTTTTTTTTTTTTTTTTATAATATTCCAGTGATCTTTGCCTTTAGCATTCATCTTTTGTAGAACAAAGGATCCTAATTTCTTGATTTTTATCTCTATAGAAGCCTTATCATTTCTTTATTCATTGCTCAAATTAAAGTCTGAAGTAAAACTAAAGTCTAATACCTTCAAAACAATGAGAAAATACTAGATTTCTCATCCTTTTTCCTTTATGCAATCTGATTGCTTCACTTGAATCTAAGCTAACAACAATGCAGCAATGTGTTCGGAATCCCAGCTCCTTTCCCTGCAGTCTTGGAGAGGTGGTCAGCAGATAAACTTGCTGAGCAGAGCAGTTACATAGTCTGCATTTCATGCAAGCTTCCACAAAATTGCTGCTCTGAATTGAACTATCCAGCATGAATTGCTATAATAATCCCAGGAGATCAGGGGTCCCCTAGTCCCAAAAGAGTTCAATTCTCCAAAGAAACTCACCAGTTACTTTGATGGTTTGGAAAGGGGAGGAAGAAGGAGAATTTTGCACTTCTGTTAATTATCAATGCACTCTGAGAAGAAGCAAGAGCATCATAAACAGAAAGTAGACACATCGTGTACTCACTCATTCAACTGAGACTGGCCAAAGTAAGATGGGTCACAGGATACAAGGGAATTTCTTAAGTCCTGGTTCTGTGCTGTGCTGTGCTTAGTCGCTCAGTCATGTCTGACTCTTTGTGACCCCATGGACTGTACCCTGCCAGACTCCTCTGTCCGTGGGGGTTCTCCAGGCAAGAATACTGGAGTGGGTTGCTGCCAGGAGCCGGCATATTGCATATTGAGTGCATATTGCATATTGAGTGCAGCACTTTCCACAGCATCATCTTTCAGGATCTGGAATAGCTCAACTGGAATTCTATCACTTCCGGGAGCCAGTGTGAGGAACTCCGCCCATGACAAAGGTCATGAGGAAGGAGGCTCGGCATACACAAAGGCGGGATCGAGCCTCAGGAGTCCCCCATCTACCCCCAAAACCAGAGTCTGCCTACTTTCTGCTTTGTGCTTTCACCTACACCTCTGACTTTACGGGGGGCTGTCCCCCACTACCTCTCTCTGAAAAAAGAGTTAGCTTACAGCTGCAGTTAATAATTCCTGGGTGTGACAGTGTTTAACCTACAAACTCCTTTGGAAATCCTCTAGCCTGCCTGAATAGGTTTTTCTGGCCATATGTGATTGTTCAGAGCCTCCCAGCTGTGAGAGGCAGGAGATGTTCTAAACTGTCTAAACACAGATTCCTTTGAGTAGTTAAAAGATTGATTAGAAATTGTATTGGTGAAAGGTTTTTTCACTTATTGGGCCAATGTTTGCTGCTAAGTCTCCATACTCCTTACCTACTGTGTCCTTGGCAGTGTATTGATTGATATAATGGGTGTATAGAAATGTAAGTAGTAGCCTCAATGTTTGTAACCTTGGACCCTTGAGTTAATTCTTTTCTTGATTGAGCCCACCTTACCTTTGCCCTATAGGAATGCAGCTTTGTCCAATGCTTTTTTGGAGGCTGGTGCCTGACTTTGGAATAATAACCTTTAGAGAAAGATAAGTTTCTTAAAATGTTAACAGGCCTCCTGGCCAGAAGATGATGTAATTCACCTGAACTTTTGCATATGATAAGTTTGAAAGCCTGGCTTCGATTAGGACCAGGAGCTGCTGTCCTTGCATGACTCCACCCCTTCCCCCATTATCCTCTATGCACAATTTAAGGTATAAAAACTACTTTGGAAAATAAAGTGTGGGCCTTGTTCACCGAAACTTGGTCTCACCATGTCGTTCTTTCTCTTACCTTCTGGCTGAATTATTCAGCCTCTTTTCTCCACTGAATTTCCTCACTGAGCTATCCTTATTCTATTACTCTTTATATCTTTGATAAATATTTAAATAAATATGTCGCCTATGCTGTCTCTCCTTTGAATACCCTGGATCAGCCGGGGCTGGACCCCGGCAGGTTGCCATGCCCTCTTCCAGGAGATCTTCACCACCCAGGGATCAAACCCAGGTCTCGTGCATTGCAGGCAGATTATTTACCATCTGAGCCACCAGGGAAGCCCAAGAATACTGGAGTGGGTAGCCTATCCCTTCACCAGAGGATCTTCTTGATCCAGGAATCGAACCAGTGTCTTCTGCATTGCAGGTGGATTCTTTACCAGCTGAGCTACCAAGGAAGCCCAATCTTTCCTATTCCCTACCAAATGAAAGGATATTTGGCATCTTCTGGAAGAGGAATCAAGGGCATGTCAAACATGGGCCAACAAACATTGTTGGTGCAAGTTCCTGTGCCCAACACATGGTGAGTCCAAACAAAGAGAAAGGTCGGAGTTTGGAGCAGAGACAGGTTTATTGCAGGCCCTGCTGAGTGATGCAGAATTGGTGCTTTCAAACTGTGGTGCTGGAGAAGACTCTCGAGAGTCCCTTGGACTGCAAGGAGATCAAACCAGTCCATCCTAAAGGAAATCAGTCCTGAATATTCATTGGAAGAAATGATGCTGAATCTGAAGCTCCAATACTTTGGCCACCTGATGAGAAGAGCTGACTCACTGAAAAGACCCTGATGCTGGGAAAGATTGAAGGCGGGAGGAGAAGGGGGCAACAGAGGATGAGATGACTGGATGACATCGTTGACTAAATGGACACGAGTTTGAGCAAACTCCGGGAGATAGTGAAGGACAAGGAAGCATGGCGTGCTGCAGCCCTTGGGGTTGCAAAGAGTCAGACATGACTGAGCTACTGAACATCAAAATTCAAGGAGACAAGGGGCTTCTGCCCTAAAAAGCCCTGAATTTCCTGAAGGTTTTCCACAAAGAATTCTTAAAAGCCAGGGGATGGAAGGGAGTCACAGGGTGTGTGATCAGCTCATGCACAATTCTCTGACTGGCTGATGGTGAGGGAACCAGGTAGTATCACAGGGGTGAATATTATCACTTTAGGCTCCAGGAGGGCTGGGGCGATGTGTTCATGGTCAGTGGTTAATAACTTCCATTTGGTAGGGGCTTGTATCTGTTGCTCAGTCATGTCCGACTCTTTGCGACCCCAGTACATGGAATTCTCCAGGCCAGAATACTGGAGTGGGTAGCCTTTCCCTTCTCCAGGAGATTTTCTCAAACCAGGGACTGAACCCAGGTCTCCCACATTACAGGCGAATTCTTTACCAGGTGAGCCACAATGGAAGCCTGATCTGCAAAACAACTCAGTAAATTTGCATCAAATACTGTTATCTATTCAATAGGTATTTGAGAGAGGAGCTAAAGCAGAGGCTATGTGGGGAGGCCTGTCATGGAAGGCCCTGTGGGGTCCTGCTAGGTTACAAGATCTGGCTCTACTTCCAATGCAGAGATTGCGGCTTGGAAAATAGTTTGTAGGGAGTGGAGTCAGTGTGTTGAGTCATGAAAGAGTCACTGGGAAGAGGATATGAAGAACATGGACACTAAGAGGAAGAGAGTTTGTGAAATGCAAAACAGAACAGAATGATGAAAAGCAGGGCTGGGCAGGGGTCTAGCTAAATTCTAATCTTAGCTAATCTCTAAGAGAGGGGGCTTTCCTAGTGGCCCAGTGACTAAGAATCTGTCTTCCAATACAGGGGGACAGAGATTGGATCCCTGATCGGGGAACTAAGCTTCCACATGCTATGGGGGAGGCAACTAAGCCCATGTGCCACAGCTAAGGCCAGGTATAGCCAAAAATAAATAGATAAATATTTTAAGAAAATGATAAATAAATTCTAGTCAGAGATTGCAAGTGTGGACACACAGATGGGTCTGCCAACTGGTGGTAACCAGGGTTGGCTTTTTGAAGCTGTCAGGTATTATCCTAACTTATTTAGTCTTTTGCTATTGTTATCATCCCTGTTTACAGATAGGAAAACTGAAGCTCAGAGAATTCAAGTAGCCTGTCTGTATCAAAACTGCTGAGCCAAGGTTCAAGGAGGAAAGTGGCAGGGAGGAGAGAAATTACAACTGGGAAATGGCAACTTAAAAACACAAAATTTTGGTTCCCATACACCCTCTCCTTGGGAAGCAGCTGCAGAAATCTGTTAGTCTCAGGGTGTTTTAGAGGTCTCATCACTAAATACTCCACGTGACAGGCAGAACTGCAGTCCAAACGAACTCTGCCCCCTGGTGTTTCTTCTGTGAATGTGTTACAATACACGAGGGACTTTGTAAATCTGATTAATAGTCAGCTGACCTTCAAATAGCAATTCATCTTGGGTTGATGTGAGAGTCAAATGTAATCACACGAGACTTCTGAAGCAGAGATCTTTCTCAGGATGGTAGTGGCAGGGGAATTCAGAGATTTGAAATATGAGGATTCCCTGTGCTACTGTTGCCTTGAATCTGAAGGGACCCATGCATCAAGGCGCCAGAATTCCATTCAAAACCTGAATGAACTTGGAAGTGAAGTCTTCCTTGCAGCCTTCAGGATTTCCTGGAGGGCTATTCCTGACCACCCTCCTTTACTACCCTGCTAATAGTTCAGGCTTCTCTGTTATATGCTCTCAGAGCAACATGTACTTTTCTGTACTTATTTGCATAATTATTCCATGCTTTTTCTTTCTGCTATACTGTTTACTTTAGGACAGCCCTCATTTCTGTATTGCTCACCCCAGTACGGCACTTGTCGCAGAGTAGCCTGGCTTTCAATATCTATTGAGTGAATCAAAGAATATTCCTTCTGACTCACTGTTTGGAAATATCAAAGGGATCAATTCCATGTAAAGGTCAATGGAAAAAAATGTTAAATGTCCCTCTTCCTGACACTCAACTTTAATGCCATTTCTCAAAGTGCCAACCTGCTATTAGTATTCAAACTAAAGAAGTGGACAAGGACAGGAACCTAAAATGGGAACTATTGAAGATAAGAAAAAGAAAAAAAAAAAAAAAACCAGCTAGGACTGGAGCCCCTGTGTCTGTTTTTGTAAATGTTTTCAGATTTGTTTCCAAAAAGCAGCAGCTGAGAGGAGAAACGTGATTGCTATCTGATGCCCACGTAGCTGTTCATTTCCGAGCAGACAGCCTATGCTGTAAACATTATGTTTTTTTCTTTTTATTTGTTTTCCCCCTTTTGTTTAAGTAAAAGTAATTATGTTTGCATTAGATTAAGCACTAGCTTGCTTTGTGCAAAACAATGGAGTATTTTTCCTCCCTTTTCACTTTGTATTCACTGTGTCATCTTGAGGTCACTCTGAGGAGTAAAGCCACAGTCATCTTGCAGACTGGGAGCTGTGTGTGTCATTTGTAGAAGGAAAAGGGGACGGGTGGGAAGGGAAATAAGAAGAGACTGGGGTGACTTCAGTTGACTGGGATTAGCAAAATCAAAACAAGTCTAAGAATGCTTTTGATTTCACTTTTCTAGGAGGTTCCATGAAGAGCTAAGTTCTTTCAATAGTCACTTAATGCAACAATTTAAGCAATTACATTGTTTGTGACCCTAGTCATTCATTTCTGCTTACTGTGTGTTGTGACCAGTGGGCCTCCAGAGTTTTCCCCAGATGCCTAAGTTCCCTGCCTCCTCATAGTTTCCTTGAGTAGATCCTTGGACAAGATTTTCTCACTACCGTTGACTTTATAAAAAAATGCACAACATGAGAGTTGTGAGTTAAGTTTTATTTGGGGCAAATGAGAACTACAGCCAGGGAGACCGCAGCTGGGATAGCTCTGAGAAACTGCTCCATAGAGGTAGTGGGGGAAGGTCAGTCTATGTGTGACTTTTGGTGAAAGGGGAATATGTGCAATCAATCACATATTTTTCCAGAAGGTTTCTTCTAGTCTCATGAAGTCTTTGCTAGTCATGAGGAACAGTTGTCTCCTGAAGGATTTTAATGCTTTTCTAGATGTGGGGAGATACAAGAATTGGGCTCATAAAATCGGCTCTGAAAACCTGTCCTGCCATTCCACTCCCCACCAACTCCAAGCACAGAGTGACTCTTTTCTGCACTCCACCCTGAGCTCCTTTCAGGGGGTGCTGAAGGTCAGCAGCGTATGACTTAATTTTATAGAGGTAGATAGGTAGGAGGCAAGTGCCAATACATACGCTACCATGAAATTGCAGTAAATTGAGAAGCCTGGAGAGCTTCTGCAGGGGGACTAGAAGGAGTAAAGACTTGGGAGAGGGTAGGGCTCTCTGAAGCCACTGAAGAGGGAGAGGAGTGCCCTTCTGGGTCAAAGGTGACTTTGAGCTCTGACATCAGGATTCTAATGTTAATCAGAACATCCACACAGACTCTTCCCTCTCACTGTGGAAGGTGCATATCTCATTTTCCTCAGGGGCCTGCAGATACTTCTAAACTACTGAGTCTGGTCCAAATGAGTAGATTTATTAGTACAAGGAGTTTTCTTTGAGGTCAAGACTTTAGTTGAAACACTCCCCAAATTTCAGTGCTACTCTTGTCTTCTCTGTACGTCTCTGGGAGACCGGGTGGAGCACATGGAGAGAGAAACTCAGAGAAGGTGAGGGTGGACTTCAGGCTCTGCCCTTTACTAGCTGTGGGAACACCAGCACATTACTGATTGTGGCAGGCTGCAGTTTCTTTTACTAAAAGTGGGTGTGATATCGTTCACTTCTGAGGATCGTTGTAAAGAAAAACGATGAGAAAGTGGGAAATATCAGCACAATGCCTGGAATACAAAAGTCTTCCCAAAAAGAGTGGCCAGAAAATCCTCCAAACCATGTCTTTGGTGGATTATGGCAGTACATAAGAGAGCACCACTATTTCCATTGACTTAGAACTATCGTTTTATCCTTGGGCTTGTCCTTTAAGGTAGAAGCAATAATTTTCTTTTTCTTGGTGAACTTAGAGTTTTGTCCTTTAAACTTTCTACCTCAAAAACAAAACAAAACAAAAACAAACAAACAAACACAAAACACTTTCGACCTCAGTGAGACCTGCATCATGCCACACAGTCCCCTGTGTCCATATTTCCCCAGTGGACTTAAAAAATATTTACAACGTAAAAGTTGAGAATTATGTTTTATTCGGTAAAAATTTTTAGGACTAAAGCTTGGGAGGCAGCTTCTCAATTAACCTTCAGAGAACTACTCTGAGGAGGCCAGAGGGGGAGCCATTTTGTATGGAAGTTTTTTAACAAAGTGAGGGTTTTTGTGGTTATTGTCCAGTCTTTAAGCCATGTCCAGCTCTTTGTGACTCCATGGACTGCAGCACTCCAGGTTTGTCTGTCCTTAACTATCTCCCAGAGTTTGCTCAAATTCGTGTCCTTTGAGTCTGTGATGCTCTCTAACAATCTCATCTTCTGCCACCCATTTCTCCTTTTGCCTTCAATCTTTCCCAGTATCAGGGTCTTTTCCAGTGAGTCAACTCTTTGTATCAAGTGGTCACCTTCTGTTGCAGGAAAGGGGACCCCTTCCAGGGCCCGAAACTGAGCTTTTGTCTAACACTCAGAAAAGAATTGTCCAAGGAGACACATGTGCTGACAAAGCAAGAGATTTTATTGGAAAGGGCACCCGGGTGGAGAGCAGTAGGGTAAGGGAACCCAGGAGAACAGCTCTGCTGCGTGGCTTGCAGTCTTGGGTTTTATGGTGATGGGATTAGTTTCTGGGTGGTCTTTGGCCAATCATTCTAATTCAGACTCTTTCCTGGTGGCACATGCATTGCTCAGCCAAGATGGATGTTATTGAGAGGATTCTGGGAAGTGGACGGACACGTGGTGTCTCCTTTCCACCTTTCCTGAACTCTTTCGGTTGGTGGTGGCTTATTAGTTCCATATTCCTTATCAGGATCTCCTGTCATAAAACAACTCATGCAAATGGTTACTATGGTGCCTGGCCAGGGTGGGCAATTTCAGTCAGTGTGCTTCCCCTAACACTTCCAGTGAATATTCAGGGTTGATTTTCTTTAGGATGGACTGGTTGGGTCTCCTTGCAGTTCAAGGGACTCTCAAGAGTCTTTTCTAACACCATTTCAAAAGCATCAGTTCTTCAGTGCTCAGCCTTCTTTGTGGTCCAACTCTCACATTCATACGTGACTACTAGAAAAACCAAAGCTTTGACTATGTGGACATTTGTCAACAAAGTAATGCCTCTGCTTTTTAATATGCTGTCTAGGTTGGTCATAACTTGTCTTCCAAGGAGCAAGTGTCTTTTAATTTCGTGGCTGCAATCACTGTCTGAAGTGATTTTGGATCCAAGAAAATAAAATCTGTCACTGTTCATCCCCCCCCGCCCTTCTATATGCCATGAAGTGGTGGGGCTGGATGCCATGATCTTCACTTTTTGAATGTTGAGTTTTAAGCAGCTTTTTCAATCTGCTCTTTCACCCTCATGAAGAGACTCTTCAGTTCCTCTTCATTTTCTGCCATAAATGTGGTGTCATCTGCATATCTGAGGTTATAGATATTTTTCCCAGCAATCTTGATTCCAGCTTGTGATTCATCTAGCCCAGAATTTCACATTATGTACTCTGCATATAAGTTAAATAAGCAGGATGACAATATACAGCCTTAATGTACTGCTTTCCCAATTTTCAACCAGTCAGTTGTTCAGTGTCTCGTTCTAACTGTTGCTTCTTGAACTGTATAAAGGTTTCTCAGGAGACAGGTAAGGTGGTCTGGTATTCCCATTTCTTTAAGAGTTTTCCACAGTTTGTAATGATCCACAAAGTCAAAGGTTTTAGCATAGTCAAGGAAGCAGAAATCAATGTTTTTTTTTTCCTGGAGTTTCCTTCTTTTCTTCATGATCTGATGAAAGTGAAAGTGAAGTCGCTCAGTCGTGTCTGACTCTTTGCGACCCCATGGACTGTAGCCTACCAGGCTCCTCTGTCCATGGGATTTTCCACGCAATAGTCCTGGAATGGATTGCCATTTCCTTCTCCAGGGGATCTTCCTAACCCAGGAATCGAATCCGGGTCTCCCGCATTGTAGACAGACACTTTACGATCTGAGCCACCATGGAGGAGTTTCCTTATTTTTTTCATGATCTGATGAACATTGGCAGTTTGATCTCTGGTTCCTCTTCCTTTTCTAAACCTAGGTTGCACAACTGGAAGTTGTCAGTTCACGTCCTGCTAAAGCTTGGCTTGAAGGATTTTGAACATTACCTTGCTAGTGTGTGAAATGAGTGCAATTGTTTGGTAGTTTGAACATTCTTTGACATTGCCTTCCTGGGTATTGGAATTAAAACTGACCTTTTCAGTCCTGTGGCCACTGCTAAGTTTTCCAAATTTGCTGGCACATTGAGTGCAACACTTTAACTGCATCATCTTTTAGGATTTAAAATAACTCATCTGGAATTCCATCACATCCACTAGCTTTGTTAGTAGTAATGCTTCCTAAGGCCCACTTGACTTCACACTCCAGATGTTCAGCTCTAGGTGAGTGACCATACCATCATTGTTATCTGGGTCATTAAGACCTTTTTTGTATAGTTTTGTTAGGTAGGTAGAATAGGAAAAAGGAGTCCAAAATGGCGGTGGCTAAAAGTCAAGGAAGGGAAAAGCCTGCGAAAATAGAACAAAGGAAGGTCCAAGGACCGGAGTGAGGACCTCAGGTAAAATAAACAACACTCCTGGCGGGCCCAGTTTACACAGGACAGGCCCAGGGAGAGATAAACATATAAATAGAGGAGCCAAAGCTAGCTCTCTTTCTCTCCCTCCCGTGCTCTGGGGCGCTCTTCTCCTCATGTCTTTGGATCAACGTGCCCTCACGCCTCGAAGATGGATTTTCCTGCTATCTTCTAAATAAAATGGAGCTGTAACACTGAGCTGTAACACTGATTTGTCTAAGAGCTATAACACAGTCCATTCGAGACCTGAGAGCTATAACACGGTCTATCCAAGACCTGAGAGCTGTGACACGCCCAGGGGGCTTTAATGTCCGTCACTCCAAATCTTTGTTGTGACGAGACAAAGAGCTGAGGAACATACACTCACGTGACAGTTCTTCTGTATATTCTTGCCACCTCTTCTTAATCTCTTCTGCTTCTGTTAGATCCTTACTGTTTCTGTCCTTTGTCGTGCCCATTCTTGCATGAAATGTTCCCTTGATATCTCCAATTTTCTTGAAGAGACTTCTAGTTTTTTCCATTCTATCGTTTTCCTCCATTTTTTGTATTGTTTCTTTAAGAAGTCCTTTTATCTTTCCTTGCTCTTCTCCGTAACTCTGCACTCAGTTGGGTATATCTTTCCCTATCTCCCTTGCCTTTTGCTTCTCTTATTTTCTTGGCTATTGTAAAGCTTCTTCAGACAACCACCTTGCCTTCTTATATTTCTTTTTCTTTGAGATAGTTTTGGTCCCTGCCTCCTGTACAGTGTTACGAATTTCCATCCGTAGTTCTTCAGGCACTGTCTACCAGATCGAATCCCTTGAATCTATTTGTCACCTCCACTGTATAATCATACAGGCTTTGATTTAGATCATACCAGTCAGAAACATCAAAAGTTGATTGTTACTTAAAGAAAGCCAGATATCCCAAGTTAAATGATTTAGCACTTTTCTATGTATGGGAAAATGCAAGAGTCTGGGCTCACTGAAATCATTCTTTTGATATGTACCTCATTTATCTGGGGCCAGTATCCTGTGTTTTCACATCCTGAGTTCCCTCAGGGCTCACCATAGGGAGTGTAGTCTGATGGCTGTAGTCTGTAGTCTGATCGTTGGTAGTTGACAGGTATTCTTTTCCTTCCTGGGTTCCCTCAGGGCTCACCAGCTCATCATCCATGCATCCTGAATGCCTGTGGGCATAAGAAACTTATCCCCTTCTATTCAGGAAAAGAGACTTCCTGCAATGTTTAAAGAACTCACCTTTTCTCTCTGAAAATTCATTCATTAATACCTCAAGGTATTAATCTTTATACCTTGAGGGATGATGAAAAGGTTTCTGCAGAGAACAATGTGTGTGAGGGCTCCAGTACTCAAAGACTCAACTCCATTGGCTTTAGAGTCTCCACAGCAAAGTACAAACCTGTGAGTTATAGGTATTGTTCCTTGATCCCTGAGAAAAACCTTCAGTTTCTGTCCTTATAGAACCTCATAAGGTCCTTTGTTTAGTAAAATTATTGTGTGTCCCTTAGCTGCAGGTAACATTCAGAAACAATGGTTTAGTATGTAGAGTTTGAGTAATGGGCTGAAATGAGACCATTTCTCTTTGCTGACAGCATCCCATTAAGCACCCAAACCCATATTCAGCCATTGTTCAGGGCATATTTGCAGTCCCTGGTGGGGTGGGGGGGGGGGGCGGTGGTTGTTACAAGACATTGAGTTATGAAGGGAATCTGGGCTTCCAAACACCATAGCAGATTGACATACTTGACTAGTTGCTTCTAAAGTTACCTTTTGTTCAGTGTAATTCGACATAATTCAGTTAGGCTTTGTGTGTTTTTTTTTTTTTTTTTTTTTCTTTTCTTTTCTTTCCCCCTGCATTGTATAATACTAAAGCTCAATGTTGCTTTAGTAATTAAAGGAAGTAATTAACCTAGTAATTTTTTGGATTACTTAGGAAAACCTCCCACTAATTGCCATGCTGGTTCTCCTCACTGTTCTTGTGAGTGTGTTTACTCTCAAGTTGACTGGGGTAGTGTGGATAAGTACTATAGCTATAGCTCATGGAGCACTTGGGATAGTGTGGGATAGGTGTGGAGGGTCATACAGAGTTGTATATAGTAGTATTTATCTCTTAAGCACCTATAATCTAATTTACAAAACAGGTATTTCTGTAAAAGAAACCTACTGTCTGCAGGCTGCTTGAGAGGTGACACCTTGAGTGGTTTATCTATCACCAATCTGGCACCTAGTTTGTAGTCAATACATAGGCATCCAATGAATGAATAAATGAATGGTGCAATCAGTAAATGAGAGGCATGCTGCTAAGTTGCTTCAGACGTGTCCAACTCTGCGACCCCATGGACTGCAGCCTACCAGGCTCCTCCATCCATGGGATTTTCCAGGCAAGAGTACTGGAGTGGGGTGCCATCGCCTTCTCCAATGAGAGGCATAGCATGGCATAAAAGAAAAATCATAGGCTTTTGAGCAAAAGTGAGGGTTCTGGCTTCACAATTTATTGTGTGATTTGGGGCTAGTCATTGATTCTGTTTTCTCGTACGTGAAATGGAGAGAATAAGTATTTCCTTTTTGGCTTGTGATGATTTAATGAGAAAATGTTTGAAAAGAACCCAGAATGAGTAAATATGTGTGTGTGTGTGTATAGGAATATAAGTACAATGTATTTATTTCCTTTCTTGTTCTAAAAAGGGTTTGAGGTGACATACAAAAACATCTAAGTTACTAGGATTACATATAAAAGTGGAGGAGAAAGTATTAGTGAACGCACATTAAACATGGGGACAACTGGAGTACAATTAAGGGTGAATGCAAAATATGTATAAATAGCAATGTATATACATATTTCTACATTGTTGAGCTACAAGTTTGTCACAGAGCTTTATAGTAAATAAAGCAAAGAAGTTAACCTGATAAGATACATAATTCACATTGTCAATCAAATAAAAACAAAACACTTCAGAAGACTGTTCTGAGAGAAATAGAGGTTTGTTGTGAACTATATTCTCAGCCACAGACTTCAGTGGGCTATTTCTTATAGTGCATGTCAGTGTGGAATCCAGCAAAAGTATACCTTAATAGGGGAAGGAAAGTGAAAGTGAAGTCGCTCAGTCATGTCTGACTCTTTGCGACCCCATGGACTGTAGCCTACCAGGCTCCTCTGTCCATGGGATTTTCCAGGCAATAGTACTGGAGGGGATTGCCATTTCCTTCTCCAGGGGAATCTTCCGGACCCAGGGATCGAACCCAGGTCTCCCTCTTGTAGAGAGACGCTTTACCGCCTGAGCCACCAGGGAAGTCCTAAAACTCTGCCATCTAAGATAAAGATCGCTGATGGTAATACTTATTCCCAATAAGTATTCAATAGTTTTTTCTATTGAAATGTGTGGTTTTTCTACTCTTTTGCATTACTGATTCTGTCTTCCACTGTGCTTCATCTAGCCTGTGCTAAACCTGTATGCCTTAGTTATAGTTCTTCAGAGAAAAGAATTTATTTTCTTTTTCTACATGTAGTTGACCCTTGGACAAGGTGGGAGTTAGGGCTGCTGACCCTCTACTCAGTAAAAAATGTGCATGTATCTTGGCTCTCTGTATATGTGATTTTTCCATATCTGCAGTTCCTCCATATCCACAATTCTACATCTTCTCATCCGTGGATTCAACAAACCACACGTTATGTGGTACTATAGTATTTAGTGTTGAAAAAAATCTGTGTAGAAGAGGTTCTGCACCGTTCTCTCTCTAAATATATATGGGGAGGCAGGCAGGGAGAGAGGGGGCGAGAGACATTGTGAAGAATTGGCTTACACCAATTGTGGAGGCTGACAGGTTCCAAGATATGCAGTTGGCAAGGCTGGAGATACAGAAAAACTGATTGTGTAGTTCTAGTCCAAACTGTAGCAGACTTGATATTTAGGAAGGGCCAATATTTTGGTTTGAGTCCAAAGGCAGGGAATATATAATGTCCTGGCTCAAGGCAGTTCCCTCTTACCTACCCGAGGGCCAACTTTTTTGTTCTGTTCAGACTGTCAACTGATTGACTTACTCATACTGTGGAGGGTAGTGTGCTTTACTCAGTCTTTTGATTCAAATGTTAATCCCATTCAGACATACCCTCACAACATATACCAGACTAATATTTGACCAATTATCTGGGCATCCATGGCCCAATCAAACTGACACTATCCCACCCATCTAATGAGTTTGCAATTTGATATATATTTTGTACAATAGAAGGAAGGAACAGCAAGGAAGAACCCAACCTATTCTTACAGATGTTTTAAGATATAGGATTTGTCCCTTGTAAAACTGAGGAGCTTTTTGTGGACATGCCCCTAGAAAGAATGGCACCCCACTCCAGTACTCTTGCCTGGAAAATCCCACGGATGGAGGAGCATGGTAGGCTGCAGTCCATGGGGTCTCTACGAGTTGGACACGACTGAGCGACTTCACTTTCAGTTTTCACTTTCATGCATTGGAGAAGTAAATGGCAACCCACTCCAGTGTTCCTTCCTGGAGAATCCCAGGGACGGGGGAGCCTGGTGGGCTGCTGTCTATGGGGTCGCATGGAGTCGGACACGACTGAAGCAACTTAGCAGTAGCAGCCCTAGAAAGATCATCATCCTTATTCTTTAGAAGTGGCCTGAACTGGCCTGAAATAGAAAATTTCTGGCTCTCTGGTTAAGTTCTCAATAATGTTAGTTCCCTTTAACTTTCTTAAAGAACTTATCATATGCTCGGTGTATGCTGTGTTGTGCTTAGTCGCTCAGTCATGTCCAACTCTTTGTGACTCCATGGACTGTAGCCTGCCAGGCTCCTCTGTCCATGAAGATTCTCCAGGCAAGGACACTAGAGTGGGTTGCCTTGTGCTCCTCCGGGGGATCTTCCCAGCCCAGGGACTGAACCCAGATTTCAATGAGATCTCTCTCATTGCAGGCAGATTCTTTAACGTCTGAACCACCAGGGAAGCCCGCTTGGTGTATAACAGGTAGCAAATACAAATACTCTTTTTCATCCACATCACTTACTAGACATGTGTCCTTACTAGAAAAGTTACTTCTCCATATTTTTAAAAGCTAAGGTATACTGACATAAGAGAAATATCCATTGTTGGGTGGTTGTGACAATTACAAGTGTTAATATGTGCAAAATGCTTAGAATAGTGCTTAGAACAAAGGAAATATTAAATAACTGTTGTCTGTACTGTTATGATTGTTGCTATTGCTTTAATCATTCTCTGCCATGGTCAATGCATTTTCTAGAAGTTGCGGTGGAATAACTATAACATCAGTGCTATATTTCTATTTTCCAGCTATTTTCTGCATTTCTGCCATTCTCCACATGTAAAATGAGGAGTTGTCCTTAGATGGTAACATGCTCTTCCAGTGTGAACATTTTCTGATTTTAGTAAGCTCAAATGAGCTCAGCTTATAGCATTGACTGTTGGTGTTTCAGGGATGGTTGAGGATTATGTTGTATATCAGATGTTAGGTGTATTAAGAGCCTTGGTGACACTCCTTATCCATACCTAGGCCTTGACTCAAGCTCCTATTAAGAGAATATCAGAAAAAGTGAACTTGAAAGGGACAATATTATACCAATTAGAACTCGATATAAAATCACTCTGGAAGCACAGAAAAAGAAATGTTCTGCTATATCATGGAATAATAACCACCAGCCTTCACTGAGAGCATTTAATGGGCATTACATCAGTGAACCTTTCAATAGCCCTTTGAAGTAGGCAATTTTATTAACACTAATTTACAGAGGAGGGAATTAAAAGGTTCTGACAGCTTGAAATGCAAAATTATGTGAACCAATAGGTTGCCCAACTGGGACTTGAATCCAGGTCCAGTTACCTCCAAAGTCCAAATGGTGAATCCGTAGGTTGTACTATTTCCTGAACTTTGACTGTGGTCAGATCATCTTGCAGTTGTGTCTGAAACTATTCAATAATACCTCTTTTAAGTTCTAACTTTGTGTATTCCTTCAAAGGAAATACCTATTGATTCCATTACCTTTCTCTTGTTCTCAGCAAGTCATTATCTGCTTCTCACACCTGAGTGAACCTGAATGCACCAGCAGAGCCACATTTAATGGAAAACATTTCAGGACCATTCCCCAGCCAATTTTTGTGGGAATGAATGTCAGCCCAATATTAGGCTCATTTTGTTTGATTAAATTTCTAAGAAATTGTCATTTTACAAGAAGCATTTCATCCTGACATAATAGACTTATCTATATTTTCCTCATTTGTTCAAAGACTATAGATGTTGTGCTTGGTTGGGCCAATCAATTACCATATACTAGTTCATATCAAGAGAAATATTGTTTAAATATTATAGACTTGAACATGGTGTGGGCTGGACTATTTACACATGCTCTGTATGTCATACAACACAGTCCTGAGTTAAAACATTCTGTGAAGGCTTCAATCATTTTGATAATTAAAACACTTCAATAATTCTAATTAATAATGTATTAATAATTTAAGCACAAAATTTTAATAATTATGACTTTTTTTACTTAGTGGTTTGGGTTGCCAGAATGATAAATCCATGTTTTAGAAACCAATTCTTGAATGTTTTCTTTATACACAAGAAAGGATAATTTGACAATAGAATCTTTGTGAAAAATTCAGTAATATATTTTCTATTCACTCTAGCTGTATTTATAGGGGATTCATCTTGCTGCATTGCTGATTGCTTCATGGAGGACATACTTTTTTTTATTGAAGTATAGTTGATCTACAGTGTTGTGTTAGTTTCAAGTGCACAGCAAAGTGATTACTTATATTCATATATGTATACATATAGATTTAAGATTCATTTCCCTTATAGGTTATTACAAAATGTTAAATATAATTTTTAAGAAATTTTTATAACTTTCCAATATAATCATTTGGAAAGTTGTGGCATTCGGTCCCACCACTTCAGGGAAATAGATGGGGAAACAGTGGAAACAGTGTCAGACTTTATTTTTCTGGGCTCCAAAATCACTACAAGATGGTGACTACAGCCATGAAATTAAAAGACGCTTACTCCTTGGAAGGAAAGTTATGACCAACCTAGATAGCATATTCAAAAGCAGAGACATTACTTTGCTAACAAAGGTCCATCCAGTCAAGGCTATGGTTTTTCCAGCGGTCATGTATGGATGTGAGAGTTGGACTGTGAAGAAGGCTGAGCGCCGAAGAATTGATGCTTTTGAACTGTGGTGTTGGAGAAGACTCTTGAGAGTCCCTTGGACTGCAAGGAGATCCAGCCAGACCATTCTGAAGGAGATCAGCCCTGGGATTTCATTGGAAGGAATGATGGTGAAGCTGACTCCAGTACTTTGGCCACCTCATGCGAAGAGTTGACTCATTGGAAAAGACTCTGATGCTGGGAGGGATTCAAGGCAGGAGGAGAAGGGGACGACAGAGGATGAGATGGCTGGATGGCATCACTGACTTGATGGACATGAGTCTGGGTGAACTCTGGGAGTTGGTGATGGACAGGGAGGCCTGGCGTGCTGTGATTCATGGGGTCGCAAAGAGTCAGACAGGACTGAGTGACTGATCTGATCTGATCTGATCTGATAAAGTGAAAAAGCTCTGGATTTTAAACGGGCAAATCTGAGTTCTAGATAACATTTAGTCTCTAAACAGTTGGAGGAAGTTGGGTAAGTCACTTTGTCTGTAAAAGGATGGAGTGGAATTAAATGCTTTTAGGTCCCTTTTAGCTTGAATGTTTCTAATTATAGGCAGGCAAGTTTTATGCCCCATTTCTTTTCAAGAGATGTTCAGATTTTTTATTTTGGTCATTAATCTACATGTGCTATTGTGAAAAAATTTATGAACATCTGAGTCTACCATGTTGGCATTTTTCAGGAGGAAAATAAATAATACTCCTTTCTGTGCTTTCTGAGCTCAAAGGCAATTAAGAGATGAATCAATTATAAAATAGGACTTCATACCTGTGCGTAAGAAATCTTTCTAGAACTCTGTATCTCCACCCATCCTGCAGTCCCTTACTTGGGATATCCTAGCTAAGGAAAAGTTTAAGTCTACACAGCAGACATAATTATCCTGGGTTGTGGCTTCATATTAGTCAGGGTTTGACAATGAAGTGAAGTGAAGTTATTCAGTTGTGTCCAACTCTTTGTGACCCCATGGACTGTAGCCTACCAGGCTTCTCTGTCCATGGGATTTTCCAGGCAAGAGTACTGGAGTGGGTTGCCATTTCCTTCTCCAGGGGATCTTCCTGACCCAGGGATTGAACCTGGGTCTCCTGCATTGCAGGCAGATGCTTTACCCTCTGAGCCACCAGGGAAGAGCCCTGACAATGAAGGAAAAAAAAAACAACAAACCAGGGATCTCCAAGGCATGCAACCTTTAAAAGATTGGTTCTACATAACAGAGAAATGTGGACCATTGGCAAGTACATGCCATGAAAAGTCTTTGAGCAGTAGAGTGATATGCTTAATGTGAAAATTAAACATTGATTGAAATGGTGGAGATCTGAGAGCAGGGAAAACACTAAAGTCATTATTGCAAGGTAATAAGGACTTCTGCTTGGTGGCATGAGTAGGAGCAGAAACTATATGAAATGAAAAAAAAAAAGGAAGACTGATAAGGAGGAAATAGTATATGACTGAACATGGAGAAAAGAACTGGAGGCACTTGAGATTTAAAACATGTTACTTGGAAAATGATGGTACTGTTAGCATTTAAGAATCAGATGGAAGCATTTTTAAGTTTACATTTTTGGCAGGCTATCCAGCTGGAACCATGAAGAAGAGTGCAGGAGTTTTGAGCTGGAGATAACAGATATTTAAGGTCATTCAGTAGAATGGTTAATTGAAGGCATGAGTGTATAATATCATGAAAGTAAGAGGAATGAAGAGAGGAAGGATGAAGACATGGCCTCAGACATGTCCACTAGGAGGAGATGAAACAGAAGACTAGGGGTAAGTGGAGGAGGCTGTTTGAATGTCATGGAAATTTTAGGAAGGAAGAATTTTACAAAAGGGAATGACAAGCTGTGCTAGATGCTGCAGAGAGAGAGTAGCTGAAGAGAAAGCAGAAAGCATCAATAGTGACTTTCGAGAGGGCAACATCAATGTTGGAGAAATTTAAAAGTCAGTTTTCAGGGGCAAAGTAGGAAGTGGATGATGCATGAGAAGTGAAGTCCATGTTCTTCATTTGGAAACTTGGAGTCATAAAACAAAGACTATTATCCTAAAAGGAAAGCACTACTGAAGAAGAAATGTTTTATGTGGAGAGAGTTATTTAAATTTGCACCTGTATGGCTTTCACAATGTTAATTCTTTTCTGGAATTACCTTCATAATTTTTTTTCATGAAAATACCTCTCTTTTGGCCTCTGCTCTTGTGGTGTAGCAGTAGATAATTCCCTCTTCTCTCTTTTCTTCTGCAGCAATATCTCCACATGGCTCAGACCTAGTCCCTTAGAGCATTCTGTGTTTTGGTCAAAGGCATTTGTTCAGAGGTGCTTCCCTGGTGGCTCAGGAGTAAAGAACCTGATTGCCAATGCAGGAGATGCAGGAGACGTGGATCAGGAAGATCCCCTTGGGAAGGAAGTGGCATTCCACTCTTGTGTTCTTGCCTGGGAATCCCATGGACAGAGGATCATGGCAGGCTACAGTCCACAAGGTCACAAAGAGTCAGACATGACTGAGTGACTAAACAAAAACAGCAACATTGGTTCAGAGAGAAGCACATGACTCTGTCTAGGAGCTCAAGAGCTCTCCTTGGGGGACTTTTTCTGCAATCATTGGGAAAGAGGAATTTTTTTCTCTGGTCTTGATAGGACAAAGAACAATTAGAATGTCTGAAAAGGAAAGACTCAGAAGCAATCAGAGCGCAAACATACACACAGAGAAAAGAGACTACGGAGCCTGTCTTTTTGGATCCAACTCTAATTCTGAATTTAAACCAATAGCAGCAAAAGAATATGCAAAGGCAAAATCCGGAGTGAAGAATAAAAGACCAAAAGTCTGGTGAAAGGAGGTGGAGTCAATTGATGAAATTAAGTCTCAGGGGAAGCTTTAGGAGATGAAGTGGAGAGATATGCCTTTGATAAAAGTTATATCATTGTTCCCTCTGATACTGAAGAAAGAGAAAGGATAATAGTAGAGATACAGAGATATGTTGATGTGTGGAGAAGTAGAGTTGAGGAAATTGGCATTAAATGGCTAAGGTCTGCTGCTGCTGCTGCTAAGTCGTTTCAGTCGTGTCCGACTCTATGCGACCCCATAGATGGCAGCCCACCAGGCTCCCCCTTCCCTGGGATTCTCCAGGCAAGAACACTGGAGTGGGTTGCCATTTCCTTCTCCAATGCATCAAAGTGAAAAGTGAAAGTGAAGTCGCCAAGTCATGTCAGATTCTTAGTGATCCCATGGACTGCAGCCAACCAGACTCCTCCGTCCACGGGATTTTCCAGGCAAGAGTACTGGAGTGGGGTGCCATAGGAAAAAAAAGGTCATATTACAAAATTTGCGTGTTACATTGATTTTTTTCATAAACTTATGAGAAGTTGCCTTCCTAAAGATGTTATATTACTGATTGGGTTCTATAGTTGAATATAAATTGTATAGGGAGATATGAAAACTAGTAGAAGATATGAAAAATCCCTGAAATATGTCTCACATATTTATATAGGCACCCCTTAAGAACATGGGTGCACTGTCCTTATTCCTTCCTTGTGAATATTTACAGTGTACTAGCCACAGGGATTACTTTTTGAATAAGATAGACATGGTCTTTGCCATCACAGAGGTGAAAAAATGATGGAAGGATTAAGAAAGGACCAAATATTTCAGGAGTTTCAAGTCTTGTATCTATTTTACCAACTGCAGAAAATTTTGGAACATTATTTATTGATAAGTTGTCAAAACAGAATCAGCTGTGCTTATTTTTATTGAAATTGGAAAGTTGATTATGTCCAACAAGCTTGACAATTTATGTGGACAAACCTTTGGAGAGAAGTTAGTCTTTAAAATAATATGCTCAGGTAGGCTGCATCTAGTTCTCTTTCATTTAATTAAATATCAATAAATGTATTTTAGCATATGCCATTTCTCTGGCTACCTTTTCTCCACTGGACAAGTGTTCATTAAGCAAAAGCCTTTGTGTGTGTGTGTGAGACAGAGAAAGAGAGGGGAGGGGGGGATAAAGGGAATTAAATTATTTTCAACAATTTCTTTATCTTCCTGAAAGGTTTTGGCACAGGGAAACTATTCAGTGTGTGTGATGAGTTGGAAGGGACATTAGTCCCTGTAGAAGTTACACAAAGTATTGTGCCAAATTACATACTAGCTGTGGGAATATAACGCAGACTTGAGAAGGAAAGTGTTTCATGTCCATTGCCGTGTCATGTTAAAGAATCTACCGCTCCCTGTAGAGTTTAAATTTCAATGATGGCAGGTTATACAACCATTGGCCAATACACTCAATCTAGTCTGCTTATATAACATCTAAGACTAGTCCATTCAGAACTTTAGTTCAGTTCAAGCAAAGTTCCAGCTATCTCTTGACCTTTTAATCTCAACAGGTGGTTGGCTGCATTGTTTATTTCCTCCCCAGGTGATTTTTCAAGTTGCAGTTATACCCATGGCTCTCTGTCCTTCTTACCCCCATATGAAAGTGAAAGTGAAGTCACTCGGTCGTGTCTGACTCTTTGTGACCCCATGGACTATATAGCCCACCAGGCTTCTCCATCTATGGACTTTTCCAGGCAAGAGTACTGGAGTGGGTTGCCATTTCCTTCGCCAGGGGATCTTCCTGACCCAGGGATTGAACCTGGGTCTCCCACATTGCAGGTAGATGCTTTTACCGTCTGAGCCACCAGGGAAGCCCTACCTCCGTTTGGTTACCATTAAATTCATATGTTCTAGTTTTAGTCCTTGGAGAAATAAAGTTGGCATGGAGTTACCTTCTCACTCATCTGTCATTTTATTTATATTTCTGTCTTGAATGTAGAGAACAGAGATAGAAAAAAAAAAAAAAAAGAACTGGATCAAATACTTTGTAAATTGTGTCAAATCTCTTTGTAAATTCAGCAACTAATGTCCATACTCACAGAATAATGCCTTTCCAAATATTCACTGGCTTTTATCTGTCAATAGAAAACCAACATTGCTCCAACATTGCTCAATAGAGCAACTGCTAAATGCTCAACATTGCTCAATTCTAGAAAAGAGACGTAGCTTTAGTTCCATCCACTACAATTACAATATATAGAGCTTTGACTTTTCATTTCACCTTTCTGAACCTTTGAATTTTATATAATAAAATTGTACATTTGTAGTACAAAGTAGTGTAGTACATAGTAGTGTGAAAATAAAAATAATGACCATAGAGATAAATTCTCATACTATTGGTTTTGCATATTTGTCAATTTTAGATTTTAGAGTGGTAATTACCCAATATGGAAATAAGTATCAGTATTATGTTAGAAAGAAAAGTTCGATTTTGTCTTTCTTATCAAGTACAGCTCATCATTTTTTCCAGAAGTAAAGTGATTCTTGTAAGATTTATGGTCCTTTCATGCACTATACACATTCATATTATAGGTCTGCCATTAACCTCAAGAAGTCTTAAAATTCAAATAGATTCAGAATGAAATATTTTAAAAATAAACATTTTAATAAACTGTTCTATTCTTTTATTTATTGTCTCAATTAGAGAGTTGATATTTATCAATAGAAAAGATCCCACTAGACTCCATGTTAATCTGATAGTTTTTAAAAGCTTTCTCTTTTCTCAGCTAATCGAATTACAATTCTTTTGTCACACCTTGAATTATGTGATCAAGTGTTTCATTATTCTTTGATAGTACTTTACTGTTTACTTTCTGGGATATAAATTTAACTGGCCCAAGATCTTAAAAAATACAACCTTGAATATAAGTTGTGTGAGTACTGAGAAATAAAGAATGGTTGGAGACTTCTAAAATTTCACATTAAAATAGTATAGTGATGACTCTGAAAGAATATACATCCTAACAAAGCTAACATCAGAATGCTCTTCTAATTATGCCCGTGATAAGGTATGTGTTGACTTGTGACAATCAACTTTGAAAGTCAATATAAGTAAATCTCCATGGGATTCCATTGGGGATCACATGGATCAACATCTCAGGTTCCTTGAGTTGATTAGTCTCTGATTTTGCTCTATGATACCACAATACACTATAGTGAAAGTAGATGGGGTTTAATGAGGAGTTGAGAGGTAGAGGGCTTTACAAATAATCCCCAAACATTAAAGTTCCACTTCCAGTAGCCCTCACACTTTTATGCTTTTAGAAGCATAACTGTATGTGTGGGGCTTCCCAGGTAGCTCACTGCTAAAGGATCTGCCTGCCAATGAGGGTGCAGGTGTGACAGAGGAGCCTGGTGGGCTACAGTCCATGGGGTGGCAAAAGAGGCAGACACGACTTGGTGACTAAACAACAACAACATGTCTTTATGTACAAGTAATGCCAAAGACAGACGAATGGATAAGAAAGCTGTGGTACATATGCACAATGGAATATTACTCAGCTATTAAAAAGAATGCATTTGAATCAGTTCTAATGAGGTGGATGAAACTGGAGCCTATTATACAGAGTGAAATAAGTCAGAAAGAAAAACAGTATATTAACACATATGTATGGAATTTAGAAAAATGGTAACGGTGACCCTATATGCAAGCTAGCAAAAGAGACACAGATGTAAAGAACAGACTTTTGGACTCTGTGGGAGAAGGCGAGGGTGGGAGAATAGCATTGAAACATGTATATTATCATATATGAAATAGATCACCAGTCCAGGTTCCATGCATGAGACAGGGTGCTCAGGGCTGGTGCACTGGGATGACCCTGAGGGATGGGATGGGGAGGGAGGTGGGAAGGGGGTTCAGCATGGGGAACACATGTACACCCGTGACTGATTCATGTGAATGTATGGCAAAACTACTACAATATTGTAAAGTAATTAGCCTCCAATTAAAATAAATAAATTTTTAAAAAAGTTATGAAAACAAACAAACAGAAAAAAAGTAATGCTAAAGAATGTTGAAACTACCAGAAAATTGCACTCATCTCACATGCTAACAAAGTATTTTTCAAAATTCTCCAAGAGAGCCTTCAACAGGATGTGAATCAAGAACTTCCAGATGTTCAAGCTGGGTTTAGAAAAGGCAGAGGAACCAGAGATCAAATTGCCAACATCTGTTGGATCATCGAAAAAGCAAGAGAGTTTCAGAAAGAAAGCTACTTCTGCTTTATTGACTATGCCAAAGTCTTGACTATGTGGATCACAAAAAACTGTGGAAAATTCTGAAAGAGATGGGAATACCAGACCACCTACCTGCCTCCTGAGAGATCTGCATGCAGATCAAGAAGCAACATTTAGAACCAGACATGGAACAACAGACTGGTTCCAAATTGGGAAAGTAGTATGTCAAGGCTGTATAGTCACCCTGCTTATTTAGCTTATGTGCAGAGTACATCATGCAAAATGCTGGACTGGCTGGAGCACAGGCTGGAATCAGGTTTGCTGGGAGAAATATCAATAACCTCAGATGTACAGATAATACCACCCTTATGGCAGAAAGTGAAGAGGAACTAAAGAGCCTCTGATGGAAGTGAAAGAGGAGAGTGAAAAAGTTGGCTTAAAACTCAACATTCAGTAAACTAAGATCATGGCATCTGGTCCTATCATTTCATGCAAATAGGTGTGGAAATAATGGAAACTGACAGACTTTATTTTTTTGGGCTCCAAAATCACTGCAGATGGTGACTTCAGCCATGAAGTTAAGATGCTTGCTCCTTGGAAGAAAAGCTATGACCAACCTAGACAACATATTGAAAAGCAGAGACATCACTTTGCTAACAAAGGTCCATATAGTCAAAGTTATGATTTTTCCAGTAGTCAAGTATGGATGTGAGAGTCAGATCATAAAGAAAGCTGAGCACTGAAGAATTGTGCTTTTGAAATGGTGTTGGAGAAGACTCTTGAGAGTCCCTTGGACTGCAAGGAGATAAAACCAGTCAATCCTAAAGAAAATCAGTCTGAATATTCATTGGAAGTACGGGTGCTGAAGCTGAAGCTTCAATCCTTTGGCCACCTGATGCAAAGAACTGACTCATTTGAAAAGACCCTGATGCTGGGAAAGATAGAAGGCAGGAGAAGCAGGGGATGGCAGAAGGTGAGATGGTTGGATGGCATCACTGACTCTATTAAGAAGAGTTTGAGCAAGCTCCAGGAGTTGGTGATGGACAGGGTAGCCTGGTGTGCGGCAGTCCGTGGGGTCAGAAAGAGTTCGACACAACTGAGCAACTGAACTGATCTGAACTGAATCATGCAGCAAACTTATAAAAGTCCAAGTAGAGTAAGAAAAGAAAAAACTCCTAGTAGTTATTTAAGAGATTTGATATTATCCCAGAGAAATGGAAGAACTTCGGAATTCAATAAAGGTAAACAATGCAAGAAAATAATAAAGGCCAATAGAAATATCAAAATAAATAAGAGGCAGTTCAAGAAAGAAAATATAACCAGAGAATACTTCTTGGCTTTGCCATGAAAAATATTTACACAGTAGTAATAATATAAACCCCATTTATTATTGTCCAAATCTCAAGACTTCAATTTCATTTCAGAGCAGACTTCAAATATTAGTAACTTTGCCATGTAAAAGGGAGGAAAAGAAAAGGAAAGAGGGGTCTGTATCTGTTTCTCAAGAGCTTTTGTTTTGTGCCCGCTAAGGATATTTTAGCCAGGTGGTTCTGAAGGGAACAGGATGAATACACATATTTGGCATGCAGATGCCCAAGGATCTTATGGAATGAGGCTAAGAGTAGAATTAAAGTTTGAAGGACCTTTTTCTACCTAAGGAATTAATCTTTTCCACCAGCATGCAGCATCCAGATGCTATGGGCTGCCTTGGACACCATACACTATACACCATTAACAGGGGCCTGGAAAGCAGTTGTAAGGATACCAGTGGGACTCAGAGGAACTCTGATGTGGAACCACTGTGAACCACCCAAAGCTGTGTGTCCAATCAGTCTTAAGATTGGCACCTAGAAGTAACTACAGGCTACAAAGGAGGGACAGCAAAGATGTTATGTACTTGGGCTAAGAATACAGATCCTCTCTTGGTTCTCTGTTATGTGCTTTTAGGATTCTGGAATAATCTCATGGTGTGGGGAAGACAGACACCATGATATTTAAGCATTAGTTTCTCACTAGTTAGGTGGGGAGGGGACGACAAACTGATTAAGTATGATACGAAGAAATAAATGTGATAACTTGTGCACCTTCCTGTCACGCACTAAAATGTGTATCCCCTCCATCAGGTTTTCATTGGTTCAACATAAGTGGCTGCTCCAGACTTTGAACATCTTCAGTGAAACCTTGTGAGAAGGTTTAACCTTTCTCTGGTCAAGTATCAAAACTCCAAGTGAATTGGAACACTTAGAACATAACTATTCTGACAGGAGGCACTATTTTCAAGGTATGAAAATGAGTTTTGCATGTAGTTTTGCATTATTGTTCCAGGACATATTAGATTCATAACACTGGACTTAAAGAAAAAATCTATAACTCTCAAACTTCTTCATAGAATGAGAAGTACAAATGGTCTCTTCAAGGCTGTTGTGTTGTTTAATCAGATAGCATCTGAGATTCCTTGTTGTTTTGTTCTTAACATGTTAAAATGGTATTTAACTAGTTTTGGCTAATCTATGACTAATGTTTGGGCTTCCCAAGTGGGAAGAATCTGCCTACCAATGCAAGAGATGTGGGTTTGATTCCTGAGTCAGAAAGATCCCCTGGACGAGGAAATGGCAATCCTCTCCAGTATTTTTGCCTAGTGAATCCCATGGACAGAGGAGCCTGGTGGGCTACAATCCACAGAGTTGCAAAGAGTCGGACATGACCAGACGCACACATACACACCTGTCTGATGTTATATATATAATAGTATATATGACCCTATGTGCATGATGGAAACTAACATTTTATCAGAAACCTATGGTATCTTGGGCACTTTGTGAGATGTGAGTGGAATACAAAATAAATAAGATTCATTATCTTTTCTCAAGTTACTTAAACTTTAGTTGAAAATACAAGATATAAACAAGTAAAACTGAATAGTACAATATGTAAATATCAATATGAGACACTATAAAAGAGTGACTTATGCTCTGTGGAGACATACATGCTGTAGACAGTCACTGGTGTTATCCATAGCATTAATAGTAATTGATTCCTAAGGAAAAAGGGGCTTCCTTGGTGGCTCAGTGGCAAAGACTCTGCCTGCCAATGCAGGAGACACAGGTTTGATCCCTGGGACAGGAAGATTTCTTGGAGAAGGATAGGAAAACCCACTCCAGTAATCTTGCCTGGGAAACCCCATGGGCTCAGGGCCTGGCAGGCCATAGTCCACGGGTCCACGAAGAGTTGGACACGACTTAGTGACTAAACAACAACAAAGGAAAAAGATGGCCCCGAAGTGGACTCTGAGGGTATTGAAGACAATTCCATTTAAACAGTTTGAATTACTGTATCTTCCAAATAGTTATTTAAGCCAAGGAAATAACTTATTTTAAGCCATTGATTCTTACACAATAAAAGCTTAATTAGTCCAAATGATTAAGCAACAAGGTGCTAATTGGATTATCTGGTCCACAGAGGGTTAAGTTAAACAATCATTTCCACTTCAGCTCTTCCTGGAATTCTTTTTAAAAAGATCACATTCATTTTCCTGCCTCAAACAATAGAACATTGTTAAAAATAGTGGACTCAGATGGCAGGATGTTATGGGACATCATGCAGTTGCAAAAAGGGTAGTCTATTGAGACAGACAATCAATGATCCCCAAACACTTTTGAGGGGCTGCTAGCTGCACACATAAGACTTTTGGGGTTTTTCATTTGCTTTTTGTCTTGGGATTTTTTGGTGATTATTCTTTCTCTGAAGCAGAGTAACAAGCACAATATTCCAGGGCGCTGAGAACCATGGTTACCTGAATTCCTGTAAATCAGGACGTTCCTCCATCTGTTAGGTGAGATATCTATGGAAAAGTCTTCCTGCTGTATTTGACACCAAACTGCCAGTTTGGATTTAGAGATACAAGTTTAAAAAATGCAGCATACCAGCTCCAGCTTTCAGTGCCAACTGTAGAGATCAGTATCATTTGTACGCGGCAGCAGGAGCATTTGTTAAGGAATTATTCTGCCTCTGACTCCCAGGGAGAGAATAAAGCTTCACACTCTGTGTTTATATGGCCATTCTCTCCACTGATGGTAATGAACCTGGGTGAAGTCCAAGTGAACTTTGTTCTGTATGTGTGCTGTGTTTGTAACTGGGGAGTGTGTGGCTGGTTCCTACCCCTTTTTTGGAATTTATTGATATTGATTGATTCACTTCGGTGCTAAGGAGCCTTTTTGAAAAGTAGTCATTGAACAGGGTTGACAACTGTAATGCATTCCCATGTAGGCATGACTCATTGACTGAAGGACTCCTGAAGGAAGCCTGATTTCCATGGTGAGCTGCTGGGCCAGTGGGAAGGAATCAACCCTGAATGAAATTAAGCTGTACATCAGCCACAGGGCCTGAGGGTTGGAGGAAGATAGTGGTACTGGGTAAAACATGTGACTATAACACAGCCATTTGCAAACTTTTGGTGGAGTAAGTTGTATATGTTGAATAACAAATGAGTGCTCCTAATTTATCCTCATCACTCCCCGAAAATGACAGGGTTTGCTTATTCAGCTTCTTTCTGCTTTTACTAAACTTGTTCTTTTTTTGAAATTGTTTTGTTTTTATTTTTTTATTGAAGTATAGTTGACTTACAGTGTTTCAGGTGTATAGCAAAGTGATTAATGTGTGTGTGTGTGTGTGTGTGTATATATATATATATATATATATATAAAACTTTTCATTTGTTATATATGTGTGTATGTATATTTTCATTTGAATACATATATATGTGTGTGTATATATTCATTTGTGTGTATATATATATATACACACATATATATAACTTTTTCAGATTCTTTTCCATTACAGGTTATTATGAAATATTGAGTGTAGTTTTCTGTGCTATACAGCAGGTCTTTGTTTATCTATTTTATATATAGCAGTGTGTATATGTTAATCCCAAACTACTAATTTGTCCCTCCTCTCCTTTTCTCCTTTGATAACTATAAATTTGTTTCCTTTGCATCAATTTCTGTTTTTGAAATAAGTTCATTTGTATCTTTTTTTTTTTAGTTTCAACATATAAGTGATATCATATGATATTTGTCTTTCACTGTCTGACTTCACTTCATATGACAATCTCTAGATCCACCTATGTTGCTACAAATGACATTATTTCATCCTTGGAAGGACTGATGCTAAAGCTGAAACTCCAGTACTTTGGCCACCTCATGCGAAGAGTTGACTCGTTGGAAAAGACTCTGATGCTGGGAGGGATTGGGAGCAGGAGGAGAAGGGGACGACAGAGGATGAGATGGCTGGATGGCATCACCTACTCAATGGACGTGAGTCTGAGTGAACTCCGGGAGTTGGTGATGGACAGGGAGGCCTGGCGTGCTGTGATTCATGGGGTCGCAAAGAGTCGGACATGACTGAGCGACTGATCTGATCTGATCTGATCTAAATATTCCACTATATATTTGTCCCACATCTTCCTTATTCATTTATCTGTCAATGAACATTTAGGTTGCTTCTATCAGACTTGTTTTTCAGATTTGTGATTTAGAATCTTGAGAATAGATAGAAATGCATGCTTGTCTACACAGGGAGACTGTTGTTTTGTTTAAGATGGGCAGCTTTAGATATGAAAGAACTTTAGGATGAGGGGTATGGGAAGGTGATGGTAAAGGCAAGAGGGGGTCTAGACTTTGTTGGGCTGGGATCATCTTTGAGAGAAAGATTTTAAAATTATTTAAACAAAATTAGTTGTGAAATTGAAGGTACATTTGGAAAGAGAAACTAAGTCAAATACATTGCAAATATTAAAGAGCTGTCATATATCACAATATCACTAAGTACATAATAATTTAATTATTGTACACACATTTGATATGTTTATGTCCCCCCCAAATTCATATGTTAAAACCTTAACACTCCCAATGTGATGGCATTTGGAGATGGAACTTTGGGGAGGTAATTAAGGGTTAAATGAGGTGATGAGGCTGGAGTCCTCATAGTGGGATTAATGCCTTTTATGGTAGACAGACATAAGAGAGTTCATGATTTCTCTCCAACATGTGTACAAAGGATAGGTCATGTGAACATACAGTGTGATGGCACACATGTACAAGACAAGTGAAAAATGATTCAGAATGAAACTTACCTCGCCAGAACCTTCATCTTGGAATTCCCAGGCTCCAGAACTGTGAGAAATAAATTTCTGCTGGTTAGGCCACTTAGCCTACGGTGTTTTGTTGTGGTGGTGAGCAGGCTAAGACATGGTATGATTTTTATGTATACTTTTTGACTGCATACATTGAGCACTTCTTCATGTGAAACATGATTTTTGCAATACTTTGTCTTAAGATGGTTGATTGATATTTGTATTTTATTATTAATAGTAGTGACAGTTATATATGACTTACGTCACAGATACACTCACCAATTATAGATTTGTGCTCTAAAAATGAAAGAATTCAGATAAATTCTATTTTCCATGCTTCCCACCAAAAAGGAAAAAAATAAAGTATGGTCCTTTTATAATTGCAAATGCCACATTATTAAATATTTCTCTGAAAGAAGAGAACATCCTTTTTTCCTCTGCTCACAACTTGCATTTTTTATGACTTGAAGAATTTTCCACAGACTCGGTTCTTCTGGCTTCGCTTTTTCAAGCTCAGTTTCTCATTGACTATCTACATAGTTCAGGTGCCAGAGCTGTAGGACAGACTCACTTTTCAGTATTACCCCTGTCCCTTTTGGGTTTTGGTCCTGGGTGAATTCCTACAGTGGACAGTGGGTTTATTCCCATTCCAAACTGGGAAAGCTAGTGATAGCTGAAAGCCACATACATGTGACCCACTCACATTAAATGTCATCTAAATTGAACTCCTCCTTAGATTTCCAATACGTGATTACTCCATTGTCACCCAAAACAGGAGCAAGTGTGACAGAAAGAAGTCAGAGTGCAAAGAGATGATGATCTTTAATTATTTTAACTTAAAATAGTATATATTTCTAAATTTTACAAATGCATGTGATCACGCAAGCACATTGCCTGAGATCCCCCTCCCTGTTGATCTTTTGTCTGTGGTCCTCTTATTATTTAGAGGGTCATTTTGAACTCTCCAGCTGAGTTTGTTGATCTGTCTGCTTGTCTCCTCAGTTCTGTCAGCTTCTGCTTCATGCATTTTGTGTCTCTGCTGTTAGGCACATATGTGTGTAGTGTTTTCCTGATGGAATTGCTCCTTTATGACTATAACATTTCTCCTTATCTTTAATAATTTTTCGCTTTAGAATCTATCTTGTCTGATATTAGTGTAGCCACTCCAGCTCAAATACTTTTCAGAGAAAGTGACAGTTGTTAGTTTCATATGGCATTTTATACAACGTCATTTTTACTTATATATCAAAAATTTGTCATGGTGGGAGGAGGCACAAATGACAACTTAAAGAAATAAACATTGTATCATTAGAATGACTAATCTCCATTCTTGATTCTTATTGAATTTTGTTGAAGATATGATATTTAGATAGCTGTGTGATGGATCAGTTGTTGTGATGAAATACAAAAAACTCACAGAGTTGTACTTTGGAATTCTGCTTTCAGTTTTGGGCTGAGGGAGGAGGCAATATACTTTGGGTTTTTCATTATCTGGAGTTCAACTACACTGACATTATGAGAATTCTTTTGTAGGTAATAATAACTTGTCTGAAGTTTCATCACCATCCAGCAAGTTACCCCAGCTAGACATCTTGGAGTTGCCCACAGTTCTTGTTCTCCTATGTTCCGCATCAGTGTGGATATGTCATCAGCTCTGAAGTTTTGCCTCATTTATCACTGTTTCCCCTATACACCTTATCCTGCGATAGCCTCTATATTCTCTTCTGTGTCCTTGGAACAGTTTTGATACTATTATAAAAGAAGTATAAAAACTTTGCACTGTGGTTCTCTCCTTGTGTATCTGTCTCCTCAGGTACAGTAGATGGTGAACTCTGACAATAAGGACTCTATATCATTTATCTTTGTGTCTTCTGTACCTGGTATATGGCACATGGTACATGCTTAACAGATGTTTAAGCATCTCTTGAAAACTTGAACATGAACATCCAATATTCTTAGCCAGCTAGTGCTAAAGAGTTTGCTTTGAGAGTAAAACAGTGAAAAATAGGAGTACTTGCCAGATGTTCATTATTATGTATGTCGCCTTACATCTGAGGAGAAAATGGATTGGTTATATAAAATATTAATTATTTATATATTTATTTAATGATTGAAATAATCTATATTCATTAAACAGTAATTGGCATATGTTCCCCTCAACTTTTGTGTTCTGCTTGATGAAATTAGAGGTATTTAACACACCGTCAGGTTTATTTTAAATGGCTCTGCACCAAATATAGTTGTAAACACACCTACATTCATGCAAACAACAGCATAAGAGCCTATTTCATAACTGCAGTTTTTGAGAAGCTGTTTTGTTGAAAATGGCTTACATTTAATCCAGCAGAAAAAGGAATCCCTCCAAACTAGGATCTGTTCTATCCCCAGAGTTACTATATTTGCCAAGTGTCCAGTAAAGTTGATAGGACAAAACTGCCGATTTGTTTAAAAGTTTTGTTATTTATATCAAACTTCTAAGATTATTCTCATACTTGAAATAGATACAGAACCCTAGAATCTTGAATTTGAAAGGATCTTCCAAATCAACACAGCCTAACTTCTATATTTAATAGATGAAGAAATTGAAGTCCTAGGAATGGAAATGATTCTCAAATGGTGAGAACTTGCATTTTAAAAATTCCAGCCCACTGCTCTTTTCTCTATATCATTCAGCTTCTTACAAAGCACTTGCAAAACAACTTCATCACAATACTGACCAAAATACTGTCTATTTTACCGACACTGACAAACTGACCCTATGATTGATAAGGAAATGAAAGTGACCCAAATATCCAAAACTGTCTTGAAAAAGAACAAAGAGGGCTTACACTTCTCAATCTCAAAACTTACTGCAAAGCTAAATAACTAAGACAGCATGGTACTGGCATAACGATGGGTTCAGGTATCAGTGGAATAGAGTCAAGGATCTGGAAATTTACTCTTACATTTATGGTCAATTAATTTTCAGGAGTGCAAGCACAATTCAATGGGGAAATAATAGTCTTCCTAACAATTTGTGCTAAGACAACTGTATAACCAAAGGATCTGGATTCCTACCTCACACCATATATAAAAATTAACTAAAAATGGATAATAGGTCTAAATATAAGACTAAATCTATGAAACTCTTAGAAGAAAACATAGGTATAAATCTTTGTGACCTTGGGTTAAGCAATGGGTTTTCAAATGACACCAAATTCACAGCAAAAAAAGAAAAGATAAATAAAGCAGACATTATTAAAATAAAAGCATTATGTTTCAAAGCTCAACATCAGAAAAGCAGAAAATACAATCCTCAGAGTGGGAGGAAATACTTGCAAATTGTATATCTGGTATGGGACTTGTATTCAGAGTATATAAAGTATCTTACATCTCAGCCATTAAAAAACAAATAACCTAATTAAAAATGAGCAAAGAGTTCAAATATACATTTCTCCAAAGAATATTTACTACTAAAAAGCACATGCAAAGATTCTCAACATCTTTAATCATTAGAGAAATACAAATCAAAATCATATATCCCAGAAATTCCACTTACTGATAAGCACTCAGTTCAGTTCTGTTTAGTTGCTCATTCATGTCCCATGCTTTGCAACCCTATGGACTGCAGCATGCCAGGCTTCCCTGTTCATCACCAACTCCTGGAGCTTACTCAAACTCATGTCCATCAAGTCGGTGATGCCATCCAACCATCTCATCCTCTGTCATCTCCTCCTGCCTTCAACCTTTCTCAGCATCAGGGTCTTTTCAAATGAGTCAGTTCTTCACATCAGGTGGCCAAAGTATTGGAGTACTCAAGAGAAATAATGTTATGTCTACACAAACACTTGTACCAAAATGTTCATCATAGCATTATTCACAATATCTAAGATGTAGAAACAACCTAAATGTCCACCAACTAATGAATGGATGAATAAAATATAACATGGGGTTGGCCAAAAAGTTCATTCAGGTTCTCCTGCGTGATGTTATGGAAAAATCCAAATGAACTTTTTGGCCAACCAATATATCCATACAATGGAGTATTGTTTGGTAATAAAAAGGAATGAAGTATTGCTCTGTGCTGCAACGTAGATAGACCTTGAGAACATTATGCTAAGTGAAGGGAATCATTCAAAAAGAACTATTGTATGACTCTACTTATATGAAATATCCAGAATAGACAAATCCATACAGACAAAAATTATATGATTAGTTACCAGGGACAGGGTGAGGGGAGTAAGCAAAGTGATTGTGAGTAGATATGAGATTTGCTTGTGGTGTGATAAAGTGGGCTAAAATTAGATAGTGGTGATAATTGCACAATCTGTGAATATGCTAGAAACCACTGAATTTTACACTTTAACACAGTGAGTTTTATAGTATGTGACTTACCACTCAATAAACATGTTATAAAAGAAACTTCTATTAGGCAAGGGCAGGTGGCTCAGCAGTAAAGAATTTGCAGCCAGGCAGGAGACACCTGTTTGATCCCTGGGTTGGAAAGATCCCCTGGAGGAGGCAATGGAAGCAGTATTCCAGGATTCTTGCCTGGGAAACTCCGTGGGCAGACGAGCCTGGTGATCAACAGTCCTCTAGGATCCCAAAAAGTTGGACATGACTGAACACACATGCACATTAGTAACTCCATTTTTTATATTAGACAATATAAGCATTTTCCTGATTTTTGCACTTGCCTAAAAGTCAGATTGATAATGAGTGGTGAGACCAAGATTTGAGGTAATCTTTCTGCAGGTCCTTCATCTTGAAACTGGCTTTATTCCTATTTTACCGGCAAATAAGGGATATATTGATAGTCACTCAGTTGTGTTTTACTCTTTGCAACTCCATGGACTGTAGTTCACCAGGCTACTCTGTCCATGGGATTTCCCAAGCAAGAATATTGGACTGGGTTGCCTTGAACTCCTCCAGGGGATCTTCCCAACCCAGGGATCAAACTAGGGCCTCCTGCATCGGCATGCAGGTTCTTTACCATTTGAGCCACTTGAGAAACCCCAGTGTGGCTTCCCAAGATGCAGCAGTGGCCACAGGACTGGAAAAGGTCAATCCTCATCCCAGTTCTCAAGAAAGGTAGTACCAAAGAATGTGCTAACCTTCGGACAATTGCCTTCATCTCCCATGCTAGTAAGCTCATGCTTAAAATCTTGCATGCTAGACTTCAGGATTATGCAAACTAAGAAACCCCAGATGTCCAAGCTGGGTTTAGAAAAGGAAGAGTAACTAAACATCAAATTGCCAACTTTCGCTGGATTATAGAGAAAACAAGGGAATTTCAGAAGAACATCCACTTCTATTTCATCAATTATGCTAAAGCCTTTGACTCTGTGGATCATGATAAACTGTAGAAAGCTCTTAGAGAGATGGGAATACCAGCCCATCTTACCTGTCTCCTGAGAAACTTGTATGCAGGTCAAGAAGCAACAGTTAGAACTCCATATGGAACAGCTGAGTGGTTCAAGATCGAGAAAGGGTACTACAGGGCTGTCTGCTGTCACCCTGTTTGTTTAACCTATATACTGAATACACCATGAGAGATGCCGGGCTGGATGAATTACAAGCCAGAATCAAGATAGGTGCGAGAAATATAAACAGCCTCAGATATGTGAATGATACCACTCTAATGGCAGAATGTGAAGAGGAACTAAAGAGCCTCTTGATGGGGGTTAAGGGGAAGAGTGAAAGAGCCCGCTTAAGACTAAATATTAAAAAAGCTAAGATCATGGCATTTGGCCCCATTACTGTGTGACAAATAGAAGGGGAAAAATGGAAGCAGTGACAGATTTCCTCTTCTTGGGCTCCAAAATCACTGCTGATGGTGACTGCAGCCATGTAATCTGAAGATGATTGCTTCTTGGCAGGAAAGCAATGACAAACCTAGACAGTGTGTTGAAAAGCAGAGACGTTACTCTGCCGACAAAGATTCACATAGCCTAGGCTATAGTCTTCCCAGTGGTCATGTACGGTTGTGAGAACTGGACCCTAAAGAAGACAGAGTGCCAAAGCACTGATGCTTTCCAACTGTGGTGCTGAAGAAGACTCCTGAAAGTCCCTTGGGCAGCAAGGAGATCAAACCAGTCAATCTTAAGGGAGATCAACCCTGAATATTCACTGGAATAACTGAGGCTGAAACTGAAGCTCCAGTATTCTGGTCATCTGATGCACACAAATGACTCATTGGAAAATTCCCTGATGCCGGGAAAGATTGAGGGCAGAAGGAGAAGAGGACGTCAGATGATGAGATGGCTGGACGGCATCACTGATGCAATGAACATGAACTGGGCAAACTCTGGGAGAAGGAGATGGACAGGGAGGCCTGGCATGCTGCAGTCATGAGGCTGCAAAAGTCAGATATGACTGGGCAACTGAACAGTAACAACAAGGGATGTATTATTGCTTTAATGGAGTCATGGTTCTTTGTACCACTATGATGCATGTGGTGAGTGATACTCAACCATGCAAAACAGACTGACTTATCTAACATGGCCTGAATTACTTGATTCCTCTTCACTCCTGTGGTTAAATCAGCTTAGGAAGAAGTGCATCAAGTTCACATGAGTCATAACTTTTTAGGTGATACCATTTCTTCTTCAGGCTGGCACATGTGTATAGACACAGCCTGAGAAGTGTTTTAACACATTAAAAACATCTATATGATAAAGTATACAGAACCAGATAGAGTGAATTTTTTGTGCTTTATAGTTGAAGAATGGATTTTACTGATCCTCAAATGATTTAATATCATTTGCTCATGACATAATAGAATTGGCCATTTGTCTAAATTTGCACTCCACACAGATTAGCTAGAGGGAGATATTTATTTGTACCACTTCTATTCTTTGGCATTGCCTTTCTTAGAGATTGGAATGAAAATTGACCTTTTCCAGTCCTGTGGCCACTGCTGAGTTTTCCAAATTTGTTGTCATATTGAGTGCAGCACTTTCACAGCATCATCTTCCAGGATTTGAAATAGCTCAACTGGAATTCCATCACCTCCACTATCTTTGTTCCTAGTGATGCTTCCTAAGGCCCACTTGACTTCACATTTCAGGATGTCTGGCTCTAGGTCAGTGATCACACCATCATGATTATCTGGGTCATGAAGATCTTTTTTGTATAATTCTTCTGTGTATTCTTGCCACCTCTTTTTAATATTTTCTGCTTCTGTTAGGTCCACACCATTTCTGTCCTTTATTGAGCCCATCTTTGCATGAAAATTTCCCTTGGTGTTGGTAGTTTTCTTGAAGAGATCTCGTCTTTCCCATTCTATTGTTTCCCTCTATTTCTTTCCACTGATCACTAAGGAAGGCTTTCTTATCTCTCCTTGCTATTCTTTGGAACTCTGTATTCAAATGGGTGTATCTTTCCTTTTCTCCTTTGCCTTTCGCTTCTCTTCTTTTCATAGCTGTTTGTAAGGCCTCCTCAGACAACCATATTCCCTTTTAGCATTTCTTTTTCTTGGGGGTGGTCTTGATCACTGCCTCCTGTACAATGTCACAAACCTTCATCGATAGTTCTTCAGGCACTCTGTCTATCAGATCTAATCCCTTGAATCTATTTGTCACTTTCACTGTACAGTTGTAAGTGTTTTGATTTAGGTCATACCTGAATGGTCTAGTGGTTTTCCCTACTTTCTTCAATTTAAGTCTGAATTTGGCAATAAGGAATTCATGATCTGAGCCAGAGTCAGCTCCTGGTCTCGTTTTTGCTGACTGTATAGAGCTTCTCCATCTTTGGCTGCAAAGAATATAATCAATCTCACATGCTAGCAAAGCAATGCTCAAAATTCTCCAAGCCAGGCTTCAACAGTATCTGAACCGAGAATGTCCAGATGTTCAAGCTGGATTTAGAAAAGGCAGAGGAATCAGAGATCAAATTGCTAACATCCATTGGATCATCGAAAAGGCAAGAGAGTTCCAGAAAAACATCTACTTCTGCTTTACTGACTATGCCAAAACCTTTGACTGTGGATCACAACAAACTGTGGAAAATTCTTCAAGAGATCAGGATACCAGGCCACCTGACCTGCCTCCATAGAAATCTATATGCAGGTCAAGAAGCAACAGTTAAAACTGGACATAGGACAACAGACTGGTTCCAAACAAGGAAAGGAGTACATCAGGGCTGTATATTGTCACCCTACTTATTTAACTTCTATGCAGAGTACATCATGAGAAACGCTGGGCTGGAAGAAACACAAGCTGGAATCAAGATTGCTGGGAGAAATATCAATAACCTCAGATACACAGATGACACCACCCTTATGGCAGAAAGCAAAGAAGAACTAAAGAGCCTCTTGATGAAAGTGAAAGAGAAGAATTAAAAATTTGGCTTAAGACTCAACATTTAGAAAACTAAATCATGGCATTGGGTCCCATTACTTCATGACAAGTAGATGGGGAAACAGTGGAAACAGTGACAGACTTTATTTTTTTGGGCTCCAAAATCACAGCAGTTGGTGACTGCAGCCATGAAATTAAAAGACGCTTACTCCTTGGAAGAAAAGTTATGGCCAACCTAGACAGCTTATTAAAAAGCAGAGACATTACTTTGCCAATAAAGATCTGTCTAGTCAAAGCTATGGTTTTTCCAGTAGTCATGTATGGATGTGAGAGTTGGACTGTAAAGATAGTTGAATGGCAAAGATTTGATGTTTTTGAACTGTGGTGTTGGAGAAAACTCTTGAGAGTCCCTTGGACTGCAAGGAGATCCAACCAGCCAATCCTAAAGGAAATCAGTCCTGAATATTCATTGGAAGGACTGATGCTGAAGCTGAAACTCCAATACTTTGACCACCTGATGCAAACAACTGACTCATTTGAAGAGACCCTGATGCTGGGAAAGATCAAAGGCAGGAGGAGAAGAGGATGACAGAGGATGAGATGGTTGGATGGCGTCACCGACTCAATGGACATGAGTTTGAGTAAGCTCTGGGAGTTGGTGGTGGACAGGGGGGCCTGGTGTGCTGCAGTCCATGGGGTCACAAAGAGTTAGATAGGACTGAGTGACTGAACTGAAGTGAACTGAGTCACTTCTATTAGTTTTCTATTTCTTACACTCTTTCTCAAAGAATCACTTCATAAATCCTTATTCTCTTTGATATTGCAAAGGAAATCTTTTTTATAAGCTGGGAATGTGGCACTCTAAGCTGTCCAGAGTACAGATGGGACCAGAAACGAAGTAAAATGATGTCTCAAGTGTTAGTGAACTGATATTCTTGAAAAGGACTAAAAGCCCATTCTAGAGCCTTACTCTTATATATTGATAGAAACTTTTTTATCTGGTATTCTGTTCACATAAAATCAGAATCAGCAAGTTAGAAGTTGTAGGAAACTGGAAGGGGGACCATTGTTGATCAGCAGAAAGGTACAAGCTAATGGAGTAGAAATTCTGGTAGAGGCTGCATGCTGCTGCTGCTAAGTCGCTTCAGTCATGGCCGACTCTGTGCGACCCCATAGGTGGCAGCCCACCAGGCTCCACCATCCCTGGGATTCTCCAGGCAAGAACGCTGGAGTGGGTTGCCATTTCCTTCTCCAGTGCATGAAAGTGAAAAGTGAAAGTGAAGTCGCTCAATCGTCATCCCATGGACTGCAGCCCACCAGGCTCCTCCGTCCATGGGATTTTCCTGGAGTGGGGTGCCATTGCCTTCTCTGAGAGGCTGCATAACCTGCCAATAATGTCATAGCTGATAAGTGCCTGCATATACTAAGGCAAGTGGAAGACCCCCTAGCAGGCCTTGCTAGTCATTGTGAAACAAGTTCACTTGGCAGCAGTCCAGTATCCTTATGGAGAGCATCTGAGATTTGAATAAGGTCAGACTTCGAGAGAGAAGGTTACTTGGGAGAGGAATATCACTGCCTTACGCTTTTCCCTGCCCAGTGGAGGAAGAAAGGGAGAGACTTTTCTTTCACCTTCAGCCAAATAAGAAAAGCTCCAGAGCTTGCTATTTGTCTCTTAAAGTAGAGACTTAAACATCTATTATGATGGAAATATTCCTCTGTCATTACGGTGACCACTAGGCACATGTGCCCGCTGAACACTTGAAATATGGCTAGGATAAGTGAAGGACAGAATTTTAAATTCTATTCAGGTTTTTTAAAATCTGTATACTAAATTCAAGTAGGCACATATGGCTATGACATACTTGATTGCACTGTACAGTATTATTGTACAATAATACTGGAAAAACTGTATTACTACTGTAATAACAATAGCAACTAATGCTTATTGATAATCTTCTAGGTACTAAATACTGCACTAAGCACTTTCCTCCTAGAATCTTTAAGATCCTCCCAATAGCCACTTGATGTTTTCAATTATTTATTTCTTTGGGTGTGTCAGGTCTTAGCTTGTCCCTAGTTGTGGTGTGGGCTTATTTGTCTCGTGGTAGATGGGATTTTATTTCCCCAGCAGGATTGAACCTGTGCTCCCAGGATTGGAAGGTGGATTCTTAATCACAGGACCACCAGGGAAGCCTCAATAACCGCTTGATCTTATCCATCTTGATTTTATTCATGAGAAAAGCCAAAGAGAGGTAACATAAAGGATAGATTTAGTATAGAACATAGAGGATTTGTTTCTAGAACCTTTGCTTTTAATCAATGCGCTCTTTGTTTGTAGCCGTGCCTCTAATTTTACCCCCATCTTATTCAAACTTTTATTCATGAAAAACAGTAGCAAAAATAATCTCTGGAGACTTCATTTATACCTCTGTACCATATCTTCTTTCAGTTATACAAGCTTTTAATCTTTCTTAACTACTTTTGTGTATATACATGTATACTTTTTATAAGGCACCTCTGAGGCAGAATAATTCCATTTGTCTTATTTTGTAATCATCTTTGTTGAATAGTAAGTGGATTCTTTGAAGATGAAAAGATTTTTATCCTTGAAATATATGTTTGGGAGGTCCCTAAGTGCCCTCATATATTTGATATTCAGAAAACTGAGAACACATTATTACCTCTACCTTGGAGAAACCTCATTTGGTCCATAATGAGAGTGAAGCTTAGGGGCTTTTTGACATAGTTTCCTATGTAGGAGGTGTTTTCCTCTTTGATTCACGAGTGAGTTGTGGAGTTCCATTTGTATTTTTGTTTCCCAAGTGCGACAATTATATAAGAAAAAACATTTGTGCTTTCATATTTGTATTCTAGGTCCATTGGGAGCCTCTACTGATTCTGTATAAACAAGACTATCCAATGTCTGGAGAAAGAGAATTCATGGGCATTCTTGTTGAAATATCATATCATGGTAGCTATTCACCAGCAAAAATGAGTATGCACCCTACGCAGGCTCTGTATGCACATTATCTTTTTAATACTCTCTACTTAAATGTCATTAGCCCACTTACAGGTGAGAAAACTGAGGTGCAGAAAAGTGAAATCATTTATCCAGGGTCATCCTGGAAGCATGTAGAGTCATAGCTAAACCTGGGCTAATTTGATTCTAAAACTGGCTCCAGGAGAAGCAGTATGTTTAAGCAGTGGATTTCATCTTTGGCTGATTACTGGCACATCTGCAGGGAACTTTAAAAATCCCAATTCCAGACCATTTAAATTGGAATCTTCCGGGGGTAGGATCTAGGTAGGCATCATTATGTTGTAAAGTTCTTCATGTGACTCCAGTGTGCATCTGAGTAGGTGAGCCATGCTAAAAGCCAAGCAGCCAATTCCTAAATACTTCCTGTCAACCAGGGTTGCAGTGCCCTTTAGAAGTCAATGATGTTTGGATAGATAGACCTGCTTAATTTTCGTAAGGTGTTTGTGAATTATTTGGAAGAAGTAATTCAACTAATTGTTATAACTGAATCTAATTTCTGTTTCAATCCCCAGCCCCATTCACCTTGGCATCAGGAAGTAATTGAATCACTTCTAGGTACTCTAGTCATATCAGTCAAACCAGATTTAAATTTGGTCAATTTAAGACTTGAAGCCAGTCGTTCAAGTGTTTTTGCTCACCCCTTTTTTCTCTCCCAGATTCTGGCAGGCAGGCCCAGCCTCTGGGCATGAGAGAAGTAGGAAGTATCTGGCCTGTAGTCATCCTCTGCCCTCCATCAGTGCCAGCTTGGGTTTAGCAACCTGCTCTCTAGCGTTGACCTCTGATCCTGTGCCTGGCCCCCATCTTTGGGGCTCCATACTGTACTTGCTCATGTTCTGGTTTATCATGACTGTAGGATTCCATCAGTCTGCCAGTCCATCGCATCCCCTTCTGAGTTCTCTGAGACATGGGAAATTCCAAATGTTCTCTCACGCAGGTGGTGTGCTGGAGTCTACCTGTATCCAGCTCACAAGTGCTGGTTGTATGAATCTTTTCCCATCTGGCGTTCAGTGACTTCACCTGGGTAGCTTGAAATTAGCCCTGGGAAGTCTTTACACCTTTTGAAAACTCTATGTATTAGTTGCCTATTGATTCTGTAACAAAATACCCCCAATGCAGTGGTATACTTGGCTGCTCAGTCCAACTTGTTGTGTCCAACTTTTTGCAACGCCAAGGACTGTAGCCCACCAGGCTCCTCTGTCCATGGAATTTTCCAGGCAAGAATACTGGAGTGGATTGCCATTTCCAACTCCAGGGGATCTTCCTGACCCAGAAAGTGAACCCATACTCTTCTGTATTGGAAGAGTGGATTCTTTCCCACTGTGCCACCTCTGAAGCCCTATGCCATGACATCAGATCAGATCAGATCAGTGTCTCAGTTGTGTCCGACTCTTTGCGACCCCATGAATCACAGCACGCCAGGCCTCCCTGTCCATCACCAACTCCCGGAGTTCACTCAGACTCATGTCCATCGAGTCAGTGATGCCATCCAGCCATCTCATCCTCTGTCGTCCCCTTCTCCTCTTGCCCCCAATCCTTCCCAGCATCAGAGTCTTTTCCACTGAGTCAACTCTTCGCATGAGGTGGCCAAAGTACTGGAGTTTCAAGCTTCACCATCATTCCTTCCAATGAAATCCCAGGGCTCATCTCCTTCAGAATGGACTGGTTGGATCTCCTTGCAGTCCAAGGGACTCTCAAGAGTCTTCTCCAACACCACAGTTCAAAACCATCAATTCTTCGGCACTCAGCCTTCTTCACAGTCCAACTCTCACATCCATACATGACCACAGGAAAAACCATAGCCTTGACTAGACGAACCTTTGTTGGCAAAGTAATGTCTCTGCTTTTGAACATGCTATCTAGGTTGGTCATGACTTTCCTTCCAAGGAGTAAGTGTCTTTTAATTTCATGGCTGCAGTCACCATCTGCAGTGATTTTGGAGCCCAGAAAAATAAAGTCTGACACTGTTTCCACTGTTTCCCCATCTATTTCCCATGAAGTGATGGGACCGGATGCCACAAAACAACACAAATTTATTATTTTCTTGGACATTCTCTCTCTCTCCTGGATAATCCAGGATCCTTATCTCCAGGTCTTTGAATTAATCCTATCTGTGAAGGTCCTTTTATCATGTAAGGTAACACCTTCACAGGAGATCAGGACTTCATTTTTGGAGGGCTGTCATTCTGTCTACCACTTAGCAAAATCAGAGACCTAGTTGTTAACTGTTTACCAGCACACCCACTCCCTCTGGGAGGCTTATGGGAAGACCCTAATCCTTCTCATGGTAGACATGCTGCACTACCTTGTTGATGTTAATGCTTCTATATCTTCTGCTGTTTACGGACATTTGTAAGGTTTCTGCCTCGGGAAAGTGGGTCTTAACTGTGATATCATCCCCAAGCTTCTCTGGGTATTCTATCAAGACCCAGCCTGGAGGCTGCTGGACATGATAATGCCACCCTCTAGTTTAAGCTGTCACTTCTCTTTAGTTTTTCCTCCTTCTTCAGCCATCGCAATTTACTTTGTTTTGGAAGGGAAAATCTGCTTTTATGTCATTATACATTCATCTTAAAGCCATACTTATCAAATAAACTTTTTATATTTCTTAGGTCTTAGTTCTTAATAGCTGAAGGCAAGCTTTTATAATTTAACAAACCTTTTCTCTCTCAAAAGACCAGTTTCTCCCAAATCAAAAACACCTTTCTTTTAAGATTCCATTTCTTTCTAAGTGTCAAAGCACTATTTTAAACCTCAAAGCCAATAAAATCTGTTTTGCCATCCCTTTAAAGCAATGACAGCTACTGAATAATGAATGGGTGGAGGGTCTCTGGGCAACTAGAATATAATACAGCTTTTTTTTTTTTTTCCTTTTGACATAGCTAAAAGCGTGGTAGGACATGTATCAAAATGCCGAGCAGGTGGTACAGATAATACATGCTGTTGAAGTTTAGAGGATGGCAAGGGATGCAGGGTCAGAGGCAACTTCATGGTTCTGGAAGGACTGAGCTGACCAGGGTGGATGGTTTGGGTTCAAGCAGGAACAAATTGGAAGGTCAGGAAGGGGCAGGAATGCACACGGGATCAAGAGTCCTTCAGGGGAGGACTAAAGGAGGACTGCCTGCTGGGGTACTTTATGTGGGAAAGCCCCAGGGAAATGGAATAGCTGAGGATTTGTGTGGCAGGCTGAAGAATTAGGACCACATTTCTAGTCCCGGGGAAGTGGCTCTATGGACACGCTGTGAGCTGTTGTTACCTGAGTGGAGGGGTGTGGCTGTAATGTAGCCTTCTGAACACAAAGCTTATTTGAGCTCTACATCAGCACGTACCCTCTTGGTAGAGCACCCTTGACATGTCACCAAGCCTTTGGCCAGACATCCCAGACACTTCCCAAAGCAACCTTATGAAGCATCTATGTTACTTTCTCCACCACATAGGGGAAGAAATAGACCTCAGAGTCTCTTGAAATTCTCTTACAAGCAGTAAGAGAATTACAAACACTTCTGGTGTTTGCTATGCAGTCATGGGCTCAGTTTGGGGAAAGACAGAGAATGTATACGAGTGTGTGGTAGGTGCATGTGTGAGATGTTGTGAGATGTATGTGTGTGTGGTATGCATGTATACATAAGGCGGGGCATGTGCATGGTGTGTGTGTATATGTGATATGTGGTATGCTTGTGTGATACATATATATGTGGGGGGGTGTATGTGTGTGTCGTATAGTGTGTTCATACTGTAGTTGCACATGATGCATGGAGTGTGTGGAGTATGTGCATGTGTATTCGGAGTGTGTGTATTGTGACATGTGGTTAAGTGTGTGGTGTGTGAGATTTGCGGGGTATGTGTGCATGGTGAGTGGGATGGATGTAGTGTGGTATGTGAATGCGGGGTGAGGTATATATGTGTTGGGTGTGGTCTGTGCCCAGTACAAACATGGATGACACGTGGCATGTATGTGTGGTGGGTGTGTGTCTGTGTGTGCATGTGCACATGGGAACCTGTGCTGTGGTATTAAGGAGCCCAGCTCCTGAATAGCCAGATTGCCTGGACTGATGGCTGGCTCTGCTAAATGAGTAAACTGCTTAACTTTTTTGTGCTTTCCCTTCCTTATCTCTAAAAAGAGGGTAATAAGAAGGCCTGTCTCCAAGTGATACTGTGAGTTACTGCACAGTGCCAAGCACAGAGATGAACCTCAATAAATATTAGCTGTTGTTTGGTCCTATTGCAGCTCCTGAGGTTTTCAGGTGCTGTTTAGAGGTCTCTCTGCCTTTTCTGCTGGTTGATGGCCCCTGGGAAGCAACAAGCAGTTTGTTACAAAACCGTTCGATCCAAGCTAACAGAGAAGATTTTTCTTCTTCACGTCCTCGCTGATCTTCAGCATCACTACTCATCTTTGAATTCACTGTAGATTCTGACAACACACAAAATCCTGAGCTGCTTGGTTTTTCTGAAACCTGTCTGGGCTGATGAAAAATAGAGGCAGCAAATGCATCAAATTTGCATTACTAGACAAATGTACAAAGAAGTATATATAAAATATGTGCATATAATACCATAAAGCAATTATCCTTCAATTAAAAATAAGTCAATTTAATTGTAAAAATATGTGTATATCTCCTAATTATCATAGTCATCTCCTATCCTTCTCTATCCCCTAACCCCACATTTCTTAATTTTCTCCCCCCCCCCCACCCCAGACTATAAGGTTGACAGGGACAGAAATTTCATTTCTCTTGCTCATGACTGTAGCTCTTGTTTCTGAAACTATCCAGGCTCATTGCAGGTGTTCTATATATATATATAGGTGTTGAGCAAATAAATGAATAAATGAAAAATAAAGAAAGAAAACCACTTAACTGTCCAGTGAGAGGGTTTGGTAAATTTAATAAAACACCTCTATAAAGCAGAAAACAATGTAACCATTGAAAGTGATTAGGCAAATTTAAATCCTTATTTATTAACTGGGAAAGCCATATATTTTCTATTTAGTGAAAATAATCAGGTTGCAGGGCAGGTTATGTTTGTGTCTTTTCTGTGTGTTTATAGTTCTGTGTATATATGTATTGTTATATGGATATATTTACTTAGAAAAATATATAGAACATGTATCAGTGATAATCTCTAGGTGGGATGTTGAGAAATTTTTATTTCTTTTGCCTTTTGTATTGTCTGAAAGACATAGAAGCACAAATAACTTTAAAATCAGAAAAGTAAAGATAATTTTCTTTAAAAAAGCTTTTTTTTTTCCTTTGAACTTTCAAAACCTTCAAAGCCTGTGTTCCAGCTCTAATTTGTTCCAGCTGCTGAGGACAGCAGAAACTTGGCACTAGAGATTTTGAGAAAAATCCAGATAATTTCTTCTGCTTGATTAGTATAGGGTTGAGCTTTTTTTAGACTTCCCTGGTGGCTCAGACGGTAAAGCGTCTGTCTACAATGCGGGAGGCCTGGGTTCGATCCCTGGGTCGGGAAGAGTCCCTGGAGAAGGAAACGGCAACTCACTCCAGTACTCTTGCCTAGAAAATCCCATGGACAGAGGAGCTTGGTGCAGGCTGCTGTCCATCAGGTCACAAAGAGTCGGGCATGACTGAGCTTTTTGTAGCTTCAGAAGGAAAAGAAGAAAAATTCCAGGTTCTGATGAAAAGTGGACCCTCAACACATACTTGTTGTGTGGAATGACTAAATTTGGAAACTTATATGTGGCTTGTTCTCTGCTGAAGTAGTACTTGTCTCCAGGTCAAGAAATTTGATCTTTGGTTGTTTGGAGAATCATGAAAATTCCCCCAAGTCCAAGGTCATATATATCTCATGAAATGTGTGCTCAAAGTCCCATGCTTCTAGGCTGGGTACAAATTAATGAGAATGACCTGGTCAGCGAAGTTGATTATAGGGGACCGTATGTGATATCCTTCAAGGTGAGTTGGTTTGGGATCACTTCAGAAAGGTTTAGGGAAATTTTGGAGGTTTTCGTTAACAGCAGGGGTTATCTAACAATAAGATTACATCAGGCCTGTTGTGTTGTGTTACCAATGTTGTCGTGCATCTAAATTTAGCTTGCCCAAGTTTAAACCTGTACCTCTTTTTAGGCAGGACTGTGAAATACAGAACCTCATCTGAGGGTTGTGGGGAATGCTGGTTTTAATTAGCCAACAAATGAGAAAATATTAGCTTCAGTTGGAAGAATGTCATCTTTGTTGAACTGATATAACTGTGAACAGGTTCATTTGATTTCACTTAATTGACTTTATATTTAAGAGAAAAATGGGTTTATAGTTATGAACATATCTCATTACCTAGAATCTTATACAGCTTCATAAAGTCATTATTATTTAGGACAGCACGAGGTAAGTTGTTTGCATTAGCCTGTGCATATAATGATGCTGAAATAGAACAATTAATTTTCCAACATAAAATATCAGGGAGTGAACACAGGCACCCAAATATAAGGGATTAATCATTTAAGTATTGAAAAAGGGACACAGAGAGCAGTTAATTGCAAGGATCTGAAAGTCAGCAGTCTAATCCGATTAAATATGTAAATGGAGCAATGGTGTTCATTTTCAGTGTCCTTTTGGGCTAATAATTAAATGACGGATTTAGAAATTAATTGCCGGGTAGTGAACTGCTTGTCCAGAAAACACAGCCTGCCTTCACCAGCTGTGCCCAGCATTTGGAAATTCCATGATCTTACTCATTTTTGACTTGGCCATGGAGGAAGTGAGAAGAAATTTATACCATTAACAACAAATAGCTTTATTTCTCTGCCTTCTTTCTGGCATGGACAGTCAAATTGAGAGAATATTTTTCCTTGAGGACACTTGACTTGTACTAAGCATTAGAAAGACTAGCATCGAGGAAAATGAAAACTAAACCTTAGCAGTCCTGCTCCTGTTATGGAGGATCTGATTCATTGTGGAAAACTTCTCTGCTGCGTCAGCCTGCAACAGCTTCCACCTCCTGCAGCTCGCAGAAGGAACATTGTCGTCACGGTCCACCTAAGACCCCTCTTCCTTTGTCATCTGACTTACCACATTTCTAAGTGGATTTTCCCCTTAGATGATGGTATGAGAGCTAGAGTGCTGTGCTTTGTGTGTTCTGCTAATATTCTGGCTGTGTCTCTCTGTAGTTGTATGTTGATATGTGTGTGTGTGTCGGGGTGGGGCAGGGGTCACGGAGATTCCTGCAGGATCCAGGGTCCATCACAGGTAGGCAGGGAAAATGGCCTGATCTCATTCTAACTAGGTCGGCTTCCTACCTTCTATTGACCTGTACCTTCCTAGCACCTGTTTGTAAATCTGTTATTTATTTAACCTTGAATATTACTACCTGCCTAATATAGGGGTCCTGACACTTACAAGCTGCCCAGAAAGGTCTTCAGAATACAGAATTAAGTGAATAAATGTACAAGGGGAAATACGAAGTTCTGTCTTCTTCGCAAGTACCAGACAAGGTAAATCAGAAAGATTTTGTGTTGAAATCGGTAATATCAATTTAGAGACATTCAGATTAAATTCATATTCAGATTCAGTTAACTAGTTTCTTTAACTAGTTTTTCACTCTTAATTTTTTTCAAAAGTAGATCTTGCATGTAACAATCATTCAAATAATGAGAGTAAACATGTTTCATGCTCACATGTGTTTGGGGTCCTAATTCATGGGGGTATTCTCATAACCACTTGTCAGTACAGCTTTTTTAAGTGTAATTTACTTAAACATGGTTTGTATATAGGTTTAAACATTATAAATACTGCTTCCTTCCACTCACTGGCTGACAGCTCGACATTGGGGGGTATTGTAGAAGAAACTCTCATGTATTTTTCAGTTTTGGCAAGTTGAGCACAGTCACTTGTATATAATAGGTGTTTAATATTTGTTAGTTGAACAGAACAGATAAACACAGGGGACCCAAAGTGTTTGGAGCTTCATCTATTATTTCAAGGTGAGGTTTTGCAAGTTAAAAGAGACGTTAAGAACTGACATATTCCGTGTATCAAGTGAATTAATGATAGTGGAATTTCAGGCATGAGAAATGGAGAGGTTTCAGGCTGAGTGGAATCCTTTGTCATGCTAGTGAAGCAAGATTTTCTTGTGCTTACAGTAAAGGCTGCCTCTGATTTCTGTTAAAGCCTACTGTGTGTGTTTGTTCTTGTATAGAAAGGCACACTTGGTGTAGGAGTAGGGAGTGTGAGTTTCTGGGTTTAATCTCCACTCCCAGTGGCTTGTTTCTCACTGCTGGGCAGCCTTTTTCAGCATCTAGAGTTACTACATTACAAGAGTGAAGCATATGGTTCTAGTGCAGATTAGAGATAATGTGACTTACATGGGATAGTGGAGTCACTCCATGGCTATTGCCATTTCAATAATTGTTTTCATTTTAGAGAGCCATGTGTCCCTGCAATACTTCTTAATGTTTGTGGGTATCTATGGACGGAGGAGCCTGGTAGGCTACAGTCCATAGGGTCGCAAACAGTTGGACATGACTGAGCGACTTCACTTTCTTTCACTTTAAGAGGTTCTAATGAGACCAACTTTTTTACATGTTTTGACATGCCAAACATCTAGCCTCCTTGGGCTGCCATAACAAAATACCACAGAGTAGGTGGCTTAAACAATAGAAGTTAATTTTTTCACTGTTGTGAAGGCTGGAAGCCTGAGATTAGGGTGACAGCATGGTCAGGTCCTGGTGAGAGCTCTCTTCCTGGCTCGGAGATGGGCACTTTCTCATGTATTCTTACATGGTAGATAGACAGAGAGAGAGAAAGAGAGAGAGAGAGGTAGTGAGCGCTTTGTTGTCTTACAAGGACACTAATATCATCATAAGGGCCCCACCCTCATGACTCCTCTAAATTTATCTCTCGAAGGCCCAAATTTCCAAATGCCATTACATTTGAATATTTAAGGCTTTAACATGTGAGTTTTTGGGGATACCATTAACTCTTTGCTGCTGCTGCTGCTGCTAAGTCACTTCAGTCGTGTCCGACTCTGTGCAACCCCATAGACAACAGCCCACCAGGCTCCCCCATCCCTGGGATTCTCCAGGCAAGAACACTGGAGTGGCTTGCCATTTCCTTCTCCAATGTGTGAAAGTGAAAAGTGAAAGTGAGTTCGCTCAGTCCTGTCCGACCCTTAGCGACCCCATGGACTGCAGCCCACCAGGCTCCTCTGTCCATGGGATTTTCCAGGCAAGAGTGCTGGAGTGGGGTGCCATTGCCTTCTCCGAGTTAACTCCTTAGTACCCCCCAAAAGATCCTATCACAAAATTAGTTGACATGGAAGTTTTTCGTTTTAGCAATGGGTTAATTTGAATTGGGAGCAGTGGGTTTGAGGAAAGGGTTTTGAGGCTCAAGAGGCTATGATCTGGTTTGATTGCCACCTCCAAGTCATATGTAGGTTTATCTGAATTTTGTTTTTTTTTTTAAATTTATTTAATTGTTGAAGGATAATTGCTTTACAGAATTTTGTTGTTTTCTGTCGAACCTCAACATGAGTGTATACATATAGCCTCTCCCTTTTGAACCTCCCTCTCATCTCCCAGCCCATCCCACCCCTCTAGATTGATACAGAGCCCTGGCTTGAGTTTCCTGAGCCATACAGCAACCTGTTGGCTATCTATTTTACATATGGTAATGTAAGTTTCCATGTTACTCTCTCCATATATCTCACCCTCTCCTCCCCTCTCCCCATGTCCATAAGTCTATTCTCTATGTCTGTTTCTCCATTGCTGCCCTGTAAGTAAATTCTTAGATTCTGTATATGTGCATTAGAATATGATATTTATCTTTCTCTTTCTGACTCACTTCACTCTGTATAATAGGTTTTAGGTTCATCCACCTCATCAGAACTGACTCAAATGCATTCCTTTTAATGGCTGAGTAATATTCCATTGTGTATATGTACCACAACTTCTTTATCCATTCATCTGTCGATGGACATCTAGGTTACTTCCATGTTCTAGCTATGTTACTTGAGTTTTAAATCTCCTTCTATTAAAATGAGAAGGCAAGAGTGGCTGATGGCAAGGTGCACAAGCTCAGTGAAGTTCTTTGGCTTTCATCAAGTTCATTGTATTATTATTCTCTTGCACAATATTTGACCAGGACTATGGAGATAAGAAGGTTGGAAATTAAATGATAATATTTAGATGGAAGATGACTACATAGAATATGTTAAGATATAGTTACATGACTAGATAGAAAATGGACGCAGAACATGGAAATCCACACTCCCCTATGTCTAGCATTTCTGGGTACTGTGAAGATTATCCAGTTATGAGCCCCTGCCTTGATAATCTCAAAAATTACCATTAAGTGACCTAGCTTTGAGATCTAGCCTCTATCCCTTATCAGATGCATGACCTTGAGCAAGTCACAAACCTCACCAAGACTCAGTTTTCTCATTTATAATAATGTAGTTTAAAGGTCAAAGTTCATTACACATGGCAGGAACTCAATTAAAGTTTATGACTTTGAAAATGAACTTGTTTACCTCTTCATCACCAAAGTGCAAGTGGCAGATATATTTCATGAATACATGAGCACAAATCGACATGCTGGACTTCAATTATGAAAAGGTAAGATTACTTTATAAAAGTAAGTAAGTTCAGTTCAGTTCAGTTCAGTCACTCAGTCGTATCCGACTCTTTGCGACCCCATGAATCGCAGCACGCCAGGCCTCCCTGTCCATCACCAACTCCCGGAGTTCACTCAGACTCACGTCCATCGAGTCAGTGATGCCATCCAGCCGTCTTATCCTCTGTCGTCCCCTTCTCCTCCTGCCTTGAATCCCTCCCAGCATCAGAGTCTTTTCCAATGAGTCAACTCTTCGCATGAGGTGGCCAAAGTACTGGAGTTTCAGCTTTAGCATCATTCCTTCCAGTGAAATCCCAGGGCTGATCTCCTTCAGAATGGACTGGTTGGATCTCCTTGCAGTCCAAGGGACTCTCAAGAGTCTTCTCCAACACCACAGTTCAAAAGCGGCAATTCTTTGGCACTTAGCCTTCTTCACAGTCCAACTCTCACATCCATACTTGACCACAGGAAAAACCATAGCCTTGACTAGATGGCCGATAAAGTAAGTAAAAGTTATTTTAATAACCCAGGTTCTCAATCTTATCTGAAACCTTTGGAGAAAGATGCATTTAGGGACTTGGAAATTTTCCATTGTTACAAAGATAATACAGAACAGATACTGCCTGTGCCACCCTCCAGTGGGATTTGGAGAAACACCTTAGAATCAAACACATTAATAATTATATAGTGAAGTATGTGAATATTTATATTAAGCAGGATGTACACAGACTGTAAATAGTTCAGGTCAGGTTTTGCCACAAAAAGAAGTTCGGTAGGTTAGGTTTTGCTACCAAATGAGTTATGAAAAATAAAGTTTGATTTTTTGAAACTTTTCTGCAAAAGTTTTAGAATTGCAGATAAGGGACTGAGGATCTGTGTTATTAAAATAACGTTTGATATTACTTTTATGAAGTAATATTGACTTTTCAGAATTGAAGGTGAAGGTGAAGTCGCTCAGTCGTGTCCGACTCTTTGCGACCCCGTGGACTGTAGCCTACCAGGCTTCTCCGTCCATGGGATTCTCCAGGCAAGAATACTGGAGTGGGTTACCATTTCCTTCTCCAGGGGTTCTTCCCGACCCAGGGATCGAACCTGGGTTTCCCACATTGGAGGCAGACGCTTTAACCTCTGAGCCACCAGGGAAGCCCATTTTCAGAGTTGAAGTCTTTGCTATATAACTTGGTCATAGGCACTAGATTATGAAAATAAAATTCGAATGCTGACTTCCCAGTAAGAAATGCAAATCTCAGGCCCTTCAAACACCCAGGCAGTCATGGTTTCATGGACTCGTTACTGTCAAATGATGAGTATCCAGGCAGAATGCTATAATGAATACACAGGGAGCATACATTGCCAGGCCTATGATCTTATCATGGGTAATTCACCACTCTTTGGGTGACAGAAGATCTCAGAACATACCTGCCTTTGGATAATGCACCTAGCAGAGAAAAACAGTTTGAAAATTAATTACTTGGCTTTCATTTACTCTTTAAGAAATCGCACCCAGGTTATCACAAAGGAGTACATTTGACCCAGAGTCCTGTGCAAATGAGAAAACATGCTGTTTGCCTACTCTTTTCAAGATAAAACATTTGATAAAGTGACCTCCACTGTAAAAGCAGACCAAGCAGTATGTATCTGTGATACTCGCAGAGAGCCTGAGACCCTTTGATTTTTCCTCTGAGCCCTTTCCTGCATCATAAATTTCCCTGGGTGACCTTCATCTGTAGTTTTTAAATTTACCTGCGCATCACAATCACCAGGAAAAATAAAAGGCAGATTTTCAGTGTATCATCCTAGGAGATTCAGCGGGGCTGGAATCCTGAAAATCCCTTTGTTTGTTTATTTTTTCTCACCTAGAGTTAAATTTTGTGACTAGAGTTTGACTTTCAGATTGTATTGACCTTTCAGGTCGTAGCATCAGAAATCGTGTTTTGGAGGAGAAAGCTTTCCAGGTGGCTCAGTGATAAAGAATCTGCCTGACAATGCAGGAGATGCAAGTTTGATCCCTGGGTTGGGAATGTTCCCTGGAGAAGGAAAAGCAACCCACTCCAGTATTCTTGCCTGGGAAATCCCATGGACAGAGAAAGCTGGAGGGCTACTTTCTGTGGGATTGCAAAGAGTCAGATACAACTTAGTGACTAAGCAACAACAACAACACACAGTAATTAACTGTGCATTACCTAGAAGCAATGATTAACATTTTTTTTATGTAATTTTGACAATTGGACACAGAAGGTTTATGGGATCCAAAGACCCTCTTTTATCCATGTTACAAAATATCCTCCCCATCCATTAAGTTAGGAGCCCGGTGGGAAGAAGACATCCATGGAGAATTAGCTGTTGAATTTCATTTCTGTCATTTGTTCTGGCCTCACAGAGCTAACTTCATTTAGGAGGTTCTTTAGGGAAACATGCAAGACAGCCACAGTGCATACACTTCCAGATTAGTAAACAGCAGGGACAAAAAACTTATAGGCTTACAGGTGCTAAGTAGCCAACTCAAATGTATGAATTGGTAAGTCAGATGGAGAATCTGCCAAATTCTTCCAAATTTGGGCAAAAAGCCACTTAACCTCTAGCCAATTATTGTTGGCTGGAACTAAGGACTCAGAATGCTGGATTTTTATTTTTTAACTTTAAAGAGACAGTCTGGACTGCTATGTGAAATCTTTCAATGGTTAAAATCAAAACAATTCAACAACTGTCTAAATTAGGTACTCTTATTATCTCCAGTTTTCAGGTATGGAAACATATTCAGGGAGTGCAATAATTTAAATTATGCAGCAAATATTTAGTCTCCACTTTCCAATTAGAGACAGCATACATTTCCCTGACCCATTGATGTTGGTCTTGGCCATTTGATTTGCTGTGGCCCAAGAATATTAGTGAAAGTGATTACATGCCTGTTGGAGCCAAGGCCAAAGGAATGCCTGGCGTATGTATATTTCTGCCATTACTATAAGAGCAGGCTCCTACTGGCTGCTGGTATACAGAACATGAGAGTCACACAGAGACAATGTGATTCCCACTTGCAGCTGATGCTGAGACTGGACCCACCAGGTCCAGATCACCTAGTACCTAAGTAACTGGTATAGACATGAGCAAGAATAAATGGCAGTTGTTTACACATTAGCATATTGACTACAGGTAACTGATATAGGGGGTTTATAACTTGCCTAAGCTTACAAAACAATCATTGATTTAGTGAGGATTTGAACCTGGGTCTTGCAAACCTAAAACACATAGTTACTGGTGTTCTTCATTTACTGATACCTTATCTTGCTGATGATATACTATTTAACAATGCTGGTTCAGGTTCATGGTCTTAAGATGATAAATTGCCTTGAAATGAAATTGTCCTTGGGAACATTTCACTGTTCTTCCCTTTTATTTCACTTTGGATTCTTTGAAACTGGTGATTACCATATGGTTATGTTGTTGTTATTGTTGAACCACTAAGTCATGTCCCACTATTTGCAACTCCATGAACTGAAGCTTGCCAGGCTTCCCTGTCCTTCACCATCTCCTGAAGTTTGTTCAAACTCATGTCCATTGTGTCGATGATGCTATTCAACCATCTCATCCTCTGCTGTCCCCTTCTCCTCCTGACTTTAATCTTTCCCAGCATCAGGATCTTTTCCAATGAGTCAGCTTTTCTCATCAGATGGCCAACGTATTGGAGCTTCAGCTTCTGCATCAGTCCTTCCAATGAATATTCAGGGTCAATTTCCTTTAGGATTGACTGGTTTGGTCTTCTTGCTGTCCAAGGGACTCTCAAGAGTCTTCTCCAGCACCATAATTCAAAAGCATCAATTCTTTGGCACTCAACCCTCTTTATGGTCCAGCTCTCACATCATACATGACTACTGGAAAAACCATAGCTTTGACAAGATGGATCTTTGTCAGCAAAGTACTGTCTCTGCTTTTTAATATGCTGTCTAGGTTGGTCATTGCTTTTCTTCCAAGGAGCAAGTGTCTTTTAGTTTTGTGGCTGTAGTCACTGTCTGAGGTAATTTTGAAGCCCAAGAAAATAAAATCTTCCACTTTTTCCACTTTTCCCCCATCTATTTGCCATGAAGTGATAGGACTGGATGCCATGATCTTAGTTTTTTGAATGCTTTTTCATCTCCTCTTTCACTTTCATCAAGAGGCTGTTTAGTTCCTCTTCACTTTCTGCCATTAAAGTGGTAACATCTGCATATATGAGGTTGTTGATATTTCTCCTGGCAATCTTGATTCCAGCTTGTGATTCATTCAGCCCAGCATTTTGCATGATGTACTCTGCATATAACTTAAATAAATAGGATGACAATATACAGCCTTGACATACTCCTTTCCCAATTTGGAACTTTTCTGTTGTTCCATGTCTGGTTCTAACCATTGCTTCTTATCTTGCATACAGGTTTCTCAGGAGACAGGTAAGGTGGTCTGATATTCCCATCTCTTTAAGATTTTTCCATAGTTTTTTTGTGATCCACACAGCCACAGTCTTTAGTGTAGTCAATGAAGCAGAAGTAGATATTTTTCTGGAATTCTCTTACTTTTTCTATGATCCCACAGATGTTGGCAATTTGATCTCTGGTTTCTCTGCCTTTTCTAAATCCAACCTTTACATCTGGAAGTTCTTGGTACACATACTGTTGAAATCTAGCTTGAAGGATTTTGAGCATTACCTTGCTAGAATTTGAAATGAGCATAATTGTATGGTAGTTTGAGCATTCTTTGGCATTATCTTTCTTTAGGATTGGAATGAAAACTGACCTTTTCCAGTCCTGTGGCCACTGATGAGTTTTCCAAACTTGCTCATACATTGAGTGCAGCACTTTAACAGCATCATCTTTTATGGTTTTAAATAGCTATATATGGTTATGTAGAGAACTTTGATTGTTTGAAAATACTTTGGACTCATTATGATGGGTTTTGATCTTCCTTCTTAAAATGATACACACACATATTATATATGTACATACATATCCACATACCCACAAACATACATGCTCACAGACACAGGTATATATGATACTTTCTGACTTCCTCCCAGTCTAGGGTGAGCATAGAGTATTGCTCCAGTGGGATATTCTCCTCCTATACCTTTCATCTGGACCAGGACATTTAGGGTCACTTCATCTGACCCCAGGGCTTCCCAGGTAGCTAGGCAGTAAAGAATCTGCCTGCAAATGCAGGAGACATGGGTTCAATTCCTGGGTTGCAAAGATTCCCTGGAGGAGGAAATGGCAACCCACTCCAGTATTCTTGCCTGGGAAATCTCACAGGCAGAGGAGTCTGGATGGCTACAGTATTTGTGGTCGCAGAGCTAGACACTATTTAATGACTAAACTGCCGGGGACCAGCCCCGGCTGATCCAGGGTATTCGAAGGAGAGACGGCATAGGCGAGGATCAGGATACAATAGCTTCAATTAGATATTAATTAAAGATATAAAGAGTAATAGAATAAGGATAGCTCAGTAGGAAAATTCAGTGGAGAAAAGAGGCTGAGTAGCTTGGTTTACGCGGGGGACCAATAAAACTTCAAGACAAGAAGCTTGCACCACTTACGTAGGCCGCAGGCGTCCTTCCGTTCTCCCGAAGGAGAGGAGACACTGAGGCCTCCCCGGTCGGATCTTAGAAGCCCAGGCATAATTAGTAAGCATGGTGGGTTCCGCGCTCCAGATGGAGACTCAGCCAGAGTGAGAGAGCGACATGGGGAGACCAGTATTTCGAGAAACTGATCCCAATTCTTTATTTTCCATGGTCTACTTTTATACACTGAGATGTTATGCAAAAGTCACGTGGGGTCAGCAGTCCTGACTTTTATCAAAGTCAGGTGCTTCATACAAATGTATACAGAGGTCTTAGGGGTGTTACATCATCTTCTGGCCAGGGGGGCCTGCTGACAATTTACGACCCTCTCCTTGTGACAGCGGTCAGTCAATCAGGACACTTATTTCTCCAGGGCTGATTATTCTCAAAACAGACGCCACCCAAGTAAAGTTACATTCCTACAGGGTGAGGGTGTAGTGGGTTTTAGCTAAGGAAAGAATTTACTTAGCCTAAGGTCTAACGTGATTAATATCAAAGGTTAATACTTATTTCTTCTATATATTCATTAATGTGTGTAAGGGCAGGGGATGTGGAGACTTAGCAACAAACATTGGCTCAACAAATGAAAAACCCTTCACCAATACAATTTCTAATCAGCCCGTTATACTTATACTAATAGTTTTCTAACTTCTCTAAAGAACCCGTTTTTAGAGGGTTTAAAGCATCTTGTGCCTCTCACGGTTGGGAGGCTGTGAGCAATCACATGTGGCCGGACGAGCCTGTCAGGCAGGCTAGAGAACCTTCAGAGGAGTTTGTAGGTTAAAACACTCTTATCACGCCCAGGAATTATTATAAACTGGAGCTCTAAGTTAACTCCTTCTCCAAAAGAGGTGGTGGGGGACAGCCCCCCGTAAAGTCAGAGGTGTAGGTGAGCACAAAGTAGTAAAGTAGGCAGGCTCTGGTTATGGGGGTAGATGCTCGAGGAGTTCCAGGGGGACTCCTGAGGCTCGATCCCGCCTTTGCGTATTTCGAGCCTCCTTCCTCATGACCTTTGTCACGGGCGGAGTACCTCACTCTGGCCCCCAACATCTCCCCCTTTTTTATTTCTTAAAACAACCAGATGCAGCTCAGTCGCGAGCCTCTGAATGCTCTGCCGAAGAATTCTTACAATACAAGGAAGAGTGATTATGAGAAGTAGAATTAGAGACTAGGGATATTAGACAGAATATTTTTTCCAGAAATAAAGTTAGAGAAGGTGTGAAAAAAGTCATTAGCTGCTCCAGTGGCGGTAAAATCCAGTCGAGAGTGTTCCAAGGTCTGTATTTGATTATGAAGTTTCCCTAAGTCCAGGCCAATATCAGAACTGTTCCAAACACCTGAGATATGATTTTTAATCTTTTCCCATTCATAATCTGTCTCGTTTACCTTCAAAGATGTCACGCATATCCACCTGTAATCAGCGTGGCACGTCAAAACCATCTTCACCTTTAAAGCCTGTAACTCAATCCCAATATGCATAATTGCTTCTTCTAAGGCGTCTACTCTCATCTCTAATTTCCTATCTATAGCTTCCTGTGTTGCTAGAGTTAAAGAAACAATTTTAGACATGGTATCAACATATTGGGCAGTATGCACTTGTTGAGTCAATGATATTGCTGCCGCAGTAACAGAAGTAATTGTTGCTATCAAAGCTGATATTCCTAAGATAAGCAAGACCACAAACCGTCGCGATCGCATTAAATCCTGCAGTTGTTGTAACACAGTAAGACCATAGCTATCATATAGGCACCATAAGATAGGATGGGCATTGTTAACACCACAAAGGAGCAAACATTACATTGAGGGTTTAAATAAGATGAAAGCATACATTGTTCACAAGTCACTACGTTAGGTCCACCTGAATAATTCATGCCTACATTAAGTTTGTTGGAGTCATTAGTAAAAAGGAAAACATAAGGCAAGGGTGGATAAGCTAAAACAGAATAAGTAGAATTATTTTCTGGTTGGAGTTCACGCTGCAGCTGCCCTGTCAGTCTCGCCGGGATCTCGATGTTTATCTTGTCTCCCCTGCCGGTGGGCTCCTCTTTTGTGATCGAAGCAATGGGGGAACTGGATGTCTGGGGGTCTGCAACATGGAGAATCAACCTGTCCCGGATCTAAATTGGAGAATTTGCATCCTGTGGAAAAATACAAGCACATCCTCGACCGCTAGTTAATAATGGGTCAGGACCCTTCCATTGTCCTGAGAGCAGGTCCTTCCATTTGACCAACGGCTTTGTATTTGTTGTTCCGGGCACCAATGGCGAAGCATTGCAGTAGTTCCGGCCGAATCGGCATTTAAAATATTTATTACAAAAAGAGCAAGTTGCAAGATTTGATGGGGAGAGCTATACTTAAACTCCCCTTCTTTTAATTTTTGAATTTGAAGCTTTAATGTTTGATGTGCTCTTTCCACAATGGCTTGTCCCCGGGGATTATAAGGGATGCCTGTATTGTGTTTAATTTGAAACTGTAAACAAAATTCCTGAAAAGACTTAGAAATGTAAGCAGGAGCATTGTCAGTTTTCAGAGCTTTTGGTAGGCCCAAATATGAAAAACAAGTAAAGAGATGTTGTATAACACCTTTAACTGCCTCTCCGGTACGAGAAGTTGCAATAATAACATGAGAAAAGGTATCTACAGTTACATGAACAAAGAAAAGTTTTCCAAATGAAGAGATATGAGTTACATCCATTTACCAGAGTATGTTAGGTTTGAGACCACGAGGGTTAACTCCCGTAGGTAGACTATATTATAAACAGTGGGGCAGTGTAAGCAAGAGCGCACAATCTCCCTAGCAGTTTCTCTGGGAATTTGGAATTGATATCTTAAGGCAGTAGCATATTGATGATGAAGTGAGTGAGAGGCTCTGGCCTCCTCAATCACAGTAGCCACTGCATTTCTGGTTAACAAGTCAGCCAAGTCATTAAAGGCATTTAAAGGGCCAGGCAATCTGGAATGAGCCCGAATGTGTCCAATGAAAAATATTTTATTTCTTTTCCAAATTTGTTGCTGTAAATTACTTAACAAATGAAATATGGTAGTTTTATTTTCAGGCAAAACTGCAGTTTCAATGTGTGGAAACAACCTGACAATATACTGAGAATCAGAATAAAGGTTAAATTCTTCATCTGCAAACATAGCAAAAGCCTCTATGCTGTTTGAAGTTTCCCATGTTTCTAAAACCTTTTGGTGATTTTTAGTAACTATGGAGGCTTTACCGTCTGCTGACCCATCAGTAAAAACTATTTGAGCATTTGGAATAGGAGATTGTCAAACATTAGAAGACCACCAAGTTGTTCCTTATTATATGGAATTACAATTTCTGATGGCTCTTTAACCAAATAATTCAATGCTCCACTTTTTTCCTTTTAATATCAACGTAGCTATCAATCCTGGATAAGAAGCCGCTACCTTTTTAGCTTGGGCGGGGAGATGGACCCATTCTAGGGGGCCGTTTTGCCATAAAACCAATTTTTTGTCTGGCTACCCCAATTACACCTATGGGGGTTTTATGGTAAAAGAATTGTCAAGCAGTTGTCAATTTAATTTTTAAAATTTTTAAAATTTACATTTTAACAGCATAAATTTTGGGATATGTTAATTTAGGTCTAATGTTTAGTTTAAGTCTCTATATAAATTTAAATAATAAATGCATAATCTCCTTATCTCATTTTGGTATACAGATATATCTAAATGCAAAATGTATTTATATATGTATTTATACATGGCAACAAGTATAAACTTATTGACATAATCAATATACTTGAACTAATCTTTATAATTAATATGTTAATTAATATATATTACAGCAATACAACACGTACACAGCTAATACCAGCCAACACAAACCAATGTACTGCAATAATACATGTCACACATATACAATTATACAGTATATAGAACATATATCATCACAGCACATCAAACCATACCAATTAATATCAGCCACACACATTATACTACTGCAATATATATTTGATTATACAGTATATATATAATATGCATATATACTATACATATTAATTATATACAAATTAATTAAGTATAGATCTATAAATAGAATTAGGTATACCTCTATTATATTTTATTTATACCCATACCTAATTAGGCGAACTGCAATTAGGCAAATATATTTATATTATGTATTTATAATAATATATATAGTATTATTAATTGTACCGCCTGTTGATAACTAAGAAATTGAGAAAACCCTTCTCTGAGTATCTCCTATTTTAGATAGCACGTCCCTCTCCCATAGGGTAAAGGGGAGCGTAGGAACTACATAGGGTTGGAAAGTTCCACAGGTATCCTCAAACTGCCAATCTAACATTTTTGAACTTTTAACTACTGTGGGGGCTTGAGGGCAAATGAAACAAAATTTGACCCCTGAAATCTATCAGGGCAACTTGCCAATCATCACTATTTTGTAAAAGACTTGCAGTTGATCCTTATTGAATGGAATTACTATATTTGCTACTTCTTTTCTAAAAAGTTCCACACTTCCTTTTTCCTCCTTTTATAATTAATTGTGCCACCAAGCTGGGATAAGATAAAACTATTTTTCTTGGGGTCACTGGTAGATGGAACCAATGGGCCTTTTTGTCACAAGCATCCTGTAGGTGTATGTTTTGTGGCAAGAATAATTTAATCTCATCTTTTGGTAATATTAATCTTAATTAACTGATCTTTTAAAGTCTCATACACTTCAACAAGAGCTAACTCTGTCTCATTAGTCAACTTTCTCTTAGAACTGGAATTAGGATCAATTTTTAAGCAATCAAATAAAGGCTTTAAATCTGCAGTAGTCAGTTTTAAATGTGGGCATATCCAATTAATGTCCCCTAATAATTTTTGGAAATCATTTAAAGTTAGTAAACAATCTCTCCACAGCTTCAAAGGGGCATTATCAGTTTTTAAAACTTTTGGCACACCTAAATATGAGAAGCAAGTAAAGAGGTGTTGCACAACATGTTTATAAGCTTCTCCAGTTAGTTTTGTAAACCAAATCTGGTCTATAGCTTTTTAGATGACAAGTAACCATCTAATCTTTACTTGAATACGTCCAACAACAGGAAACTCACTACTCTTCAAGGTTTTAAACTCTCCCTCACCTTTTTTTTTTTTCCTACAGCATTCTCACCCCGCATATCACTTTCTCTAATCCCACCAACTCATTTTTAGTAGTATGTGTGGGCCAGGAACTGGGCCAGTCTTTTCCAGCAATGTTAAGAGACGTCTGTTCTTGTGTCTAATAGCCCTGACATTTTATTTTCTTGAATTAAAAGATCTTTTAAAGGCCTTGGAGCTGTAATTTCCTGCACCCAAAAGGCTAGATCACTAAATCCAAATGTTCTGTGGCTCCTAGCCTGAGAAGTCAAGGTTTTTCTTGTCTGATAATAAGGTAAAAAGCAAAAGCTGTGTTACTCTTTGACCTTTATTAATTTGCACAGTTTTAGTAGGCGGTGAGAACAAAACTTTAATTTCTCAATACAATCAGAATCTACTACACCATGCACCACCGAAATTTTCTTTTTCTTTTTATTCATTTATTTTTTCTTTTTCTTTCTTTCTTTCTTTTTTTTTTTTTAAGAAAGCGAGCTACGCCCTAGCACAAGTCCTACAATGCCCTCAGGTAGGGGGCCAGCCACTCCCGTTGGAATTGGAGTAACCTCGTCAAGGGTTAATATTGTTGCTAAATCCCCTTACCTTTTGGTTTTTCTCTTAGCCTGGGTGAGACCCCCCTGAGGGGGTTTTCTCCAAGGAGCACGCTCTGCATATTGTGTATGCAGTCTGTTTTAAAAGCTCCAGTGTTTAAAAAACTTTTTATCTTTTTCAGGCTTAGGCAACACTTTGAGAGGCTTTGGGGGCAAAGTGGGGAACTCTTGGGCCCTGGAAGGCGCAAACGGAGGCGGCGGCTATCGCCCCAAATCAGAAAGTGGTGGATAAGTTTTTTTAAAAGTTTGCGCAGAGTGGGAGGTAGCTCGCCAGGGCGTCTGGCCACAGTGTCCTGTAAGTCCTCTCCTCTCCTCTGCTGATTTTTTCTTACTTCTTCTCTTTAAATCTTTCTCAAGTTTTCTTTCCCTCACTCTTTTTTCCTTCCTTTTCTCTTTTCTTTTACTTTCTATCATTTCCTTTTTGTTTCCCTCTTTCATTCTCCCTTCTTCCTTCTTACTACCTTCTCTTTCTTTAGTTTCGTTTCCTTTACCCTCTTTCTCTCTAACTTTTTCTTTCCTCCTCCCTCTCTTTCTCTCTGTATTTCTATTTCTAACTTCCTTTTTTTTTTTCTTTTTCTATCTTGCTGCATTCCCTGATTCCTTCCTCCTCCGATCCTCTCTCCTTTTCACTCTTTAGTTCTTTTTCTATCTTTAGATCTTTCTCTATATTCTTTCCTTTTTTCTTTTTCACTTTTTCCTTTTTTCTTTTTATTTTTCTCTCTCTCTTTTTTTTTTTTGCTTGGGTGAAGCCCCCCTGAGGGGGTTTTTCTGCAAGGAGTAGGCTCTGTATATTGTGTATTTTTTAAAAGCTCCTTTCTTTAAAAATAAAACTTTTTAATCTTTTTCAACCTTAGGCAATGCTCTGGGAGGCTTTGGATGTAAACTGGGGAATTTTTAGGCCCTGGGAGGTGCAAGCGGAGGTGGAGTAGTCGCCTTAAATCAGAAATTGTTGGATAAATTTTTAAAGGTTTGTATAGAGGGAGAGGGGGCTCGCCAGGGCGCCCGGCCGCAGCGTCCTGTAAGCCCTCTCACTCCTCGGGAGGTAGAGCACAGTGTCCCTCCTCTTCCTTGTCAATGGCAGAAAATATGATCTGCGCAGAAGGTGGAGACCCACTACCATCCACCGCTATAGCCTCTCCCATAGGTCATCCCACAGCCTCATGACGAGGGTCCAGAACATTTTTAATCATATTTATAGGATAAGTGTTTAGTTGTTTTTTTCACCTTCACCCAAGTATCTAAATTAACAGTAGCTTTAACAGTTTCAAGATTACTTGTATAAAGAGTTGCCATTCTTAGTTTCAGTGTTATCCATGTCAGAAAGTTAAACATAATAGAAGATAAAGCTTTTAGCTTTCAAAAGATCAGGCTTTTCTTTGGCCTTTTAACTTCAGAAACCATTTTTTCTCTCTAACTTGAACTCTTTAACACTTTCAACACTTCCCACTCCTCTCGCCCTGTCTATCCTACAGGGGGGTCCGCGGCACCCTTGAGTGGGGTCCTAGCCGTCCCGAACATTGGAAGAACAATAGGGCTGATGGCTCAGATTGTTCCGGGGGGAGGAACAGTAGGCTGATGGCTCAAACTGTTCCGAGGGAGGAGCAGTAGGGCTGGTGACCCAAACTGCTCCGTGGGGGAACAAGAGGGCTGCTGACCCAGTTGTTCCGAGAACGGGGAGCAATAGAGCTGATGGCTCTGATTGCTTTGGGGAGCTTACCTTCGAAAGTCCCTGTCTCGGGCGCCACCTGCCGGGGACCAGCCCCGGCTGATCCAGGGTATTCGAAGGAGAGACGGCATAGGCGAGGATCAGGATACAATAGCTTCAATTAGATATTAATTAAAGATATAAAGAGTAATAGAATAAGGATAGCTCAGTAGGAAAATTCAGTGGAGAAAAGAGGCTGAGTAGCTTGGTTTACGCGGGGGACCAATAAAACTTCAAGACAAGAAGCTTGCACCACTTACGTAGGCCGCAGGCGTCCTTCCGTTCTCCCGAAGGAGAGGAGACACTGAGGCCTCCCCGGTCGGATCTTAGAAGCCCAGGCATAATTAGTAAGCATGGTGGGTTCCGCGCTCCAGATGGAGACTCAGCCAGAGTGAGAGAGCGACATGGGGAGACCAGTATTTCGAGAAACTGATCCCAATTCTTTATTTTCCATGGTCTACTTTTATACACTGAGATGTTATGCAAAAGTCACGTGGGGTCAGCAGTCCTGACTTTTATCAAAGTCAGGTGCTTCATACAAATGTATACAGAGGTCTTAGGGGTGTTACATCATCTTCTGGCCAGGGGGGCCTGCTGACAATTTACGACCCTCTCCTTGTGACAGCGGTCAGTCAATCAGGACACTTATTTCTCCAGGGCTGATTATTCTCAAAACAGACGCCACCCAAGTAAAGTTACATTCCTACAGGGTGAGGGTGTAGTGGGTTTTAGCTAAGGAAAGAATTTACTTAGCCTAAGGTCTAACGTGATTAATATCAAAGGTTAATACTTATTTCTTCTATATATTCATTAATGTGTGTAAGGGCAGGGGATGTGGAGACTTAGCAACAAACATTGGCTCAACAAATGAAAAACCCTTCACCAATACAATTTCTAATCAGCCCGTTATACTTATACTAATAGTTTTCTAACTTCTCTAAAGAACCCGTTTTTAGAGGGTTTAAAGCATCTTGTGCCTCTCACGGTTGGGAGGCTGTGAGCAATCACATGTGGCCGGACGAGCCTGTCAGGCAGGCTAGAGAACCTTCAGAGGAGTTTGTAGGTTAAAACACTCTTATCACGCCCAGGAATTATTATAAACTGGAGCTCTAAGTTAACTCCTTCTCCAAAAGAGGTGGTGGGGGACAGCCCCCCGTAAAGTCAGAGGTGTAGGTGAGCACAAAGTAGTAAAGTAGGCAGGCTCTGGTTATGGGGGTAGATGCTCGAGGAGTTCCAGGGGGACTCCTGAGGCTCGATCCCGCCTTTGCGTATTTCGAGCCTCCTTCCTCATGACCTTTGTCACGGGCGGAGTACCTCACTCTGGCCCCCAACACTAAACAACATCTTATTCAAGTATATTATTATCCTAGGGCTGTCAGAGCAAAGAAGTACCACAAACCAAGTGACTTAAAACAACAGAAATTAAAAAAACAAAACAAAACAGAAATTACTGTCTCTCAATTCAGGAAGCTGAAAGTCAAAATGAAGGTGTAGGCATGGCCATATAAGGAAAAATCCTTCCTTCCCTCCCTCTAGTTTCTGGTGGTTTGCTGGCAGTCTTTGGTGTTCCTTGGCTTGCAGCTGTGTAACTTCAGTCTTACATGATGTTCACCCTGTGTGTCTCTGTGTCTTCACATTGCCTTCTTCTTATAAGAACTTCCCTGATGGCTCAGAGAGTAAAGAATCTTCCGGCAATTCAAGAGACCTGAGTTCGATCCCTTGGTCGGGAAGATCCACTGGAGAAGGGAATGGCTACTACCCACTCCAGTATTCCTGCCTGGAGAATCCCCAAGGACTGAAGAGCCTGGGTGGCTACATTCCATAGGATCACAAAAAGTTGGACATGACTGAGTGACACACACACACACACACACACACACACACACAGGTGCTGGCTTAGGGACTCCTGGGATCCAGTATGACATCATGCTAACTAATTACATCTGCAATGATCTTCTTTTTGAGTATGGTCATGTTCTTAGGCAGAGGGGGTTAGGACTCCAACATAGATATTTTCTGGGAGGAGGAAAGTCACAATTCAACTCATAACACCCAGCCTGGGCCAGGATATAGGAGGAGACCTGCCAGGCTTGGGGATTCTGCTCACATAGTTCTAAGATGGCCATGCCTAAATCTTCTAGGGCTTCCAGGCCCACAGCTCCTCTGGGGCTTTATCCTCTGAGCTTTGTGTAATTCCAGGAAAGAAATTGTCTTCAGTAGTAGGTACTTTCTCAGGGAGCTCTCAATTCATTTTTCTCTGAGCAATATTTTTTCCTGCTCACTGAGTGAATATCTTTGCCCCAGGTGGCCAGGCTTTTTCATTACTTGGAAAATCCCTCAAACTCCAAATCAAAAAGAACCACAAGTTAACCATATTTCTAGCTATTTTTTTTCCACATAAGCACACACACAAAGAAGCGTTAGGGAATAAAGCTGAATGTCATGTTGGACTGACAGTTTTCCGCACTGATTGATTTCAATGCTCACTGATGCTGGAAGATAGTCAGACTGGGCACTGGTACCAGAAACCTGGTTTCATCTCCTCTGGTTCCTTCTTGCTGTGCTGCCGAACTTGGTCTTCCTGCCCTGTGTTTGGCTGATTCAAGCATCTGGTATCAAATGTGTGTTAGCTGCTCAGTCCAGTCCGATTCTTTGTCAGCCCATGCACAGTAGCCCAGCTGGCTCCTGTGTCCATAGAATTCTCCAGGCAAGAAGACTGGAGTGGATTGCTGTTTCCTTCTCCAGGGGATCTTCCTGACCTAGGGATCAAATCCAGGTCTCCTGCATTGTGGGCAGATTCTTTGTCATCTGAACCACCAGGGAAGCCTGATTTCAAGTGCCCTTCACTGAATATGAAAGAAGGGTCCTGGGGAGCTGTGACTACAGTCATCCCTTGTCATCCTTGGGGAATTGGTTCCCGGAGCTCCCACAGATTCCAAAATATGAGGATACTCAAGTTCCTTATATAAAGGGGTGGAGAACAGTAGAGCCTGCATATCCATGAATTCCTCACCCAGGATCCATCCACGGTTGATTGACTTCCAGATATGGAGACCCTGGAATCAAGATATCAACTATACTTGGAAAGGAAGTGGTATTATTGGCTCCCTGTTCACATGACAAGTAGTTCTGGACACAGCAAAGGCTGCTAAGAAATAGGGCTTGGAAGGGTCAGGCATGGTATATAATATTTGATAGCACTTTCAACCACTTTAAAACCTGTTTCTAGATATCGCCTCATATTCTGTACCTTCTGTCTGTCTGTCTACTGGTTTCTGCTGTGCCTAAGCTTCCTCCCATTTTGAGACCAATTTTCTCTTTTCTCTGAGGAATCAGCTTCCACTCCCAGTCTCAGACTGTCTACTTTTCTTGACATTGTGTTTCATCCTTGACCTTTTGTGTCAGTCTTCTGTCCCTGGAAACTATTGAATCGCACTGTGACACTCCTGTTTCGAGTGACAGGAAAGAGTGTTGGATTTTAGTGAGAATTAGTAGTTCCCAGCTTGGTCCATATATAAGGAATTCTATATTTTCAGAAAAATTTGCTCACTTTCACAGAAGGGGCAAATTTTTCTGAAAATTAGGCACTAATTTATTTACAAATGATGTGGCACATATGAAGCTTCTGCAGTAGTGTCCTGACTCCTTGGGGGCCCTGAACGAAGGATTGGGAGTCATAGGTGCAAAGACCCATATGTTTCTTTCTTCAGAGGCCAGTTACTGTCTGGCCTTCCCCTGCATCAGTGTGACACCTGAAAAGCATGGATAAAAAAGTTCATTTATTCACCTAGGCATTCATCCTTTGATCAAACTTTTAACAAGTAATTTACTGCATGTTATTGAAATAAATGCTGGGGGTATAAAGAGGATACAGTATAGTCCCTACTGCCAGGGAGCTGAGATTCTGCTCAGGGAAATTGGTGCAAAAACCTTAAACTCATTTCAAATGTATATCAGTAATTATAGTTGGAGTCAAATTTTGTGGCAGATCAAAAGGACACATAACACACAGTAGCCCAGACATCCTCAGTTTGAATCATGGCTCCTCACTCAGCTCTCCTGCCTGAGGCTGCTTCTGTAACGTCTCTGAGCCTCAGTTTCCAAATATGTAACATTTGGATGTCAGTGGACTCAAGAGTTATGGAGTCTCCAAGCTGACCAGCTTTGGAAATCATAATTAAGAAAAATAATACCAAATTATGAATATAAAATGAGGTGTAAGAGTGAATGTTTATTTAAAATGAGAAATCTTAACTTATACATTTAAAAAATTTTAAAAAGCTGACAAATGCCATCAGTACCATGAAATTCAAAAATATGCAATCTTATTACTATTAATAATATGCATCTGCCTAGGTATATCTCTGTAATAAGTATTTTTGCATATATTTTAGCTGCATATTTTTAATCATTTCTTTATATGACAATAATTTTATAATGTTTTCCAAAGTTAGAAAAAGATCACATCTTTCTTACAGCATGTTGGTTAAATTTAAAAATTATGTATTTATTGATATTTTAGAAGTTCTTTTTTAGTTTCACAATTCGTTCTTGCTAATATAAAATATCTGCATTTCTTTCTCACATGTAACTTGCTCTTATGGCACTTTCTGGAGTAAATCCAACCCTTTGATTCTTCTAGGAGAGGTCTGGAAGGCCATGTCCAGTAGCTGGGGAAATTGGAGCAGAAGCTGGTCTCCTTTGCCACCACTGATCCCTCCCTGCCTTAGTCTGTTAGGGCTGATGCAACAAAGTACCAGACTGGGTGCCTTATAAGCTATAGAAATGTATTTCTCAAAGTTCTGGCAGTTGGAAGTCTGAGATCATGTGTCAGCATGGTTGGGTTCTGGGGAGGGCTCTCTTTGGGCCTACAGACTGCTGACTCCTCATTTCCACCTCTATCCTCATATGGTGGAAAGAGAGCCAGCCAACTCTCTGGTCTCTTCTTAAAGGGCACTAACCCCATTCACAAGGGCTCCACCCCTATTACCCAGGGGCCTTACTTCTAAATATCATCGCATTGAATGTTAGGATTTCAGCATATACATTTCAGGCAACACAAATATTCAGTCCATTGCATTTTGAAATTCATAGATCTTGGGATATGTTGCAAACTGGGCCATGGACTCTGGGTCCTAGTGGCTCTCAGCAGAAAAGTGAAAGTGAAAGTTGCCCAGTCATGTCTGACTCTTTGCAACCCCATGGACTATACAGTCCATGGAATTCTCCAGGCCAGAATACTGGAATGGTAAACTTTCCCTTCTCCAGGGGATCTTCCCAACCAAGGGATAGAACCGGGGACTCCTGCATTGCAGGCAGATTCTTTAACCAGCTGAGCCACTAAGGAAGCCCAAGAATACTGGAGTGGGTAGCGTATCCCTTCTCCAGAGGATCTTCCTGACCCAGGAATTGAACCAGGGTCTCTTGCACTGCAGGTGGATTCTTTACCACTGAGCTATCAGGGAAGCCCTTTCAGCAGAAGCAGAGAAGCATTTGTTTTCAAAGGACAAAGGCAGTATCTACATTATCTCAAAATAAGAGGTTTTTAGCACAGATTAAATGAAGCTACCTCTAATTTTAAAATTTTCAGTTGAGGCATTAGTGGGAGTTTTTAAATATCAAGAAACAGAAACCCACTCAGATAAGTTAAATTTAAAAGGAGGCATATTAAAAGGCAACAACAAATAGAGGCAAAGAAACAGCTAGATGTGAGGGGTGATGCAGTTTCTGGAGATGACAGTGGGATGGGGTAGCTGCAAGAGCAGAAGAAAGGCTGGTTGTAGACAAGGAAGGGAAGAAATCAAAAGCCCGGTGTTGAAGTCATGGAAGTGGTTTGTGGAGAAGGCAAGTGTAAGTAGGGAGATGACATCAGTGGCAGAAGGATGTCATCAGATCACTGAGGCAGGACTGAGGTAGAAGGGGGTCAGATAAGCAGACAGGATGCCTAAGAGGAGCAGGGGATCTTACAGGAGGGAAAGAGCACCAGGTGTAACGATCTGAAAGCAGCAATAGGGACCAGGAAGACACACTGTCTCTCTTCTAACCCTCAGGAACAGGAGGATTAAAGAAAAACCGAGAAGGATGCTTGGAAAGCAGTGATCCTGGGGACAGCTCAGTCCAGCAAGAAGGTGAAGGGAGCAAACAGAGAACTAGTGAGCGTAAGGATCTTTGTTGATCACAGGTGGACTATCCCCCAGGGCATGGTGGAAGTGAGAGAGAGGAAAAGAGTGGGAGGTTGAGCCTAGTTAGAGAAAATACAGAGCAGTAAAGGGGAGGAGAGTCTGGTGACAGTGGGTGATCAACCAGGGTTGTACTTCTAGGAGAGACTGAAGTAGGAGAGCAAGCCTCATGGATGATCTGGATGCTCTCCTTGGGGAGGTTTGGTGCTGGGACCTAGCTCTGAGATCCAGAATTCTTTCTCCAATTGTGGTGGGTTCCACAATGCGGCTTGTAAAGCTACAGCTACTGACAAGGGGCAGGCCGCTGGGGACACAGACAAGTGAGGGCAGCAAAACCAAACAGCTTTGTCCTAGAAGCTTCTATGTGCTTCCTTATAGTTATTTATCCTCCTAAGAAGGTTTTTATTCCCGTTTTAAAGAAGCTGAAACTACAGCTCAGACAAGCTAAAAGACATAGCCAAGATGAGCCAGTAAGGATGGAGAGAACATTTTAAACCCCCGTCTTTGCAAAGTCCCAGCCTGAGTTTTTTCTATATTCACACCATCATGGGCACTGTCCCTACTGCAGTAGGAACAAGAGAGATGCAGTGGCTTCCTCTGAGTCTGGCTGGGAAAGATTCGCTCATTTCTTGGCTGTCATTCCCATGAGACTTTGAGCTTCTTGATGGCAGAGACGGCCATCTTGTGCCTCTGGTTGCTGGCACAGTGCCTGAACACTTTGCAGGTGTTCAATGATATTAATGAGGGAAGAAATGAATGAATTACTTTATGTCAGTCCTTTTCTCTTTTTCCCCTCCTCTTTTTCTTCTCTTCCCTTCTTTCCTTCTTCAGTAGCGGGTCGGTTGACTCAAGGGCAGCATAATGGCCCACAGCTGTGATTTCTAAGACTTTGTCTTAAAGTTTCTGATCGAATTGCTTAATCTACCTGAGATACCCTTAACAATACAAGAAAAAACCATATTTCTATTCTCTGCACTGTGGCATGGAATACTCAATTATTATTAATAGAATATTAATTACTGAACCTAAAAAGTGCAGTGTGTATGTGTATGTAAGTGTGCACAGGTTCATTTGTGTAAATTATGAGTGCAAGGTCTAAATGTATCACTTTATCCTATGGCTCCAGAATGGATGACTCCATCATTAACAAATGGGTTTCTGTAAGGATTATTAATATAAATATCCTTCAGTCCTGTGTGCTTTCGTGTTTGTACACTAATGCCCCTCCCACATGCATTTTATTTGGGACAGTATTGAATACTCTTTCACACTTGTGTGCACATCCTCTTAAACCTTAAGGTGGCAGCAACAATCAAATAGTATTTATAGAAAATTAACTAAAGGGTGAGGAAGTGAGGGGAAAAGGAAAACGAATTCTTTCTGAAATGTTCTATAATCCTCCATTTTCTACTCAGCAGAATTTTATTCATAGCAAGATTATTTATTATTAAGAGCTTATTACAGCCCAGACTGTGTGTGTCAGTAGATTAGGATGTGAAGGAAGATTAGTTTCTCTCAGTGGGTGACTGGAAATAAGTTCCTTATCTGGTCATTAAAATCAGTTGTTCATGTTTTTTTGTCATGATTATTAATTCTGCCAGTGGCTTTTGCATGTCAATTACAATTTGGTGCCTGATCTACAACATTAGGATTCAGTTGTTCAACACCACTTTTATACTAACAAGGCAGTCGTGGATATATATGGGTGTGATGGTTTCCAAAATTCTCGTCTTGGCAGTGCCCAATACTTATTTTAAAATAAATATTTAAAAATTCTAAGTAATTTTTTTTTAGATTTTCAGTTTTAAATTGAAGTATAGTTGCTATACAACTATATGTTACAGGCATATAATATAGTGATTCACAATTTTGTTAATTTTAAAAGTTTTATACTGCAGGATAGCTGATTAACAATAGGCAGCAAAGGGACTCAGCCACAGGTAAGCATATGTCCATTCTTCCCCAAACTCCACTCCCATCCAGACTGCCACATAACATTGAGCAGACTTCCCTGTGTTATACAGGAAGTCTTTGTTAGTAATTCATTTTAAATATAGCAGTGTGTACATATAATGCTATATGTTACCAGGGATTCCCTGGTGGCTCAGATAGTAAAGATTCTGCCTGCAATGTGGGAGACATGAGTTTGACCCCTGGGTTGGAAAGATCCCCTGGAGAAGAAAATGGCAACCCCCTCCAGTATTCTTGCTTGGAAAAATCGCATTGATGGAGGAGTCTGGCAGGCTGCATGTACATATAATACTATATGTTACAGATGTATAATATAGTGATTCAAAACTTTTGTATTCCATTTATAAAGACTCTTGAGAGTCCCATGGAAAGCAAGGAGATCAGACCAATCTTTAAGAAAATCCACTCTGAATACTCTCTGGAAGATCTGATGCTGAAGCTCCAATACTTTGGCCACCTGATGTGAACAGCTGACTCACTGGAAAAGACCCTGATGCAGAAGGAAAGATTGAAGGCAGAAGGAGAAGAGGGCGGCATAGGAAGAGATGGTTGGATGGCATCCCCAACTCAATGGACATGAACTTGGGCGAACTCCAGGAGAGGGTAAAGGACAGGGTAGACTTGCATGCTGCCGTCCACGGGGTCACGAAAAGTCGGACACCACTTGGTCACTGAACAACAACCACCACTCCATTTATAATTATTATAAAATATTGGCTATATTCTCCGTGTTGTACAAAATGTACTGATAGCTTACTTTAGATCTTACAATTTGTACCTCTTCATCTCCTGCCTCTTTATTACCCCTCTGCCCCCAGTGGAACCCGGTTTGTTCTCTGCATTGTGAGCCTGCTTCCTTTTTGTTATATTCACTAGTTTGTTGTAATTTTTAGGTTCCACATTTAAGTGATTCACACATTATTTGTCTTTGATTTATTTCCCTTAGCATATAGATTTTTCATGTCTATTAATTCAAAATATATGTGAACACTGTCTTTGCTGAGAACCGTATGTAGTTGGGAAATCTAATTTCTAACTGTAATCATTCTAATAACTTTGAAAGAATAATCGTAATGACAAAGAATATTGCACTCTAAGGAGTTCTTCCTTCCTCTGTCAAGCATTCAAAGAAAATACTTCAAGAAAATATTGATAGCTGGTGAATTTAGTTACAAATCAGTGAGAAAAACAGTTTGTAGTCTTGTGAAGATGTCTATGTGCCAATTTGGAAAAGTGTCAAGGTATATTATTAAGCTAGAAAAAGGTGAAAATACTGTATTTAGTAGTCCCACCTGTAAGTAAAATAAATATACAAAATACATGCTGTTTTATCATGTTTCTATTTCCTTTTCCTCTTTTTTAATAGAGGTCAAAAGAAAGTGTTAGTGTATGACTCTGGAGAGTTGGACAAAGGATGTACAAGGCAAACTTTTGTTTTTGTACTTTTCAGTTCGCTCTGTTCACTTTTTTGCCATATGCACATCTTAAACAGAAGAGGCAATTTAATTTGTAGCCTAAAGGATTGATCACACTGAGTGGTGCTGAGGAGGCAGGCTCAAGTGACTTAAAAGCCAACAGAAGTCTAGTAGCTGTTTGAAGCAGTTTAGTTGTGGACTTTGGTTATATCACTGTGAAGTGGCATCTTCAGCTCTAAAAATTCTTAGTAATTTTGAGACTTTTTAGAAATAATATTATTGATAAATAAAATATGAGCAGATGCTATTTATTGCCTACTATATCCCTAATAGTCTCGAGCTACCTGTGTTTTACCTGTGTTGCCTGTTTTTATTTTAATTAATCAACTATTTTTAGGAGTAGTTTTAGGTTCACAGCAAAACTGAGCAGAAATTACAGACAGTTCCCACACACCCTCTATACCCCCAGACACTAACAACTTCCCACATTTTTGACATTCCTCAGAGCAGCGGCACATTTGTTGCAATCCATGAACCTACACTGACCTGTCCTTATTACCCAAAGTCTGTAGTTTACATTAGGATTCGCTTGTTGTTCAGTTACTAAATCATGTCTGACTCTTTGCAACCCCATGGACTACAGCACGCCATGTTCCTCTGTCCTCCACTATCTTTTGCAGTTTGCTCAAACTCATGTCCCTTGAGTTGGTGATGCTATCTAACCATCTCATCCTCTGCTGCCCCCTTCTCTTTTTGCCTTCAATCTTTCCCAGCCTTAGGGTCTTTTCCAATGAGTTGGCTCTTCACAGTGGCCAAAGTATTTGATTGTACATGCTATGGGCTTGGACAAATGTTCTATGGTGTGTATCTACCATTGTAATATCATACTGAATAGTTCTGCTGCTCTAAACCCCTCTGAGCTCTGCCCGTACATCCTATTCCCTGACTTCTGGCAATCACTGGTCTTTTAACTGCCTCCACAGTCTAACAGATTGTGTGCACTTACCATATACAAGCATTTTATAAATAATAATTCACGTGTCTTAATAATAATCTTGTGAGGCAAGAAGTACTATTACACCTATTTTACAAGTAAGAAAACTGAGCCCCAGTGACACTGAATAACTTGTCCAAGGACATAAAGGTCACAAATACTTTTTTCCCTTGACTATCAAACTTATGCTGAAATCGTAAATGGTGACCACATTCTGGGTTTCCCAGTTGGCGCTAGTGGTAAAGAACCCACCTCCCAATGCAGGAGACATAAGAGACACAGGTTCCATCCCTGGGTCAGGAAGATCCCCTGGAGGAGGGCAAGACAACCCACTCCAGTATTCTTGCCTGGAGAGTCCCATGGACAGGGGAGCCTGGCAGGCTACAGTCCATAGGGTCGCAAAGAGTCAGACACGATTGAAGTAATAACACACATGCACGCATGCATGACCATATTCTAGTTTCATGTAGACAACTGATTTTTTAATCAGCATTCCCAAGGCAGAGAAGCCTTCTTGGACCTAAGCATCTGCTTCTGCTGTCCAAGCTCAGCATGGACCAATCAGCACCTTTTTCCCTCTGTGGCATCAGAATATGTCCCGAGAACATGGACACCTTGTGTTGTCAGAGGTTCCATAGCTGAAGTGGAAATACCGCCAAATCCAAATCGTTAACAGCTTCTGCTGTCTGTCATGTCAATGAGGTGCTTTTCACAGTTAAAGTCACACCACATGCCTCTTAGGCTCCTAAACTCACTAGGACTGCAGACCTTGCAGCAGTTCGCATACCCTACACAAACATTATCTCATTGGCTCGCTCCAGACTCGGATATGGAAAATAACCAAAAAGATATTAAAAAGGAATGGCTCAGGGAAAGCACAGCTATATTTTGTAAAGAGCTATTCCAGCTGGCTTTGTGGCTCTTGTGTTTAATTTCAAGGAGAGGATGAGTGAACATCTGGAATACATATGTCTTACTAAAGGACTTTAGTTGCATTGTGATACTTTTTTGCACTGCTCATTTATAATTTTTCAACTTGACCTTCCTGTCATTTGGTACTTGGCTTTTCATATATAGTGAAGCCCTCTGTAGCTGAGGATTTAGTAACACTTAGGTGTAGTCTGTGGGATTCCAGAGTCTGACACAACTGAGCACAGGTGTAGAGACTAATTATTGGGGAAAGTAGATGGCACATCATTTGGGAGCAAGCAATTATGGTTGGTCCCAGTTTATTTTCCTCTCTGTATTTGCTCAGCCCCGTCTCTTGCCTGGGTCTTGGCTATTTGTCAAATAGAGGGCCCTGGCCATCACTGCTGTAGTTTCCTCATCTTCTAGCAGCGCTGGATATCTTAGAGGTGAGAACCAGGCCCCGGCACAATCTCTGCCATGGCAGGGGTCACGTCAACTTTGACACCTTGAACAAATTGACTGGGCCCCAGCAGATAGCAGTGCCTTCCACCACTTCTGGTCTCAGATAAAACCTCAGATGTTGGGGCAAGAGAACCGGCCTAGAGCCGTCTGTTTACACAACCTGACAATGTGGGGCAAGCTTTGACAGGAACAAGCTGGCAGACAGAGTCTGTGCCCTGCACCCCGCTTCAGGCTGTTTCCACATGCAGTGATTCCACCCAGACTCTCCAGAGATGCCCCACATGGCTGAGAAGCTGGCTGGGGTTTCCTGGTGAAACCAGCTTAGCCATGTGCTTCCTTGTCATTGGTCATTGATTTCCTATGTTTCTGCCTCACTTGCTAGTTTCCTCACACTTGCTGCTCTTAGATTGATCCTCCTGGTAAGGCATTCACATATAGCTTTAGTCTATTGTTTTCTAATTTTGTAGAGAATTTGGCCCAGATTAGGATGGTAAGAGCCCCACTCCAGTACTCTTGCCTGGAAAATCCCATGGATGGAGGAGCCTGGTGGGCTGCAGTCCATGAGGTCGCTAAGAGTCGGGCACGACTGAGCGACTTCAAGTGATTTCACTTGTCACTTTCATGCATTGGAGAAGGAAATGGCAACCCACTCCAGTGTTCTTGCCTGGAGAATCCCAGGGATGGGGGAGCCTGGTGGGCTGCCGTCTATGGGGTCGCACAGAGTCGGACATGGCTGAAGCGACTTAGCAGCAGCAGCAGCAGGATGGTAAGAGGGACTCTCTTCTCAGCTTATCAATTATGATGGTGGTAAATACTAAATATACAGGAAATTAAAGAGGATAGTTTAAGATCAATAGGAAGGATACCACAAAGTGAATGGGGGAAGGTAGTTCCTTTTGAGAAAAATGGGGTAGGGTAGATTTACAGGAACAAAAAACTTTGTCACAGTTTTTCTGGGGGGGCGGTTAGGGAGGGGGAAAAAGATTATTCTAGACAGTGTAATTAATAGTTCTTAATATAACAGAAAAATACAAAAATGTCATCACCTTAACAAAATGTAGATTTTTTTTCCTTTCAAAGTTGTGTATGGTTTTTGTGGTCCTTATCCATCTGGTAGGTATGCAGTCTGGAGTACTTGGCCCTAAGATTTCTGGGGCTGGGGCAGAGCACTGGAGCTGGAGTTAGAGGTAAAACAAGATCAGGAGAACAAGATGGGAAGAGCGAGCTGACAGTGAGAGAAACACATGGACTCTTAACTGGCTTAGCCCAGAAGTAACACATGTCCCTTCTCCTTATAGTTCATGGACCAGAACTAATCATATTGCCACAGCCTAACTGTCAGGGAGGCTGGTAAATGTAGGGGAACAAATAGATTTTTGTTTTGCACAGACTGTCCCACGTCAAGTTTTATCAAGAGAAATTAACAGAGAGAGACCAGATGGGACAGAACAACGCAAGGAAGATCTTCAAAAAATGTCAAAGTGGGGGTGAAGAGGTGGACTCCAAATGTCTATTTGGAAATAGAGGACACAAAGAGGGAAGGAAAAGACTTCTAAAGGAGGATTAGGTAAATGCTTAGATCAGAGCTGAGAGAAAGGACGGATCTTTGGCACTAACTTCTGACAGTTTAGAGGATGAAGCCACAGAGGAGGCAGTTCTGCCACTTCCCAGTAGAAGGCATCAATCAGTCAAGCTGGCCACAAAATCAGATGGGACAAGGTGTGATACAATACTCCTTAAAAATAATGTTGAATGATTCACTCACTGATCCACTTACTGTGGTCAGCATGAAACAGTGAACATGAGATGATACCCAGTTCCTCAAGGACATCTAGCCCCCATTTCTATGAGCCTCTCAAGTTTAGCTCTGAATTTCAAAGGTAGTACAGGTAGTTCCCATATTCCCTTTACCAGCTTGCTCTGATGTTAAACATCTACATAACCATGGTACATTCATCAAAACTGAGAAATGAACATTGGAATAATCCATCAGCTAAGCTACAGATTTTATTCTGATGTCATCAGTTTTCCTACAGACGTGCTATTTCTATTCCAAGATCCTTTCTAGGATATTTAGTTCTTCTGTCTCCTTGGTTTCCTACTGTCTCTGATGCTTCCTCAGTCCTTCCTTGTTTTTCATGAGCTTGACTCTATTGAAGAATACTGGTCAGGTATTTTGTAGAACATACCCTTGACAGCTTACAGTGAGTGAATGGTGTCAGATTCATGATCTCCAAAAAAGAAGATTTAGCTTCGGGATCACGGACCAGGCTTGATCACTCAAGAGCTTTTGTGTAGCAGTGTTTTATCCAAGTATGAAAATGGACAGAGGAAGCTTCTGACACAGACATCAGAAGGGGGGATGGAGAATGCCCTCCTCGCTAGTCTCAGCAAGGGAATTATATACTTTTTAAATTGGTTATTACAATAAATCAAAAGAATTTCTCAAGGTTGTAAAGATCTTACCAGACCCACTCCCACAACATACATTTTAAGATGACACGATTGGTCAGAAGATTTTGAAGGAGAAACTGTCCTCAAGCAGGATACACTGTTGTTATATAATCCTTAGTGTAGAGTTTAAACTGAGTTGCTGTGTAATCCTCAATTCTGGGCTTAAAGAAAAAAAAAATGTTTTATGTGCCTTAGACTAAAGAATGTAGAGAAAAAAAATGACATTTGTCCTTTCCTCCTCCTTGAAAGCTGTAGACCTCTCTCTCCTCTGGGACCCCGGGCTTCTTGTCAACCTGCCTAGGAAGTGACTCTGTTACCCTCAATGTGGTTTTGTCTGATGTTTTCTTCATGATCACACTGGGGTTATGGGATCTGGCAACAATATCACAGGGACCATGTACCTTTTTCAACCCATGACATCAGAGGATACATGATATCAACATGGCTCATGAAGTCACTTCGTTAAAGTGTATGCCAGGTTTCTCTATTTTAAAGTTACCATTTTTTCCCTTCCCATACTCCATTCATTTCAAGGAATCACTAAGTGCACTAAGGGATTTCACACTCAGGGGATGGGAAATTAAGCTCTACATTATGGAAGGAAGATTATCAAATTGTGGACATATGTTAAACCACTGATAATAAATAAGTATTTAGGGAGAGGTACTTTTAAGCCACGGAAATATCCTATTTATCTTTAAAGTTTCTCATCCATTCAAAAATTTTGTGTGCAGCAGTTATCATTGTGGTGTTCTAATGGTGATTGTCTACATCTCTGATTTATATCTATCATTTAGAATGATACTGTTTAAAAGTTATCTATTCATATTGGTTCAATCAGCGTCTCATGTATTTAATTTATTTTATTGACAAAACTAAGAGATGCTTTAATGAGGAGTACTGTCTGCTAACTTAACACTACATGCATTCAATTTTCTATTCTTTGGAATTGGGGTTGCTTAGGGAGGAATGTAATTTTAAAAATATAAAGTTAATTTATTTTTATGTTATCTTGAGTCTATTTACTGTTTAAAACTAGAATGAACAAAATACATAACTTCTTAGTTCTAGACTATCGTTAATAAAACAACCTTATATTTCCAGTAGAATAAATACTAAGTTGGTAGTTTTAAATTAGTAAAAAGAACATGAAGTTCTTATCTAACACAAAGCATTAAGAATATTTCCACAAGCTACTATTAGTTTAATAATGTGCAGGTAATATATTGAAAAATTTAGCAAACAAGAAGTAAGAAAATCTTTGAAGTTCATATTTCTGGCATTCAAAGATAATTCTTTTACTATTTTGACAAATGTTCTTTCCTAATTATGAAATATTTATATACATGGATATATGAATTTATATTTATATAGCTAAAATGTTTAAAATTATGTCTTGATTATTTTCCTTAACATAATGTGTGGGGCTTTTTTTTTTTGAGCACTCTTAAAAGAGATTTAAAATAGTTTAATAGTAATTTATCGTATGATTTGTAATTTGTTTAAATGTTCTCCTGTGATTGCCAATTTAACTTGTATCCAATGTTTTACTAGTATAAAAATTCTGTACTGAACGTTTTTGGTGTATGTCTTAATATACAATTTGATGATTTTCTTAGCAAGGAAACAGTGGTGTGATGGCGAAGAGCTGAGTCTTTAGAGCTAAATTATCTGTTTTTTTGTCCATGTATGTCACTTAACAACTGTATGACCTTTAGAAAATTCCTAACTTTTTCAGCCTCTATGTAGTCTTACCTATAAATTGTGGATAATTACAATATCTACCTTACAGGATTGTTATGAAAATTTAATAAAGGCTATATGAAAATGTGATATGAGGAGCACTCAGAAGAGTACCTTGAACTTGCTGAGCAATAAATGGTAAAGAAATAAAAGAAAAAATCAGTGTTATATGTTTTATGAATAATAGAATTGCTCTGTAAAGCCATCAGAATACAGCATTTTTAAATACTGATTTAATTTTTTAATGGCTATTAAAATATTTTTATGTTTTAAAAGTTACACTACATTTATAATTATAACAAAATATTGACTATATTCCCCATGTTGCACAATCACATCCTTGAGCCAATCTTAAACCCAAAAGTTTGTACTTCCCCATCACATTGCTGGATCATGTTAGTTCTATTATAACTTTTGAGGAATCTTTATACTGTTTTCCACACCAGTTACACAATATTGCATTCTCACCAACTGTGTACAAGGACCCCAATTTCTCCACATCTTCACCAGTATCTCTCTTTTTTAATAACAGCCATCTGTATGGTGTAAACAGGTATCGTGTCATTTTGATTTGTACTTCCCATATGGTAAGTTATGCTCAGTATATTTTCTATCATATTGGCCATTTGTATATCTTCCTTGGAGAAATATCTGTTCAAGTCCAATTCTTACATCAATATTCTTTCCAAGAAAATCTGGTATGTCATGACAAAATTGGGCTGCTGTTGTTGGAATATGGTTATGGTGGGAGGGTTGAGGGAAGAGCTTTTTGCTTTTATCACTGGGACTCCCAGATAAAATATCCTGCAAGATGCAAAAGATATCTTGAGACACAATAATCACTTGGATTAAATTAATAAGGATTTTACAGAATGAAGGATAAATTATCATGTTATAGTTATTGATTCTTTTGATCTTCCTTTGATTTCACTGATGGGCCTACTATGATTTCTTATGGTGAAACTAACTTAGATTCATTTTGTTTTGGGGTCTGTCTATAAGACAACGAGTCAATTAAGTTATATGTCAGGAAAATTTGAACTCTAGTTACTGGCCTCGTTTCTCCTACCCATGCCTCTCAAATGTACTCAATTAATGGGATACATGGATGTTCTTTTTCTTTCCTTTCTGGTTTTTCTGTCATACTATAACTTAATGTTTAGCATTTGTACCATGGGTCACAGTTTTCCAACCATTTCTTAACTGTTCTTTCATGTATAACTTGTGCAAATTGGAGAAGTTGGTATAGAAATCATTCTAAGATCTGAACAAGAAAACTAACAAAAGTTTCTTCCCTCCCCAAGTTTTGATGCTCCAAAGTAGTGGTTCTCAGTTGATATAGTGGGTTATCCTGGCATTCTATGAATTGCTCTATCCTTTGTCCTTCAGTGTTTTTATACTCATAATTTTCTTAAGCCTTTGGTATCTTCTAATATACCAAAGTCAATGACAAAATGTTAGTCATACCTGGTCAATGACAAAATGCTTAAGAGGCAAAACAACAATGAAAAAAATGGAAACATATGAGAACGACCTATTATCCTTATTTCTAAATCTTGATTTTGGCTATTTTTTTAATATAGTATACTCATAGTTATAAATTGATATTTTTGCCCTGATAAAATTATCCCTACGTGTGTGGTATAAGCAAATTTATTTACTAGTATTTTGAGTTTTCCCCAGCCTTTGTATATATATGGATTGTATAGGAATAATAGTGTGCAATTCACTGACTCAAGTCCACAACTGCTCACAGGGCACTTCCGACTCAACTCATGGTTTACATGGTGCTCACATCAGCCTGGCAACTCTAGTCTCCAGGTGACATAGATACTTACTTATTCTCTTGCTCTGATACCCAAATTTGATACACTCTCTCTGGAAGTCACTTGATCATGACCATGACTGCCCTTGCACATGGTATATTTATGAAAATACTACTATCTCTCAAAAGGATTCTCTGTGCTGGTGCTACATATGCCATCAAATGTCATTGTTTATTTTCTGCCTCTAACTTGAGAAATATCTTCTCTTCCATTTCTTCTTTTGCCTTCAAAAAGAATAATTTATCTCTGAAGTCACACAGAATCCCTCAAGAGGATCTGCCTTCAGTTTTTGCTATAGGCTCAGAAATGAGTCTAGAGACTTAAGTGGCAGCAAAAGAAATGCTTTCTTCTGTGTTCCCCTCTATCATTATATGAACACCTCTTTCACATGGGTCTTTCTTCCCTTAAAGTTGCCTTCTGGGTGGGAAGGTACTATTCCTCGTGGTTAGGTGTGAGTGTTACTGCTGGACTTACTGGGTTCACATTTCTCCTTTATCACCTATTAGTTTTGTGACTTTAGGCAATTTCCTAGATCCCTCTATACTTCAATTTCCCCTCTAACATGGGGATTAGACTTCCTAGTTTTGTTGTGAGGACCAAATGCATTAGTCATTCAAAGTATTTTGAATTAGGCTTGGCATTGTAAGTGTTGGTCACTGAGTTTGTGTTCGACTCTTTGTGACCCCATGGACTAGAGCCCACCAGGCTCCTCTGTCCATGGGATTCTTTAGGCAAGAATACAGGAGTGGGTAGTCATTCCCTTCTCCAGGGGATCTTCCCAACCCAGGTATTGAACCTGAGTCTCCTGAGTTACAGGCAGATTCTTTACTATCTGACTCACTGGGGAAACTCTTGGCATTATAAGGTCCTTTATAAGTATTAGTTGTTATTATATACCTATACCAATCCAGCATCTTTGATGGCTAGGCTGAGGTTGCATATATGAATTTATGTATTAACATAGCCTCTATGTGCATATAAAATAAATATTTTTTTTCCCAGGTTAAATGTTTTACAGGGCTAAGAGACATAGTTTTAGTACATTAGAAAAAGTTGCCAGACGACCAAAATGCAGGTGTGAAACATTTCACCAGGATGTATTTTGTTACTGATAACACCTGACTTTTATCTGTGCAATTTCCAATCCACAGACTGAGATTTCAGAATTTGTTTCAAACAACTCAGAGGTGTGGCTATTTCTCATTGCTAGGCTGACCAAAAGCTAGAAAAGAAATCAAGAAGGAAAAGGGATTTAAAACTTAAAAGACAGGATGTAAGACACACATCTGACTGATAAGAACAGAAACAAAAGAGTGTTTAAAGACAGAATGAAATGTTGAGAGTTTGGGGCTTCAGACACATGAAGTTATGGAGTTTTAATCCTTGACAGGCAGCCTGACAAGGGAATAAATGAAACTCCAGAAATCTGGGCTTTCTGCTGAAGAGATTTAGAGCTGAAGTTTTCTGTTGAGTGCCACATTCCTGGGGAGGAGGAACCCTGAGGCCTTTGTGTTTACTTCTAGGGACCAAAACAGAGCTGAGAAAGATGGGAATGCTGAAGGCCACATGAGATGGAGAAAGTGCTTCTGGTCTTGGCCAGCTCTCAGTTTAATGCTTTTCCACAGTGATATTAGTGAAGATTCCTAAGCTCTTTAAGCCTCAGTTTCCTCATCAGCAGAACAGACATGTTAATTTTGATAATAAAGATGAGATATGTAAAAGAGAGACAAAGTGTCTATTAGATATTACAGGTAGAGAGTCTACAACCTACACAATATAAGGGCCTTTTAAGATGACTGTGTTGGTTCAGTTGCTCAGTTCTGTCCAACTCTTGCAACCCTATGGACTGTAACCCACCAGGCTCCTCTGTCCAAGATGGAGCTGTAAGATGACTGAGATATAAAATATTCTTTCCCTTTAAATTACACATTGAAAAACTAATTGAAATTGAGAATGATTTTAAGGACACAGTTATAAAACTGTCAATCTTTTAAATGCCATGAAATGAGATAACATAGAATATGGGTGCATTTTTATAAATATATAATAATGTGATACCATGTGACATATTTGATATCAATAGACTTAGGAAGCACTCTGTGTAATAAGGGGGTGTTTGGAACATGTTGTTGTTGTTTAGCTGCTCAGTCGTGTTCGACTCTTGTGACCCATGGACTGTAACCCGCCAGTCTCCTCTGTCCATGGGATTTCCCAGGCAAGATTACTGGGGTGGGTTGCCATTTCCTTCTCTGGAAGATCTTCTTGACCCAGGGATCAAACCTGGGTTTCCTGCATAGTTAGGCAGATTCTTTACTACTGAGCCACTGGGGAAGCCCTGGAACATGTTAGGTATTGAAATAGTATGAATGTTTTTCTTCTCTTATATTTTTCCTTGAAAGTCTTTTCAAATATGGGAGGAGGTGTAAGGTTACATAATTTAAGTCAAGCATTATCCAGGTAGTCAATATGATATTGGGCATGAAATTAATACATAATAATTTATTTTTATTTTTACTGTAGTTTCTGCTTTACTCTATGCATCCGGTGTGCCAAATGCTCTTCTGAGTCACATATACTAACACATTCAGTTCTCATACTAATTCAATGAAACAGATATGGCTATTATCCCAATTTTATGGAAGAAATGATGAAAAAATAGCAATGCTAGGCAATTTGCCAAAGCCACATAGTGATGGAACAGAATTTGAACACAAAGATTTTTGACATTGGAGCTCAACTTATGACCACTAAGTGGTGCTTGGGGTATATAAGATGGATATGTAGTAGTAGAGTGTCTTGGGGCACTTGCATTTTAGTTTTGAATTCAAGAAGAAAAATATTTAGATCAAACAAGTTTTAAATATTTCTCCCCCACTGCCACAACATGCAAGATGCTGGTGACAGGTGAGATGTGACATCTTGCAGCACGGAACACGGGGCTGAGTTAGAACAGCAGTTTCTTGTTTTCAAATATGAAGATATTCACTTAAACTCCTCAAACTTCATATAGCTTCCTGGCATAATGATACTATTAGTAAATGATGCTCTGAGAAGATAGGTATCAGAATGGCACCAAATGCGTATCAGTACAGCACCTGTGTGTTATTGATTCAGCCCATCATGGCAGTGCAGGAAGCACATGTAAATTCTTGGGCCCTTAATCACTCTGCGCCCTCTCAGAGTGGAGTTACAGAGGAATAATGAGCTACAAGTCACAGAGATAGTCCCTTGAATTAGGTAGGGTGGCATCAAGGATTCTTCCGAGTGTACGGGAAAGACGCAAAACCTACTTGCGGTTGTTGTCGCTTTCTGAATGTACTCCAAAAAGTTTCTGGAGTGTAAATGAAACAAATACATAAGCAAAAACTACATGCTTAAAGAAAACAAGATTTCTGAAAGAAGATACCTGTTCAAAAAGGATATGAGCTATCTGGAAAATGAAGAAAGCCCACCAAACATACTGGAGGCTCTTAGACATTACAGCTTGTCTCCTGCTTTTTTTATGAGGCAGGAACTACCGACTGATCTTGGAACTGGCCGTGTGGTTTCTAAATTTTAATATATTCAACTGAAAAAGATTCCCATTTCAAATTGTGTATTCAGCAATTCACAGCTAATTTCTTGGTTGACTCATAGACAGTCTAGAATTAATGAACTTAAATACGACTTTTTAAGTTTACTTACCCTGAAAAAATGTTTATACAATTTTCCAAAACCCTACAATTTTGACTTTATCTTTAGAAAATAATCAGAGTTATGTGTAAACATACTTGTGTAAGTATTTGAAAACAGCATCATTTATAATATACAATATTTAGAAAGACCTGAATGCTTATCAATGGAAGATTAATTACTAAGTCATAATATCCTTATGTTACAATATTATCCCAGTGCTTTGCCTGGGGTCCATAGAAGAGAGATCATGAGAACAGGTTCAAGTGCTAATCCTAATTAGAAGGTGTACTCCCCAGGGCAGCAAGGCTGAGGCAAAAAGAAGCAAGGCGAAGGATAAAAAAGCAAATGCAAGGACTTCCCTGGCAATCTAGTGGTTAAGACCTCCTCTTGCGATGCAAGAGGTATGGGTTTGATGCCTGTTTGGGGAGCTAAGATCCCACATGCTTTGCAGCCAAAAAACCAAAACATAAAAACAGAAGCAATATTGTAACAAATTCAATAAAGACTTTAAAGATGGTTGGCTCAAAAGGGAGGGTTATATGTATAATTATGACTGATAAGAGTTGTTTTATGGCAAAATCAACACAACATTGTAAAGCAATTATTTTCCAATTTAAAAATAAAATTAAAAAAAGAAATAAAAATTATCTACATCAAAAAATAAATCTTTTATTTTTTTTTTAAAAAGGTACAAATGCAAAGTGACAGTACTTCACATGGCTTGCCTTTAGACTTGAGCAAGAATTTCTCTCTTGATCCCAATCTGTTTTTTACTGCTGGTCAAAGTTCATTGCTCAGGGAGTTAACATTCCCAAACTTATGAGTGTGTCCTCGGCTCTTTGTTCAGCCAGTAGGGAAGCCAGACTCCATGCATTGCTTGCTTTATCCAAATTAGGCAATAGTGGGAGGAGCCAGAGACTCCAGGCATGTGGCTGCTGGGTCCCATAGAGTCATGTACCTGTGCAGTGGCTGAAACTGAGCAGGGCATTAAGTGTCAGGGGACATTTGGGGCTGAGAGAATTCAGGGGCACATGAGACATGAACATTTAAACAGACAAAAACCAAATGGAAAACAGATGAGTACATTCAAAATATAATGGTTAAAAAAGAGAAGCTATCGTATATGCAATTCAATATGGTTTTTATAACTACACATGCATGTATGGAGAGAGAAAGAAGAGAGGATACTAAAAAGATATACAACAAATCCTCATTATACAATTATCTTCAGCAGATGGGATCATAATTATAGTTTGGGGATTTTCTTCTTCCATTGAGATTTTCTGTACTTTTCATGGCTTCTGTGTTGAACATGAATTGCTTTATGTTATGAAAATAAATCATAGATGTAAGCAGAAATTTATCTGCAGGGCAGTTCAATGTATAATGTTAACTATAATAATAAAAAATACATTACTTATAATAAAAAAGCCTGAAGATTCAATAAAGTATTTTATATCAGTGAGAATGTATCCTGATATTTTAATAGCTTGAAGCCTGTGTAATTGTTTAAAAATATTCACTGATATGAGAAGTATTTATAATATGTTGTTTAATGAAAAAAAGCAAGTTACAAAACAACATGTTTGGTGTAATCAATATTCAGAAAATGTATTTGACTCTACAAAAAAATAAATTTGGGGGGACCATTCCCAGATAAGAAAGTAAAATTTCATAAAATTGTAAATTATGGTCAAATTACACATTGTTGATGCAATTTCATTCAGAATCTCATTTTTTTTTTCAAACTGGAAGGCATCATTTAAAAATTCATATGAAGAATAAATGTGTAAAATATATTAAATTTTTGCATAATTTCCTACAATAAAAATAGTATAATGTCTGGGTAAGAAAAGAACAGATCATTTGAACAGAGAAGGGAATCTGGGAATAGTTCTAAATAGGATGAGGCCTTGATATATAACAAGAATACCTTTTAAAATCAGTCCAAAATGATAGTTGACATAATAAGTGATATTGGCATAATTGGCTATTTATCTGGAAGAGCAATCTTGGATTTCTACCTTATAGCTTATTTTAAATACAATCCAAGTTGATTAAAGAACCAAGTGTAAAAAGTAAAACAATAAAAACATACAACACTTTAGGAAAATGTTTTTATAACTTAGGATCCAAGAGATATTCTGACTGAGTTGGGAAACTCAGAATTATACAGAAAAGAATTGACAGATTTGGCTACATTCATTAATAATAAAAATTTTTGTATTGGAAATGACATAGTAAAGAATTGAGACCGTTTATATACAGGAGAAAATATTTGCAATATTTACATTAGTAAGAGACAAGGAGTTAATATTTCTAATGTCTGGGTAATTCCTACAAATATCTAAGAAAAAAGTAAAGAAAATAATATGAACAAACAATTCATGGAAAAGTAAATGAAAACTGGTAAGTGAACATATGTAAAGATGATTAGATATGTTGTAAACCAGAACCATACAATGAGAAGCTACTTTTAAACTGGGGCTTCCTTGGTGGATCAGATGGAAAAGAAATTCAAAGATGAAAGATGAGATTAAAAGACACTTGCTCCTTGGAAGGAAAACTATGGAAAACCTAGATAGCATAGTAAAAAGCAAAGACATCACTTTGTCAACAAAGGTCCATCTAGTCAAAGCTATGGTTTTTCCAGTAGTCACGTGTGGATGTGAGAGTTGGGCCATAAAGAAGTCTGAGCACTGAAGAAGTGATGCTTTCTAACTGTGGTGCTGGATATTTTTCTTCTTTTTGGACTTCACTGATATTTATAGAGCATTCCATCCAAAAGCAGCAGACTGCACATCCTTCAAGTGCGCATGAGAGACTCGCCACGATTGATGACGTGCTGGTCCACAAGGCAAGCCTTAGCAAAGTCATGAAAATTGAAATATCAAGCATCCTTTCTGTTTACAACACTATGAGGCTAGAATAAACCACAATAAACTATAAAAAACACAAAAACATTGAGGACAAACAATATGTTGCTAAACAACCAATGGATCGCTGAAGAAATCAAACAAGAAAAAAAAAAAAAAAAAGCTAGAGACAAATGTAAATGAAACCACAACATTCCAAAACCTACAAGATACAGTAGAGCCAGTTCCAAGACAGAGTTTCATAGCAATACACAGTCCTACCTCAGGAAACAAGGAAACTCTAAGCCACCTAACCTTATATCAGGTTGGTGCAAAAGTAATTGTGTTTTTGGACCATGAATTTTAAATTATAACTAGGCTCAACACACCTTTATTAATCAAGATAGGAATCATTACAATCAACACATTTTTGCCAATGAGAAATAAGTTTGTTTATTCCTGTACCATAAAAATCCATGCTTTGGGATTTGACAAACTCTTGGAAAGCATTTTCTGCATCCTGCTGGTTGTAGAATCATTTTGCAAGCTGTTAAGATGCCTGAAGTGGCAGTCAGTTGTCAAGAGGTCAAGTGAATATAGCAGATGAGGCAAAACTTCGTAGCCCAATTTGTTCAACTTTTGAAGCATTGGTTGTATGACGTGCGGTCAGGTATTGTCATGCAGAAGAATTGAGCCTGTTCTGTTGACCACTGCTGGCTGCAAGCTTTGCAGCGTTTGGTGCATCTCAACAATTTGCTGAGTGTACTTCTCAGATGTAATGGTTTTGCTGGATTCAGAAGGCTATAGAGGATCAGACCAGCAGCAGATCAAACAGTGACAATGACCTCTTTTTTGGTGCAAGTTTGGCTTTGGAGAAAGAAGAAGCTTCAAACTACTTCCCAACCACTAAGCTGACGACCATTGCTGGTTGTTGTATAAAATCCACTTTCATCACACGTTACAATCTGATTGAGAAATGGTTCATTGTTGCTGTGTAGAATAAGAGAAGACACATCAAAATGATTTTTTTTTTTTTTGGATTTGCAGTCAGCTCATGAGGTATTGGTTGCATTTATTGAACTTTTGCACCTTTCCAATTAGCTTCAAGAGCCGAACGACCATAGATGGTTGATGTTGAGTTCTTTGGCAAGTCTCATGCAGTTGGAAAAGGATCAGCTTTGATGATGGCTCTCAATTATTGTTGTCACCTTCCTATGGCTAGCCACTACGCTTCTCTCTTCAAGGCTCTAGTCTCCTTTGCAAAACTTCTTGAACCACTGCTGCGCTGTAGGTTGTTAGCAGTTCCTGGGCCAGATGTATTGTTAATATTGTGAGTTTTCTCCACTGCTTTAAATTCTGAACTCAAATAAGAAAATTACTCAAATTTGCTTTTTGTCTAACATCATTTTCATAGTCTGATAAAAAGTTCCTTCCATCCAGGTTGGAGACAGTCCCTTAAATTATGTCTTTCTCCAGTCTTGGCTGCAGGTTGTGAGACATCTGATCTTCATCCAAACATAGATTACTGAGATAAGCTTCAGAAACAAACTTAGAGTGTTCCAAATTTGTCTGCCCTCTCTGAGGAGGCAGATGGGCACAAGGGGCCTCTGCTGATACCAAAGCTCTGGTTCCTTGTGGATTTCAGGCAAAAGAAGGAAGTCCACTCTGGGTCACTTAATTGGTCATGATAACTGTTGACTGAAATAGATGCACAGCTCGAAAGTGGTGAGTTAAATTTTATTTGGGGCAAAATGAGGCCTGCAGTCTAGGAGGCAGCACCTCAGATAGCTCTGACAGACTGCTTCCTGGAGAAGACTCTTGAGAGTCCCTTGGATTGCAAGGATTTCAAAGCAGTCAATCTTAAAGGAAATTAACACTGAATATTCGCTGGAAGGACTGATGCTGAAGCTCCAATACTTTGGCCACCTGATTGAGAAGATTTGACTCATTGGAAGAGACCCTGATGCTGGAAAAGATTGAAAGCAAAAGGAGAAGAGGGCAGCAGAGGATGAGATGGTTAGATAGCATCACAGACTCAATGGACTTGAATTTGAGCAAACTCCGGGAGATCGTGAAGGACAGGGAAGCCTGGCATGCTGCAGTCCACAGGGTCGCAAAGAGTCAGACACAACTTAGTGACTAAACACACACATACTTTTAAAGATAAAAATAGGTAAATGAAAAGTATATATAAAATAGAGGACTGGCAATGGAATCATGCAACACAGTATTATATATTGCTAGTGGTGTTTCACATTATGGGAGACATTTTGCTAGGAAAAACAATAAGGTTAAGAATACAACTAGGGCTTCCCTGGTAGCTCAGGGGTCAAGAATTCTCCTGCAAATGCAGGAGACATAGGTTCAACCCCTGGATTAGGAAAATTCCCTAGAGAAGGATATGGCAACTCACTCCAGTATTCCTGCCTGGGAAACCCCACAGACAGAGGAGCCTGGTGGGATACAGTTCATATGGGGTTGCAAAGGAGTCAGATTAGTGACTAAATAACAAGAATAAATCTACAAAGATTTTTATTGTAGTGTTATTTGAAGGGGCAGGAAAGCCAAACCAAACCAACACCAGACTAGCCCTATAGATAACCTGAAATGTATTAGTAAGAGAATTTATAAGAGCAATTACAATATGGCACATCCATACTATAGAATATTATGAGGCTATTGCAAAGACAGGTCTGTTGCATAGCCATTGAGAAATAAGAAAATATGTTTCAGAAGCTTCATACCTTTGTATATTATATAACATCCAGAAAAATCTTTATAACCTGGCAACTTAAGATAGATGGTTACCTTGAAGAAGAGAACAATCTATAAAAAGATAAATGGTAATAATGTGAGCTGATAAAAGGAGATATATTCTATAAGTAAGGATTGTAAAAATAATAAAATGGCAAAGTTAGAATTCACCCCAAGGCAGCAAACAGCAGAAGTGATGCTGTGGAAAACTGGGTTATTGACTCAGTTGGTAAAATTGAAAAGTGCTCCTACAATGTGGAAATCAGTGAAAGACAATATAATAGCTTTGGTAGATAGAAGACAAAGATGCTTTAATAACTAACTCGTGTTCCACATATACAGAAAAGAACAAATGAATAGAAAGATACTTAAAGATATAATAATCAACATCTTTTTAATTTGAAGAAAATACAACTGTGCATGTGGATATAAAATGTCTCACTATCTTTCAGCCAAAATTGCGAAAAGAAATTGACCTTAAATGCATGTTGCTAAAAATTTAAATCTATAATGATAAAGAATATTGCTGTAAGCAGCCAACCAGAAAAAAAAAAAAAGGTTCCTGGAAGGAACAATATACAATATAGACTCTGTAGTGAAGATATAAGTACTCAAATAATTGCAACTAAAAGTATTATAATATTTTAACTGATATATGATATTAATATGCCAAACAGGAAGAAATTAACTAATTATTGAGCTCATGAAATGTATGTGAGGAAGGGATTATTGAGCTGAACTTGGAAATGAAGGAGGAACTCTCTAGGTAAAGGGGAAGCTGAAATAGCAAGTACAAAAGCTCTGGGAGCCTTTCCTGGCATTCCAGTAGTTAGGACTCTGTGCTTACACTGCAGGGGCACTGGCTCAATCCCTGGTCAAGGAATTAAGAAACTAAGATTCCACAAGCCACAAGGCTTGAAACAAACAAGCAAAAAACTAAAGGCCCTGGACTGAAGGATTATCGTGAGGTCAGAATGGAAAGGAGGTAAAATAATGAGAAAGCACGTCTAAGCTTCATCATGGGCTACAAATGTAAATATCCAGGAAATTAAAATTTTTTACAACTGATTTTATGTGTACACATACTTACTATATGTTAATAAATTTGCAAGTCTTTGTATATTTGATGAATTTCTCGGGTAATAAAATTTCTCAAACTTGATTCAAGGTAGGGTCTAAACTCTGAATAGATCAATAACCCTAAAAGAAAGAAGAGATTTAAAAAACCTCCTCAAAGGAGACAAGCTCACACAAATGCATAGACAAATTCATTGTTATTGAAGACAAACATTTAAACCATTCCAGAGCACAGAAAAGTGAGGAAAACGTCAAGCAACATATTCTATGAAAGAAACTTAGCACTTAAACTAGAAACTAGCAAAAATAGCAAAGGGTAATCTCACTTCGGATACTACAACAAAAATTCTAAAGAAAAGATTCAGCACAAATTGTATCCACTTATATTTTAAAGAAATATATTTACTAAAAGAAGAGTACCCAAGAGTGAAGTAAGTTACATCTGGGAATATTAGGAAGGTTAGCTATCATGGAACTTATTAATACAATTAATTGCAAGTGTAAAAAAAATACTTCCTTAATCTCTGAGCTATTTCCCCGTTTCACCCTCTTCTTATTCTCTTAGCCTTCTAGAAACATCTACATTCTTTAGTTCCAAAAAGATGCAGAACCTGTTCTTTTTACCTTTGATTTATTAAAGTGTATTCTCCAATATTTCTCTTTACTTATTTACTTCATGACATATTACTTCCTTCTCTTCTTTTGAGTGCCACAAGTTGTATTTGTGCAGGGGGAAAAAAGAGAGAGAAAAGAAGAGGGAAATGGACATTGGGAGACAGAAGTTTCTGTCACAGTCCCTTGATATGCCACGTGATGCCAAGATGAGGATACCACCCAAGGACAGTGGTGACACAAAAGAGGCATGGGCCAGGGTCTGCTAAGCCCGAGGGCGAGTGTGTAGTAGGAAGGTGAGGGGGTGCTTCAGCTGAAGCTTGAAAATGTGTGGCCACTGCTGGGAAAGACATTAGAGATGCAGGAAACGCGGGCAGGGACACCTAGGCATGAAATGGCACAGACACCTGGATGTAGAGAGAAATCACTGATGTGCAGCAGTGAAGGATGATGGGAGCGAGAAGGGCAAAGAGCTTCAGTTACAGGACATGGGAAACATGCATCCTTATGTAGTCTGAGATGTAGGAATGAGCAGAGAAGAAGCTGCTGATGCAACAGTGGGGACCTGGGATAACACGGGCGGATCTGGGATGCGTTTGTACCCTGGGAATTAAGAATGCTTCTTCTGCTGCCAAAGATGCCCTAGGTTGAGGTCAGTGACAGAAAGGCTGAGGAAATGCCCATCAGGATTTTATTTTCTTTTTAAACCTGATAAAATCCTGGGTACCTTTTAAATTTTAAAAAGTAGTCAAATCTTGTAGCGATTCTGGGTTGTGGGCCATGAGCATCGCTTATCACGTCTGGTTAAGAGATTGCTAGGAAATAGAGTGTTTGGGTTGCCCCAGTAGACCATGTTTTCCTTTTCTCATGATTATACTTAAATAAAATTAGTTTGCATGTATACTAGCTTCTGATGGATCATTATGTGAATGTGACTGTTATTTAAAGTACCCAGTATATCAGGCAAATAAAAAGGTGATCAGCGACAAATATTCATTTGGAGGCTGTTAAGCAGTGCAGCCCACAAACTCAGTTTTAAAGGTAGAAAACATGAATAACGTCATTGCTACTTCTTCTTTCCAGTACTTCTTGAACTTTTCTACCCTGAGGAAGAGGAGAAGGCTTATTTTTTAAAATAAGGGGAACAGGGCTAGTACAATACTAGTTTCAATAACCCAGGCATTTGAAGCTGGCAATTGAATTATCTCCAAATAAGTCTCCTAACACTAATCAACCTTGGATAGACGGGGCACCAAACAATTTTATGCTTGATTGAGGATTTGTATCCAACTACTGCACTTTAGTTCTGTTCATACTTTATCCAGAAATAGTTCTTAGCAACTCCTATCTCCTCTCTCTGCCCCTTACCTCCTGGCTCTAGTTCTATTCAAAAAGCATCAGCAAGAGGTAAGCTATATATAAAGACCTAAAACCCTATGCTACAATGTTGTACTAACTTGTGCCCCATGAATTGAGAAGGATTAGTGAGTAAGAACATGCTGCATGTATAATAAGAATTTTTTTTAAAAAGGAGCTGATAATCTGCTACTAACTTATTTTTAGGAACCATCATATAATTCATTGCATTACAGTGTAAAGAATAGCTGTACATCAGCTACACACTGAAACCAAGGAGAGGAAACAAAAGGAATCTTTCAGTTTTTGTCCCTGTTTGTTGTTTAGTCGCTAAGTTATGTCTGACTCTCTGTGACCTCATGGACTGTAGCCCGCCAGGCTCCTCTGCCCATGGGATTTCTCAGGCAAGAATACTGGAGTGGGTTGCCATTTCCTTCTCTCGGAGATCTTCCCGACCCAGGGATTGAGCCCATTGAGCAGCCCATTGAGCAGGCGCATTCTTCACTGCTGAGCCATCAGGGAAGCCTGTTTGTCCCGACTGGTTGTTTTTCAGTTGCCCAGTTGTGTCTGACTCTTTGTGATCCCATGGACTGAAGCATGCCAGCTTTTTCAATACAGTTCATGATGTTTTCACGGTAAGTATACAGGAGTGGTTTGCCATTCCCTTCTCCAGTGGATCACGTTTTGTCAGAACTCTCCACTATGACCCATTCATCTTGGGTGGCCCTACATGGCATGGCTCATAGTTTCATTGAGTTATTCATGCCCCTTCATCACAAGACTGTGTCCCGATAGCAGCAGTTATATTTGAATTATAAAAGGCAGATAAGATTGATTTGCTAAAAGAAGATGAAAATAAATATGGTCGGAATTATAAAACCAGCCAAGATCTCAGTTTGTAGACAAACTGGACAGAGATGTCAACCATGTTGCTTTTGCTGTCATTGAGTCCGTAAGTTGTGTCCAACTCTTTGTGACACCCATGGACTGCAGCACACTAGGCTTCTCTGTCCTCCATTATCTCCCAGAGTTTGCTCAAATTCATGTCCACTGAGTCGGTGATGCTATCTAACCATCTCCTCCTCCACTGCCCCCTTCTCCTTTTGCCTTCAATCTTTTCCAGCATCAGGGTCTTTTCCAATGTGTCAGCTGTTTGCATCAGATGGCCAAAGTATTGGAAATTCAGCTTCAGCAACGAGCATGAAAAGGTGAAAGTCGCTCAGTCATGCCCAGCCGTTTGCAACCCTATGAACTATAGCCCACCTGGCTCCTATGTCCATGGGATTCTTTCTCCAGGAAAGAATAATGGAGTGGGTAGCTATTCCCTTCTCCAGGGGGTCTTCCCAAACCAGAGATCAAAGCTGGGTGTCCTGCATTGCACGCAGATTCTTTACAATCTGAGCCACCAAGCATATGGAGCCACCAAGCAAATTGCCTGCTGTTTCTTTGAAGTGGTGATGTTTTGCAATGAGCAAATAGCTATGGTGTTTAGCACTGACTGAGGGAATTGCTGTTTTAGGGCAGTAATGAATTATTGAAGCTGGAGAGGGTTCAGGTATGAGTCCCATCTGCTGTGGGATGAACTGTATTAGCCTGGCTTACAGGCTTCTTGCTTTTTGAGAGTATTTCAGAAAAAGGCGTTTGGCCAGGGATACTTTTTTTTTTTTACCTTGTCACTGGGCACCTGATCATATTAAGTAGTGGGAGAAGGTATCCACTGACAAGTGTGATTTTTGGGAGGGAAGCCAAGGGATTCCCCTCATCCACTGGAAAATAAAGTAATAAATTTGTCTGCCATCAGATTGTGGAAACTGCAGTTTCATCCCTGACTTTATGTCTTGGCTTGGGACATTGTTCATGAATTAAAAGGAAATCTTCAAGAGAGGGTATCGGTCTTTTAAACATTATTGTGACAGTGTTCATTGAGTTATATTCCCAAATTAGATGTTGCCGACTATGGGGTCGCACAGAGTCGGACACGACTGAAGTGACTTAGCAGCAGCAGCAGCAGCAGCTGGTGGCTCAGACAGTAAAGAATCTGCCTGTAATTCGGGAGACTTGGGATCAATATCTGGGTTGGGAAGATCCCCTGGAGGAGGGCATGGCAACCCACTCCAGTATTCTTGCCTGGAGAATCCCCATGGACAAAGATGCCTGGCGGGCTACAGTTACAAAGTGTTGGACACAACTGAATGACTAAGTAGAGCACAGCACAGCACAGGAAGAAACACTAGAAAAAACTGGAGAAACTGAGTTGGCTGGGGCAAAGGAAATTTTATAGAAAAGGAAGACAAGGTAAGACAACCACAATAATAACTTCTATTTACTATTTCCCAACCTTGTTCTGGTTGCTTTTTACATGTTATTTTTTTTCAGTTCAGTTCAGTTCAGTCACTTAGTTGTGTCTGACTCTTTGCGACCCAATGAATTATAGCACACCAGGCCTCGCTGTCGATCACCAACACCCGGATTTCACCCAAACTCACGTCCATGGAGTCGGTGATGCCATCCAGGCATCTCATTCTCTGTCATCCCCTTCTCCTCCTGCCCCCAATCCCTCCCAGCATCAGAGTCTTTTCCAATGAGTCAACTCTTCACATGAGGTGGCCAAAGTACTGGAGTTTCAGCTTTAGCATCATTCCTTCCAAAGAACACCCAGGGCTGATCTCCTTTAGAATGGACTGGTTGGATATCCTTGCAGTCCAAGGGACTCTCAAGAGTCTTCTCTAACACCACAGTCAAATCCTGATTTTTATAGCTGTATTATACATGACAAAATATAGGCTCATATAAATCAAATAACATGCCCAAATTCAGTCAACAAAGTGATGTGACTGAAATCTGGTCTGGGATCGACCACTCCTGTACATGGGCAATGAGCCAGTATGTTGCCCAGCAAGTTCAACAAGGTCCATCTCTATTGGGATCTGCCATGTTTTCCTTGACCAGCCTCCTTATAGTGACATCAAAATCTCAGGAATCCCCTGGTGGTCCAGCAGTTAGGACTCTGCACTCTCACTACTGAGGGCTCAGTTGGGAAACTAAGATCCGACAAGCCACGTGGTGTAGCCAAAAAGAAAAAAAAAAAAAAAAAAAATTGGAAGCTCTGCCCAGGTCATCAAGGACCAGGAATAACTTCTTTAGTTTTACTCACAATTCAATCTTGTGTGTGTCCTTGATCATAGCAAACACCCTCTTCCAACAACACAAGAAAAGACTCTACACATGGACATCACCAGATGGTCAACACCGAAATCAGACTGATTATATTCTTTGCAGCCAAAGATGAAGAAGCTCTATAGAGTCAGCAAAAACAAGACTGGGAGCTGACTGTGGCTCAGATCATGAACTCCTTATTGCCAAATTCAGACTGAAATTGAAAAAAGTGCAGAAAACCACTACACCATTCAGGTATGAGCTAAATCAAATCCCTTATGATTATACAGTGGAAGTGAGAAATAGATTTAAGGGCCTAGATCTGATAGATAGAGTGCCTGATGAACTATGGATGGAGGTTTGTGACATTGTACAGGACACAGGGATCAAGGCCATCCCCAAGAAAAAGAAATGCAAAAAAGCAAAATGGCTGTCTGAGGAGGCCTTACAAGTAGCTGTGAAAGAAGGGAAGTGAAAAGCAAAGGAGAAAAGGAAAGATATAAGCATCTGAATGCAGAGTTCCAAAGAATAGCAAGGAGAGATAAGAAAGCCTTCCTCAGCCATCAATGCAAAGAAACAGAGGAAAACAATAGAATGGGAAAGACTAGAGATCTCTTCAAGACAATTAGAGATACCAAGGGAACATTTCATGCAAAGATGGGCTCAATAAAGGACAGAAATGGTGTGGACCTAACAGAAGCAGAAGATATTAAGAAGAGGTGGCAAGAATACACAGAAGAATTGTACAAAAAAGATCTTCATGACCCAGATAATCATGGTGGTGTGATCACTGACCTAGAGCCAGACATTCTGGAATGTGAAGTCAAGTGGGCCTTAGGAAGCATCACTATGAACAAAGCTAGTGGAGGTGATGGAATTCCAGTTGAGCTATTTCAAATCCTGAAAGATGATGCTGTGAAAGTGCTGCACTCAATATGCCAGCAAATTTGGAAAACTCAGCAGTGGCCATAGGACTGGAAAAGGTCAGTTTTCATTCCAATCCCAAAGAAAGGCAATGCCAAAGAATGCTCAAACTACCGCACAATTGCACTCATCTCACATGCTAGTAAAGTGATGCTCAAAATTCTCCAAGCCAAGCTTTAGCAATACGTGTACTGTGAACTTCCAGTTGTTCAAGCTAGTTTTAGAAAAGGCAGAGGAACCAGAGATCAAAGAAAAAGCAAGAGAGTTCCAGAAAAACATCTATTTCTACTTTATTGACTATGCCAAAGCCTTTGACTGTGTGGATCACAACAAACTGTGGAAAATTTGAAAAGAGATGGGAAAACTGGACCACCTGACCCGCCTCTTGAGAAACCTGTATGCAGGTCAGGAAGCAACAGTTAGAACTTGACATGGAACAACAAACTTGTTCCAAATAGGGAAAGGAGAACATCAAGGCTGTATATTGTCACCCTGCTTATTTAACTTATACTCAGAGTACATCATGAGAAATGCTGGGCTGGAGGAAGCACAAGTTGGAGTCAAGATTGCCAGGAGAAACATCAATAACCTCAGATATGCAGATGACACCACCCTTATGGCAGACAGTGAAGAAGAACTAAAGAGCTTCTTGATGAAAGTGAAAGAGGAGAGTGAAAAAGTTGGCTTAAGCCTCAACATTCAGAAAACAAAGATCATGGAATCTAGCAAATAGATGGGGAAACAGTGGAAAAAGTGGCTGACTTTATTTTTCTGGGCTCCAAAATCACTGCAGATGGTGATTGCAGCCATGAAATTAAAAGATGGTTACTCCTTGGAAGGAAAGTTATGACCAACCTAGATAGCATATTAAAAAGCAGAGACATTACTTTGTCAACAAAGGTCCATCTAGTCAAGGCTATGGTTTTTCCAGTGGTCATGTATGGATGTGAGAGTTGGACTATAAAGAAAGCTGAGCACCGAAGAATTGATGCTTTTGAATTGTAATGTTGGAGAAGACTCTTGAGAGTCCCTAGGACTGCAAGGAGATCCAACCAGTCCATCTTAAAGGAGATCAGTCCTGAGTGTTTAATGGAAGGACTGATGATGAAGCTGAAACTCCAATACTTTGGCTATCTGATGCGAAGAGCTGACTCATTTGAAAAGACCCTGATGCTGGGAAAGATTGAAGGCAGGGGGAGAAGGGGATGACAGAGGATAAGATGGTTGGTTGGCATCACTGACTTAATGGACATGGGTTTGGGTGGACTCTGGGAGTTGGTGATGGACAGGGAGGCCTGGCGTGCTGCAGTTTGTGGGGTCGCAAAGAGTCAGACACGACTGAGTGACTGAATTGAACTGATCCATCTCTAGACTAGATAGTCTTTCTATTGTTTTTTGATGAGCCTGCTGATTTAGACTTTTCATCTTCTTAGGTATCCCTCTTAGGAATGAGAGGTAGTGGCAGTCATGGGTTAAGTAAAATGTCAAAGAGTAAGGAAAATATGAATCTAATATAATTAAACAAAAACTAAAATGTGTACATTTCTGTAAAATAGTATTTTACAAACAATTTTTATCAAGAATAGTATTAATTTTTACCCATGAAGAGATGCTTATCAGTTCAGTTCAGTTGGTTAGTTGTGTCCGACTCTTTGTGACCCCATGAATCACAGCACGCCAAGCCTCCCTGTCCATCACCAACTCCCAGAGTTCACTCAAACGCATGTCCATGGAGTCAGTGATGCTATCCAGCCATCTCATCCTCTGTCATCCCCTTCTCCTCCTGCCCCCAATCCCTCCCAGCATCAGAGTCTTTTCCAGTGAGTCAACTCTTCGCATGAGGTGGCCAAAGTACTGGAGTTTCAGCTTCAGCATCATTCCTCCCAAAGAAATCCCAGGGCTTATCTCCTTCAGAATGGACTGGTTGGATCTCCTTGCAGTCCAAGGGACTCTCAAGAGTCTTCTCCAACACCACAGTTCAAAGGCATCAATTCTTTGGTGCTCAGCTTTCTTCACAGTCCAAATCTCGCATCCATACATGACCATGGAACAACCATAGCCTTGACTAGATGGACCTTTGTTGGCAAAGTAATGTCTCTGCTTTTCAATATGGTATATAGATTGGTCATAGCTTTTCTTCCAAGGAGTAAGTGTCTTTTAATTTCATGGCTGCAGTCACCATCTGCAGTGATTTTGGAGCCCTCCAAAATAAAGTCTGACACTGTTTCCACTGTTCCCCCCATCTATTTCCCATGAAGTGATGGGACGGGATGCCATGATCTTTGTTTTCTGAATGTTGAGTTTTAAGCCAACTTTTTCACTCTCCACTTTCACCTTCATCAAGAGGCTTTTTAGTTCCTCTTCACTTTCTGCCATAAGGGTGGTGTCATCTGCATATCTAAGGTTATTGATACTTCTCCCGGCAATCTTGATTCCAGCTTGTGCTTCTTCCAGTCCAGCGTTTCTCATGATGTACTCTGCATAGAAGTTAAATAAGCAGGGTAACAATATACAGCCTTGATGTACTTATAAATGGGTAAATAATACCATCATTTAATGCTAAATTTTCTCCAGTTCCTCTGTTCCATTTTGTAATAATAGTGATTATTATTAATGATGATGATAAATGCTATCCCACTGAACATGTATATCTAAGCATTGTGTTGAACATTTTGCATACCTTACTCATCTTTGCAAGGATTCTGTAAATACTATTGTACTGTTTTAAAGATGAGAATAGAGACTCAAAAAGTTGGACATGTATAGATGTATTTTTCAAAGAGTTTCTATTGCAGTTTGGCTTCTGTAACTAATTACGGTTCTAAAGAAGCACATCATTGAACTAAAATTTGTTATTGTCAAGTGAAAAGATATTATATGTCATTTGAGATTACATTTGGCTTTAGCTAGTAGTAAACTCAACTTGGAGTGAATTAACCAAATAGATACTGTATGAGCCTGGTGAGCCAGAATAAACCCCAGAAACTTCATGGGAGTGTCAACCCTACCTGCCCCCCCCCCCCAATCATAATATTTGTTATATTCAAGGAGAAAATGGTCAGAAAACTTGAATCAGGGATTTCCTCTTCACTCAGGATTTTACATTTGGAAGCTTATCAGATCAGGCTGAATTCTTGCAAACGTACCTTCCTGAGATAGCAGTCTTCACCTCCATCCTTTTACTTTGCCACTGCTTTGCTGGTGCTTTTTAGGAATCACTTAAGGGTCATATTCTGAGGGAAGTCATTTAGAACCCTATTTAGGCTCTGACCTATTTTCTCAAATGCAATTTTATAATCACCTCAGTACAGAAAAAACATCAAGGCGGAGCTGTGTTTCCCTAGATGGATAGATGTGGAGTTGCTTAGCTGCATCCACTCAGACTTCCTTTCCCTCTTCCTCTAGTCCTGACTGTCTTAGCAGAACCCAGGGCTTCTTGGGAAAGTTGGAAAACCTTTAGGATAAGTGTTTTCTTTTGCTTTTAAAAATTACATTGTTGTCTCCCTGATATCTTCTGCCAAACATTGTGTGTTAATTCACCATTCAGCACATATAGTAGCAGAACATTTATTTACTCTCTCAGTGAATATAGTATTTCCAAGAATCCCTCTCTGAGGCAACCAGCCCTATTCCCCAAATGTAGTTATAGCTTGTTATTATTCCATATGCTCTTCATTCCATAACTAGTTCAACTGCACATTAATGAGAATCAACTCTGTTCACCTTGAATCCTTGAATTAAGAGATTGTATAAATCCTAGCTGAAGTCAATGCTGACTGAAATTTTTTTTTCCTAGAGTGTGACTTTTCATATAATAAACTTATTTAATGGACACATATAACAGTAACTTATCTGGGAGTGTGGCAGGCAAATTTTATGGGGAAAAAAAATCAATTTCCCTCTTTCAATATTTCTTTTAACAAGGTTGAAAAATCATATATCTTAACACAGAATGTTCCTGAGCTCTGTGATTAACATGCAAGGCTGTTTCTTAACAGCTCTCTCTCATTTTTAAAATGACATTGAGAGCTTAGAGGCTCTTGTTCTTAATTTTTAAACTCACTTTCATTGTGTCTGACACAAAGCTGAACATCTTTGCCATAATTACTGTATAACAGTTATTTTTCGCAAAGTTGTAATTTTCCTAAAATTAGCTGGACTGCCTCAATTATGTAAATTGAATCCTGAGACTTTAATGAGTATATTTGCTGGAGCACGCTAGACTTTTACAGGGAAATATAAGAGCAGAGGGGAAACACCTCCAGATGAGACCAGGAAAATGTGATTCACTATTGGTGGTTGCAGTCTCTTATGGACAGTTTGTTGGAGGTTGGGTCCTCTCTCTGCATTCTGGAATTAAAGAAGATCTATGCAAACCATCTCAGCCTAGAATCCTACAAAGGGTAGAAAGAAGATCCAAGAGTTAAGAGTTCCAGATGACCTTGATGCTGTATTTTGGCAAGGTTAGTCTGCATCTTCAGTCTTTATTTTCTCTTGATGCCATGTTCTTTCTCTCCCTACAAGATGCCTTGTTCTGTTTATCTATTGATGTGTACCAAACTACCCTAAAATTTAGTAGTTTTGACAATAACATTATCTCTCATGGTTCTGTGGGTTGAATAGACTAAGCTGGACAGTTCTTGCTCATCACCTCTCGTGGGATCACGGTCAGAGGACAGCTAGGGCAGGAATCAAGTGCAGACTGATAGGGCTGGACAACCAAGATAGCTTCTTCACTCACATTTCAGGCTCCTCAGGGCCCCTCTACAACACATGTGTTTCCAGAAGACTAGCCTGGACTTCCTTCATGGTGCCTCAAGGGGAAACAGGGGAGGCTGCCAGATCTTTCAAAGCATAGCCCTGCAGTCCAGGGCTTCATGAGCAGTGCTAGTGGTGAAGAAGCTGCCTGCTAATGCAGGAGACATAAGAGTTGCAGATTAAATCCCTGGGTCAGGAAGATCCCCTGGAGGAGGGCATGACAACCTACTCCAGTATTCTTGCCTGGAGAGTTTCCACAGACAGAGGAACCTGGAGGGTTGTAGTCCATAAGGTTGCAAAGAGCTGGACATGATTGAGCAGCTGAACTGAACTGAATTTGCCACAGCTTTCACTGAGTTAGGTCTCTGATGGGTTTTGCTTCCTTCTTTCCTCCCCCCACCCCCATCCTTTTTCTTTCCCTCCCCTCTTTCCCTTCTTCCTTGCCCCTCCCTTCCTGTCCTTCCTTCCTTCTTCTCCATTGCTTATTTTCTTTTCCTCTTTGTTTGAGACCAAATTCATTAAGTTGCCTTACTTTGCTACTTGTATTTTATATAATCCTTTCAGAAGAAGTTTTCAAAAATTGAACTCCTCCCACCTGTTCACACATATCTCTTTCCTAACTATACTCACTTTTCATTAACTGGATTCTCCTCCATTCTACAAACTCTTATCTCATCTTCCTGCTTCACTATTTCCTATGAGCAAGGTCTACTTCAGTTCAATTCAGTCGCCCAGTCCTGTCTGACTCTTTGTGACCCCATGGACCACAGCACCCCAGGTCTCCCTGTCCATCACCAATTCTAAGAGCTTATTCAAACTCATGTCCATCGAGTCAGTGATGCCATCCAACCATCTAACCCACTGCCATTCCCTTCTCCTCCTGCCTTCAATTTTTCCCAGCATCAGGGTCTTTTCAAATGAATCAGTTCTTCACATCAGGTGGCCAAAGTATTGGAGTTTTAGCTTCAGCATCAGTCCTTCCAATGAATGTTCATTACTGATTTCCTTTAGGCTAGACTGGTTGGATCTCCTTGCAGCCCAAGCGGTTCTCAAGAGTCTTCTCTAACATCACAGTTCAGAAGCATCAATTTTTCGGCTCTCAGCTTTCTTTGTGGTCCAACTCTCACATCCATACATGACTACTGGAAAAATCATAGCTTTGACTAGATGGACCTTCGTTGGCAAAGTAATGTCTCTGCTTTTTAATATGCTGCCTAGGTTGATCATAACTTTTCTTTCAAGGGGCAAACCTCTTTTAATTTCATGGCTGTAGTCACCATTTGCAGTGATTTTATAGCCCCCCAAAATAAAGTCAGCCACTGTTTCCCCATCTGTTTCCCATGAAGTGATGGGACCAGGTGCCATGATCTTAAATTTCTGGATGTTGAGTTTTAAGCCAACTGTTTCACTCTCCTCTCTCACTTTCATCAAGAGGCTCTTTAGTTCTTCTTTGCTTTCCGCCAAAAGGGTGATGCCATCTGCATATCTGAGGTTATTGATATTTTCCTGCAGTCTTGATTCCAGCTTGTGTTTCATCCAGCCCAGTATTTCTCATGACGTACACAATTTGATGTGATTTGCACAAAGGCTTTGGCATAGTGTCTACGTATCTACACTCCAGTACAGTGACTTTTCTCCTTTTTTCCAGGTATAATCATATATTTCAAAAAGGTGTGTTTTTTACTCTAGCGCTCATGATATCTGGATTATACTATACCAACTAAACAGATGAATGTTAGTTCAGTCATATTAACAACAGCACCTTTAGTTAACACTTGTTGAGCGCTTGTATGTGTAGAGTTGTTGCAATTTACATTGTCTTACTTAAATCTTTAAAATCATCTTATGAGGTAGATGTTATTCAACCCATTTTCAGATTAGAAAAAATGAAGCATGAAGTCAAAAATTAGCATATTTAAGTATATTTCTGCTGCTGCTGCTGTTGCTGCGTCATTTCAGTTGTGTCCGACTCTGCGCGACCCCATAGTATAGTATATTAGATAATGACAAATGATTTTCATGATGGTTGTATCAGTTTGTAGTCCCACCAGGTATGAGAACACCCCAACTGGACTCACATTCTTCACAGCATTGGTATTGTTATACTGCTTAATTTTTGCCCATCTAGAGAGTATAAAATTGCATTTTATTGTGGTTTTAATTTGTATTTTCCCACGCCCGAGGCCAGGGGCAGTGGCCGGGAGGACCAACCGCACGTCCGAGGAGCAGTGGCTGTGTGGGCGCAGGAGGGCCTAGAGGAGATATCCCACGTTGAAGGTCAGGAAGGGCAGCGGTGAGGAGATACCCCTTGTCCAAGGTAAGGAGCAGCGGCTGCACTTTGCTGGAGCAGCCGTGAAGAGATACCCCACGCTGAAGGTAAGAGAAACCCAAGTAAGACAGTAGATGTTGCAAGAGGGCATCAGAGGGCAGACACACTGAAACCATACGCACAGGAAACTAGTCAATCTAATCACACTAGGACCACAGCCTTGTCTAACTCAATGAAACTAAGCCATGCCCGAGGGGCAACCCAAGATGAGTGGGTCATGGTGGAGAGATCTGACAGAACGTGGTCCACTGGAGAAGGAAATGGCAAACCACTTCAGTCTTCTTGCCTTGAGAACCCCATGAACAGTATGAAAAGGCAAAATGATAGGATACTAAAGAGAAACTCCCCAGGTCAGTAGGGGCCCAATATGCTACTGGAGATCAGTGGAGAAATAACTCCAGAAAGAATGAACGGATGGAGCCAAAGCAAAAAGAATACCCAGCTGTGAATGTGACTGGTGATAGAAGCAAGGTCCGATGCTGCAAAGAGCAATATTGCATAGGAAGCTGGAATGTCAGGTCCATGAATCAAGGCAAATTGGAAGCGGTCAAACAAGAGATGGCAAGAGTGAATGTCGACATTCTAGGAATCAGCGAACTGAAATGGACTGGAATGGGTGAATTTAACTCAGATGACCATTATATCTACTACTGTGGACAGGAATCCCTCAGAAGAAATGGAGTAGCCATCATGGTCAACAAGAGTCTGTAATGGAGTACTTGGATGCAATCTCAAAAGCGACAGAATGATCTCTGTTCGTTTCCAAGGCAAACCATTCAATATCACAGTAATCCAAGTCTATGCCCCAACCAGCAATGCTGAAGAAGCTGAAGTTGAATGGTTCTATGAAGACCTCCAAGACCTTTTAGAACTAACACCCAAAAAAGATGTCCTTTTCATTATAGGGGACTGGAATGCAAAAGTAGGAAGTCAAGAAACACTTGGAGTAACAGGCAAATTTGACCTAGGAATAGGGAATGAAGCAGGGGAAAGACTAATAGAGTTTTGCCAAGAAAATGCACTGGTCATAGCAAACACCCTCTTCCAACAACACAAGAGAAGACTCTACACATGGACATCACCAGATGGTCAACACCGAAATCAGACTGATTATATTCTTTGTAGCCAAAGATGGAGAAGCTCTATATAGTCAACAAAAACAAGACCAGGAGCTGACTGTGGCTCAGATCATGAACTCCTTATTACCAAATTCAGACTTAAATTGAAGAAAGTAGGGAAAACCACTAGACCATTCAGGTATGATCTAAATCAAATCCCTTATGATTATACAGTGGGAGTGAGAAATAGATTTAAGGGCCTAGATCTGATAGATAGGGTGCCTGATGAACTATGGATGGAGGTTTGTGACATTGTACAGGACACAGGGATCAAGACCATCCCCATGGAAAAGAAACACAAAAAAGCAAAATGGCTGTCTGGGGAGGCCTTACAAACAGCTGTGAAAAGAAGAGAAGCAAAAAGCAAAGGAGAAAAGGAAAGATATAAGCATCTGAATGCAGAGTTCCAAAGACTAGCAAGAAGAGATAAGAAAGCCTTCCTTAGCAATCAATGCAAAGAAATAGAGGAAAACAATAGAATGGGAAAGACAAGAGATCTCTTCAAGAAAATTAGAGATACCAAGGGAACATTTCATGCAAAGATGGGCTCGATAAAGGACAGAAATGGTATGGACCTAACAGAAGCAGAAGATATTAAGAAGAGGTGGCAAAAATACACAGAAGAATTGTACAAAAAAGATTTCACGACCCAGATAATCACGATGGTGTGATGGCTGACCTAGAGCCAGACATCCTGGAATGTGAAGTCAAGTGGGCCTTAGGAAGCATCACTACAAACAAAGCTAGTGGAGGTGATGGAATTCCAGTTGAGCTATTCCAAATCCTGAAAGATGATGCTGTGAAAGTGCTGCACTCAATATGCCAGCAGATTTGGAAAACTCAGCAGTGGCCACAGGACTGGAAAAGGTCAGTTTTCATTCCAATCCCAAAGAAAGGCAATGCCAAAGCATGCTCAAACTACCACACAATTGCACTCATCTCAAATGCTAGTAAAGTAATGCTCAAAATTCTCCAAGCCAGGCTTCAACAATACATGAACTGTGAAATTCTAGATGTTCAAGCTAGTTTTAGAAAAGGCAGAGGAACCAGAGATCAAAATGCCAACATCCGCTGGATCATTGAAAAAGCAAGAGAGTTCCAGAAAAACATCTATTTCTGCTTTATTGACTATGCTAAAGCCTTTGACTGTGGATCACAATAAACTGTGGAAAATTCTGAAAGAGATGGGAATACCAGACCACCTGACCTGCCTCTTGAGAAATCTGTATGCAGGTCAGGAAGCAACAGTTAGAACTGGACATGGAACAACAGACTGGTTCCAAATAGGAAAAGGAGGTCACCCTGCTTATTTAACTTATATGCAGAGTACATCATGAGAAACACTGGACTGGAAGAAGCACAAGCTGGAATCAAGATTACCAGGAGAAATATCAATAACCTCAGATATGCAGATGACACCACCCTTATGGCAGAAAGTGAAAAGGAACTAAAAAGCCTCTTGATGAAAGTGAAAGTGGAGAGTTAAAAAGTTGGCTTAAAGCTCAACATTCAGAAAACAAAGATCATGGCATCCCGTCCCATCACTTCATGGGAAATAGATGGGGAAACAGTGGAAACAGTGTCAGACTTTATCTTTTTGGGCTCCAAAATCACTGTAGATGGTGACTGCAGCCATGAAATTAAAAGACCCTTAGTCCTTGGAAGGAAAGTTATGACCAACCTAGATAGCATATTCAAAAGCAGAGACATTACTTTGCCAACAAAGTTTCGTCTAGTCAAGGCTATGGTTTTTCCTGTGGTCATGTATGGATGTGAGAGTTGGACTGTGAAGAAGGCTGAGTGCCGAAGAATTGATGCTTTTGAACTGTGGTGTTGGAGAAGACTCTTGAGAGTCCCTTGGACTGCAAGGAGATCCAACCAGTCCATTCTGAAGGAGATCAGCCCTGGGATTTCTTTGGAAGGAATGATGCTGAAGCTGAAACTCCAGTACTTTGGCCACCTCATGCGAAGAGTTGACTCATTGGAAAAGACTCTGATGGTTGGAGGGATTGGGGACAGGAGGAGAAGGGGACGACAGAGGATGAGATGGCAGGATGGCATCACTGGCTCGATGGACGTGAGTCTGAGTGAGCTCTGGGAGTTGGTGATGGACAGGGAGGCCTGGCGTGTTGCGATTCATGGGGTCACAAAGAGTTGGACATGACTGAGAGACTGAACTGAACTGAACTGAATATCTTTATTACAAGAGTACCTATTTTTAGAGGATGTAATACTGGATATCCTTGTCTTACAATAATAGACAATGTTTTATTACTTTTTACTGCTATGTATATTGATTTTGTAGAAATAATTTCTAGCTCCTTAAGAAGTTTTTTCTTTAAGAATGAATAGATTTTTAATTTTTATCTAGTAATTTTTTAATAAGTGTATTTAGCAGGCTACATGAGTTTCCCCATCAATTGTTTCCTCTGGTAAAGCACCTGAAAGCATTCCCAGTATTGTATGAACCTTACATTTTTGGGATAAAATCATGTTGTCGTAATGTTTTATGTTTTTCTTACATCAATATATTTAGCTTGCTAATATTTTAGTATTTTCACATCCACATTTATGAGTGAGATTGACCTAAATTTTTAATTTCTCCTAACGTATTATTGGCTTTAATGTAAGATTATATATACTTTATGGAATAATTCAAGCATTGTTACTCTTTTTCTTTTCTGAAAGTCATGTAAAACTGAATATTTTGTAGAACTCCCTTATAAAGATCTCTAGCCCTGGTGTTACCTTTGTGGAAAGAATTTTTTAAAAGTTACTATGTTTCCTTCAACTGTATAGGATTATTCAAATATTTTATTTCTTCTTGACTCAATTTTAGTACATTATTGTTTTCTAGGAATTTGTCATTTTGTATATGCTTTTGAGATTTTTACATAAATATGTTTATAATATTATTTTATCATCTCTTAATATCTGCTGGTGTGTAATTAGGGCCTCTGTTAATCTGCATGATTGCTCAGTTTTATATTCTTTTTTAATCTGGATTGCCTTGCCAGTCCACTTTCTTCTATACTGTATATTTTTCTTGTTAAATTTCTCATTTTATTACTCTTTCTCCATTCTGCAGGCTTTTCCTTTTTTTTTTTCTTTTGATATTCTAATTTAACTTATGAATGGTTTGCTTCTCCTCTTTTCTAGAATGACTGTCCAAAGTTATAGATTTCCCTTTAAACTTGCCACATTATTTGCTTTTTAAAATTTGTAAGGTATTTTTGTTATCATTCAGTTCTATATATTGTTTCCTTACTAATTTTGGAAAAATCTATGAGCTACTTGTAGATGTAATTAAAAAAAAATACAAGCATATAATTCTTCAACTATTCTTTTTTGTTGTTGTTTTAGATTTTTTTTTTTTTTTCGGTATAAGGAGATAAAGATTCAAAGATCACACAAACGTGTATCTAGCTTAGCCCAGTACTATAAGGCAAACACACTTGAAATCACAATCCAGTTCAACTCAGATGCCTTGTCAGTCACCCCAGAAGGCCCCTCATGTGTCCTGCCCCAGTCATAAGCCTTTTATCCTTCCAAAATATTCTGAAATATTCTGAAATATTCCAAAATATTCATTATCCTAAAACTTAAAGTAGCTATTTCCTTTCATTTAACCAATCAAAATTTCATTTCTATGCCCTAATCTTGCCCATTATTTTTATTTAATATACATTTTAATTCTCTTAATGTAAATCTTCCTCTTCTTCCTTTTCTTTTCCTCCCATTTTATCTGTTTTGGAACAAGACTCATTTATCACAGTCAGGGTTTTGCTAATCCATCTCCCTGTTGCAGTGTGCCAGTTGCACATTCATGTTGCTCTATTTCCTGTATTTCCTGAATATAGGATAAAACTGTGACCAAGTACATTTTTTTTTTTAACTTATTTACAGCGATAGTGTGTGTGTGCTTAGTTGCTTAGGCCTGTTCAACTCTTTGCTACTCCCTGGACTGTAGACCACCAGGCTCCTCTGCTCATGGGATTTTCCAGGTAAGAATACTAAAGAGGGTAGCCATTCCCTTCTCCACGCGATCTTCCTGAGGCAGGGATTGAACCCATATCTCCTGCATTGCAGGCAGATTCTTTATTGTCTGAGCCACCAGGGAAGCCCCTTCATTATTCTATATATTGCTAATTCTGCTTTTAAATGAAATAAACAGTGAAGTGTCACAACGTTTTTATTTTTCTTGGTTCTTAGTTGGTATAGTTGGCGGTTGATGAATGTTAAACTTCTTTTTATTATTAGGATGTAAAAAGTACATCCCTAATAAAAGTGGGAAAAAGACTGAGACCTTTGAATCCTAACATTTTTAGGTAGTAAAGAACTTGTGCAATGTCTCCCAGATGGCTTTAGAGCTCCCAAACAGATTTTGTGATTTCCCCTTGGAAAAATATTTCTTTCTACAGTTAAAAAGCCGACATTGAACAGAATCTTCCTCTAGTGACCATATAAACTTCACATGGCCAAGTTTTGTATTCCTGCACTTAATGAACTTAAAGAATAAGCATGCACATCTTTCCTCTTTCCCACAACAAAAGACATCTTTGAGATAATGACTCACCTTGAATCTCACAAATCTATTAAAAGAAGACCCAGTGGATCTTCAACTACTTATAACCTTTATAAACCTCACACATGCATCTCTAATTTTATGGCCAATGGTAGTGAATGTTTTTAATAACAAAATAGACAAATAGTAGTAGTTTTAACTCAGAGCATCCCTCTGTCCCACATTGGGAGGGAATGACCTACTCTTTCTAACTCTGTTTAATGTCTGATGATATTTTTTTTTATAATAATGCTGGAGTTAGCTGAATTTATAAGAAAGTAGGAGTTCAGAGAATCTTTTGATGACCTGGTTCAGCCTCTTCAATTTAGGTAATTGAACTGGCATCCTCAAAGTTTAGGGTGTCATTTTTTCTTTCCCTTAATGGATTTTGGAAAGGACAGTAAATGAATGGAAAAGTACTAAGCACTTGAGACACAACTTTTAAATCATTCTGGTTACAGTTCTGCTTAGGAACAATTTAGACGTGGGAAATCAGGTGATAAAGACTTTAGGACAGAAATCAGTTTTATATTGATGTCTGATGAGACCCTGGAACATTTAATTCTTCTTGGTTCCAGAATTTATTCATGAATTAGTCAGTATCCATAAAGCTGAAGACTATTGGGATTTAGAAACAGACTTTTTATATTTTTTGGTCTCTTCTTAAACTTTTCAGAAAAACTAGCAAGCTGGACTATGATTTCTGTTTTCTTATATGTTTGTTTTTGTATAGTTGTACCTTTCAGGGCATCAGACTTCTAGAGGAAGTTCAATCAATAGCATCTGTGATAGATTAACAGTGGGTGCACCTTATTTTACTTTGCCTTCTGTTGAAAGATGGCATTTCTCCTCTTGAATCTGGGCTTGCCTTAGAGATTTGGTTGATCATAAAATGCTGTAGAGTAAAATTCTGAGCCTTCTCAGGCTGGTTGATAAGAATTCATGCAGCTTCCATCTGGGCCTCTTTGAATACTTGCTTTTGAAACTGATCATGCTGTGAGGAAGCCCAACCAGCCCCAGGGAGTGGCCCTCGGCCAACAGCCCCAGATGAACTCCCAGCTGACACTCCCAGCAACTTGATAGCCATGTTGGAATCATATCCTACAGACCAGTTGGGCTGCTGATGCTTCATGGGATCATGATGAGCCTATTCTGCCAAACTCTTCCCAAATTGTAAATTTACAAGCCAAAAATATGATTGTTTTTATTTTAAGCTATCAAATTCTAGATGATTTGTTATACAGCAGTAGATTACAAAGTAGCATGTTATTTCCTGGACTGATTTCTCACTCAATAGGAAATAAGACAAAGGAGTCAAGAGAATGGAAACCCAGCTATTTTCTGATTTTCAACAGTGGTTAAGTTTGAAGATTTGTCTTACTTTGAGCTAAAGTTAGTTTGCTGAGACCTACCCTGCATTTCTGAACTTGCCCACCTGAAGCAAAGTTGAATTTTCGGGAGACATAGGTCATTGTCTCCCTCCAGTCCAGGTGGAGAGGAGAAAGAGACTAAGCCCTCCATTCTTAAGCCATTTAATAGATCAGATTCACTCATTAGAGAAACATAGACCAATGACTCACCACCAATGAGTCATTTCATAAGCCTTCTCCCTGGAGAAGAGCCTGGAAGTATTTAGCAGCAAATTGGACAATAACCTTTGACGCTGGAACTCTGGCAATGTGGTCAGGGCTGAAGTCATCCATGGGAGAGTCATCAGGACATCTGACTATGTGTAGCCCTGAGAGATCAGCTGGGCATTTTGGTTTGCTGTGTGTTGGGGCAAGATGAGCCTGGTTCAGTGACAGAGTAATAGCTAACCATGAAAAAGAGAGATGGTTGTATAGCAATGATTGACAGAGCTTTCAGATTGGCAAATGGTTGTCAGGTCAGAGAGGGCAAGGAAGCTCACAACATTTGCCATAGCCTTGCCTAAGTATCTTTGATCATAAACAGTTTCCCACTGACCACAAAGCTCAGCCCATGTTTCAACATTAGCGTCTGAAGCTCCAATACTTTGGCCATCTATGCGAAGAACTGACTCTTTGGAAAAGACCCTAAGGCTGGGAAGATTGAAGGCAGGAGGAGAAGGGGACAACAGAGGATGAGATGGTTGGATGGCTCAATGGACATGAGTGTGAGAAAGCTCCGGGAGTTGGTGATGGACAGGGAAGCCTGGCGTGCTGCAGTCCATGGGGTCACAGAGAGTCAGACAGGACTGAGCAACTGAACTGAACTACTGAATCATGCAGTAAACTTATAAAAGTCAAAGTAGAATAAGAAAACAAAAAACTCCAAGTAGGTATTTAAGAGATTTGATATTATCTCAGAGAATTGGGAGAACTTAGGAATTCAACAGAGGTAAGCAATGCAGGAAAATAATAAGGCCAATAGAAATATCAAGATAAATAAGAGGCATGATTTTGAGCAGGCTCCGAGAGTTGGTGATGGACAGGGTAGCCTGGTGTGCTGCAGTCCATGGGGTCACAAAGAGTCAGACATGACTGAGTGGCTGAATTGAACTGAGGATGCCTCAGTTTGCACCTATGATAACTTGCTCACAGAAAGAACATGAAGATATCAGTATGCGTGTAGACAAGATGGTGGAGTAGAATGACCTTGAGCTCACCTCCTTTCACAAGAACCATAAATTACAATTAATTACTGGACCACTGTCAATAAAAAAGAATGGAATCTACAAAAAAGATATTCTACATCTGAAGACATAAAAAAAGAAAATGAAATCGCTCAGTTGTGTCTGACTCTTTGCAACCCCATGGACTGTAGCCCATCAGGCTTCTCCATCCATGGGATTCTCCAGGCAAGAGTACTGGAGTGGGTTGCAACTTCCTTCTTCAGGGGATCTTCTCAACCCAGGGATCGAACCTGGGTCTCCTGCATTGTAGGCAGATGCTTTATAGTCTGAGCCACCAGGGAAATCCAAAGACATAAAGATGAAAGCAAATGAGACAGTAGGAGGGATGCACTCATGATACAATCAAATCCCACACCACCCCCTCAGAAGAGTGACCCCCAAACTGGGGAGTAATTAGATCACAGATATAATTATTATTATATATTATATTATGTATGTTATATATATTATATTATATAAATATCTGCTCCATCTTGCAGGAGTGAGAGTTCTCAGCCCCATGTCAAGCTTCCCAGTCTCGTGGTCTGGTCTCATTGGCTTTGCAGGCCAGAAGTGCCTGACTACAGGAGCGCCACAGGACTAGGGGAAACAGACACTCCACTCTCAGAGCGTGCATACGAGGTCTCATGCACACTAGGACCCAGGACCAAAGCAGTGATTCCATAGGAGCCTGGGGCAGCCCTACCGGCTGGTCTTGGAGGGTCTCCTGGGCAGACAGGGAATGGCTGTGTGTCTCTCTGGGGTCATAAAAGTTTGTGGAAGAAATATCAGGGAGTGCTCATCTTCTTGAACTCTTGCTGGAGGCAGACATATTGCTTGGGTAATCATTACCAAGACTTGGCCTCACCCAGCAGCTACTCAATAGCCAGTAAGTTCTCATGCTGGGACACCTAGGGCCAAACAACCAACAAGGTGGGACCACAGTGCCACCCATTAGCAGATAGGCTGCCTAAAGTCTTCCTGAGGACACAACCACCTCTAGATACCCCGCTTGACACAGCTCTGCTCACCAGAGGATATGGTATATTTGTTGTTGTTCAGTCTCTCAGTGGTGTCTGACTCTTTTCCACCCTATGGACTGTATAGCACATCAGGCTTCCCTGTCCTTCACTATCTTTCAGAGTTTGCTCAAACTCATGTCCATTGAGTTGGTGATGCCATCCAGCCATCTTGTCCACTGTTGGCCCCTTCTCCTCCTGCCTTCAATCTTTCCCAGCATCAGGGTATTTTACAAAGAGTCAGCTTTTCACATCAGGTGGCCAAAGTATTGGAGCTTCAGCTTTAGCATCAACCTTCCATTGAATATTTAGGACTTATTTCCTTTAGGACTAACTGGTTTGATCTCCTTGCTGTCCAAGGGTCTCTGAAGAGTCTTCTATAACACCACAGTTCAAAAGCATCAATTCTTTGGCACTCAGCCTTCTTTATGGTCTGTACATGACTACTGGAAAAACCATAGCTTTGACAATACAGATACTTGTTGGCAAAGTGGTCTCTCCTTTTTAATATGCTCTCTAGGTTGGTCATAGCTTTTCTTCCAAGAAGCAAGCGTCTTTTAATTTCATGGCTTCAGTCACCATCTGCAGTGATTTTGGAGCCCAAGAAAATAAAGTCTGTCGCTGTTTCCATTGTTTATCCATCTATTTGCCATGAAGTCATGGGACCAGATGCCATGACAATAGTTTTTTGAATGTTGAGTTTTAAGCCAACTTTCTCACTCTCCTCTTTCACCTTTATCAGGAGACTCTTTAGTTCCTCTTCACTTTCTGTCACAAGGGTGGTGTCATCTGCATATCTGAGGTTAATGTGAAATGCTGAGCTGGATGAATCACAAGCTGTAATAAAGATTGCCAGGAGAAACATCAATAACCTCAGATATGCAGATGACACCACCCTGGTGCATATAAGTTAAATAAACATGGTGACAATATACGGCCTTGCTGTACTCCTTTCCCAGTTTGGAACCAGTCCATTGTTCCATGTTCAGTTCTAACTGTTGCTTCTTGACCTGCATACAGATTTCTCGGAGACAGTAATTTGGTCTGGTATTCCCATCTTTTTAGGAATTTTCTGCAGTTTGTTGTGATCCATACAGTTGTGACTCAGCTGGTAAAGAATCCACCTGTAATGTGGGAGACCTGGGTTTGATCCCTGGGTTGGGAAGATTCCCTGGAGGAGGGCCCAGCTACCCACTCCAGTATTCTGGCCTGGAGAATTCCATGGACTGTATAGTCCATGGGGTCGCAAAGAGTCATACATGACTGAGCGACTTTCACTTCATTCACACAGTCAAAGGCTTTAGCATAGTCAATGAGGCAGAAGTAAATGTTTTCTTGGAATTCTCTTTCTTTTTCTATGATCCAAGGGATGTTGGCAATTTGATCTCTGGTTCCTCTGCCTTTTCTAAATCCAGTTTGAATATCTGGAAGTTCTTGGTTCATGTACTGGCATATTGAATGCAACACTTCAGCAGTATCATCTTTAGGATTTGAAATAGGTCAGCTGGAATTCCATCACCTCCCCATCTTTGTTGGTAGTGATGCTTCCTAAGGCCCACTTGACTTCTCATTCCAGGATGTCTGACTCTAGGTGGTTATCACCATCATGGTTATCCAGGTCATTAAGATTTTTTTTGGTACAGTTCTTCTATGTATTTTTGCCACCTCTTTCTAATATCTTTTGCTTCCTGTTAGGTCCATATAATTTCTGTCCTTTATTGAGACCATCTTTGCATGAAATATTTCCTGCTACTGCTGCTGCTAAGTCTCTTCAGTCGTGTCTGACTCTGTGTGACCCCATAGACGGCAGCCCACCAGGCTCCCCCATCCCTGGGATTCTCCAGGCAAGAACACTGGAGTGGGCTGCCATTTCCTTCTCCAATGCATGAAAGTGAAAAAATAAAGTGAAGTCGCTCAGTCGTGTCAACTCCTAGCGACCCCATGGACTGCAGCCCACCAGGCCCCTCCGCCCATGGGATTTTCCAGGCAAGAGTACTGGAGTGGGTTGCCATTGCCTTCTCTTGTCTCTAATTTTCTTGAAGAGATCTCTAGTCTTTCTCATTCTATTGTTTTCCTCTATTTCTTTTCATTGAGTCTTTTTATCTCTCCTTGCTATTTTTTGGAACTTTGCATTCAGATGGGTCTATATTTCCTTTTCTCCACACACACACATATCAGAATCACTTTCCTGTATACCTGGAACCAAAACAACATTATAAATCAATTATACTTCAATAAAAAATACTTTAAAGAAAATAAGTCATGAGGAATCAAATGCCCCCTAACTTTATAAGTCAAGGATAAGAGCCCTGTTTCTGATTTGATTCTCAAATTGAACCCATGGGTAACGAGTCACATCTATTTCACCTGCTGTCACTGCTCAAGGTGATGTTAAGACTTAGGCTTCCTCCAAGTTGTATTGAGCCTAAGCATTGAGATGTTTGCTGGAGTTGTTCTCCAGGAACTTGAAATCAGCTGTGTCTATTTTAGGATGAGTCTATGAAGTGGGGTAGGACCACCAACCCCTCAACTGGACCTGCGCATGTCTGCTCCTAACTTTGTGGTGGTCCAGAGGCCTGTAGCCTAGTTATGCCTGTGCAGAACAGTGATTCCCCAGCACCTGTTCCCCATCACCTTTCCCCACATGGCCCACACCTCCCTGCTGTGCACCCTCAGCATGCTGGGCCTCTTCATTCCTGATCCCATAAATACCCAGAGCCCGTGGACTTCAGGAGACCAGCTTGAGGTCTGTGCCTGCGTTTTACTCTTTTTCTCAGGCACTTCAGCTCTGCAGCTCCTGCAGAAAAAGGCAGTTTCTTTTTTTTTTTTTTTATTTTTGGTCCTCCATTTTAAGTATTTTGGGGGTTTTGAATTTAAGGATAGAGAATTGTTTTTTGAAGCCACAGAAGTTATAGTGAGTGGCAGTTCCCACCTCGACAACTGCGATGGTTCCTGGGAATGGCTGGCTTCTGCTGTGTCTGGATCCCTAACTTCAGACTCATAGCAAAACCTTTTGAATGAAGCTTTTAAAGGAAGAGATTATGACCCCTCTAGACTGAAATCTTGGAGGACAAACATCCAGAAGACTGGTTTTGTCTTTGCTGGACTGGGCCTTATGAGATATAGATGGGAAACGGAAGCCATGCTGCACAAAAACCGGGAACAAGGTTGCCCAAACTTGCACGGTTCCAGACCCTGATGCTGACTTCTCCTGGGGGCAGGTGAACCAAAACAGATCTCAAGTTGCTTCTCAGAAACCGCAAGAAATAAGGTGAGTGGGCTTGCTGCAGTGGTGGCTTTTGGTAAAGTGAAACTCTTTAGAAGGCAATTGAAGTAACTTCCTAAGTTATGAGAGTGAGCTTTTCTTTTGTTAGGCCTTTGTTTCTGTCCCTCCAGGCTTGCAGGGACAACTTGGTAACTAGATTTTTCCTACTTTGGTGAAAGTAGGTGTATTTCTAGCAGTGGACCTACTGTCCAAAATCACTTCCTGTACTTGATCATGCACAAGTACATGAACTGTATGTACTTGGTTGTACTGGTCAGTTTTCAACCAACTTCACTGCCTTAAGATGTAACCTATCAATTAGGCTGATCACCTGTCCTCTTTCTCTCAGCTGGAACTTTGTTCTCTCTGATATTGAATCTTCATATTTAAAACAAACAAAACAACTCTGGCATCTATCCCTGTCAAGGTTCTACTTGGTTAGGATATTGAAGAAACCATAATTTTCCCAGCCTATGTCTCTTCCATATTTAATACCCAAGTGTTTCAGCCAAATGGATAATGATTGAGATATGAAAACACATAAAAAGCTGAGACACCAAAAATCCCTTCTTGACTGTGTCCTTGATAAAACTGCTAAAACTTAAAACTAAAAATTAACCATGTCTGGCATTCTTTGGGCCCCAAGGGTATATCTTTGGGGTTTGTAACCAATCTTGGGTCTATGAGCACCTTGACAGCTGGCTCATAGGCAGTATTTATTTATTGAGATCAAAGTGTGAATTTGAAACCAGAAACAAGAAAACACTCTCAAACAACTGCTGCTGCTGCTAAGTCACTTCAGTCATGTCCAACTCTGTGTGACCCCATAGACGGCAGCCTACCAGGCTCCTCCATCCATGGGATTTTCCAGGCAAGAGTACTGGAGTGGGGTGCCATTGCCTTCTCCAAACAACTGCTAGCTAGTTTCATTTTTTCAAGCCCTTGTTGGGTCTATACCCCTTATCAGCAGAAAGTAGCCAGGGCCATCCACACCCCCTCTGCCTCCAGATTAAGGAATAATCAAAAGATGGGTGGGGGTGGAACCCTGAAGCTATGGGTTAAACCCATTCCACCTGCCATCACTAATCAAGGTTGTGAAGACTTGCATGTTCTCCAAGCAGCATGGAGCCTAAACAATAAGACATTTTCTTGAGTTGTGCTTTAGGAACTTGGAGCTTCAGCTGCATCTAGTTTGGGATGAGCCAATGAAAATATAGGATCACTGACCCCTCAACTGGGAGAAGGCAGCTGTGGGTAAACACAGAGCCAGGGCACAGACTAGGGCACCATTCCAGACTGCTCATTATAGAGATGATGACTCTCCTAGCGAAGCTTTGCCTGGACCACACAAACACTTTAGGAATAAAAGCCACTAATCTTCCAGTCAATCAGGCATCCCAGCAGCACAGGAGATTAAGCATCCCATTTACAAGCCTGGACATTTGTAAACATTAGTGTCCCTGGATATCTAATCAAGAATGAATAACAAATTGGTTTAGACTTGCTGTTGTCACTCTTGCGTGGGCAAGAAATGGAAGTTATCCTGGGAATTGGGTGAGGGGGAAAGAAGTGAATGAATGCCCTTCTTGCGTATAATAAGTGGGCTATTATTTCTAGAGAAACTGATTCGTAAAATATTATGACTAAAATTTTGTGACGGTGCCGGGTTAGAATAAAAATCCAAGTCCCTATCACTGTGCCATCAATAAAAACAGCGAGGAAGAAGTAGCAAATTAATAAATAGCACTTTTATTTACACCTTGAACAAATGCATATATTTCAACATATTATTGGTATATTATACCAGGACATGAATAGCATTAAAAATGAAATATCTAGATTTCACAGGTGTTGTGAATTCTGTGAGCCTTACCTTGCACTGCAGAGGGCTAGTGAACTTGTTTTTCATTTATTCAAAGGCATTTGCTGCATTCTTAAAATGGATCAGACCTCGGACTAAGTGCTGTCTTGTAGGTTTAAGTGACTGAGACATAATACGTGACTTAGACTACTAAAATTTGGTCTTTAAAATTGAAGGCAATTCAGGAACTTAACTATTCTTCTTGTACACATAATTACAACAATAACAGAATCGTTATGAAGGATTAATTGCTGTTTCTCATGTTTTCACCTTTCTAATAGTACCCTTGATTTTGATATTTCAAAGGAGTCAAATTATTTCCAGGAAATACATCCTTTCAAAATCCCTGAGGATCCCAAAAGGTCTTACATTGGTAACCTGTCTGTGCTCCTAATGCCAACAGCAGTTTATGCATTCAAGGAGTTCCATGATATGTTGGAGAGCACAGTTGTCCTGTGTATATATTCAGAGCGATTGCTACCCCTAATAGCTAACATTTATTGAATGCTTACAGTGGATCAGGCCCTATTATATACACTTTCTTGAAATGTATGCTTTTTGGTCTCACAAAACCCTATGAAATAGTTACAGCTATTATATTTTACAGCACAGGAAGGTGAAGTAACTTGGCTAAATTGTGTATCTTTTATAAGAGGTTGAATCAATTCAAACCCGGACATTGTGGGAGCTGCATCTGACTTCCTAACTGGTGTATTCTACAGCTGGTGACATGATGCTCGCTGTGAAAATTGATGCTGCTGCCTCTTTTCTACTGAATTGTTAGTTGATAGTTTGCTGATTGTGGTCCACCATCCACTTGGTTTCTGTTCTCGTTTGGCTCGCCCAACTCTGGGTTGCTCAAGGCTTCAGGTAACACTGCTGCGACATCCTCTCTGCCAGAGGAAAACCCTTTTTTCCCTCTTGGATCCAGCATTCACAGAGGTGTCTCATAGCAGAAAGACTTGGTTCCCAGGGATTCAGTAATTTCACTGATGTATTGCATGATAGGGCAAAGGGAGTTGGGGAGGGGTAGCAGGGAGCATTGCCCAAGAGAAGTTGACAAGCATGGTCCAGATTTGAACCAGAAGCCCAGTCCTTCACCCTAACATTCAAGCCTTGTTGCTGAATGTGGTTAATTAATTCAAGCAGACTTCTTACTTACTCATAATGATTTTGGCTCAGGAGCTCACATCTTGGTCTACTCCCCAGTTGTAGATATATTCTAAGGTCTTTTTTTGGCCTGCCATGAAGCTATGGGACCACTTTTAAATCAGAGATTTAGCTAGCTCTAGAAGTATTTGTAGCTGTGAAAAGAAGAAAATTGAAAAGCAAAGGAGATGAGGAAAAATATAAACATCTGAATACAGAGTTCTAAAGACTAGCAAGGAGAGATAAGAAAGCCTTCCTCAGTGATCAATGCAAAGAAATAGAGGAAAACAACAGAATGGGAAAGACTAGAGATCTCTTCAAGAAAATTAGAGATACCAAGGGAATATTTCATGCAAAGATAGGCTCAATAAAGGACAGAAATGGTATGGACCTAACAGAAGCAGAAGATATTAAGAAGAGGTGGCAAGAATACATAGAAGAACTGTACCAAAAAGAGTTTCATGACCCAGGTAATCACAATGGTGTGATCACTCACCTAGAGCCAGGCATCCTGGAATGTGAAGTCAAGTGGGCCTTAGAAAGCATCACGAAGAACAAAGCTGGTGGAGGTGACGGAATTCCAGTTGAGCTATTTCAAATCCTGAAAGATGATGCTGTGAAAGTGTTGCACTCATGCCAGCAAATTTGGAAAACTCAGCAGTGGCCACAGGACTGGAAAAGGTCAGTTTTCATTCCAATCCCAAAGAAAGGCAATGCTAAAGAATGCTCAAACTACTGCACAATTGTACTCATCTCACATGCTAGTAAAGTAATGTTCAAAATTCTCCAAGCCAGGCTTCAGCAATACATGAACTGTGAACTTGCAGATGTTCAAGCTGGATTTAGAAAAGGCAGAGGAACCAAAGATCAAATTGCCAACATCCGCTGGATCATGGAAAAAGCAAGAGAGTTCCAGAAAAACATCTACTTCTGCTTTATTGACTATGCCAAAGCCTTTGACTGTGTGGATCACAATAAACTGTGGAAAATTCGGAAAGAGATGGGAATACCAGACCACCAGACCTGCCTCTTGAGAAACCTGTATGCAGGTCAGGAAGCAACAGTTAGAACTGGACATGGAACAACAGACTGGTTCCAAATAGGAAAAGGAGGACATCAAGGCTGTATATGGTTATATATATATAACCTCAGATATGCAGATGACACAACCCTTATGGCAGAAAGTGAAGAGGAACTAAAAAGCCTCTTGATGAAAGTGAGAGAGGAGAGTGAAAAAGTTGGCTTAAAGCTCAACATTCAGAAAACGAAGATCATGGCATCCGGTCCCATCACTTCATGGGAAATAGATGGGAAACAGTGGAAACAGTGTCAGACTTAATTTTGGGGGGCTCCAAAATCACTGCAGATGGTGATTGCAGCCATGAAATTAAAAGACCCTTACTCCTTGGAAGCAAAGTTATGATCAACATAGATAGTATATTCAAAAGCAGAGATGTTACTTTGACAACAGAGGTCTGTCTAGTCAAGGCTATGGTTTTTCCAGTGGTCATGTATGGATGTGAGAGTTGGACTGTGAAGAAAGCTGAGAGCCAAAGAATTGATGCTTTTGAACTGTGGTGTTGGAGAAGACTCTTGAGAGTCCCTTGGACTGCAAGGAGATCCAACCAGACCATCCTAAAGGAGATCAGTCCTGGTTGTTCATTGGAAGGACTGATGCTAAAGCTGAAACTCCAGTACTTTGGCCACCTCATGCGAAGAGTTGACTCATTGGAAAAGTCTCTGATGCTGAACTCAGAGGCAGGAGGGCCTCTGGGGGCAGGAGGAGAAGGGGAAAACAGAGGATAAGTTGGTTGGATGGCATCACCAACTCGATGGACATGAGTTTCAGTGAACTCCGGTAGTTGGTGGTGGACAGGGAGGCCTGGCGAGCTGTGATTCATGGGGTCGCAAAGAATTGGACACAACTGAGTGACTGAACTGAACTGAGAAATATTTGTAGGTATATTGTGATACAGAAGACCTTTGGGGGACCATTGTACAATTTCATATAATTGTCTGTTCAAGGCAGGCCATAAAATAAATTATATATGGTTACTAAGGAAACCAATGACCAAATACTAAAAACCACACTTGTGAAATGGCAATGTATGTGCCGTTTCATGAAGACATTAAATGTTAATGTCTAGGAACAAGTCTGAGTATCCTAATTTCAAAATCATTATGAACATAAATGATGTTTCAAAATATACAGCAACTGTGGAAGACTGTGAAAACATCTGACTTTCATGGTGACAGTCACAGGAGCCACTAATACAACTGTGGCCTGTTGTGTCCATTGGTATTTGATAAAAATGCTCAGTCTCAGTTGTTACTGAAAAGAATAAGAAATGAGAAAAGAAGTTTTCCATACTCTGAATTTTATCATGTCCCTCTTTAGGTGACAGTCTGTACCAGAGTCTCACCTGTCATCTCCTTGCTGGAGAATAGAAATAGCCCTTCTGTGGCTTGGCAGGATAGAATAGATCATGGTTAGAGAAAGGTAGACTTTGGAAGAAGATTCTTTGAGTCCTATTACAAAGGACAATCAAGAGAATTTTAAGTTTTAGTTCGAGCTTCAGTTCTGCCACTAGCCATCTGTGTTACTTTGGGCAATGAAGTTTGCTTCCCTGGGTCTTCGATCTCATGGAAAAAATAAGGAATTTGGATCAGATGATCTCTCAGGAACTATTCTGATTTCATATTCTATTATTCTGGAAATCTTTTTTCCATTTAGTTCCTTGTAACCCATATTTATTCTGTTTATGAAATAAGCAAAAACAGGAAAACATCATATTCTTTGCCAAATTATTTCCTCAGGATAGCCTTCACTTCAGAATTTCCTTTTCCTTCTGGAATAAGAACATTTCACCTGAAATATGTGTTCCTTTCATTGAATAAAAATATTTATCAGCTAAAGGAGACTTTGCACAAACAAGAGAAAAGCAAACTTAGATGTAAACTAAGTTATTTCCCTGGCTAGCTGATTTTTTTCAACTCTTTCATTGGTTACATTTTTATTTGAATGTCAAGAGATTGTTTTCTCATAGCCTGACTTTCCCTTTGAAAAATTCTACAGTGAAACCATAACTAATAATTCTTTAAAAAGAATAAATTGGAAATGTACTAAACAAAATTAGCTTGCTGCTTTCCTTCTTTTTATGAAAAGGCTGAGGAAATATTTCTGGGTGATACTGAAGCAACAGATGGTCCAAGTTGAAGTATTTCAAGCCATAGAAATATTGGAGGATTTTAACCAGTTTTCCAGGTGGTGCTAGTGTTAAAGAATCCACCTGTCCATGCAGGAGACAGAGGAAATGTGAGTTTGATCCCTGGGTCGGGAAGATTCCCTGGAGGAGGAATGGCAACCCACTCCAGTATTCTTGCCTGGAAAATCCCATGGACAGAGGAGCCTGCCTGGTTACAGTCCATGGGGTCACAAAGAGTCAGACATGACTGAGCACACATGCACAACCATCTTAAACTCAGATGTCCGGCAGTCAGTTGGGTTCTTGGGCTGTCTCTTGTCTAAGTGTGGCTTTTTATGAACATGAAAAATAAGTTAGAATGATGAGCTCAACTTTTTCATTTATACTCAGTGCTTAACACAGGATGAGACAAACCAGACACCCCATGAGATATTTTGCTTCTTCATTGTGTAAATCTCAAGGAATTTTGTTTTTCTTGTGTCCCTACTGAATATACCGATTTAGTCCTACCATTTATTATCCAAAGAGAATCTTAATCATGATCCAAAATAAGTTCCCATTAGGAAAAGTTGCCTTTAGTCTCATTACATTTTCTCTAGAGGCAGGTGATTGTTTCAAAAAGCATGCAGAGTCCATAGGAAACACTTTTCAGATTCATTCATGCAAACTTGCAATCTTTGCTCCTTGAAGCAGCTGTCATCTTCATAGCCCTCAGTTCAGTTCAGCTCAGTCGTGTCCGACTCTTTGCGACCCCATGAATCGCAGCACGCCAGGCCTCCCTGTCCATCACCAACTCCTGGAGTTCACTCAGACTCACGTCCATTGGGTGAGTGATGCCATCCAGCAATCTCATCCTCTGTTGTCCCCTTATCCTCCTGCCCCCAATCCCTCCAACCATCAGAGTCTTTTCCAATGAGTCAACTCTTTGCATGAGGTGGCCAAAGTACTGGAGTTTCAGCTTTAGCATCATTCCTTCCAAAGAAATCCCAGGGCTCATCTCCTTCAGAATGGACTGGTTGGATCTCCTTGCAGTCCAAGGGACTCTCAAGAGTCTTCTCCAACACCACAGTTCAAAAACATCAATTCTTCGGCACTCAGCTTTCTTCACAGTCCAACTCTCACATCCATACATGACCACAGGAAAAACCATAGCCTTGACTAGATGAACCTTTGTTGGCAAAGTAATGTCTCTGCTTTTGAATATGCTATCTAGGTTGGTCATAACTTTCCTTCCAACGAGTAAGGGTCTTTTAATTTCATGGCTGCAGTCACCATCTGCAGTGATTTTGGAGCCCTCCAAAATAAAGTCTGACACTGTTTCCACTGTTTCCCCATGTATTTCCTGTGAAGTGATGGGACCGGATGCCATGATCTTCGTTTTCTGAATGTTAGCTTAAAGCCAACTTTTTCATTCTCCACTTTCACTTTCATCAAGAGGCTTTGAGTTCCTCTTCACTTTCTGCCATAAGGGTGGTGTCATCTGCATATCTGAGGTGATTGATATTTCTCCCAGCAATCTTGATTCCAGCTTGTGTTTCTTCCAGTCCAGCATTTCTCATGATGTACTCTGCATATAAGTTAAATAAACAGGGTGACAATATACAGCCTTGACGTCCTCCTTTTCCTATTTGGAACCAGTCTGTTGTTCCATGTCCAGTTCTAACTGTTGCTTCCTGACCTGCATACAAATTTCTCCAGAAGCAGGTCAGGTGGTCTGGTATTCCCATCTCTTTCAGAATTGTCCACAGTTTATTGTGATCCACACAGTCAAAGGCTTTGGCATAGTCAATAAAGCAGAAATAGATGTTTTTCTGGAACTCTCTTGCTTTTTTGATGATCCAGCAGATGTTGGTAATTTGATCTCTGGTTCCTCTGCCTTTTCTAAAACCAGCTTGAACATCTGGAAGTTCACGGTTGTGAAGCCTGGCCTGGAGAATTTTGAGCATTACTAGCATGTGAGATGAGTGCAATTGTGCAGTCATTTGAGCATTCTTTGCATTGCCTTTCTTTGGGATTGGAATGAAAACTGACCTTTTCCAGTCCTGTGGCCACTGCTGAGTTTTCCAAATTTGCTGGCATACTGAGTGCAGCCCTTTCACAGCATCATCTTTCAGGATTTGAAATGGCTCAACTGGAATTCCATCATCTCCACAAGCTTTGTTCATAGCCCTCACCTTCTACATTCTTTTGGGTCCTATAACAAGTCAACTGAAAGGTAAATCCAGCTCACTAAGTACTTGTATATACTAGGAACACGATCATTGAAAAGATAACTTCAAGGTTCTGACCCAGGACTTCTGGTTTCTGATCTTGCAGGCATTTAAAGACCTTGGGGAATTATCCTTCTGTTCTAACAAGTAAGAAGCTGAATTAACTGAAAAGTTAACTCTTCTTAGATCTTTCAGAGATGTGAAGTCACACGAAAAGTCACTGCTCCCTAAAATTAGAGAGACAAAGAAGTAACACAGAGAATTATAACTTACCAGATAAGAAACCCGAGAGCAGAAACTTCTTGAGGGACTAGTGTGGGGTAGGCAAACCTAAACTATAGTTGACAAATTGCTGGAGGCTCAGTATGGAGAAGTTTGAGAGTTAAACTTCTCAAGGGAGATGGTCAGAGGAGAGGCTCCACACTTTTGTGGGTTTTACGGCTAGGAATTTTACTGGTATTTCATAGTGAATATTGGAGGGAAAGTCCCTGATGAGTCTGGTAGGGGGAGAGGAAAAGGAACTGTTTTGAAATATGCCAGAGAATTCTGCTTTTCTTAACAAAGTTTTCCCTCAAGAGAAACAATTTTATAAGAAACCTAACCTATTAGGATTCTATCAGAGCCTAACTGACCTGTGGGAAGAAATTTCCCTTCCTTCTTTGTCACCCTGTTGCACCTAATTAGGGGAAGTGACTTCACATTCCCAGGGTTCAAAGACAAGGCTAATTGTAGGACTGTAGAATGTTTTTCCTTCTCCCCACCCCCCACACCCTGCCCCAATGAATTGCTGCTGCCATATCACTAAAGCTTTATTTACTGGAGGGTTTTGTTTTATTTGTTTGTTTGTTTTTAGCCCATCTGTCATGTCCTGCTTTGAACAAAAAATTATAAGACATACTACAAAGGTGAAAAATGCAGCTTGAAGAGACAGAGCAAGCATCAGAACCAGACTCAGATATGGCAGGGATGTTGGAATTATCAGACTGGAAATTTAAAACAGTGATGACCTTATGACTTGTTTTGGCTAACAAAGTGGTATAAAGCATGGTATCATTTCTAAGCATAAGCCTGAAGAGTCCTTGCATATAACTAAGTATTATCTAGAGACATTGCCCCAGCTGAGTTACAGAGGTGAAAGAGCCTAGTCAAAATCAGCAAAGCTGCCTGCTTGACCCAAAACTGACCTCAGATGCATGAGGAATCCCAAGAAGAAGGGAGAAATTGCCCAGTCAAATCAAGCCAGAGTGTCAATCTGAAAAATGTGAGCTAAGGAAATTATAGTTGTTTTAAGCGAGTAAGTTATGGTCTGGTTTGTTACATAGCATTACCTTGGCAGTGACTATCTGGTATTTTACCAGTCTATCCTTATAGAACATACCGATCTCACAAATGTAAATTTCTTCTTTTAATTAGAGTTAACGTTAAGATTTATCTCATACAGTTATTGTGAGATTTTGTGACTGGATATGTGTAAATGGCACAAAGAAGGAGCTTTGTATGACCTAGTTGTTACTATTTTCTTTCCCAATGTTAATGATCATCCTCAACAAGGCTTCCATGATGGGCCTCCTTTTGGTCCTCCTGATTGATGTTTTGGGTTTTAGCTTCCTTTTGTGGAACAAATATATCCCAAACTTTTCCTTACCAGAACACGGTGCAGAAAACAGTCAAGAACTCTGCTTTGTTATTTTCCAGCTTTGTGAACTTGGGTAACTTTCTCTAGGCTTCAGTTTCTTCACTTGTAAAGCAAGGCTAGTAATCATAGCTTCTTCTTTCACTTGTTTTTAAGATTATTAAATGATGCTTCTAAAATGCTTGAAGCTGGGCTGACCTATAGTAAGTACTCAGAGTACTTGGACATTATCATCACCATCATTATTATCGAGATTTTAACATCTCCTAGAGATTAGTCGAATCCCAGACTTGCACCATGCGACATTCTGCTAGAGTTTCTGCATTAAGCAGAAAAGCATTCAGCGTAGTCCACAGGTCAGTGGCCATTCACTAGAGTTCAGCCATCTGGCAGGAAGTTGGCAGATGCTCTGAGTCTTTCCACGTTGTCACAGGGAACAACTGGTCCAGAAATAACACACTATAAAGATTCTGAAGGGAGCCAGGAAACGAGAAAAGGGAACGACCCACAGCTCTAAGCAAATGACATTGGCGAATGTAGATATGGATTTGGGTTTAGGATCTGAATAAAGAACTGAAAGCCAAAAAATACAGTTATGAAAGGAACTAGACTGCAGGGAGCTGGACCAAGTGTTCAGCTAAGCCAAAGGGTATGAACCTTTAAGATGGGCTGAAACATTGTCTGAAAAATCCTCTGATATATCTTTAAAAAGCCACACATTATACCTGGTAGTATAATATGTAAGAAAGGGATTTTGTATGGTGTTAAGAGTAACCAGCTTTCGAATTTGATAGAGTTCGGGTTGATTTCTATCATTCTCATTTAATGGCTGTGTGACCTTTGGCAAGTTTCCTCTTCTCTCCAAGTTTCACTTTCTTCATTTATGAAATTAATATTATTCCTCTCTCATAGAGCTAATGACATTAAATCACATGACTATGTGAAAAGCTTAATAGTGTCTGGCCCCTAATAGGCATCTAATAAATGGTATGTGTTAAATGTTCTTATTAACTAAGCATTATTTGGCAAAATCCTTATCTTGCCAGAATGTCTTCCTTGGATTAACATTTTCTGTTGTCTCATATTCCCTGGTTTGGCCTTTTAATTCTGTGCACCCCACTGATATCTATGCCCTTCTGATACCCAATTAATGACTTTGACATCACACAAGTCATTGATTACTTCCTGGGCTTATTTTGACATTGGGTATCTACATGATTTTTTGTTTTAATTTCATTATGTCCTATCTTTATCTCTGTGAGTGGACTAGAGATCAAAGAAATCAGATGAGCTTGAAGAGATCTTCTAAGGTTGGGAGATACTGTTAGGAAGGCCAGGAGCAGAGTCTACGAGGTCAGGGAGGCATAAAGAGGGTACTAACTGTTGATGTCTGATGAGTGCTTATCTAAAAAGTGAGAGAAACATTTCCTCTAAGTGTTTTGTCCTGTGAACTAAGTTAAGCCAGAAATGGGCTCTTAAATTAGGGACAGAATTTAGGGTTATGTTTGGAGACTTCTCAGATCACTTTCTGTTACATTTTTCAAGTTGAGGATGAATACTTGCAAAAAAAGAAAAATACTGGCATACCTTGAAGATACTGCTTCTAGATCATGGATTGCAGTTAAGCAAATATCGTAATAAAATGAGTCACATGAATCTCTAGATTTCTCAGTGCATATAAAAGTTCTGTTTATACTATACATAAAAGCTATTAAGTGTACCGTCCTATTATATCTAAGAAAAGCAATGTACATACCTTAATTTAAAAATACTTCTTTGCTGAATTGTCCTAGCCATCATCTGAGCCTTCAGTGAGTTGCACTTTCTTTGCTGGTGGAGGGTCTTGCCTCAATGTCAATGTTACTGACTGAGGGTGGTGATTGCTAAAGGTTGAGGTGAAAAAATGAAATTTTCTGCAATGAAGTTTGATTGCCTCTTCCTTTCCCAAGAGTTCTCTGTAGCAGGCAATGCTGTTTGACAGTATTTTACACACAGTAGAACTTTAATAATTGTGGTCAGTCCTCTCACACTCTGCTGATTTTATCAACTAAGTTTATGTAGTATTCTAAAGATGTTGCCAGTTCAACAGTATTCTCTAGGAGTAGATTTCATCTCAAGAAACCACTTTCTTTGTTCATCTGTAAGAAGCAACTCATTATCCCCTCAAGTTTTATCATGAGATTATAGCAGTTCAGTCACATCCTCAGTCTCTACTTCTAATTTTAGCGTTCTTTCTACTTCTACCACATCTGTAGTTACTTCCTCCACTGAAACCTTGAGCACTTTAAAGTTATTCGTGAGGGTTGGACTTTACTATATTCTTCCAAACTCCTGTTAATCTTGATATTTGGATCTCTTCCAGGAATCACAAATGTTCTAAATGGAATCTAGAGATTTCCAGGAGGTTTTCAATTGACTTTGTCCGATCCATCAGAGGAACCTCTATCTATGGTAGCCATAGCCTTATGAAATATATTTCGTAAATAGTAAGGCTTGAAGGTGTAAATGACTCCTTGATTCATGGACTTAGGAATGGATGTCATTTGTATGTTCACTGGAGCAGCATGTTCCATTTTTCTCAAGAACTTTTTCTTTACATTCATAGCTTGGCTAATTGGTAAAAGAGGCCTGGCTTTCAGACTATCTTAGCTTTCAATATTCCTTCCTCATTACACTTAATCATTTCTAGTTTTTGATTTAAAGAGAATCTTCCTTTCACTTGAATACTTAGTGGCCGTTGTGGGGTTATAAATTGGCTTAATTTCAATATTGTGTCTCACAGAATAGGCAGGCCTGAGGAAAGGGAGAGAGGAAATGGAACAGGCAGTCAGTGGAGCATTCAGAACACCCACATCATCTCACCATTAAACCTACCGCTTTATGTGGACTTGGTTCATGGTACCCCAGAACAATTACAGTAGCAACGCCAAAGATCAAAGATCCCCATGACAAATACAATAATAATGAAAAAGCTTAAAATAGTCCAAGAATTACCAAAATATGAGACAGAAACACAAAGTAAGCAAATGCTGTTGGAAAAATGGCACTGATCAAATGTTTAGTGTAGAGCTGCAACAAACAAGTTAGTTTAAAAAAAAAAAAGCAAAACAAAACCTCAATATCTGTGAAGCACAATAAAGCAAAGTACAATAAAACAAGGTATAGTGATAAGGGCAAATTAGAATAAGGGGTTTCTCGGGTGATAATACAAAGAAAAAAAAATATATATATTCTATACAACTGATTTGATTTCCCTCCATCTTTTCCTTCCATTCTGCAACATTTACCTCTTGAAAACTGTATTATCAGAGTTTGGGTGAATTGAACCATTTTCAGGTTCAATCCCTTTAGCTCCTTTTTGTTCTCTTAGTTGTAGGTGCCTGGCAGTCTCTTAGGAATTGCTCATAGATCACGGAAGAGTCATTTTTAAAACTAAGAAAGCAAAGTACCATTGAAATTCACTGTGGGTCATCAGTGTCATCTTTCTATACAAAGATAAGATTACTACAACCAGGTGCAGCCATCATCATTCTCAGAGCAACAACCAACTTCACTCAGTATCAAAGATGATCACTTTAATGTTAGCGAACTGTAATGTACCAAGTCAGAAATAATGATGATGCTCATACACATAAAAGTAGATGGACTAGGAGTAAAGCATCACTTTCTTGCCATTGTGAGGTATGACTTTCCTTCTCTGATTGTCCATGAGTAGTGTCTCTGCAAAGTGGTCTGGAGATTTATATGTTTTACACTGTGTTTCTCTCTGGTGTATTTCTCTTACAGTCCTTCTGGGAAATTTGAAAATTATGAAACTTCATTCCTTATGCTGTTCATAGACAGATACAGTGATAACTAATGATGTGCCACTGCTTCATATTGGAATGCATCATTCCTTTGGTTCTGAGGGCTGTTTCTTATCAGATATGCAAATTCAAAGATAGATTTTCATAACCAAGTGATACCAAATGCCTAGCTGGGAGTGTGTGTGCATGCTAAGTTGCTTCAGTCATGTCTGAGTCTTTTGTGATCCCATGGACTGTAGCCTGCCAGTCTCCTCTGTCCATGGGATTCTCCAGGCAAGAATACTGGAGTGAGTTGCCATGCTCTCCTCCAGAGAATCTTCACAATCCAGGGATTGAACCCACATCTCTCATGTCTCCTGCATTGGCAGACAGGTTCTTTACCACTAGTGCCACCGGAGAAGCCCATAACTGAGAGAATTCCTGTAAAAAGAAAAGAAGGTGGTCACCAGGCCATGGTCACTCAGGCATGCCGTCGATGTCTTTCTCCTCCATCTCAGCTGTGGTGGATGACATAGGATGAATACATTCATATATCTGTTGGATCAGTGACATAGCCTCTTTGGGTTTCAGTTTCTTTAGCTATAAAATGGGGATATAAGCAATGTTCTTTCAGAGGGTAGTTTTAAAGAAAAACTGAGATAATCCACGTCAAATAAAGAATAGACAGGATCATATTCACCTAATAAATGATAGCTATTATTACATTGAGATTCCCTGGTAGCTCAGCTGGTAAAGAATCTGCCTGCAATGCAGGAGATCCTAGGTTGGGAAGATCTGCTGGAGAAGGGATAGGCTACCCACTCCAGCATTCTTGGGCTTCCCTTGTGGCTCAGCTGGTAAAGAATCCTCCTGTGATATGGGACACCTGGGTTTGATCCCTGGGTTGGGAAGATCCCCTGGAGAAGGGAACGGCTACCCACTCCGGTATCCTGGGCTGGAAAACTCCATGGGACATTAATGTACCTTATGGTTGATATATAATTGTAAGGTGATTGGCTTTGGTCAGGGAGGCAATGCGTAGCCTTAGAGCAGGTTGGAATTGTACAGTTTTGCTGGAGATCGAGTTGTTACTTACCAGTGGGACTAGTAAAGGAAACTACAACCCCAAAAAATCATTTTAGAAGGAAATTCTTGATAGTCAGCATTCAGTTCAGATATTTCTAGGTAATTCAGATGAAACATTCCATTATAAACATATTGTAAAACTCTGCTTGTGGAAACTGCAGTTTTTATCTTCTTGTAAGCACAATTTTAATTCTCAAAGCTTAACTTGATACTAATGATCAAGTCGGTGATGGTTTCACATTAACATTATCTGGTGAGTGCCTTTTCCCCAAGGTAATTTTAAATATTTTGGTTCAAAAGGAAATTGGGACATAAATTACACTATTCACAACATTGCCCTGTGTTGGTTCATAGAATCCACTCATGTAACAGTAATCACATTATTGCTCAACTATTTTTTTTTTCCTAAAAAGCAGACTAGGTCTTCAGGGAAAAATAAAATCCAGTCTCTGCCCTCAAGGAATTTACAGTCATGTGGAGGGACAGAGGTACAAGTAAAGATTGCTGTGTAATAGGAGTTAGACTACAATCAAGTTCTTGTACAGATATAAATAGAAAGAAGGAAAAAGCCTTTGACCTAGGCACAGGTATGAGTTATGCCATGGGAGCATAAAATGATATATTTTGACCCAGAAAAAATTTTGGAAAATATCAAATCCAATTAGAGCAGGCATCAGTTTAAGCTATGACTAAAACCTCAGAAACTTAACAGGAAAATTCTATGAGAAGAGAGGCATCTTTACTGTGCCTTTTGCTTTTCACAACTTCAGAGTAATAAAGGGCTTCTACTTTCAAGAGGAGAAAGACCAACTCTACAGCTACTGCCAGGGCATGAGTGAGCTGGCAGGACTCGAGTAGTCAGAATTCATGGATGACATCTTGGTAGAGACAGAACACTGGTGAGTCTAGAAGGCAACTGGACTCCTTTAATATAAGCCTCCCCATGAACAGTGCATAAAATGACTGCCCCTCCCTTTCTGTGAATTGTTGTTGGTTTATTACTGTTTTGTTCATTGATTTATGGTCTTTGTTTCACATCTGTGGTCCATCTCCTCGACTTCAGATTTATGTCTCTTTCCATGGTAGCTCTTGATGGTTCTTTGTGGAATCATTATCACATGAATAATTGAGGGCTTGCCCATGACCATCTCAAATCCTAACACACACCATCCAGAGTAGATTTTATCACTAGTTTCTGAGAAAAATAGCAAGTGACTTGCCAAAAGTCTCACAGCATGTAAGTAGCAGAACAGATATTTGAACCTAAGTATCTCTGACTCTATGATGTATGATTTTTCCCTCCCTCCTCACTGTAGTTCTTCTACCTAAATGACTCTGGGTGCTATGGCCCAGACAACTGTGTCTGATACTAATTAATTGCACTCTCTTGATGACTCAGTATATTCCAGTCTGTCTGTACCAGGACTTCAGACAGGAATGCTCCATGTGCTGGTGAGAATTGCAGAGGCTGGTACACAAGGAAGGTTGTAAATAAATGTAAAGGCAACTTAGAGTCAGAATTCTTATTTTTGGCCTAATTTGTGAGATAATGACTATGTCAACCTGTTCTTTGGAAATTAAACAATTATTAAAGTTTTCATAAATCTCATTGGGCAGAGGCTCAACTTCCTCTGCAGGTGGGGAGAGGATCTCCAAGTCAAGTGCTGGGCAAGGCCAGTTCTGTTTCATTTGCCAAATATGAGTGAGGCAGCCTCTGGAAGGACATTTCCTGTCCCAGCCTCCGTTCCTGCAGCCGTGGTCTTTGTCTCCATTGATCATTGCGACGTGTAAAGAACAGGTCATGTGATTAGCACCACACTCTAGAGGCTATAATACAAGATTGTTGGGCCTGAGTCAGCTTAGTTTATGTCTAGGCTGAACATGTAAACTGTCTCCCTTTGTCGGATATGGTGATTTCATCCTGTGCATAGCTCCAAATGGTATGTGCTATGTATCAAGCAAACAAATTAATAAATCCAAGCAGTAATTGAATTTCTGCATTAATGATAAGCATTCCTTGTAAAGAAAAAGATCATTCAGCAGGGACAAAGTAGTCCGGGTTAAGCTAGCATTCTAGCATGATTTGTGATGCCAGAGGGAAACTTGGTGGCAAGGGCATCTGGAGAATGGAAAATTCTCCCAGCACCTGTATTCCACAGAGGAGCAAAGACTGAAGGGAACAGATGTTTTCTGAGTGAGATTCTTGTCCTGCCTTTTCCATGTAATTTTTCAGTTGCCTGGAATCCTTTGCCTGGGAGACAATTGAGTGCAGTGATTATAAGACAAGTTCTGTAGATTTGAGCATCTGGATTTACATAGTGTACCATTTTCTAGCATAAAGCCTTAGGCAGACTTGTTCCTTGTCATTTAGATTGTGGTAATAACCTCTTTCGGGTTGTCATAAAGACTAAATTGGTTTGTTTTTGTTGTTTACTCCTGGTCAACACCCTCCAGTGGGAACTCATACGTGGGTTCCTTTTAGGGCATATGTAGCTGACTCAGCTACCAGGACTCTGATTCTGGTTTCTCCAGATCTTCCAACGTTCCTTCGTATATTACACGCAGAAAGTACAATAAAAGAGCTTTCCAATCTAGCCTGTCCCATAGAGGTTTGTAAATGAGGGTTGATGTTCTTGGTTGCCTCCATAGCAACTCATGTCATGGTGTACTCTGACTCTTTGTGACCCCAAGGACTGTAGCCTGCCAGGCTCCTCTGTCCAAGGAATTCTCCAGGCAAGAATACTCGAGTGGCTAGCCATTCCCTTATCCAGGGACTCTTCCCAAACCAGGGATTGAACCAAGCTGTCCTGCACTGCAGGCAGATCCTGTCTGAGCCACCAGGGAAGCCCCAAGAAGGTGTACAGAGTGTCCTTAACTAATAACAACTGTTTTCTGAAAACTCCTCTTTTAGGCTGTTCCAAAACTTCTCTCTCCTCTTTAATCAGTAGGTCATTTCTGAATTTCTCATTTATTCATGAAGGATGCTGGCTAATAATATTCTCTGAGTTATCTACTATATATAATGAATACCCACCAATACTAAGATCCTTGGGCTGGGGCTGCCTTCATGCATCTCACACCTTCTTGGACTTCAACCCCTTTGAGGATATGTCTGCCCCACCTCAGTTCTCTAGTCTTGGGGATGGATAGATCTCAGAAAAGTTAAAGTTGTGTGTGTGTATACATGTGTCTTTATGTGCATAGCTTATCAGATTCACAAGTTGTCATTTGCCCTCCAGAGCATTAAGACCATTCAGAGCAGCTGGTGTTTAGTGTCCTGCAGCAATCATGGAGGCATGAATCTTTTTTTTTAAACATGAATTTCTTAGTTTCTAAGTTAATTCATTAATTATTTTGACCTCACTCCATAGCATGTGAGACCTTAGTTCCCCGATCCTGGATTGAACCTACACACCTTTGCCTTAGAAGTATGGAGTCTTAACCCCTGGAACACCAAGGAAGTCCCCAGGGGGCACAGATCGTGGAAGAGCTAGCTCTTGATTCTCTTCTAATGTGGGTCTGTGGAAAAACCTCTTTATAAACCTCAGTTTTCCTGCCTTTTTCTTATCAACACTCTCTCCCTACCTGTTCAGGGCAAGTGTCATCTCTGGACTGAATTCTTTCCTGGGGTTGCTGCAATGCCTGCTAGTCCTTTTATTCTCGTCTCGTTTTATGCCAAACAGTTCAGTCCAGTCACTCAGTCATGTCCAACTCTTTGTGACCCCTTGGACTACAGCATGCCAGGCTTTCCCATTTATCACCAGCTCCCGGAGCTTGCTCAAACTCATGTCCATCGAGTCAGTGATGCTATCTTACCCATCTCATCCTCTGTCATCCCCTTCTCCTCCTGCCTTCAATATTTCCCAGCAGCAGGGTCTTTTCAAATGAGTCAGTTCTTCGCATCAGGTGGCCAAAGTATTGGAGCTTCAGCTTCAGCATCAGTCCTTCCAATGAATATTCAGGACTGATTTCATTTAGGATTGACTGGCTTGATTTTCTTGCAGTCCAAAGGACTCTCAAGAGTCTTCTCCAATACCACAGTTAAAAAGCATCAATTCTTCAGCCCTCAGCTTTCGTTATGGTCCAACTCTCACATCTGTACATGACTACTGGAAAAACCATAGCTTTGACTATATGGTCCTTTTTGGGCAAAGTAATGTCTCTGCTTTTTAATATGCTATCTAGGTTGGTCATAGGTTTTCTCCAAGGAGGAAGGATCTTTTAATTTTATGGCTCCAGTCACCATCTGTGGTGATTTTGGAGCCCAAGAAAATAAAGTCTGTTACTGTTTCCATTGTTTCTCCATCTATTTGCTATGAAGTGATGGGACTGCATGCCATGATCTTAAGTTTTTTGAATGTTGAGTTTTAAACCAGTTTTTTCACTCTCTTCTTTCACCTTCATCAAGAGGCTCTTTAGTCCCTCTTCACTTTCTCCCATAAGGATGGTTTTATCTGCATATCAGAGGTTATTGATATTTCTCCTGGCAGTCTTGATTTCAGCTTGTGCTTCATCCAGCCTGGAATTTTGCATGATGTACACTGCATGTAAGTTAAATAAGCAGGGTAACAATATACAGCCTTGACATACTCCTTTCCCAATTTGGAACCAGTTCGTTGTTCCATGTCCAGTTCTAACTGTTGCTTCTTGACCTGTATATACTAGATTTCTCAGGAGGCAGATAAGGTGGTCTGGTATTCCCATGTCTTTAAAATTTTTCCACAGTTTATTGTGATCCACACAGTCAAAGGCTTTGGTGTAGTCAATGAAGCAGAAGTAAATGCTTTTCTGGAACTCTCTTGCTTTTTCTATGATCCAATGGATGTTGGCAATTTGATCTCTGATTCCTCTGCCTTTTCTAAATCCAGCTTGAACATCTGGAAGTTCATGGTTCACGTATTGCTGAAACCTGGCTTGGAGAATTTTGAGCATTACTTTCTCAAAACAGTTTAAAAAATCACTCCCTTTATATTTCTCAAGTGGTAAAACCCATGTCACTCTCTTCTGTCGTGTTCCCAGCATCTTGTGCAGGGCTTACCACACAGTGTTGGGCTTCCCTGGTGGCTCAGACGGTAAAGAACCTACCTGCAGTGCAGGAGACCTGAGTTTGGTCCCTGAGTCAGGAAGATCCCCTGGAGAACAGAATGGCTTCCCACTCCAGTATTCTTGCCTGGAGAATCCCATGGACAGAGGAGCCTGGTAGGCTACAGTCCATGGGGTCGGTGATCTCAGTCCATATTATATGATAAAAAACGTTGATTGAGTGCCTCAAATTATCCCCCTCAGTCTATGCCTTCTGGATCAATTGCTTCATGTCTTCCCTCTCCTTATTTTCGTAGACTCTGTATCAAGATGAGGGTCTGTTTTACTTTCCTTTCTGCTCTGATTGTTGACGGTATAATTTTTAATCTCAAAGATGTCGTAGTGGATGAAGTGAAATCATGTGCATCAAGCTTAGCTTGGTGCCTAGCACATAGTGGCGATAAGTCACTGATGGCTGATACTGACAATAGTGTTCCCTAGTTTGTGTGTCTCAGTGAAACTTAGTGTTTGTGACTCCTTTGTGTTTAGTGGGTGTAGTAGTCCTGTCTTCACTCTGTTAATGTGGACAGAAGTTTCCACACCATATTCAGCATCAAGTGGGCAGGTGACAGCTCCTGGCTCAGGCCATGGAATACACAGGCATGCACACTGCCATGAAGCGAGCGTGTTATTGTCAGACAATGCGACCCTCAGGCTGTCTGCTGCCCAGTATTAGCAGTGGGAAGGAGGCAACAGCTGCTTCTGATGCTTCTGGTAATTATGACGGAGGATGATTCCATTCCATGTAGGATCCAGGACCCGAAGGAAACAATCTGGACTAAGTCAGCATGTGCCTAATGAAATCGTTGAGCTTGGGCTGTGGCCCTACCTACTGCAAGCTGTGATCTACTGTGTTCTAACAAAGTGGTCCTAGGAGATCATGATGTTTGGGAAGGGTAAATGATCAGTAAAATTCACTCCTTGCATCCGGCCTTCCAAATTTATACCATGACCCAAGTGACTTGTAGGTAAGACTGGAAAGTAACTTGCTTTCTGTGGCCAGAGGAGTTTCTATCTTTAAATGGAAGAACATCACTTCTCCAAAGTGCCCTCCCCAAATCAGCAGGCACTTTAGCTAGGGCTACTGAGTGTACCTCTTTAATGATTTCCCATTGCTCTGTATTGCTCCTGGCAGCCACCCACAATGAATCAGGTATATTCTCACATGGGTTTCAATTAGATGTTCTATTTATAAATAGGCTGTGGTATGGTTGTCAGTGATTGGAATCTCACACTGTGTGAAGCAGCTGGATTCTGAGTTTCAGGTCTGTTTATCTCCTGCTACAGGACATCTGGCCCCATCTTTTCAAGCAGCAAATGGGTTGATATATTGATCTTGGGGCACCAAATGATGGTTCAGATGATCATAAGGTCACTTTTATTTAACTTCTCCCTATTCTTCAACAGTGAAGAAGGCTGAAAGCCTATAAGAAGGCAGGATGGAGGTATTTTGGATTTTGTGAACTCAGACATGTCAGAATGAGAGGTGACTGATGTCACCATGACTTTGTAAGTCTAGCCATGTTGTTGTTCAGTTGCTAAGTTGATTCTGAATCTCTGTGACCCCAAGGACAGCAGCACACCAGGCTTCCCTGTCCTTCCCTATCTCCAGAGCTTGCTCAAACTCACATCCATCAAGTCAGTGATGCCATCCAACCATCTCATCCTCTGTCACGCCCTTATCCTCCTGCCCTCAATCTTTCCCAGGAGCAGGGTCTTTTATGGGTAGGCTAGACTTAAGTGACTCAGTTCAGTTAAGTCACTCAGTCGTGTCCAACTCTTTGCGACCCCATGGACTGCAGCACACCAGGCCTCCCTGTCCATCACCAACTCCCGGAGTTTACGCAAACTCATGTAACTCCCGGAGTTTACGCAAACTCATGTACATTTGAGTCGGTGATGCTATCCAACCATCTCATCCTCTGTTGTCCCCTTCTCCTCCTGCCCTCAATCTTTCCCAGCATCAGAGTCTTTTCAAATGAGTCAGTTCTTCACATCAGGTGGCCAAAGTATTGGAGTTTCAGCTTCTACATCAGTCCTTCCAATGAATATTCAGGATTGATTTCCTTTAGGATGGACTGGTTGGATCTCCTTGCAGTGACTACAGCCATGAAATTAAAAGACACTTGCTTTTGTAAGGAAAACTATGACAAAGCTAGAGCATCTTATATGTTGTCTAGCCTAGCCCCCTCCATACAAACTTCTACTCGGAATGGATATCTATTCTGGAGTGGAGAGGATGGGGGTGGGGATGGCTGAATTTCCTATTGATTTAGAATTGATAGTTAAAAAAAACAAGCAATTAAAAAAGCAAGCAAACAAATGGACTAATTTCTCTTTCAAAGTAAATTGTCTGCTTGTTGGACTGAATTTGATTAAATCATCTAGTTGTTCTGGCATCATGTAGACAGCACACCATAATCTTGTGTGTCAAGCTAATGAACATTGAAATAAATCGATGAAACACCTGTTTCCAATGAAGTGAACAGCAAAGTGTTATGTAAATAGCAATTCCTACACAACACCAGGTGATTTTTTTTTTTTTTCCTTGTCCTCAGCAGAGACTGAGAAGTGAGGCTACAGAAAGTCATCTGTAGCTGAGATTTAATGAGTCTCTCTGGAAAGACCAGTGGAGCCACAAACCAAGTTTGTTAACCACGACCAGCTGAAAGGGGGCTTCCCAGGTGGCTTGGTGGTAAAGAATCCTCCTGCCAATGCAAGAGACATGGGTTTGATCCCTGGGTCAGGAAGATCCCTTGACAAAGGAAATGGTGACCCACTCCAGTATTCTTCCCTGGGAAATCCCGTGGACAGAGAACCTGGTGGGCTACAGTCCATGGCATCACAAGAGTAGGATACAACTTAGTGACTAAACAACAGAAGCCAGTTTAATACTAAAGTGAGCTCATTGCAGCATATTCACCTCTGAGAGGAGGGGAAAGAATAAGAAAGAAATGAACTGACCCAAGCCTGCACTTGGAATTTTTGGATTCAGGGCAGGAATGCAGATGGAGATCTGAAGGACCTAGGTCTTTAAAAGTTATAAATCAGACTCACAAATGTTTACATAAAATATGCTCTATCCTTTTCTCTTTACAAACATAATTTTATCCTGGAAGCCCAGGTTCAAGTTTAAAATTCTTAGATTTATCAAAATCCTGTGTTGATGGTGTAAGCGCCCAGTTCCTGGCCCATTGCTTGTTATCTTTTTACCATCTTTAGCTCCTTTCTACACAAAGGCAGCTATTCCAGCTTGCATATCCAAACTCCTTTTGCACCCCTTAAACTACTGCCCCAGCCAAACATCTTTGGGTGTGCACATCATTGGCATGGCTGGTCCTGGGAAGGTTGGATCCAGGGCTCAAGACCATTTGTGTACAGATTTCTGAAGTCCTGGATAACTGAAACATGGTCTCAAAGAGAGGACATGGGCCTTGGTGGTAAGGTCTTTTTGGCATGTGGAGGGAGACTTGGGTGGGAATGGGTCGTCCTTGTGACTGAGTATAGTAGTAAATTTGGCTCGACTGTAAAGGTGCTTAATTTGCATCTCTGCTTTAGCCCTTCTTTCTTCTGTATTAGTATATGCTGAGTCTGTTCATATTCTGCTGGTTGATTAGCTCTTAGCCATGGAAACTTTATTCAGTATCCTTGGATTTTCTTAAAACCACAGAATATGGAACATCTCATATCCTCACAAAACAGGGCAGACAGTAGCTTAAAAGCAGAGACTTAGATGTATGCTCTCTCATTTACTAGCTACGTGACATCAGGCTATTTAGTTAATCTTTTAGAATCTTATAATGGGAATACTAACCTTTAGTTCACAAGGAGAAAGTGAGAACAGGAATGCCATTTAAAAGATATGCAATACTAGTTAATAGTAATATTAGTTATTGTTTTGTTATTATAGTTACTTGTTAGGAATGAGGACTAAGATGTTAGATTGCCTAAACTTGAACCTCTGCTTTTTTTGTGACACTGAGTAACAAAAGGCACAATATTGAACCTATATGTGCCTGTGTTTCTTCATTCAAAGACTGGTGATGATAATCGATTTTACTTTATAAGATTATTGTAGTAGAGCTCTCCAGAGACAAGGAATAGGATATACGCACATACACACATGCACATGCTCACAAAAGAGGAGATTTACTATAGGAATTGACTCACATGGTTATGAAGGCCAAGATGTTCCCATAATCTGAGATCTACCGTTTGCAAGCTGGAGCATCAAGAAAGCCAGTGGTATAGTTCAGTTCAAGTCCAGAGGCCTAAAAATTGGGTAACTGATGGTGTAAATCCTGGTCTGAGTTCAAAAGCCTAAGAACCAGGAGTGCCAGTGTCTAAGAACAGGAGAAAAATCCATGTCTCTGCTGGAGCAGAGAGGGACATTTGCTCTGTCTCCATCTTTCTGCCCTATTTCGATTGGATGATGCCCACACAGGTGAAAGAGATCTTCTTTATTGTCTGTGATTCAGGTGCTAATATCTTCTGGAAACACTTTCACAAACACACCTAGAAATAATGTGTTACCAGCCATCTGGGAATTCCTCAGCCCATAAGGCTGACATGTAAAATTAATCTTCATAGTGGTTGTAAATGATTTAGTACATGAAAAGTGACTTAGACATATGCATGCAGTACATACTCAGTATTAATTATCACGTCTTGCCCTCTCAAGCTCCGAAGCTGACCTTAAACTTTTGTTTTGGTGGGAGGAATGTTGCTATGGAATGAGCGACAGGGTGAGTCAGGACACTTCAAGCATCTTTCCTACTCTTTGTTTTTAAATCAAGTCTTGCCAAGTCAGAAGTTTTTTCTCGCTGTGCCTATGCAGAAGCATAGCTGAGTTTTAAAGTAAAGATATGAAAGCTACTGGGCATTTTATGGAGCTGGAGCAGTTATATAGTGGCTACAGCATCTATTTTTTGAACTTGGTGTCACTTCATTTTAGTCGAACTTTAATTTACTTTTAACCCTAATCTTAGGTATTCAACAACATTTTCCTAAGGATACAGAAGCAGGAGTATATGAATTCTTCTTGACAGTATATCTGGAATGTTAAATATGCTAAGTGCATAGACTGTTCTGTATAAGACAATTTGTTTTTACTGTATTAGTGGGTAAAATATTTATCATTGGATTTTTTAAAAATTGGAGGATAATTGCTTTACAGTGTTGTTAGCTTCTTCTATACTACAATGTGAATCAACTATAAATATACATATTTCCCCTCCATCTTGGGCCTCCCTCCACCCTCTCGTCCCACTCCTCTAGGTCATCACAGAGCACCAAGCTGAACTCTGTGTTTTTTTTAGCAGCTTTCCACTAGCCCCACTAAGGTACTCTTGCCTGGAGACTCCCATGAATGGAGGAGCCTGGTAGGCTGCAGTCCATGGGGTCGCTAAGGGTCAGACATGACTGAGCAACTTCATTTTCACTTTTCACTTTCATGCATTGGAGAAGGAAATGGCAACCCACTCCAGTGTTCTTGCCTGGAGAATCCCAGGGACAGGGGAGGTTGGTGGGCTGCCGTCTATGGGGTTGCACAGAGTCGGACACGACTGAAGTGACTTAGCAGCAGCAGCAGTGCGTCTATGGGGTTGCACAGAGTCGGACACGACTGAAGTGACTTAGCAGCAGCAGCAGCAGTGTGTGTATGTTAATGCTACTCTCTCAGTTCCTTGTGGGTAAGAGACAAATTAATTTGTATAACCCAAAACTCTTTCTCAGGAAGTCTTTGGGAACAAGGGCCAGGTGTTTTGCTTGACCTGACGAGATTGGCCTGAATCCACTGAAGAGAGTCCAGCTATAGAGCCCAACGGGAGTAGAAAGCATTCAACAAGTATAGTGCTAATGACAAAAAATCTGCCTGATAATGCAGGAGACATAGAGATCAGGTTCAACCCCTGGGTCAGGAAGATACCCTGGAGTAGGAAATGGCAACCTGCTCCAGTATTCTTGTCTGGAAAATTCCATGGACAGAGGACCCTGGTGGGCTATAGTCCATGGGGTCATAAAGAATTGGACACAACTGAGCACAAACAACAGCAAAATTTTTATCTAAAACTATAATCCATCAACCTAAACCAAAACCAGTAAGCTAAGTTAGAAAACAATGGAAGATTTTTTTGATTTTTTTTTTTTTTTTTAAGTTTCAAATGTTTCTTTCCCTTGAGTCACTGGGAGCTCCCATGTGTTAAGTGAATGAGTAGACCATAGCAAATATCTTCAGAATGGAGATAAAATTGTGGTACTTAACTTTTAAAAAGCACAAGATGTTCTGTTTCCTAGTTTGCCTATAGAATATGGAATTCTATAACTTTATTTAAAAATAAGAACTATCTAATACTATTAAGGTGAAAAGACTGAGTCGTAGGAGGAGAGCTTGGCTTGCTCAGATTCACACAACTCATTGATGATAGAAAAGGATTCAATTTCAAGGTGCCGTGACTTTAATTTCAATCCCAGTGTTTTTAATATTCAAAATCAGTTTTGTAAGGCATTAAGTTTAATGTAAGCATTCTCAGTGTAATAAGTATCTTGGAAAGAATAACCCCATTTAATAAACGAATGGGGTTAACATTTTTGGTAGTGACTCATATCTTGTGGTTCTGGGATGAGAATCAGTGGTCAGACTTCAAAGGATGCATATAGACTTCATTTATACTTTCTAGAAAGGGCCATTTTTGACTTGAGGAAAGCCAGCTTAAACAAGCAACCTTCAAGGCTTAGATACAATCTGGGGAACTAATACAGGTCTGATCAGTGGAGCTTTTCCACTGTCTTTTTAATTAAAAAAAATTATCAAATAACTGGAGCATTAAAAAAAAATACTCAGTAATAAGGCTACACAACCATTCACAAGCCCTTTGGGGCTTAAAATTAATTTAAAAATACTAGCATGCAGATAATCTTCTAATTACCAGTTTAAAATAGCTTCATTTCTAGGCGATTCGGAAAAGCCCTTTAGACTGTGCTAATGATTCAAAATAACACATAGCCTAGAGTCAACCCTATATTTTTGTATTTCTCTGACATTTCTGCTCTGGGGAAACGTTGAGAAGCATCTCACCTCTTGAAAATACCTTTTAGATTAGGGGAGTTTAAAAAAAAAATAGAGTCATTGTCTGGGTAAAAGTAGGGTATTATGGATTGGGCAAAGATATTTCTCCATTGGAAGGTGTATGAACATATTTAATATTCTGACAACATAGTACCATTAGCGTGAAATAAGAAACACACTCTAAAGACGTATACATTGTCCAGAAACAATCACCCTTGAGTGGTCAGTGAGCAGTTTTGTTCTTTCTGAAATTTCTTCCAAATTCCAAGGCAGTCAAAAAAAAGTATAAAATAATGTTCACTATTTTGGATAACATGAAAAGAAGGCAGATGGGTTTTAATCATAGATTCTAAAAAGGATTAGGCTGTTTGGATGATCGCTACAAAAATAAATGGTACAATTTAAATTATGAGCATACATGTCTTCAGATTCTTAAAGGGAACAGCTGATCAAATTTGTAGTTAATTAGTTAATGATATTCTGTGTAGCCACCATTTCTGTGCCTGGTTTACACAACCATATGTAATCATGACAAGAAATCATAATTATGGAAACCTTAGAAGTGACACCTCACTACCTACTTGTTCCCTAGAATCTTTTTACAGATTCTCCTACTGATGTTATGTTCCTGTCAAATTCCTCTAGTGAAGGGGAGCATGTTGCAACAGGAGCCTCACAGTTTCATTTCTGCTCAAACACTGGGTTTGGAACTTTTTCTCCCTGAAATTGACCTGAGTGTGAGTACTCTGTAGCATCTCCCATCTGATATGAAAATGTGCAAGAATGGAGTCACTTTGGTAAAAGAGTGTCTGGAGTTTTGCTAACTGAATAGCCCCTCTGGAAATGCATTTGGAAATCACCACTATAGATTCCATAGCAATGGTTTTCAGTGTGTATCATATATCCCCCTGGGAAGATATGGCAAAATCCAAAGACATTTTGAAATTTCTCAACTGGATGCCACTGGCATCTAATGAGTAGAGGTCAAGGATGATGCTTAACATTTTATAATGCATAGAACAACAAAAACTATCCAGCCCATAATTTCAATAGTGTCAAAGTTGAGAAATTCTGCTGTAGAGTAATGCAAGATATGTCTAAGCCCTCTTCTTTGTGAGACATGCTTTGATGTGTGAAGACAGTTATAGGTAATCTCCTAGCTTTTTCTTGTTCAGACCACACATTTGTAATTAGTTTCAATGTGGTAATTAGTTTGTCATTGCCCATGTAGTGAGCTCAGCTGTTCTTCTCAGGGTGAAGTCCTCAGAGTCCTTACTTGGGACCCTCTTTGATTTCTCAAGACCTTGTTCATAATTGAGTGAGTGAAGTCACTCAGTTGTGTCTGACTCTTTGTGACCCCATGGACTGCAGCCTTGCAGGCTCCTCTGTCCATGGGATTTTCCAGGCAAGAACACTGGAGTGTGTTACCATTTCCTTCTCCATGTTCATAATTACCTGTTTAAAATTGCAAAAATTTCCATGGCTACTCTTACTGAGTTTGGCATAAGACCCCAAAATATTTGTTAAAGGATACAGTAAATCAAAGAAAATACTTATTAAAGGATACAGTAAATCAAAGAATAAGAGTGGGAAAATATAGATCCTGAAATTCCCTAATGAGGTCCTTTTGTTTATGAGGATTATAAAGAAAAATCAGTTTATAAGTATTTCTTTAAATCCTAACAGCCATTAAGGATGGCTTGCAGTACAGTAAAGCTCCAGTTGGGGGAGCCCAGCCACTAATTCAAAGACTGGGAGGAAAATGGATCTCGGATTTAACTACAAATTTCCTTAAAATTCCTTAAGGGAAAAGAAAATATTTTCTCTTTTTGATTTGTTTATACACATGATACATGGACAGAGTATAATAATGCCACTTTGATCTTATGGTCTAAGAAAAACATAAAGTCCAGAGTGAGAACTGTGTATCATCACACAGCGTTAGAAAATGTGTAGTTTCTTTTTCAGGCTGTTCCAATGGGAAACTCAAACCCATCCACTTCTAATGGTGGAAAGCATCATTTAATTAGAATACACCTATTTTGAAGCAGATTTAAACTTTCTGGTTGTGCTCTCTGAGTACTAGCACAAATAGAGTCAGAGTTTGGAAAGCAGCAGAGAGAGATGGTGGGATGGGAGGAGAGAAAAAGTGCCCTCCGATTTTTTTCTGGATCAGTTTTTTTCTGGATTCTGCCCTGTGTGAGACAGTCATGCAGTGAGGAAATTCACAGATTGCCATGTGTCAGGGAGGGTGTGTACAACACAGGAGAGCCTTCCCTCCACATAGGCATTCCTGCTCAGTCTCTTTGAGGTCTCTGATGAGGAAAGCAAATGAATTCCTTCACTTTCTCAGGATCATTTCCTGTCTTGAGGAGCAAGATCTATTTTACGTTCAAGTCCATTCTGAGCCAAAGGAGGAGGCAAGTAGGAGGTTATGATGATATTAAGGCCAAGGCTTGCTAAGGGCCATCCCCGAGATGTGGTCCACAGGTGCTCAGTCATATCTGACTTTTTGAGGCTCCACGGACTTTAGCCCATCAGTCTCCCTTCCTACTCCGGGGCATCTTCCCAACCCAGGGATATAACCAGTATGTCTTATGTCTCCTGCATCAGCAGGCAGATTCTTTAGCACCAGCACAACTGGGAAGCCCTAGGTATGCAGTGGTTCTGCTTCAATTCTCCTTACAGACTTTCATTGCTGGGAATGACCTGCCTTGAAGCTTTCTCTCCAGTCCTTGCCTCCTCACATATGATGTCCATTCATCCCCTTCCTATCTGACCTAAGTGTTTTCCAAGCCACTTGCCTGTTGCTCTTGGTTTCTGTTACTGACAGAGATGGTTTAATGTTGGCCACCAGCTGTGGCCGTCTGTCTTGTTCCTAATCCAATTTAGCAGGCCAGCACTATGACTGGGGATGCTCACCATCCCAGATTAGAAGCTTACACATGAACTTATTCAGCTTCTGTACATTTTAATTCTCCAGAGACAGGCCAAACCTGGCAATTTTTCTGAAGAAGGTATGACCTAGTAGAAAGTACGTGGAATTTTGAATCAGAGACCTGATTTCATGCCTCACTCTCCAACTTCATATTCAGCAGGCTTGTCTTCTGACCTCTATATGCTATATTTTTAAAAAGAAAGCAATAAATATACATACAAACTTACGAAGAAAAGATAATGCACACAAAGTCACTTTATAAATTATAAATGGTATATGCATATTTATATGTCATGAGGCAAGTTGATTATCTTCAAGATATATCAGTTCAATCCTAGTATGCCAGTATTGGAAATTAAAGTTGTTAAATCATTCTGAATAATTTCCAGGGAAATAGCCTACAGGTTAATTAGAGACAGATGGGGTAATGGAGTGACCTCATATGGAACCATAATAAAAAGCAAATGGGAATTGAAGTTAAAGGGAGGTTACCTATGGGAAACCGAAGGAAATGTCACCCCAGAAAGCAACAGAGATATTGTTCTGCAGAAGTAAAGTCTCACCTGTTAAACTCAAAAGAATTTGGTACTAGGTTTCATCCTTATGTAGCAAATCAAGGTTAACACAGTGTGCAGAGTGCAGTTGAAGGGACTTCCCTGGCAGTCCAGTGGTTACATTTCCAGTGTAGGGGATGCAGATTCAATCCCTGATTGGCGAACTAAGATCCCATGTGCTGTGCAATGGGGCCAAAATGTTAAAAAAAAAAAAAAAAAAAAAAAAGTACAGTTGAACTGTTTACATAGCTGAGAATTAAGAAAGATGCCAAGAAGCAAAGCAGAATTTTTGAAATCCAGGTAACAACTGGCGGGGAGGTGTGGATTCTTGGGTCTGACTTGCTTTTTTCCACTGGATGTTAGACAAATTGATTAAACTCTCTAGGCTTTCATTTCTTAATTTGTAAAATTGTTGCATAAGATGATCTTGGCAATTCTGACTTAAATTCTCTTAACTAATGAGACCTTTTTATCATTTAGAAATTCTCCCCTCTTTGTCCATGGTACAGTTTAAATTTCTTACATTAGAAAGCGATGAAAAAATATTTTTACTGCTCTTATGTTACAGTTTCATATAAAATGTGATAGAGTTGTAGATCATCAGGAATGGCAGGTTTCTAGGCTTGACAATGTCCATATTCAGATAACACTATGGTGTGGGGTGGCTTCACCCTGTCCCAGTTTGAAGTGAGGAAGTCTCTCAAATTGGCTCTGATCAGTCCCAGCCAAGTACAGGTGCTGGATGCTCTCTCGTTCACATTGCTATCTCTGAGAGTTTAGGATTCCTGTGTCTGTTTTATGGGTTTAGGATAGCTTGGACCATGGAACATGGCATTGTAAATAGAGGGTCTTTGCAGGGTGAGCAGAATTTTGCATCATCGTTGGAGAAATGGCAACCCACTCCAGTATTCTTGCCTGGAGAATCCCATGCACGGAGGATCCTGGTAGGCTGCAGTCCATGGGGTCACAAAGAGTTGGACATGACTGAGTGACTTCACTTTCTTGGAGAAGGTCATGGAGAGGGTGTGACCTCCTGCTAATCAGAGAGCTGGAGCCAGGTGAGGGAAGGCTCCTTATCCCCTTCTCTGTCCTTGGAATGTACATTCTGCCCTCCATCCCCAGCCTAAAGAAGCCATTTCAAGGATGCAGCCTTGAGAAAGGCAATGTGTTGCTGAGACCATCTGGACTGTGTATGTGACTGAACCCCACTGTGGCTTCCATACAAACTTATAAGATTCTTTCAGACCAGGGCAGAGATCCACTTGTCTTATGGCTGCCTAAGGCAAGCCCCCTATGTAATTCCCCTCCTAATTAAATCTGCTACCATCCACCCCAAAGAAATCTGCCTCTTTGTTCTCTCATTGCCTTCGGTGTATGGAGCCAGTTTCGAATTTCACCCTGGGGACTCCTGAGGTTTCCAGCCAATTGTAGTTGACCGCCGCTTCTGCTGGGCAGTTGCTGTGCAACGCTCAGGCAGCTGTTAATGAGATGCTCTTACCCTTGGGCCAAGAGAGGGAATATTAATATTGTAGGGAAACTAACCCAGGCTAAGTGGGCACACACTGGAATGATCAAGAGTGGCCTGTGGGTGTTGCCTTGGTTGTCACAAGGCTCAGGCAGATGATCAGTAGGAAATGCTGACTTCCCTTTTCCATCATCCCCACTCTGGCCCTCCTGCCTGTCCTTCCAGGGCCCTCCCTCTCTCTAGCCCCCTGGATAGAGCTGTCTTAATTTTCCCACTTGGGTGGGGTCCCTTAGCTTTTCATTTCTGTTTCTTCTGATCTGTTTTTGTGAATATATTTTATGCTCTGCTTCTTTAGGGCTTTCCTTTTGGATGCAAAATCCCTTTTCAGCTTTTTTTTTTGACCTCTTTAACATTTCAGTTCTCACTTAAACGCTTTGGCTTTCAAGAGTATTGTCTTTGAAACAGGCTTCAAGTGACTATTTTGGAAGTCAGATACTGAATAGTGACACTTCTCTCTCTCTGCTTTCTCCCCTCTCACAATCCTCATTCTTCCCGAGGCAAAGGATGTCTCTGCTGAATTGCAGGTAGTTCAAAAAAAAAAAAAAAAAAAAAAGAACGGCACACTGACAGAATTTAAAGCCTTATTTCACAGCATAGCTACAAGGCAACTCACACAGACATACAGCTCCCTGATTCTGACAGGTAGTTTTTAAGGTCCTACTGTGTGTCGAGCATGTTAAAGAATATTAAAAGAATGAGACTCAGGATCTGTTCTCAGGGAACTAATAATAATGAAGTCCAAGAACTTAGAGAAATTACTATTTTTAACTTATTGTTTTATTTTACATATGCTCACCTCTGGTGATGGAAGAGTGATTCTGGAAAAACTGACTCTGAAGCAGATGAGTGAATGTGTCTTATTTAAGTGACCTGGGATTACCTCTTACTTAAATGGACCCTGTAGTGAGTCTTAGAAACAAAAAGTCAACCACTAACTTGCTTCATAAAGTAATTTTCATTTTTGTCCTTATATTAGCTTTGCTTAAGGCAAACGTATTTGTATGCCTTGTGCTATTTCTCCCTCCCTCCCTGCCTCCCTCTCTCTCTCTCTCTATGTATGTGTATATATATGTATATAAAATATATATAAATATGTATAGGATGTATTAAACCACATTTTGTCATAGTTTTTCCTTTGAAAGTTAGGATTGTGTTATTTTTCTGGGAACGAAGTAAGGTCACGCATTTCCTTAAAAATAACTTAGTCACTGTATTACTACTTTTGCTCACAGTGATGGCAGACTGTTTCACTAAAGGTATGAAGTGAAGCGAAAGTCCCTCACTGTGTCCAACTCTTCGTGACCTCATTGACTATACAGTCCAGGGAATTTGCCAGGGAAAAATACTGGAGTGGGTAGCTGTTCCCTTCTCCAGGGGATCTTCCCAAATCAGGGATCGAACCTAGGTCTCCCACATTGCAGGTGGATTCTTTATCAGCTGAGCCACCAGGGAAGCCCTTCACTAAAGGTATACATTAGCCATATAGTCTGAAATTTTATAAAAGATAAGTTTATTCAAAATTACTTTCCGCTTTGTTTGGAAGTCTCACTACCTCCAGGAATACTACATTTTTATATGGTTGGATTGGTAATTCAATCCTGGGTGAGGATACAGTCCCAGAATATAGTCACAGTTCCTTCTCAGATAATTTAATTATTTAACAGATTTCTTAAGTGCCATTAGAGGAACAAATGTGTATTTTTGCATAGTGGAATAAGAAGTATACAAAGAATGTGGCTAGTAAAATATTTCCATGTATAGTTTTCAAGTTAAATCATTATCATGAATTCAGTGACATTCCATGTTAGAAATTAACATAGAGATACACAAAACAAAACATTTATTCAGAAATATTTGTTGAATACAAATGCTGTACCATGGGCTATGATAGAGAATATTCAATGACGAAAAAAGGATGCACATTATTCTCATCTGAAATAAATTTTTTGAACATATGTTGGAAAGCATAATCAGCCAAAAGAATATTTTTGTGACATCTGTTTTAAGTCTTGGTTTCTGTCTTTACAGTTTAGTTTCTTCTAGTCACCAAATTGTCATGGGACTACTTTCTGATTCATTGCTTTGCTTACTGAGACTTACAATGTGAGTGAAATGAACTGGAGTCTGAATAAGAGTTTATTCAGCTAATATGAGTGTCCATTCTATGTTACACACATTGAGAAAAGATGACATTTAGTCTTTATCTATTTAGATGTTTTTAAGTGTTTTTTAATATTTATTTTTAAAATTGAGATATAATTGACATGTAACATTGTATTAGTTTCAGGTGTACAACATGACAATTTGATATATATACATATTGAGAAATGACTGAAGTCTAGTTAACATCCATCACTACACATAGTTCTATTTTTCTTGTGCTGAGAACTTTTAAGATCTACTCTCTTATTTAAATATATAATACAGTATTGTTAACTATAGTCACCACATTGTATGTTCATCCTTCAGTTCAGTTCAGTTGCTCAGTCGTGTCTGACTCTTTGTGACCCCATGGATCGCAGCACGCCAGGCCTCCTCGTCCATCACCAACTCCCGGAGTTCACTCAGACTCACGTCCATTGAGTCAGTGATGCCATCCAGCCATCTCATCCTCTGTCGTCCCCTTCTCCTCCTACCCCCAATCTCTCCCAGCATCAGAGTCTTTTCCAATGAGTCAGCTCTTCACATGAGGTGGCCAAAGTACTGGAGTTTCAGCTTTAGCATCATTCCTTCCAAAGAAATCCCAGGGCTGATCTCCTTCAGAATGGACTGGTTGGATCTCCTTGTCGTCCAAGGGACTCTCAAGAGTCTTTTCCAACACCACAGTTCAAAACCATCAATTCTTCGGTGCTCATCCTTCTTCACAGTCCAACTCTCACATCCATACATGACCACAGGAAAAACCATAGCCTTGACTAGACGGACCTTTGTTGGCAAAGTAATGTCTCTGCTTTTGAATATGCTATCTAGGTTGGTCATAACTTCCCTTCCAAGGAGTAAGCGTCTTTTAATTTCATGGCTGCAGTAACCATCTGCAGTGATTTTGGATCCCCCAAAAATAAAATCTGACACTGTTTTCACTGTTTCTCCATCTATTTCCCATGAAGTGATGGGACCAGATGCCATGATCTTCGTTTTCTAAATGTTGAGCTTTAAGCCAACTTTTTCAGTCTCCTCTTTCACTTGTTACATCCTTAGGATTTACCTTGTAACTGTAAGTCTGTAGTTTTTTACCAAATTCACCAGTTTCATATACTTCCTACCCCTGCCTCTGGTAAAGACCGATCAATTCTCTGTAACCTATGAGTTCGTTTTTTTTTTTTTTTTTAATTCAACCTGGAAGTCAGATGGTACAGTGTTTGTCAGTCTGTCTGACTTATCTCACTTAGCATATGCTAATACCCTCAAGGCCCATCCATGTTGTTGCAAACAGCAGGATTTCCTTCATTTTTGTGCTGAATAATATTTCATTATATTTTGTTGTGGTTATTCGGTCGCTCAGTTGTGCCTGACTCTACCACCTCATGGACTGCAACACACCAGGCTTCTCTGTCCTTCACCATCTCCTGAAGCTTGCTCAAACTCATTTTTTATATATGTATGTACGTATATATATATATATATGTATGTATGTATATATGTGTATGTGTGATATATCATTTGTGTGAGGCATACATAAAATCAGTATGTATGTAACACATTTTTATTTATCCATTCATTTGTCAGGGGACACAGACTGTTTCCGTATCTTGACTGTTGAGAATAATGCTGCAAAAAACATGAAAGTGCAGATATCTTTTTCAGAAAGTGACTTTGTTTCCTTCAGATGAGTGCCCCACGGTGAAGCTGCTGGATTATATGGTAATTCTATGTTTGGTTTTTTGAAAGACCTCTGTACTGTTTTCCATACTGACTGCAGCAATTTACATTCTCACTAACAGTTCAGAAGTGTTCGCTTCTGTTCACATCCTCATCAACATTAATCTCTTGTATTTTTGATAATAGCCATTCTAACAGATGTGAGGTGATATCATAATTTTGATTTGCAATTCCCTGATGATTAGTGACACTGAGCACCTTTCAGTGCATCTATTGACCATCTGTATGCCTTTGGAAAATGTCTATTCAGTCCCTTTACTCATTTTTTTAAAAATTGGATTGCTTGGTTTTTGTTATTGTGTGCCTTCTTTATATATATTTTGGATATTAATCCCTTAGATAAATGTTTGGCAAATATTTTCTTCCTTTCTGTTTTATTTTTTCCATTGCCATTCCAACCAAAACCATTTTGTTGATGGTTTCTTGTGCTGTAAAGAAACTTTTTCTAGTTTAATATAGCTCTAGCTCTACTTATTTGTTTTTTCTTTTGTTGCCTTTGCATTTGGTGTCAAATTCAACAAATCATTACCAAGAGCAAGGAGAAGGGACTTATTCCCTATGTTTTCTTTTAGGAGTTCTGTGGTTTGAGGTCTTACATTTCAGTTCATAATCTAACTTGAATTGATTTTCCTCTATAGTGTTAGAAGGGTCCACGTTCATTCTTTTGCATGTGGCTGTCCAGGTTTTCCAACCTCATTAAGTGAAGACACTATTCTCACCCCATTGTATAGTCTTGGCTCCTTTGTCATAAATCAATTGATTGCACATGCATGGGCCTATTTCTGGGCTCTTTATTCCATTTAATGTGTTTACTCCCTCAATGCCTTTCTGTTATTAACTACACGTTTTTAGTCATTAGGTACTCCCATACCATACTTTCAAGTGTTGTTGTTTAGTTGCTAAATCATGTCTGACTCTTTGTGATCCCACGGACTGTAGCCCATCAGGCTCTTCCCTCTGGGATTTCCCAGGCAAGAATACTAGAGTGGGTTACCATTTCACTCTCAGGGATCTTCCTGACCTAGGGAATGAACCTGTGTCTCCATGTCTCCTGCATTGGCAGGTGGATAATTTACCACTGAGCCCCCAGATACTGTCAAGTACAAACAATTAATTAGTCCCAAGCACAAAATATATAAGACATTTATTCCTGATAGAGGTTTCCCTGATAGCTCAGTTGAAGAACCCACCTGCAACACAGGAGACCCTGGTTCAATTCCTGGGTTGGGAAGATCAGCTGGAGAAGGAATAGGCTACCCACTCCAGTATTCTTGGGCTTCCCTGTGGCTTAGCTGGTAAAGAATCCACCTGCAGTGTGGGAGGTCTGGGTTCAATCCCTGGGTTGGGAAGATTCTCAGGAGAAGGGAAAGGCTACCCACTCCAGTCTTCTGGCCTAGAGAATTCCATGGACTGTATAGTCCATGGGGTCACAAAGCGTCGGACATGACTGAGTGCCTTTCACTTCACTTTCACTACATATTCCTGATAAACTTCATTTTGTTAGAGCCTTTGTAATGCTGATTCTACTTAGGTTCTTTACCATTACCACTGATTTTAGTAATGGTGTAATGCTTTTTGAGAACGTCTTTATTTGAATGTTGTTTGAAGAGTTATTCTAATTGTGTGTTCCTTGCAAGGATTTGGACAATCCTGACTTCAAATTGATGACCAGAATTTTGTTCTTAATTTTAAAGAAAATCAACTTGGGAGGGTAGCGATTGTTAAAAGTAACTTTATCGTTCTGATAAGGATAATAAACTCTTCTTCTCTCCTTATACACTCATCATGGAGGTTTGAAATGGTCAAATACTATAGATAGTAAGCATTAGAAAGGTTTTACAATAAATTAATTATAATGCACAACTGAGTGTTTCTTTGTATACAATTTAATTAGAAAGAAGGAAGATTCGTAGATACTTTTTGTCTTTTCCAATGCACTCTGGCTTCTTTTTAGAAGTGAAAATAATGCTACTAATGAAGAGGTTTGTATTTTGGAGAGTGGTTGCTGTGTCAGTCATCTGTTGTCTCAATAATGGTGTGTTTTGCATGATCACCCTAAACCATCCATTTTGCTTGCAAGTCTGGCGCTTGGCAATTGAGTCTGGCATTGGCTTGGCCATTCTTTGATTCTGGCCTGGGCTTATTTGCCCACCTGGCATCAGCTGGCTGTTGGCTGATCTAGGATAGTCTTGGCTGGGGTGACCGGGGCTAATCACGACTGGAGCAGACCTGCTCAAGCATGTGTTAATGGCAATCACAGAGAAGCAACAGAACAAACTAAAACATGCAAGGATTTTTCCAAGCCCCTGTTTAATTCACATTGTTCAGCTTGTTGACATGGCTGAACCAGTCAAGGGGTTAGGAGGAACATCTCCCTCAAGGTAGGAGAGCATTGCAAAGTTATATGGCAAAGTGTGTGAATACAGGATGGGTGAAAACCGGGGGCTATTGATCTAGTACGACGGCCAGAATGAGAACTACTGTAGTCAATATGAAATGAAATGAATATGAAAGAAAGTTTGGGATCACAAACTATATCTTGGCACATCTGGGTGAAATAAAATATAGAAAAAAACAGAATTATTGAGAGTCTTATTATGCTGGTTCCCAAGTGTTCAGTTTTTAGGGATTTATGATTTGATTGAGAATGGTTTGATTGGCCTGGTTTAATTTTTTTAAAGTGAGAGTTATAGACTACTCATGCTCATTAATTTTCCTTTGCTTTAAAGATTGTGGCATTTGTTTTGAATTACAAACCAGTCTTGATTAGGTAAGGGAATAAGCACAGGATAATCAGCTTAGGTACTGCATCCCATAAATATATTAGGTTCATGTATTTTACTCGAGGCATTGGCAGCTTATGTTTAATTATTTACAGTAAGATGATAATGTTCTAATAGGTGTCTGGCCATATATTTGAGAGGTGGAACAGCATCTTTCCTAATTTTAAATTAAAGGCTTCCTGTGATACTACTGGTTTTGTGGGAATGTGGTGAAAACTACTGATTTTACTTTCTAAATTTTAAGGACAAGTTTTATACTTAAAAATAGATTCTAAAATTTGTTTATAAAAAATAAGTATAATTTTGCTTATGTTATACGAAAAATGAGATTTAGTTCTAGAGTCTTGGTTCTACTACTCTTTAAGGGTACCTATAAGAATATAAGGATTGTTATACTTTACCCAGTGCTTTAAAAAAATATGTGTGTGTGTATATATATATATATATATATATATATATATATATAAAATCAAGGTAGGTAAACCAAAATATTAATGATACTTATCTTTAGAAAGTAATATCAGGGATAATTTTAAGTTCCTCTTAGGAATATTTTTCAAATTTTCTAAAAATAAATTCTGTTTTATTTAATCAGACTTAAAAATTGATTAAATTCCATTTAAGGTATTATGTGTCATTGCCTTCAAAATTTAGAACTATTGCTGAATTATTCATTCTACATTAATACATATATATTTAGCTGATAAATATACTTTCTACAAAATTACCTAAATTATTGGCCAGTCGTCTCACCTACATACTTTATGCCCCAGACGAACTGAATTACCTGGATTTCTCTGAACTTTCTTTTCTGCCTTGTCTCTCCAGGGCTCTGCTCAGGCTCACTCTTTTCTACCTTTCAAGTCTTACAAAAATATTGCTCACCTAAGTAAACCTCTTCTGATTCCCTAGACATATTGCCCTCTCTAGCACTCATCAAAAGTATAATGAAGTGATTGTTTATGTAATTAGATAACTATTCAAGGAAGCTGGTCTTCCTTCTAACTTGGGAAGTAGAGGTAGGTACCTTCCTAGAAAGGTAACTTCCTTCCCAATAGTAGGACCCTATTTAATTGTATTCACTACTGTATTCTCTGCAACTAGCAAGTGCCTAAAATGCAGACATTCTAAAGACATGTCTTTTGAGTAAATGGATCAGTGGTTGAAATGTAGACAAAAGGATGGTTGGTTAGAGAGAAGGAGGGACTGAATCTGCTCTTTCTAGAGAACCTAGCCAAGTACACACAATCTTGAGTGTTCCCTTCCCTGTCTTTTCAGGCAGACTTGGCTGCTCCTTTCCCTAGGCATTCATTGTCCCTTCATTCACTTGCTCAATAATTATTTACTGAACCCTTACTAAGTGGCAAACACTGCATTATAGCTGTAGATTAAATGGTAAAGAAGATGTATTAGTTCGTTGCTTTCATGAGGCTTATATTCTGATAGAGATAATTAAAAAGTGAAGTCAATAGAGCAATTTCAGATAGTAACCAGTGCTAAAAAGAAAACTAACTGCACAGGAGTGCAAATATCTTTTCAAGATCTGGATTTCAATGCTCTTTGATAAATCCTTAGAAGTGGGATTGCTGAATCATGTGGTTCAGTTCAGTTGCGCAGTCATGTCTGACTTTGTGACCCCAGACTGCATTACATCAGGCTTCCCTCTCTATCACCAACTCCTGGAGCCTGCTCAAATTCATGTCCATCAGGTTGGTGATGCCATCCAACCATCTCATCCTCTGGCGTCCCCTTCTCTTCCTGCCTTCAGTCATTCCCAGCATCAGGGTCTTTTCCAATGAGTCAGTTCTTTGCATCAGGTGGCCAAAGTATGGGAGTTTCAGCTTCAGCATCAGTCCTTCCAATGAATATTCAGGACTGATTTCCTTTAGGATGGACAGGTTGGATCTCCTTGCAGTCCAAGGGACTCTCAATTCTTCTCCAATACCACAGTTCAAAAGCATCGATTCTTTGGCACTCAGCTTTCTTCATAGTTCAACTCTGACATCCATATATGACTACTGGAAAAACCATAGCTTTGACTAGGATCATGTGGTAGTTCGAGTTTTCATTTTTGGGGATTGGTCCTTAGTGTTTTCCATCATGGCTGTTTATTGCGGTGTTATTCACAGTAGTCAAGAGGTGCAAATAACCTAAATTCCACTGACTAGTGAATGGATAAGAAAATGTGATGCATACACACAATGGAATATTATTCAGCTCTAAAAGAGAAGGATATTCTGTCATATGTTGTAACATGGATGAACCTTGAGAATATTACACTGAGTGAAATAAGCCAGGAACGGAAAGACAAATACTACATGATTCCGCTTACATGAGGTAACTAAGTTAGTCATACTTACAGAAGCAGAGAGTTAAATGTTGGTTGCCAAAATTGGGGCGTAGGGAGAAATGGGGAATTGTTGACTGGATATAAAGTTTCAGTCATGCACGATAAAAAAAAAAGTTCTGGTAACTTACTATACGATAATCTTCATATACTAACAGCATGGTACTATGTGCTCAAAACTTTATTAGAAGATTTCATGTTGTTATTATTACTTTTTTACAATAATAAACATTAAATGGGGGTAATGTGAGAGTGACTGGACGGGTGTGTCTTCTTGAGAATGATGGTCAGAAAAAAAAGAACTCTTTGAGGCAAAGACAATGATCTGACACCAGAATGCCAAGAAGAAAGTATGAACAAGTTAGACTTTTCTAGACTAGAGCTGTCCTATAAAAATAGTGTGAGCCACATAAGTAATTTTAATTTTTCTAGTAGCCACATTAAAAAGAAACAGATAAAACTAATTTTAATAGTGTATTTCATGGAACCCAATATTTCCAAAATATTATTTAATCATGTAACTATCTTAAAATATTCATGGTGCATTTTATGTTTCTATTGTACAAAGTCTTCAAAATTGACCTCTTATTTCACACATTTCAGTTTAGAGTAACCACATTTTAAGTCCTCTATAGTCATGTGTAGCTAAGGGCTACCCTCCTGGACAGTGTAGGTGTGTAAAGAGGAGACAGCAGGGGGAAATAGCCTCTACTCTGAATGGCTTTGGAGAGTTGAGAAAAAGAACAATTTACAGTAGGTGGAGAGATGGGAAGAGGGGAGGAGATGAGCTGGGGAGAGAAACAGGGACAACTTTGCATACTTTCCTTGCAGCGCATGTCAATCACATCAGGCTCTGCCTAACAGATTATAAGCTCCTCCTTTATCACAGGATTATTTATTTGCCTCCCAGCAGCTCAAGATACAAAGTAGGTGTGACACATACTTGTTATTTGATGAATAAGTGAATTGAATAGATGGATAAACACAAGAGAAATGGCTTATTTAGCAAAACAAACAAACTTTTTTTTTTTTTTTTTTTCATTTGTGTTTACTCTCTTAAAAGCCTTTGAACCTTAGACTCTGGTACGTGCATAATTTCTTTTCAGCCTATTTATTTATGCCAGGTTTTGCAAACTCCTTCTGAGTGTATCATCATTGTTAAAGAAATAATTGCCAATTTGGAGTAAACATTTATTGAACAACCTTAAATAATTACCCTGTGAGGTGTGTTTTGGAATTATCTTTCATGTTGTGTGCAATGTTTTATGAAATAACTGGTAGCTGGTACAATGCCTCATTGAAATAACTAGCTGTTTAGCGCGATATTGTCACCCAGCAATTGTTTATGCTTTGCAGAGTTTTTAGTTGCCTGGAATCTTTTTTTGTATATTTCATTAAAGATTTTCTGTTCTGCATAATGTGAAGATGAGTTGTTGGAGCTTTTAATTACTAGGTATAGCTGTATAGCTTATTAAGTAATGAAAAAAAAAAAAAAAGAATTGTATCCTTAGGCACACATTGCCTCACTCATGGCCCCAGTTGAAGATGAGCAAAACAGGCTTGAGGCTATTAGTACTATTTTGTGCCATTCATTAAATGTCCACTTCTGTTATTTATGTTTTCAAACTAAAAATATAGAAGCATAGGCTTTTGGTTTTTACTATGTTGTATATAAAATTCTCTGGAAGCAGAGAACTTGGAGTGTAAGATGTTTATTTGAGATCAGTATCTGTAGAAGAAAGGTGGAGAAGCCAGGTCTGGGTAGAGCAAAGGAGCTGAACTCTGATGCAGACCAACAGCACCGCAGCCAACCTGGCAGGGGGCTCTGGGTGAGCATGGCTTGTCAGAGCTGTCCCCCACCAAGCTGAAATTGGGGGCCTTTACACCCTCACCTTGCATGGTTGCCAGAAGCAGGCTGCCCCAGGAAAGGCTTGACTTTGGGCCCGCAGGCTGGAGCTGAGGCTCACCTTGAAGAAGGTGCCAGCTGGAGCCTGTGTCCTCACAGCTGGGCAGCACGTCCTTCCTGGAAGGGCATTCTGGGTGGCACAGCATGCTGTTTGTCACATGCTGCTAAACCCAACAGTAGGAACTTTTCACCATTTAAAATAAAATTGTATCCCATTTGTAGTTTTACATTCAATTCATTTAGCCTAATGAATTAATGCCTACCTTTATTTTATGCTTGTATACATTTACACAACACTGTAATTAACATAGGTCAAGGTTGCAGAGGAGTCAATGGCAATTTCTTTTAAAAAGACTCTTTACATTACTTGAGTATGAGCAACAATGCTTTTGTTCTCACAAAGTAATATATTTGCTTTGTAAAAAAGTTACAGAAATACATACATTGAAATATGGAAGATTCTCATAGCATTCTTCAGTAAAACAATCCTCTCTGTGAAGAATTTGCTTGTTACCAAAGGAGTTAAATTGAGTAGGATTCTGGGGAACCAAGAAGTACATGTGTTCACTACCTTAGTCAAAGTAGTTATCTGGGTTATTACATAGACATTTGAGGCATATAAGGCACATAGTGTGTTGTTGTGGCTTATTTATCTCCAGGAAAAATTCTTTACAAGGGAAAACATATAAAGATGATGAATGATATAGATTAGGTAGGTAGATAAGATAGATCAGTGATATAGATAAGCAGATGGATGGATGGACAGATGTCACATCCATAGAGAAATTCCCTCAGACTATGGAGTCTTTTGTTGTTGTTTTAGTTGCTAAGTTGTGTCCAACTCTTTGTGACCCCATGGACTGTAGCCCACCAGGCTCCTCTGTCCATGGGATTTCCCTGGCAAGAATACTGGAGGGCGTTGCCATTTCCTTCTCCAGGGGATCTTCCTGACCCAGGGCTTGAACTCATGTCTCTACATTAGCAAGTGATTTCTTTACCACTGAGCCACCAGGGAAACCCATGGAGTCTTTTACTCTATGATAAACTTCAATGAGATAGCCTGCTGAAGAATTGATGCCTTTGAACTGTGGTGTTGGAGAAGACTCTTGAGAGTCCCTTGGACTGCAAGGAGATCCAACCAGTCCATTCTGAAAGAGATCAGTCCTGGGTGTTCTTTGGAAGGAATGATGCTAAAGCTGAAACTCCAGTACTTTGGCCACCTCATGCGAAGAGTTGACTCATTGGAAAAGTCTCTGATGCTGGGAGGGATTGGGGGCAGGAAGAGAAGGGGATGACAGAGGATGAGATGGCAGGATGGCATCACTGGCTCGATGGACGTGAGTCTGAGTGAACTCTGGGAGTTGGTGATGGACAAGGAGGCCTGGCATGCTGCTATGCGACTGAACTGAACTGAACTGAATCCAATTAGATGGATGGATGGATAGACAGACTGATGAAATTATTGGACACACTTCATTTCAGGTGCTCTTCTAAGTGCCTCATGAGTTTGAACATGTTCCACCCCCTTAGCTACCCTATGACATCATTGTTATTATAACCCGCACTTTACAGTTGAGGAAACTGAGGCAGCTACATTGACATTAAGATATTTGCCCAAAGAAACACAGCAAATAAGTATGCAGAGTTGAGTTTCAAATCCAGGAAATTTCCTTTGGAAAAGTACCTTCCATATATTCTGTGCTCGAAACGTGCAGGCGATCGGCTGGTTAAAGATTTAACAAGGAGTAGTTTATTTTCATCACTACCTAGGATATGTCCCTGTTGCCTTTGAGCTACCTGTAGAGGAATTGCTAAGTGACACATTATCCCATAATTGCCCTGTTTTATCAGGCAAACCCTTCTAAGAGTCAGTGGTACTTGTTTTGTTAGCTGAAGTTGAGTGTTTATTGGGTTCTGATAGCCCAAAGCTAAAACTTTTCTTTCGCAGTATAGAAGGGATAGTGTAACATCCACTCCACAGCCAACTGCTTATTTCTAAGTGCCTAAAATTTTTGTTACAAATCAGCGAAGGCTTTGTAAGACACCTCCAGTGCTAGGTGTCATTTATCATTTACATTTGCAAGCTCTTAACTCCTGTGAGGATTGGTGCCTTCTTTATAAAAATGGGGTTAATAATTTATGCTCTTCTTGCCTAGTTGAGTTGTTGGATCATGGTTTTGAAGCACTTTGTAAACTGTAAGCATTTTAACTGGATAATCTCAAAATATTTTATGAGCAGTAAATGGGCTATGGTTTAATTCTTGCTTCTTTATATCTTATTAGTGATTTTCTTAAAAAAATTTTTTTTAATTAATTACTTTATTTTTGGCTATACTGGGTCTCCATTGCTGAGCACAGGCTTTCTCTAGCTGTGTTGAGGCAGAGCTACTCTTCGTTGTGGGACACTGGATCTAGGGTGCTCAGGCTCAGTTGCTGTGGTGTATGGACTTGGTTGCTTTGTGGCATGTGGGATCTTCCTGGACCAGGGATCCAACCTATGTCCCCTGCATTGGCAGGTGGATTCTTAACCACTGGACCACCAGGGAAGTCCCAGTAATTTTATTTTATTTTTTTAGATTAAAAAATTTTTTTAAATTTTATTTGATTTTTATCTTTTTAAATTTAAATTTATTTACTTTAATTGGAGGTTAATTACTTTACAGTATTGTATTGGTTTTGCTGTACATCAACATGAATCCGCCACGGGTGTACACGTGTTCCCCATCCTGAACCCCCCTCCCACCTCCCTCCCCGTACCATCCCTCTGGGTCATCCCAGTACACCAGCCCCGAGCATCCTATATCCTGCATCGAACCTGGACTGGCGATTCATTTCTTATATGATATTATACATGTTTCAATGCCATTCTCCCAAATCATCCCACCCTCTCCCTCTCCCACAGAGTCCAAAAGGCTCTTCTATACATCTGTGTCTCTTTTGCTGTCTCGCATATAGTGTTATCATTACCATCTTTCAGTAATTTTCTTTATTAAGTCAGTCAGTCATTTCGTCTTTATTGTCTGCCTAATGAGTCCTGGGTATGCCAGGGACATGCGGTGGAAATCAAGATATGTTCTTGTTCTCAGGTGCACAAACCCTGCAAATACAATATGGTGTGACAAGTGCTTTGTTGTTGTTTTAATTGCTAGGTCGTGTCTGACTGTTTGATACCCCCATGGACTGTAGCCTGCCGGGATCCTCTGTCCATGGGATTTCTCAGGCAAGAATACTGGAATGGGTTGCCATTTCCTTCTCCAGGATATCTTCCCGACTCAAGGGTTGAACTGCATCTCCTGTATTGGCAGGCAAATTCTTTACCACTGAGCCACCAGGGAAGCCTGTGACAAGTGCTATGATCTCTGAAACTGGAGTTTCTTAATAGCAGCGCTACTGACATTTGGGATGGACAGTTCTTTTTGTGGGAGCTCTGGTGCACATTGTAAAGTGTTTAGCATCATCCTTGGTTTCTATCCATTAGATGTCAGTAACAACCTTTCCCCAAGTTGTGACAACCAAAAGTTCTTGTAGGTTTTGCCACATGTCCTCTGAGAGGAGCAGCAAAACTGTAAGAACCACTGGTATAAATGAAGTGTGTCTTGACTTCCTGAGAGAAGTGATCTCAGCTGAGATCCTCACAACCAGCAGGAGCTGAAGAGAAGAGGTAAAAAGGAGAGTGTGTACATGAATGCCAGAAGCAGTATCCTAAAAGTCAAAACTTTAGGAATAACTGCTTTTCTTTTGCATCTGACAGCTGGTGAATCTGAATGGTCATTAAATTGTCCTGTATTCAAACATTTACCTAGTCCTTTTGTGCTAAGTAGATTGCAACTTGGTATGTATTGAAATACTATCAAATATGATCTTTTCTACTTAGTACATTTACGAAAGAAGAGTTTAAAGAATTGAGGAGGTCAAAATAAGTAAAGGGAATTACTAGGATTTTCTAACATTTAGAAAAATTGGAACTTCTTTACATGCTAGAAAAAGGGAGAGTTCTATAAGCATGAATAAAATGCATGCTTACCATGATGACAGAAGTATACAAATTTTTAAAGCTTAAGAATTCTTATGAAATTTCTTCTTCGATGCTAAAAGTAGGGCAGAATTCTCCAGAATGAAGTAGCCTAGAATCATAGGACTGTTCACTTTATAATTATATATGTTCTTTTCCTGAACTGACAGTTTAGATATAGAATTTTGGAACTAGATTATGTCACAGGACTGATCTGAAGGTATGCTTTGAAGCACAGAACATGAAAGCCTGCAGAGCAGCTAGAGATTGTATTGTCTAAATCCCAAGAGGTCAGATGTCTGTGTAAGTTCAAATAACTACACAGTTCAGTGTTTGGGTTTATTTTTGGCTTACAGTCCATTTCTGCCGTATGTTATACCTTGGTATCTTTTCCCTTTCCTGAGGAACTCATGTTTTACTCTACCCAATGAGAAGTGTTTATTTCCCATGGGTCTAATCAAACCCTGGGCAGAGTATTTAGGTGAGGTTTGTGGTTTCATACAAAATCCAGTGTGATACTTATTCTTTAAAGTAGATGTTTGTTGGTTCTTTAATAGTTTTAAAAATTAGTCAATGTATAAATCTTATTTACTAGATTATCTTATTATTTTTATTTATCCTGAGATGGCAAGGTTTCTGTGTTGGTAATAAACACTGGAATCAAAAATTTAAGGAACTTAAGTCTCTTTTTCCTTAATTCCATCTTTCGATAAGTTCCTCTTGTTTCTTTTGTTGCTTGTTTTGTTTTCTGATTTGGGGGAAACCTGGCCTCCGGTAGAAGTGTCAGATGTAGCTTTTTCTGGTTTTATACATGAAGTTAAAGTTGTAATTCTTAAAATCTTGGATTCATGGGTTATAAGTTGTTTAAGGGGGTTTCCTCCCAATGATTTCTCCTGAGACACATTAATATAAGGTGATAAAGAATTCATACCTTCTGTGTCAATTTATTTCAAGATTTATTAAGCTTTGACTTTTAGAAAGGACTTGGTATTTATTGTGCTGAAACCTGTTCCTGTGTCTTTGAATTTGTGGTTTAATTCTTCCCCTTGAGCAATAAGCCGAACAGTTCTAATCCTCTTCCACATGACAGTGTATAGAAAAATTATAGAAGCATAATAATGAAAGTTGCAGAGGCAAGCATGAATATTTTGAATTTTTCTACAACTTCATTACTAGGAATTTTCTTTCTTTCTTTTTCTATTACTAGGAGTTTAATAGTATAATAAAGATAATATTTTTAAAACACTGAATTGAAGTATTTTTCATTCCTCATTCCTCCTGCCTAGTTTTATCCATGAATGGATTATTACTGCAACCATATTCTGATAAATGCATAGTAATCGAGGACTCCTATCCCTCAGGGATGAATGGCTGGGTTATTCCTCTACTCAAACAACCTAGATCAGCACAAGGGTTAGCCGAGATTGGAAAGAATCCCAAATGGATGTAGAAGAGGGAGGTGTTGGATCACAATTAAAGCCTCAGCATTAAATTAAGCAGGAGAGACTGTAGTTCATGTCACCAACTCTCCTATTATCAGCTTTTCTTTAGAAACTATGGCCAACTACCATCTTGAAGAAACCAGGAGAAGATAAGATGTGAGCCCATCAGAGTGCTAGAAGAGGTGGATTTTAGTGGTGTCCGTTGGTTCTCTACTCAGATCTTTCAGATCGTTTCCTTCAGTTTGCACCCCCACTACCCACCACCCCCCCCAACCCCACCCCGCCCAGCATGACTGAGCTTTTGTCTCCAATGACTCATGTCTGCCATGTTTCTTTGAAGTAATGTCATTGAGCAGCAGAAGCTTCTTATCAAAATGCTTGGCACAGAATTATCATTCAGGAAATGTTAACTGTCATCCTTATCATTCTCCTGCCCAAAGAGTTTTGGAAACCTTGCCACAAAGAAGATAATTTGAATGGATCAAACGCTTCCATATTTTCATTTATGGAAAAACAAAGATCTCTCTATAGGTTAGTGTTGCCTTCTCTAGAAGAGTCTGGACCAGCAGGGAACATTTAAATATGAATTGGAAACCTGTGTCCCATCCTTGCCCCCACGTAATATAGGCCACATATTTCTTACATGTAAAACAAATCTTGCCTAAAACAGATTCAAGGTCTCAGCTGAAATATTACCTCTTCAAAGACCTCTATCCAAGTATCCCACCTACCATGAAACTATTCTCCAACTCTTCAGAATGTTTATTTCCTTAACTGCACTTATCCAAGCCGTAATTATCTTGTTTGCCTCTTTCTCCACCTTGTCAGCATGTAATCTTGATAGCAGCATGGATTACATTCATCTTTTTGAGCTCCTTCATCTCCAGTGTCTACCACTACTTGGTCCATGGTAATGTAGCCCATCAGGATCTTCTGTTCATGGGATTTCCCAGGCAAGAATACTGGAGTGGGTAGCCATTCCCTTTTCCGGTGGATCTTCCTGATCCAGGAATTGAACCAGTGTCCCCTGCATTGGAAGCAGACTGTTTGCCATCTGAGCCACCAGGTAAACCCCAGTATTAGTCAATACATATTTATAAAAAGAGTAAATAATAGGGTGAGATTAAGATTTGAAATTATTCTAGTTATCAATTGCTGGATTAAAAAAACACCCCCGGTATAGTGGGGAAAACCAGCCATTTTGTTATGCCCACAGATCCTATGGGTCAGGAATTTAAATAAGGCACAGTGATCACAGATTGTCTTTCTTCCATGAGGTCTTGGGATCCAGTTGGGATGACCCAGACTGGGAAAGGCTCAAAGGTTGTGATCTAGAATCATCCAGAGATATCTTTACTTACATGTCTGACAGGAGGTATGGGCTGTTGGTTGGACCTAAGAGGCTGTTGCAAATGTTTGCTTGGGTTCAAGAGGAGGGGCTCTAGACCCTTCCACTAGATACTGAGTACCAAGGTCACATTGTAAGAAGAGGGTGTGGGATGGAAAATGTTATTGGAGTCATTCTTGGTAAATTCAATCTTCCACAGATTCAATTGTTTCAGATTCTAATCTCTTATGAGAGAGTTTAAGAAGCCAACATCTGAGTTAAAGTCCTTATTTCTGCCCCAGCATTCTGGAACCTCAGATCCATAAGCATAGTTTAGAAAAGTCTTGTTTGGGGCAGAAAATTAACTTTCCAATATAAGCATTCTAGGATGGATGGCTCGGTGTTGTTGCAATTACTGCATTCCTAAGTGGCTTAAGACCATATTAAAAGAAAATCAAACCTCTGATTAAAAATTAGTGAATATCGCCAGCTGTGTGAATGGTTATAATTTCCTCTGAAAAAAGTCCTAGAGTTCCTGTTCACTTTTCGTTGCATTTTTTGTAGGAGCCACACGGGGCAGACACCGATGTTTCCTTGAGTTGCAGGACATGTCATGTTCCCGTCCTACCTTTTTCTTAATGCAGTTCAATCTCAAGTACCTGAAATTAATCCAATGCAAACCCTCAATGCTGGATAGGGAGTGAGTGAAAATCGCTGTCATGTCCAACTCTTTGTGACTCCACGGACTATAGCCTGCCAGGCTCCTCTACCCATGGAATTCTCCAGGCCATAATACTGGAATAGGTAGCCAATCCATTCTCCATGGGATCTTCCCAACCCAGGGATCGAAACCAAGTCTCTTTCATTGCAGGCAGATTCTTTACCATCTGAACCAACAGGAAAGCCCCAATATTGGGGAAGGGACTCCAGTATTCTTGCCTAGGAAAACCCATAGACAGAGGAGCCTGGCGGGCTACAGTCTATGGGGTCACAAAAGAGTCAGACACGGCTGAGCAACTAAACAACAGCAAACTCCTCAATATATGGGTTTGTCTCCAAATGATGTCTTGGATTTAGTGGTTGTCTGTGGTTTTAAGCATAGAGTTTCATTGTTCCCTTGCCTCCAAATCAAGAAGACTCCGTTAGCCTCTGTCTCTTTACTTTCTATATATAATTATGGAGAATGGCCTTTATTCTTCAGAACATCATCCCCAAATATACTAATAAAATCCCCAATCATCAACCAAAACAAAAAGGTTATTATATTTTCTTCAGAAGATAGAAAATAGTACTCTTTCAATAAATGAGTTGTTGAGTATTTTGTATACTAATGAAGTTTACAGTACTTTTCAAAATGATGAAAAGAAAGGAGATTTGATCACCCCAAGTGGAACAGTAATAAGATGTCTTTACTCAAAAATCTTCAGTTTTCTCATTCCTTGCATGAATGTTTTATGGAAATACATCATTCATTAATAGGTAGTTATCAAGTGATTTATAGATCATGTTTCCAAGACTTTGCAAATGACAAGATGGACTTGCTTTCATTTTAGAAAATCCTTGCTTTTCCAGTGGTGGGGATGGATCTGTGCTATTCTGATCCACCCTTTCTTGATCTGCTTTTTTGTGATCTGCTTCTCTTTTGCAGGGGACAAATATTTGACTTTCCCTTTCTCTTACTTGTCTCTGAGAGTTTCACTAACCCTGAGGAAAAGGAAAACCATCTTATGTTGCCAAGCTTTGAAAAGTCAGAGATGTACAGGCTATGTGAGGCCGAGTGTAAAAGCCATTAGTAGCCCGATATCTCATTTGGTGGCTAACAGTCCGAGAGGAATACCAAATGGCTTCCCTCCACATTAATCCTCTAGAAGTAAAGGATCCTAATGAGAAGAGAATAATGTTATCCATTTCTTCCGTTCGCATTGAACTCCAAAGGCTGTAATCTGGTGGCATCCTTGACTTTTACACCAGCCAGTATGAAAGAGATACAGCAGGTAGAAAGGAACAAAGTAGAAAAATTAAACCAAAATAGAGTATGGGGTGGCTTATTCATATGCATATGTGAATCAAGAAAAAAAATATATATGTTGTTTTAATTTATAAAAGCTCAATAAACAAAACTTTAACTTATTTTCCCATTTATGTGTCACTGGTGTCCCACAGCAAGCCCACAGGTGGAAGGCCAGCATTTGCACCCCCTACCTTTTCTCTTACTCGTTCTCTACTATCTGCATCCTCTTCCCAGTTCTCTCCCTGTGTATGATTGCCTGTTTACTTTTCAAGACCTAGTTCAAGTCGTATAGCCTTCACGTAACCCAGAGCTACCTTCCTGTCATTTGAAACCTCATTTGCCATACCTTCCCATTTAATATTTTGTGTATAAGACAAGTATAACACATTTAAGACAATGTCCTTATTTGTCTCATTGTCACAACATGTATTTATTTATTCACTCATTTATACATGCATTGACTAGGGAAACATCCCTAGGGTACATATTCCATATCCAGTATTGTGCCAGATGCTGAAGATGCAATAAAGAATAAAATCCTATTTGTAATTGACTAGGGCATGGAAATAAGCAAAGCCAGCTATAAATGCTATGACAGAAATGTAAACAGGACACATTGAGTATACAAAGGAGGACCTAATCAATACCACCTGAGAAGAAGAGAGACCTGAAAGATGAGCCTGTAGAGATGCATGAGGAGGTGTCTATGAGGTGGCAGAGAATGGACAGAAGCAAGGAGGAAGGCTGGTGATAACAGGAAGAGAAATTTCAAGAAGATGGTTTAAACCTAAGAAAGGCTCTGGTGCAGACGTGTTCATCGAAGGACATGTAGTTTTGAGCAGGGGAATCTGTGGATTGTGAAATGGGACTGGAGTCATGTGAACTAAGAATAAGGTCAGACAAGGGGTAAATCAACATGGAAGGCTTTGTTCAACATGAAGAGAATCCATGGGCAATAGGAGGCTGTTGTGGTTTTCTTTGTCACATTTTCAAGTTCACCCTGGCAGCAATGCGAACGGACGGTAAAGAGACGTGACTGGAGGCAGAAAGAACTGTTAGGGGAATCTTGGAGATAGAAGAATAGCTGTAATGACTTATGAGAAAATTTGTACAACATTTGACATTGTAGGGGTAGAAATTTCATCTTCTATACAGTCTTAAGCACTTATAAAGATGTAAGGTTAATATTTGCTGGATAGAATTAAACTTTATACTAGTATAAGAAAAGTCATTAAAAGGGTAGAATAATTTATGATGTCCCCTAGTAAATTAAAGGCAGATTTTGTCCTACAATTAAGATTATGTTTTATGAATTTTTGGCCTGGGAGATTGAGAAATTAGAATTTTCATGTGGAAACTGCATTTCAGGAATCAAAGGTTAAGCTACTAAATTTTCATAATTTAAGTTTTACATTGATGTATAGTGTTAGTCACTCAGTTGTGTCCAGCTCTTTGAGATCCCATGGACTGAAGCCTACCAGGCTCCTCTATCCATGAAATTCTCCAGGCAAGAATTCTGGAATGGGTAGCCGTTCTCTTCTCCAGGGGATCTTCCAGATCTAGGGATCTACCCCTGTCTCCCACATTGCTGGCAGATTCTTTTCATCTGGGTCACCAGGGAAGCCCCACATTGATATATATCAAGGTTATTTTATGTTGATTATGTTGGCATAAGTTTGGGGTTTGACCCCAAATAATCCTAAACCAGTAGATTTGTATTAATTGTTCCTAGAAACCATAGGCCAATAACATTCTGAGTCTTCCTGGACCGGGCAACAAAGTAATTGAATGAGAATGAAACTTCCAGATTAATGCAAAGATTGATCTTCTTACTTCAAGGGAAAATTCCTTGATAAAGGTAGAATCTTAAAAGACCCAAAGCCATTATGACTTCCTCTTTTTCTCTCCATATTGCAGGTGATCCTAACAGTGATTTTTGGTACTCACTAGATTTTCTGGTATTAACTATCAAACTACACCTTGATATTTCTTTTGGAAGAACAAATCCCTTTGAGATAGGAGTATAAAACTGTCCATTGCATATATGAAATTCAGTTGTCCATTGCATAATTGAAATTCACGATTGAAAACATTTTCAGTGTCTTTTACCAAGCCATAGTGATTTCACTGCCTTCTCTTTTCATTTGGGAAAGAAGTGTGGCCCCTAAGCTGGATAACCTCAAGCATTAGTGGAGAAGTGTAATAGATTTCATAGTGGCACCATGCATAGGATGTCTTTTGGAATGTGACTTAACAGATACTCTCATCAGAGGATAGAATCTGGTTGCCCACTCCCCAAAATTGGTCTGGTCTTATGACATTTGTTTCAGAGAATGTAGGTAAAACTACATTTAGGCCTGAGCCTATATCTCAAGAGCCCTATTGGGCTTCTGTTCTCTTCTGGATCCCTGGTTCTGCATGAAGTCAAGCCTGGGCTGCCCTTTTAATAATTAGAGTCCATCTGGAGGAGATATATCCCAAGTAAAGCCACTCTAGATTAGTCGGGCCCCAGATGATATACCAGCCAACAAGGCTTATGGGCAGTCCAGACAAATTTTGCTCACAAGAGCAGAACCATGAAGCCAACTCATAGCCTTGTGAGCATAAAAAATGTTTATGATTGTAGACTGAGTTTTTGTAATTGTGTTGTACAGCATTATGATGGTGAGACATGACTGATAGGCCTAGGAGATAACTTGTAGGGCAGAGAGGAGATTAAACCATTTATGGGTCAGAGGCCAAGACTTGTATCAAAGTCCTCTAGGTAAATAGAAATAGTAAGTTGGTCACAAATATAGAGATGTCTGGTCCACTGACTAAGCTGGAGAGATTCACATCAAACCAAGAATAACAAGTGGCATATTTCCCGGGTGGTGCTAATGGTAAAGCATCCACCTGAAATGCAGGAGACACAGGTTCAATCCCTGGGTCAGGAAGATCCTGCAGAGTAGGAAACAGCAATCTGCTGCAGTATTCTTGCCTGGGAAATCCCATGGACAGAGGAGCCTGGCAGAATGTAGTCCATGTGGTTACAAAGAGTCAGACATGACTGAGTACACAGCGTGCGCACACACATTTCCCTACAGAGAAGTTATTCTGACAAGTCTGAAACAGTAATGAAGGAGGCTAATAGCCAAGACAACTGATTTGGGTACCAGTTAGAGTTTTGCCATTACTGACTGTTATATCTACAGCTGCTATTTATCAAGAATTTTCTATGTGCGAAGATAATCTTATTTAACTCAATGCTCAAAAAAATTCCTTTTCAATTGGAACGATTATTATCTTCTCCTTACTAATGAGGGACTAAATGTGAAAGAGGTTACGAAATATCATATCACGCATCATGTGAAAGTGTTAGTTGCTCAGTCATGTCTGACTCTCTGCGATCCCATGACTGCAACCCACCAGTCTCCTCTGTCTGTGGGGTTTCCCAGGCGAGTATACTGGAGTGGGTTGTTATTTCCTTCTCCAAAGAATCTTTATGACTCAAGGATTGAACCTGGGTCTCCCCCATTGCAGGTGGATCCTTTACCATCTGAGCCACCAGAGAAGTCTCAAGGTTTGGGGCAAATGTTACATGAGATAATGCATAGAGGTATTCAGTCATTAGTGCTATTATAAATTGGATTATGATGTTATCCCCAGGGCCGCAGACATATTTGGCAGGCTGAAGCTCTGCTTTGGAAACTTTGTAACTGGCTTAATCTTCATGGAGTCTGGAAATCATTTTATTGCAAAGAGTTTTTGGTCATCTTTTTCTTTGCAGAGGGAGCCTCTTTCCATCTTGAGCTATAATCTGGCAGACTGGCCAGGGGAAAGTCTTCATTTTCCTTGTGCATCCTGCAGAAAGGTCTGGATGGAGAAAAGGAGTCTCTGTTAACAGTGAGATTTGTGATGTCCTCTGCTGATAGGAATTGCCAGGATTTAAGAGGAAGTGTTCAGGAAAAATTTACACGTGATAAAATGGGAAGACTGTTATAACAAAAACAAGTTTTCTCCTGTGTATATTGGAACTTATTCCTACAGGCTTCTGTACTTAAGATTACCTCTACTGTTAAGTCTCTTGTGATTTAAAAAATTAATCTGTACATTCTAATAGGAGACATTCAGTTCCACAAGCAGGGAGTCAAGGATAGTCACAGTCTGATCATGTAGAGTGTGTGTACATTCATAGAATATTAGAGTGGGAGAGGCAGTACTGGTCATTGTGGTGGTTTAGTTGCTAAGTCGTTGGAGAAGGCAATGGCACCCCACTCCAGTACTCTTGCCTGGAAAATTCCATGGATGGAGGAGCCTGGTAGGCTGCAGTCCGTGGGGTCGCTAAGAGTCGGACATGACTGAGCGATTTCACTTCACTTTAGTTGCTAAGTCGTGTCCGACTCCTGTGACCTCATGGACTGTAGCCCGCAAGGTTCCTTTGTTTATGGGATTTTCCAGGCAGGAATACTGGAGTAGGTTGCCATTTCCTTCTGCAGGGGATCTTCCAGACCCAGGAATCAAATCTGGGTCTCCTGCTTTGCAGGCGGATGCCTGCATTGGATGGGCGCGTATGGAGATATCTCCATTAGGTGAACTTTCAACCACTGCTTGAATGCTGCAGTGACTGAAAACTCAGCACCTCCTGAGGAAGGCTATTATATTTGTGTAGAACTCTCAGTCACCACCTCCATTTCTGTAACTTTCACTCACTGAGCTCTAGCTTTCTGGCTTAGAAAACACACCAGATTAGTCTCAACATCCTATTTTCATGGCTGTTTATAATGGATGCACTTGAGTAATTTAATTCCTCTCCTATTTGTCTGAAGACTGCTTGCCTCCATTTGGTCCCCAAGAGGAGTGGTGGCTGTTTATTAAGAGACATTATCCATTGGTAATGATCAGTAAGACTAGGGCTGGAAGCCTTATGCTAGGTGGGCCATCAGAGTCACTTTGGAATTGTGACTTCATTAAGTTTTATAGTATAGCATAAATCCCATGAGACATTTAAAAAATTCTTTGTCAACACTCTATGTTGAGATTTTTGCATAACACAAACTTTCAGAGTTTTAGCTGCTCTTGAGAAATGAGAAGATATGACAACTCTGGGCAAACATTTCCACATCCTAGCAATTGGCTATAGCTGAGTAAGTGCTGACCACTCTGTGTGTCTCTTGCACTCCCCAGTTTTCCACGCTCCCCAGCTTCTTGGAGAGCCCCAAACCATATCTGCTTTACTCATTAATGTCACCTGCTTGAACACTTCAAGAATCAGAGTTTGTATCAATTTCCTGCTTTGAGTGCATTTCTGTACTTGCAACCAAGACAGCCTTAAGCAAACTTTACATAATTCAGTGGTTATAACCCTGGCTAAATATTAACAGTCATCTGGACAACTTTCAAAAAGAGATCTGGGATCAGACTCTGTAATTACAAAATAAGAACCTCTGTAACTCTTACTCTCATCTGGTATCTCCAGATGCTCTTATGGCTGGAATATTGTCATCTTAAGAAGAAACAAACCTCTCCAGATCCTAGCCATGGTTAATAGCCATTGATAAAACTGATGACAGAAAACATGGAATTCATCACCCATTTTTTTTTTTTCCTCTGATGCATGAAATTCATGTCAATAGGCCTGCTTTTTCCAAGCTAAGTATCTCTGGCTGCCTACCTGGAAGGAAATGTTTTAAGATGCTTTCAGGTAAGAGCTGCCAAAGGCTGGGTGCAGCTTGCTTGGGCTTAATTTTGCTCAGATGACCTATAAACTGAGTGCTTGGAAGACAGGAAGATGAGATGACCAGGAAGGAGATGTAAGTAGCCCGCAATCCTAAGGTGCATTTCTTCTGGGATTCACCTGAGGAAAAGTGATGATGAGAAATCCTAGGACATATTCAAGGATCAGCCAGCTTAGTAATGGCTTCACTCAATGTAACTGAGAATTAGGCCTAGGCTTAGAGCCGCATTCTTGCTGAGCCACCTCTAACTGACTTACGGGTTGTAGTTTCAAAGACAGTAATTAAACTCTTCTCACAAAGGCAGCTCTAAGTGCTCTCCTAATTCTACTAATTAAAAAGTGCCTACCGTGCCAGTCTCAGTAGTAAATCATTTCTGGTCCTGTGTCTTGGTGCTCAAGAATCCGTGGCCCGAGAACTTTCTGCTCATTTTATGAGACCTTCTGTTTCTTTAAATAATCCTTATTTTCATGGCATTCACACCACTGTCTATGTTCCTACTTTGCCCAGACTCACCAAGTTGCTTGGCTATACAATTTACTCAGCATTTCATTTCATTTGAACTCTATCCACAGCTTTATCTGGGATCTTAAAATGATCCAAATGTAAATAGTATCATCGTGATAATATATAACACTTATTAAATGCTTACTTTATACCAGGAACAGGCTTCCCTGGTGGCTCAGATGAATCTGCTTGCAATGCAGGAGACTGTGATCTGATTCCAGGGTCAGGATGATCTCCTGGAAAAGTGAATGGCAACCCATTCCAATATTATTGCCTGGAGATTCCCATGGACAGAGATGCCTGGCAGGCTACAGTCCGTGGAATCACAAAGAGTCAGATGCACTGAGCCACTTTCACTTTCATACCGGGCACTGCTCCCATGTAACAGTTACAAAGAATCTACAATGGTGGTATAATATAGATGAAATAGCCAAGTCACAGAGCCTGTCAGCCTTCAAGCCTTTCTATGATTTTCTATTGCCTTTTGGTTAACGTTCTATATTCCTAACACTGCCTTTCAGACCTTTCATATGACCTCTTCATTTTCTTCTAGTACCTCACTTACCATTCAAGTTTCTTATTAGAGGCACTATGATTATTTCCCCCTTTTTCTCTTTTAGGTCTTCACAGAGTTTTCCTCTGCCAGAAACTCCTAGCTCATTTCTTATCCTCATCAATGGCTAAATAATACTCACCATTCAAATCTCAAAATTATCTTCCTCAGTGAAGAAACCCTGGCCCCCATGTTAATATTCTTTCAAGTGTGTTTTGCAGACAGTCTGTATTGGTATCACTTGGGGATGTGTATTAAAATTTAGCTTTCAGGGCATCTCTCCAGACCCATTGACTAAGAAGGTAGGGGGCAGGCATCTACATTTTGAGCAAATGCCTCTGGCAATCGTTATGGACTATGATATTGGAGAACCACTTCCACAGACTAAGTTAATTTCCTTGGTTAATAGTTGCCATAGTATCTTAACCCCTCTCTTTCAAGATAACCATCACATTCAGCATATTTATTATTTATGTTCTCCATTAGATTATAAGGAAAGAAGCCCAAAGAAGCACAAATCTTTGCTAAAGTGTTGGTGACTGGTCACCAATCATTTCAGGAAGAGTTAAACCTGATTCTTTGTAAGAATAACCAACATCTTATTTGCAGATTATCCATAGCGAATTTTTAATCAGGCTCCTGCTTCCTGTCAGTGAAAGTATACCTCTTCAACCTTAGTTTACTCATCTATATAATTCATCCAGTGTTCCGACCTCCTTGACTTGTTGGAAGGATCAATTAGGGTAATGTATAGGAAAATGTTTTTGGTCATCATCTGGTGCTTTTGAAGATAGGTGAAGGATAGAAAGGAAGGATTATGGATTGTTTCACTTAGATTAGATACCAATAGGGAAAAACTGACCCAGTATCTTAGGACCAAAACCAGATTGGAACTCTAACCTCAACTAGATTCTTTCAAGTGACTGGGCTCCTATCACCTGCCAGTCTATGAATCTCTTCTATTTTGAATTCCTAAATTCAGGGAAGCCAGAATCTGCTTGCAACTGAATGTCATCTTTGTTCAATCCACCATGGCCAGAGTTATAGGGTGTTGGAGTTTAAATGACTGTGAAAGTGAAGTCTCTCAGTCATGTCTGACTCTTTGTGACCCCATGGACTGTAGTCTATCAGGGTCCTCTGTCCATGGGATTCTCCAGGCAAGAATACTGGAGTGGGTTACTATTTCCTTCTCCAGGGGATCTTCCCAACCCAGGGACCGAAGCCGGGTCTCCCACATTGCTGGCGGACACTTTACCATCTGAGCCACCAGGGAAGCCCCAAAATGACTGTAGGTAGCTTAATATCTTTGAAGAGAGGGAGTCATTTGAAACCAAAGAGAGTCCCAAGGATATTCACTATAATACAGAGCAGGAAACAGGAGTTCTGACAGAGGCTTTAGGAAGGGAACAAAGCTACAAAGACCACTTTTCCATCAGGAGTCATACCTGATGATAGGAGAGCCTCTGGTTTACCAGATGAGATTCTGAACATGCAGTCTTTTACAGAATTAATGGTCAGCATATAGATGCATTTTCAATCAAACTTCTGTAAAATACTTGCAGGCATGAGATAAAAAGAGAAATAGGAAAAATCGCTTGCTCAGCATAATCGATTATCTCAACTATATGAAGAAGAATAACTAGGAGAGGGGAGTTAAAGAATCATCACAGTATAAACATTACGATGGGTTTAAAATATAGATTTTGTCTATCTTTTAGTTTGCTGTTTCCTGGAGGTTTTTAAAAAAGATGGCTTAGAAACTCTGAATGCAGAGTTCCAAAGAATAGCAGGGAGAGATAAGAAAGCCTTCCTAAGAGATGAGTGCAAATAAATAGAGGAAAACAATAAAATGGGAAAGAGTAGAGATCTCTTCAAGAAATCAGAAATACCAAGGGAACATTTCATGCAAAGATGTGCACAATAAAGGACAGAAATGGTATGAACCTAACAGAAGCAGAAGATATTAAGAGGTGACAGGAATACACAGAAGAACTATACAAAAAAGGCCTTAATGACCCAGATAACCATGATGGTTTGATCACTCCCCTAGAGCCGGACATCCTGGAATGTGAAGTCAAGTGGGCCTTAAGAAGCATCACTACGAACAAAGCTAGTGGAGGTGAAGGAATTCCAGGTGATCTATTTCAAATACTGAAAGATGATGCTGTGAAAGTGCTGCACTCGATATGCCAGCAAATTTGGAAAACTCAGCAGTGGCCACAGCACTGGAAAAAGTCAGTTTTAATTCCAACCCCAAAGAAAGTAAATGCCAAAGAATGCTCGAACTACCGCACAATTGCACTCATCTCACACACTAGTAAAGTAATGCTCAAAATTCTTCAAGGTAGGCTTTAACAGTATGTGAACAGTGAACTTCCAGATGTTCATGCTGGATTCAGAAAAGGCAGAGGAGCCAGAGATCAAATTGCCAACATCCACTGGATCATCAAAAAGCAAGAGAGTTCCAGAAAAATGTCTACTTCTGCTTCATTGACTACATTAAAGCCTTTAACTGTGTGGATCACAACAAACTGTGGAAAATTCTTCAAGAGATGGGAATACCAGACCACATGACCTGCCTCCTGAGAAATCTGTTTGCAGGTCAAGAAGCAACAGTTAGAACTGGACATGGAACAATGGATTAGTTCCTAATTGGGAAAGGAGTATGTCAAGGCTATACATTGTCACCCTGCTTATTTAACGTATATGGAGAGTACATCATGGGAAATGCCTGGCTGGATGAAGCACAAGCTCGAATCAAGATTGCTTGGAGAAATATCAATAACTTCAGATATGCAGATGATACCACCCTAATGGCAGAAAGTAAGAGGAACTAAAGAACCTCCTGATGGAGGTGAAAGAGGAGAGTGAAAAAGCTGGCCTAAAACTCAACATTCAAAAAATAAAGATTATGGTATCTGGTCTCATCTATTCATGGCAAAAAAAAAAAAAAAAGGGAAAACAATGGAAACAGTGACAAACTTTATTTTCTTGGGCTCCAAAATCACTGTATATGGTGACTGTAGCTGTGAAATTGAAAGACACTTGCCCTAGTTTGCATTACCACCAACAGTGTAAGAGGGTTCCCTTTTCTCCACACCCTCTCCAACATTTATTATTTGTAGACTTTTGGATCGCAGCCATTCTGACTGGTGTGAAATGGTACCTCATAGTGGTTTTGATTTGCATTTCTCTGATAATGAGTGATGTTGAGCATCTTTTCATGTGTTTGTTAGCCATCTGTATGTCTTCTTTGGAGAAATGTCTATTTAGTTCTTTGGCCCATTTTTTGATTGGGTCGTTTATTTTTCTGGAGTTGAGCTGTAGGAGTTGCTTGTATATTTTTGAGATTAGTTGTTTGTCGGTTGCTTCATTTGCTATTATTTTCTCCCATTCTGAAGGCTGTCTTTTCACCGTGCTAATAGTTTCCTTTGATGTGCAGAAGCTTTTAAGGTTAATTAGGTCCCATTTGTTTATTTTTGCTTTTATTTCCAATATTCTGGGATGTGGGTCATAGAGGATCCTGCTGTGATGTATGTCCGAGAGTGTTTTGCCTATGTTCTCCTCTAGGAGTTTTATAGTTTCTGGTCTTACGTTTAGATCTTTAATCCATTTTGAGTTTATTTTTGTGTATGGTGTTAGAAAGTCGATGCACGATACTGGATGCTTGGGGCTAGTGCACTGGGACGACCCAGAGGGATGGTATGGGGAGGGAGGAGGGAGGAGGGTTCAGGATGGGGAACACATGTATACCTGTGGTGGATTCATTTTGATATTTGGCAAAACTAATACAATTATGTAAAGTTTAAAAATAAAATAAAAAAAAATAAAGTCATTACAAAATAATGAAAAAAAAAAAAGACACTTACCCATTGGAAGGAAAGTTATGACCAACCTAGATAGCATATTGATAAGCAGAGACAGTACTTTGCCGACAAAAGTCCATCTAGTCAAAGCTGCGGTTTTTCAAGTAAGTTGTGTATGGATGTGAGAGTTGGACCATAAAGAAAGCTGAGTGCTGAAGAAGTGATGACTTTTAACTGTGGTATTGGAGAAGACTGTTGTAAGTCCCTTTGACAGCAAGGAGATCAAGGCAGTCAATCCTAAAGGAAATCAGTTGTGAATATTCATTGGAGGACTAATGCTGAAACTCCAATAGTTTGGCCACCTGATATGAAGAACTGACTCATTGGAAAAGACCTGGATGCTGGGAAAGACTGAAGGCAGGAGGAGAAGGGTACAACAGAGGATGAGATGGTTGGAAGGCATCACCAACTCAATGGACATGAGTTTGAGCTTGCTCTGGAAGTTGGTGATGGACAGGGAAGCTTGGCATGCTGCAATCCATGGGGTTGCGAAGAGTCGGACATGATTGAGCATCTGAACTGAACTTGAAACTTATATGAAAATATCCTGCTGTCCAGAAGGGAAATTCACCCTGAGGATAGTATGTTATTTACCAGTGCAGGTTCCAGAACCAGGACCATGTTTAAGTTCTGTCTCTTTAAGTAGCTAATATGTGACCTTTGTCAAAAATCCTATCATTGCAAGATTCCTATTGTGAAATGAGGTTGATATTATTGTATAGGAGGGTCCTGAGGATTAAATGAAATGTCATAGTGTTTAGCATAATGTCAGGCATGTGGTAAAGGCTTAATAAATGACAGCCATAATAGTTGTTTTATTATCATCATTCTTATTTTGTAATTCTATGATTTTAAAGAATGCCAAATCCTCTAATAGAAGACCAAATTTGTTGTAATTGCTTTATGGAATCCCATCAATGATGAAAATAAATCAGCTGCATTTCCATGTATAAGCATAGATAAATCTTAAAAACATAATGTTGAGTGGAAAAGCATATTTCAAAAGATACATTCAGAATTATATCATTTGTACACAATTTTAAACACAAAAATTTATATTATTTATGAACACATTTTGCATCAAATGTTATTTGCCTATCCAATATTTTATTTTCTCCTTCTTTGTTACTAATATATTCTATTTTGTTCAGAGGAGTGGTATGACCATTTATTCACTTTTTTTCACTATTACCAACAGTTCTGTAATTGTCTTTTCTCTATGTGTCTCCTGAAAATGTGTGAATGTCTCTTTAGGGTAAATTCCTAGAAAGAGAAGTGCTGAGTCACACATTGTATTCCTTTTCAAGTTTTGGCTATTTCCAAATTACTTTCTAAGATTGTATTCCCATTAGAAACATATGAGTTCTTGTTTTCCATCATCTTTGTCAACATTGGTGTTAATAGACATTTTTTTTTCAATATAATGGGTATGAAATAGTATCACCATTTTGTACATATACACAATGGAGTATTACTCAGCCATTAAAAAGAATACATTTGAATCAGTTCTAATGAGGTGGATGAAACTGGAGCCTATTATAGAGTGAAATAAGCCAGAAAGAAAAACACCAATACAGTATACTAATGCATATATATGGAATTTAGAAAGATGGTAACGATAATCCTGTGTACGAGACAGCAAAAGAGACACTGATGTATAGAACAGTCTTCTGGACTCTGTGGGAGAGGGAGAGGGTGGGGAGATTTGGGAGAATGGCATTGAAACATGTAAAATATCATGTATGAAACAAGATGCCAGTCCAGATTCAATGCATGATACTGGATGCTTGGGGCTGATGCACTGGGACGACCCAGAGGGAGGGTATAGGGAGGGAGGAGGGAGGAGGGTTCAGGATGGGGAACACATGTATACCTGTGGCGGATTCATTTTGATATTTGGCAAAACTAATACAATTTTGTAAAGTTTCAAAATAAAATTAAAATAAATAAAAAAAATTAATTTTTGGCTGTGCTGGGTCTTTGTTGCACAGGCTTTCCTCGAGTTGTGGAGAGTTGGGGCTACTCTCTAACTGTGGTATTCAGCCACCTTCTCATTGAGCTGGCTTCTCTTGCTGTGGAGCACAGGCTCTAAGGCATGCAGGCTTCAGTAGCTGTGGTGCATGGGCTCAGTAGTTGCATAGGCTCACTTGGTCCATGGCATGTGGGATCTTCCTGGATCAGGGATTGAACCTGTTCTTCCTGCATTGTCAGGCAGATTCTTTATGACTGAGCCACCAGGAAAGCCCACCATGTTTTTTTTTTTTTTTTTTTAAACACATTTAATGTTGTCGTGAAAATATTAAGCACAAATCCAGTTACATGTTTTAAAGATATGTTGTTATTAATATATATAATAATGGCATATATTTAGACATAGTAGCTTATTTCTAGCTTTTTATAATAAAATTTAATATCTTTGCTTGCTAGTTTGGCACTATAATGATTTTTAATCTTTGATTTTTTAAGACTATTTTTTTAAGAACAAGGTCAGATTCACAGTAAAATTGAGAGAAAGATATTTCCCATAAGCTCCTCCCCATACACATGCATAGTTTCTCTGATTATCAACATCCCCTCCATAGGGAATATATATTGACGCAACATTGTCACCTAAATTTTATGGTTTACATTAAGGCTCACTCTTGGAGTTGTACTTTCTATACGTTTGGGCAAGTGTATAATGACGTTTATTCATCATTATAGTACCATACAGGATATTTTCACTGCCCTAAAAACCTCTTTGGTCTGCCTATTTATCCCTCCTTCCACCCCAGTCCTTGGAAACACTGATTTTTCTATTTTCTCTATAATTTTTCCTCTTCTGGGTGGTACCTGCTGATAGTCCCAGCTACTTGAGAAGTTGTTATTCAGTCGCTGGTGAAAGTGAAAGTTGCTCAGTCATGTCTGACTCTTTGCAACCCCATGGACTGTATAGTCCATGGAATTCTCCTGGCCAGAATACTGGGGTGGGTAGCTATTCCCTTCTCCAGGGGATCTTTCCACCATAGGGATCGAACCTAGATCTCTCACATTGCAGGCAGATTCTTTATCAGCTGAGCCACCAGGGAATACGCCGAGCCACCAGGGATGATGCTCAGTTGCTGAGTCATGTCCAACCCTTTGTGACCACATGGACTGCAGCACAGCAGGGTTCCCTGTCCTTCAGAGTTTGCTGAAGGACAGAGTTCCTTCTCTCAGAGTTTGCTCACACTCATGTCCATTGTGTTGATGATGCCATCCAACCATCCCATCCTTGGTTGCCTCTTCTCCTCTTGTCCTCAATCTTTGCCAGCATCAGGGTCTTTTCCAATGAGTTGGTTCTTCATATCAGGTGGCCACAGTGTTGGAGCTTCAGCATCAGCATTAGTCCTTCTAAGGAATATTCAGGACTGATCTCCTTTAGGATTGACTGGTTTGATCTCCTTGCGGTCCAAGGAACTTTCAAGAGTCTTCTCCAACACCACAGTTGGAGAGCATCTATTCTTTGGCACTCAGCCTTCTTTATGGACCAACTCTCACATCTGTACCAGATAACACCTCACTAATGGCATAAAGTAAAGAGGAAATAAAGAGCCTCTGATGAAGGTGAAAGAGGAGAGTAAAAAAGCTATCTTAAAACTCAACCTTCAAAAAACTAAGATTATGGCATTAGAAGGCATGGGAATTAGAAGGGGAAAAAATGGAAGCAGTGACCAATTTTATTTTGGGGGGCTCCAAAATCACTGTGGATGGTGACAGCAGCCATGAAATTAAATGATGCTTGCTCCTTGGAAGCAAAGTTATGACAAAGCTAGACAACATGTTAAAGAGTAAAGACGTCACTTTGAGAACTAAGGTCCGTGTAGTCAAAGCTATGCTTTTTCCAGTAGTGATGTACAGATATGAGAAGTTGAGGCTGGAGGATTTCTTAGGCCCTGGTGTTCCGGGCTATAGTACATAATGCTGATTGTTTATCCACATTAAACTCTGTATCAATATGTGACCTCCCAGACTGGGGGACTACCAGATTGCCTAAGAAAGGATTAACCAGCCCAGGTCAGAAATACAAACAGGGCAGAACTGGCATGCTAACCACCATCTTTTTTAAAAAATTTGAGTTTTCCTGTTTATTAATCAGATGGAGTACCGTTTTTCGGTTCAGTTCAGTTCAGTCGCTCAGTCGTGTCTGACCCTTTGCGACCCCATAAATCGCAGCCCTCCAGGCCTCCCTGTCCATCACCAACTCCCGGAGTTCACTCAGACTCATGTCCATCGAGTCGGTAATGGCATCCAGCCATCTCATCCTCTGTCGTCCCCTTTTCCTCCTACCCCTAATCCCTCCCAGCATCAGAGTCTTTTTCAATGAGTCAACTCTTCGCATGAGGTGGCCAAAGTACTGGAGTTTCAGCTTTAGCATCATTCCTTCCAAAGAACACCCAGGGCTGATATCCTTTAGAATGGACTGGTTGGATCTCCTTGTCGTCCAAGGGACTCTCAAGAGTACCTTTTTATACTAAGGCAATTTAACTTTCCTTTTTGTTAACTTACCCAATCATATCCTTTATCCATCTATTATTTTATACAGATTAAAAAAAATTATGTTCCAGAGACTCTCTTTGCTTAAGATTATTAGCATTGTAACCAGCTCCCCTTCTGTTTCAGTTTAATGGTTTTATGATGTTTTTATACAGATGTTTTTGAATTCTAAAATAGTACACTTATTATTTTTAAGGATTATAATTTTTTGAATCTTGCTAAAGAGATCTTTTTCTACTCTAGATCCGCATTTCCTTCTAAAAGTTGCATTTCAAATTTAAGTTCTTAACTAATGCAGAATTTACTTTTTTGTATGGCAAAATATAAGGAACATAATGTTATTTTGGTACATTTGAATAATCATTTGTTGCTGCTGCTGCTGCTAAGTCGTTTCAGTTGTGTCCAACTCTGTGCGACCCCGTAGACGGCAGCCCACCAGGCTCCCCCGTCCCTGGGATTCTCCAGGCAAGAACACTGGAGTGGGTTGCCATTTCCTTCTCCAATGCATGAAAGTGAAAAGTGAAAGTGAAATCGCTCAGTCGTGTCCGACTGTTAGCGACCCCATGGACTGCGGCCTACCAGGTTCCTCCACCCATGGGATTTTCCAGGCAAGAGTACTGGAGTGGGGTGCCATTGCCTTCTCCGAATCACTTGTTAAGCACTGTCTATTCTGTGATCCCTCTTCTGTTCCATTGTTCTGTTTGCCTATTTCTGGCCCAACAGCACACTGACTTTAATTACTATGGCTCCATAATGACTTCTGATTGCTGAGAAGGCAAGCTATCTATATTGATCTTCTGTAAGAGTGTTTTGTCTGTAATCGATCCTTTACTTTTCCATGAGAATTTTAGAAACCCTTTGTCATTTCCATGAGGAATTATGCAGGTGTTTTGATTTTATTTCCTTTGAATTTATAGATTAATTTGTCAAGAATCAATATATTTTCATGGTTTTATATTTTTTACTCTCTGTGGCATGTCTCTCAAGTTATTGAGGTCTTTTTTAATATCTTTTAATAGAGCTTATACATGTATTTCTGCAAAGGTCTGAGCATATCTTTTGTTAGATCCTAGATATTTTGCTGTTTTTATTGTCACAATGAATGACATTTTAAAGTTACATATTTCTAATTGTTGATGTATAGGGAATGCTATTGGCTTTTTTGCACTGAATTTATATTCAGCAGTCCTACTGACTTCTTTTAAGAATTTAATGATTCATGTATTTAGATTTTCTATGTAGACAATTGTAGCCTGGGGTAAATGTCAGTTTCATTTCTTCTCTTCCAAATATATTTTTCTTCATTTTTTTCTTGTGGTGCCATATTTGTCCATGCTTCAACTATAATACTAGCACAGTAGATGTCTTTTTATGGTTCCTGACATGAAAGTGAAGACTTCTCAGGATGTTAACCATTCCTTTGCTTTTCTTGCTGACTGCATGTTGTACTATTCCCTCTTGTTGGATCCCATTGCCTAGGGTGAAGGCAGTGGCACATAAACACCAGACCTCCTGGATTTCTCTGAGTTTCTACTTTGAACACCAGGAGATAGCATCTTCTCCTCCAGCCCAGCATTCCTGACTTCAAGATTTCTTCTCCAGCAGTAATCAGATCAGATAAATAGGTATCTGTATGATACAGCACTAAGTACCAACTCTGCAAAAGCTGACGGGAGCGCAGCTCCTTCAGTAATCACAAGCTCATGCGATACAGTTACCCTTCTTAGAGTCATTCATTGTTTCAGCACAAACTGTGATGCTGTCATTGGCACAGCCTGGTTGTATCTTCATCCCTGAAGCCTCAGGGGGAAGTTAGCACCACGTGAGTGGTGAGATGATGTGGGAGAGATGTGGTTTCCCAAAGGAAACCCGGAAAGCTGTTCCTAAATAAAGGTAAGTAGGTAGGTATGAAGAGGTCCACTTCAGATGCTGTGGTTTCAGATCCTTATCTCTGGATTCTACAGAGGCTGCCCTGTTGCCTCTGTCAGGAAACTACAGAGAACATTCATCTTCTGCCTTCTTATCTATCCTGGCTTCAATTTAACATCACTGGCAATTTAGCATTGTATTTTAGATCTGTGGCAAAGCTTCCCTGATGGCTCAAATGGCAAAGAATCTGCCTGCAATGCGAGAGATCTGAGTTCGATCCTGGGAAGATCCTCTGGAGAAGGAAAAGGCAACCTACTCCAGTATTCTTGCCTGGAGAATCCCCATAGACAGAGGAGCCTGGCAGTCTATAGTCCATGGGATCACAAAGAGGTGGACATGACTGAACGACTAACACTTTCATTTTCTTAGGGCTTCCCTGGTGGCTCAGAAGGTAAAGGATCTGCCTGCAATTCAGGGAACCCGGGTTAATTCCCTGGGTTGGGAAAGTCCCCTGGAGAAGGAAATTGCAACTCACTCCAGTATTCTTGCCTGGAGAATTCCTTGGACAGAGGAGTCACTAACACTTTAGATCTGTGTTGTCTTACATGGTCTAGGACTGTAATACTATAAACATAACCACCCCCTTTTTACTGGATTTTGTTTGACTTTTATGCACAGGGTTTCTCATAGAAGCTATCAGATATTTGATCTTTATTCGATATTTCCTCCTCACTGTTTAAAACCTAGCAACAATGGAATGAAACTTTCAGGACCTACTTTACACCTAATTTAAATTCATCTCTGATAGCAGCAGCAGGATTGACTTCAAGGTTAGCTTTAGGTCATTTGAAATAAAACACTCTGATAAAGTCCCTGATTTCTTTGTTTATGCCACTTATTGTATTGTTAGCTTTATCAATTCCAGGGCATTATATTATAAACTTTGACTAATTGGAAGCCAGCTAACCTTAAGTTCTGGTTACTTAGAACTTTTACTAAGTTCTACTTTGGAAAATAACAAGAAAACAAACTGATAAAAGAAGTTTGTTTATGAAAGATAGCTACAAGAATATATTTTATAAAACAGAGAAAGGTCAATATTCTATGATTAATATATCAAAAATTATACATCTGGATCACAAACAGTAAAGAAGGTATGATATGTTTCTACTGAAGAATAATTAGCCTTATCATCATCATTGTTAGTAGTTTTATATTCTACTAAAGGTTGGAAAAGAAGATAATTTTTAAAAGCTTTTAGTGTTTTAACTTAAAAAAAACAGACCTCTGACAACTTAGTCAATGAGTCCTACATTAGCCTTGGAATTCAGTTAACTAGTACCAATGCCCTCATACATGCCAGTTTATGGCAGTTTTATGGTATTCTGAAAATCGAGCTTGTAATAAAATGTATGAAATTAAGCCAAGAGTGACATTGCATTATGTTCACTCACGGAAATTTAAACAGGGGGCTCAGCTGTACCAGTGATCACTTTATTCTCACAGAGATTTTATAGCTTTATAAGCTCAGAACCATTATTATTTTGGAAGAAAATCAAGTATTAATATTTCTAAAAGCTTATATTTAGTCTGTTTCAGTGCTAATGGGTCCAATCCTTTACCATTTTAGACTTGTATCAGAATGCCTGTTTTGATTGCTCACTCACTTAAATCTTAATCCTTGGAATTTGATCTGTGCCTCTGATCATAGAAAGGATTTTTATTTTATTAGCAAAAAAAAAAAAAAAAATCAAGATTAAAGCAGTGCTTTGGGTGAGTCTGTACAAAATCCCCACCAGTGAATTTAAAGCTTTGAAGGCCTTTTGTTCAACAGATGGAGCACTTCTCATATATGAGTCCACCTTTAGTAGCATTTATTAATCAAATCCTATGAAATAGAATATAATGTCCCCAAAGCCATAACTCTATGTTCTTTAGACAGTTCTGTACTATGGAGTTAACTGAAAGGAGTATCTAATAGGCAACTTTCTATATTTAAAGGGTTTTCTTCCCTCTGATGGATAATTGGCTTTTTTCTTTTAATGCTCACATTTCTCATTACCATGTTAAATTATGCCACAAACTTTAAACTCTTTGTCACCTTCAGTGTTATCTTGTCACAAAACTGGATTTTTGTTTCCTGCTACAGAGCCTGACTTTTAGGACGCACTCAGAGTTTGCTCACTAAGATCCTTTGGAGTCTGTTTTTCTAGGTCCCCACTTCCAACCACCCACAGAAACTTCCAAGAGTGGAGTTGTTTGCAGGGATGGAAACTAAGATGGAAGGGGCCTTTTGTAATACTTAGGTCACTCTTAAATAAAATTTTCTCTGTGTAGTTTCTCTGAAATAAAAAACATTGATAGTTCTCACACTTGCTTATTTCAAGGGGAAGAAGCCATCCTGTAAAATGAGTGTATGTACTGCTTCAGGTGTGGCCTCACAGGTCTATTTCCAACTCTGAAAGGTGTAGATTATAGTTAACATCTGTAACTCACGAAGTTTTTTCCTGAAGAGCAGTGCAGTAGTTCCCAGGTAACCCTAAGTTATAATTGGTGATGCTTTAGATTCTTGGACAAGGAGCAGCAGTAGGAGCCAAATTTGGATTTATGTGGATGGATGAAAGCTGGAGAATCTGAAGAACTGCCAATTACAACCGGAGAGAATAGAGACCTGTGTGTTGCCTGTTACATTTCGGAGTATGTGTGAGCCAGGTATTACTGAGTGACAGTCAGTGTTAACAAGCCATTCCTACTCACTCTGAGCACCTCTTTTTCGCTTTAGATTTCCTCATTTTTCCCTCCAGGTGTTTGTTAGGCATTTATTTCACCAAACTGAGAATAATCAGGAGAAAGATGTTTCTGACGATTGTTTTAAACTGTAGGACCCTTAATGATAGAATAAATATGATGTGATCCCTGATTGCATGTGTGGAAAGTATTGAAAGAAATATCAGAAATGATTGCAGCTTAGAGACTGGTAAATTAGTGAATGGTGCAGTATTAATAGCAACAGAAGAAATGATAGGAAAACTGAATGAGGATTATTAGACTTGCTTTTTTCAAAGTAGAGACCATGTCTTCATTTTTTTAATCTTTAGATCCTGGTATTGCTAAATCCATGCTATGCTCTCATTGTGTATTCTGTTCTACCATTTTAGTCTCAAAGAATATTCTTTTATAGGTTTGCACAATTCAATGTATGGTTAGAGTAAGCATTTTCTTGTTTTGTTTTAATAACATGTATGTGTGCAACTATAAGAGTAACATAGAATCACTGACAAACTTAAAACATACAGAGGAACATTAAGAAGAAAATAAAAAAACACAATTTCACAAGCCAGAAATAAACAGCAGCTAAAATTTTAGTGCATAACTTTACCTTTGCTTTTATAAGTTCATATGCTTTCTTCAAAGACCTCTGGCAAGGCTGTTACCTGGAAATGCATATTGGGAGGGAAGATGCTCTTTAAGTCAAGCCTGAGTAGTGTCAGCGTTGTTTTCATTAGAGGATAAATGCCGACAATATTCTCCTTCTAGGATTTTAACATTAGAAGAATTCCTTTAGGTGCAAAGGAAAATCAGAAAGCTGTGTTTTCTAAGATGTTTTCAGACATCTGCTATTTTTCCCATGTTACTTGAGTTGCCATTCTTACACATAAGATGTGATAATATGCCAATAACACAGCCTCCATTAACTCAGATTGGTTCCACGACCCAGCAAGTCTCATAGGACAATACTTAATGCCTAAATGAACTAGACTGATTGAATTTGCAAGGTCCTTTGCAACATTTGCTGTCTGTTCTGTTTTGTAAAGCCAGGGAAGAGAAGTCAAAGTTGAAACCGGGAATAATGGAACCAGACAGTGATATCATGGTCCATATCCTGTCCAGTACATATGCAGTGATTACACTCAGTTCAGTTCAGTCACTCAGTCGTGTCCGACTCTTTGCGACCCCATGAATCACAGCACGCCAGGCCTCCCTGTCCATCACCAACTCCTGGAGTAAACTCAGACTCACGTCCATCGAGTTGGTGATGCCATTCAGCCATCTCATCCTCTGTCGTCCCCTTCTCCTGCCCCTAATCCCTCCCAGCATCAGGGTCTTTTCCAATGAGTCAACTCTTCGCATCAGGTGGCCAAAGTATGGGAGTTTCAGCTTCAGCATCATTCCTTCCAAAGAAATCCCAGGGCTCATCTCCTTTACAATGGACTGGTTGGATCTCCTTGCAGTCCAAGGGACTCTCAAGTCTTCTCCAACACCAACAGTTCAAAAGAATCAATTCTTCAGTGCTCAGCCTTCTTCACAGTCTAACTCTCACATCCATATATGACCACTGGAAAAACCATAGCCTTGACTAGATGGACCTTTGTTGGCAAAGTAATATCTCTGCTTTTCAATATGTTATCTAGGTTGGTCATAACTTTCCTTCGAAGGAGTAAGCGTCTTTTAATTTCTTGGCTGCAGTCACCATCTGCAGTGATTTTGGAGCCCCCCAAAATAAAGTTGACACTGTTTCCACTGTTTCCCCATCTCTTTCCCACGAAGTGATGGGACCAGATGCCATGATCTTCGTTTTCTGAATGTTGAGCTTTAAGCCAACTTTTTCACTGTCCACTTTCACCTTCATCAAGAGGTTTTTTAGTTCCTCTTCACTTTCTGCCATAAGGGTGGTGTCATCTGCATATCTGAGTTTATTGATATTTCTCCTGACAATCTAGACTCACACTTAAGATCGAGAGACTTAATGTTTCAGTTAAGCAGGGACTTATTTGATCGGAGATTTGGGATAGATTGTGACAGCAGCTTACAATAAGGTAGGATTTAAGGGCACAGTTTCTAGATGTTGGTGAAAAGAGGACAAATTTAAGAAGAATAAAGTCTGGAGATCCAAGGTACAGCACAGGGATTGAATGTGAAAGTGAAGTCGTTCAGTCGTATCCAACTCTTTGTGACCCCATGGACTGTAGCCTACCAGGCTCCTCTGTACATGGGATTTTCCAGGCAATAGTACTGGAGTGGATTGCCATTTCCTTACTCCAGGGGATCTTCCCAACCCAGGGCTCGAACCCAGGTCTCCTGCATTGTAGACAAACGCTTTACCGTCTGAGCCACATGTGTGAGTGCTCAATTGTGTCTGAATCTTTGTGACCCCATGGACTGTAGGGGTCTATGAGGAGAGCCTGTAGCCTGCCAGGCTCTCCTGTCCATGGAATTTTCCAGGCAAGTATACTGGAGTGGGTTTGCCAATTCTACTCCCGGGAATTGTCCCAACCCAGGGATGGAACCTGTGTCTTTTGAGTTTCCTGCATAGGCAGGTAGATATTTTACCACCTCGGAAATCCCAGAGTTAATAATACAATATTATATATGTGAAAGTTTCTAAGAAAGTAGATCTTAAATATTCTCACCACACACACAGTGGTAACTATATAGTATGATGCAGGTGTTGGTTAAAGCTATGGTGGTAATCATTTTGCAACATATAAGTTCATCAAATCAACATGTTGCATGCTTTAAGCTTACACAATGTAACATGTCAGTTATATCTCAATAAACCCCAAAGAGAAAGTTTTCTGCATGGTTTCTAGGGTAAGACTGCCTGAGTTGAAATTCCTGCTCTGAATTCAAATTGTGTAATTTTGTGCAAATTACTCACTATTTTATTGGCTTCAGTGGTAAAATTAGGACAATAATGGTACCTTTCTCATATGACTGTATGAGAATAAATTCAGGTAAAGCATGTAACCAGCCTAACGACATCAGACACACATTTTCAAAAAGTTTTAGCAACTTTTAAAATTATTCAGAATGCCATGCCCATGGAAAGTATATAACCACATGATAAAATCAATACTCAGTGCAATTGGGATGAAAAATCTAAAAAGTATTATTCTTTCTTCTCCCCATAGTGGGGTAATTGTGCTCTTTAAGGTGGCTGTAGGCTATGATATGCTAAGTCACTTCAGTCGTGTCCGACTCTGTGTGACCCCATAGACAGCAGCCCACCAGGCTCCCCCGTCCCTGGGATTCTCCAGGCAAGAACACTGGAGAGTGGGTTGCCATTTCCTTCTCCAATGCATGAAAGTGAAAAAGTGAAAGTGAAGTCGCTCAGTCGTGTATGACTCTTCGCGACCCCATGGACTGCAGCCTTCCAGGCTCCTCCGTCCATGGGATTTTCCAGGCAAGAGTGCTGGAGTAGGGTGCCATTGCCTATTCCGTTAAGGTGGCTGTGGGGAGGATTTAAAACCAGGTCCCTGGAGGAAGGGCTCATGAAACTGGAATTGTTATACCCAATTAAGAGAAAGCTGAATCTCTTTGGAAACACAGGTTGCAATCCTGCCTCTGCTGTTTACCAGATGTAACACTGAGAAAACACTCAATCATCTGATCTCAGTTGCCTCATGTTCTCTGCCTTAGAGAGCTAATATGGGGATAGATGTAGGATAGATAATGTAAAAGAGCTTGGTTAACTTTAAAAATATTATACAAAAGCACAGAGTAGCCACTGTACCTTATTATTAACAACTATTTGCCTAAATAAACACTGACATGGAATCTTTTGGTCAAGGAGACTTGGAAGTTCATCAGTCCAACCATCCTTCCAATGCTTGAATACACTTGGGAACTCTGCTTCCCTTCCCCAAGTGATCATTTGTCTATTAATTGAATTGCTTCAACAAATAAAATTTTAGCACCCACCATGTTCTATGCAATGTACTCGTCATTAGGCAAAATTGTATTTACTTATTAGTACTTTGCCTGACTTTTTCAGGAAGGATTTAAAATATCTTAAAACTCAATCAAGCATATAATTATTCATTTTGACTTTAATTATGATAGTCAGTTCAGTTCAGTCGCTCAGTCATGTCTGACACTTTGCGACCACATGAACTGCAGCACGCCAGGCCTCCCTGTCCATCACCAACTCCCGGAGTTCACCCAGACTCATGTCCATCGAGTCAGTGATGCCATCCAGCCATCTCATCCTCTGTTGTCCCCTTCTCCTCCTGCCCCCAATCTCTCCCAGCATCAGAGTCTTTTCCAACGAGTCAACTCTTCACATGAGGTGGCCAAAGTACTGGAGTTTCAGCTTTAGCATCACTCCTTCCAAAGAAATCCCAGGGCTGATCTCCTTCAGAATGGACTGGTTGGATCTCCTTGCAGTCCAAGGGACTCTCGAGAGTCTTTTCCAACACCACAGTTCAAAAGCATCAATTCTTCTGCGCTCAGCTTTCTTCACAGTCTAACTCTCACATCCATACATGACCACAGGAAAAACCATAGCCTTGACTAGACGGACCTTGTTGGCAAAGTAATGTCTCTGCTTTTCAATATGCTATCTAGGTTGGTCATAACTTTTCTTCCAAGGAGTAAGCGTCTTTTAATTTCATGGCTGCAGTCACCATCTGTAGTGATTTTGGAGCCCCCAAAAATAAAGTCTGACACTGTTTCCACTGTTTCCCCATCTATTTCCCATGAAGTGATAGGACCAGGTGCCATGATCTTCGTTTTCCGAATGTTGAGTTTTAAGCCAACTTTTCCACTCTCCTCTTTCACTTTCATCAAGAGGCTTTTTAGTTCCTCTTCACTGTCTGCCGTAAGGGTGGTGTCATCTACATATCTGAGGTGATTGATATTTCTCCCGGCAATTTTGATTCCAGCTTGTGCTTCTTCCAGCCCAGCGTTTCTCATGATGTACTCTGCATAGAAGTTAAATAAGCAGGGTGGCAATATACAGCCTTGATGTACTCCTTTTCCTATTTGGAACCAGCCTGTTGTTCCATGTCCAGTTCTAACTGTTGCTTCCTGACCTGCATACAAATTTCTCAAGAGGCAGGTCAAGTGGTCTGGTATTCCCATCTCTTTCAGAATTTTCCACAGTTTATTGTGATCCACACAGTCAAAGGCTTTGGCATAATCAATAAAGCAGAAATAGATGTTTTTCTGGAACTCTCTTGCTTTTTCGATGATCCAGCAGATGTTGGCAATTTGGTCTCTGGTTCCTCTGCCTTCTCTAAAAACAGCTTGAACAATTGGAAGCTCATGGTTCACATATTGCTGAAGCCTGGCTTGGAGAATTTTGAGCATTACTTTACTAGCGTGTGAGATGAGTGCAATTGTGCAGTAGTTTGAGCATTCTTTGGCATTGCCTTTCTTTGGGATTGGAATGAAAACTGACCTTTCCCAGTCCTGTGGCCACTGCTGAGTTTTCCAAATTTGCTGGCAAATTGAGTGCAGCACTTTCATAGCATCTTCTTTCAGGATTTGAAATTGCTCAACTAATTAATTAGTGATTATTAAGGTGTTCTTCATTTCTCCCTGTAACTTTGAAGTATGGATACTGCTGCTACCACTTGGGGTCATACCAAATATGTCAAAGCCAGCTTTTACATCTTAGTCTTTCAGCCCTTGAAGATAGCTCTTCTGTTGCTTGAGTTTCTCTTCTCTAGACTAAACTATATCTGTTCCTTAAAAGTTTTCATAAAATGAAGTCAGGTCTTTTCACCATTCTGGGGGCCATTTCTAAACTTGTTATTTGCCTCCCGAGAACATCTCAATTCTGTAAAGTCATCACTCCAGTATTCTTGCCAAGAGAGCCCCATGAACTTTATAAAAAGGCAAAGTCATCAACCCCCTCCTGAATACCGTGCCATGTAACCTAGCTTACTCCTTCTCTAGACCTTTTACAATTTATTTTTCTCTAATTCCGTATAATCTGTATTTCTGTAAGGACATTTCCATCCTGACTCAAAACATGGTGCCATGCTATGCTGCATCGCCTCAATCGTGTCTGACTCTTTGCAAACCCACAGACTGTAGCCCTCCAAGCTCCTCTGTCCAGGGGATTCTCCAGGCAAGAATACTCAAGTGGGTTGCTATGCCTTTCTTTGGGGGATTTCCCCCCAAAGACCAGGGATAAAACCCAGGTCTCATTATGTCTCCTGTGTTAGCAGGTGTGTTCTTTGCCACTAGCATCGCCTGGGAAGCCCTTAAGCTTACAACTTTCCTATAAAATTTCTATGACCTCTGTTTTCCAGTTAAGTCATCATTGTTGATCACGTTCCCTAGTAATTATTTTCTTGAATAGATATTGTCTATAAGGAAAATCAGAAAATTAGCAGATACTCAAATTTTTCATTAGCAACAAAGAGGAAAAAATTAATATTCCTAAAACGGATTCTTGATGGAGGGGCATATTTATAACTTTGAAGATAATTTAAGAGAAACTAATATTATGGTTTCCAATAAAATGAATCTAAATGCCTCTATCAGCCAAAGAACATAAAGCCATTAGAATATGAGAGATTTAGTGCAATGAATGGTTTACATGTATTTTTTTCATAGACAACTGAAAATTATTTAATAGCTCTATGGATTTCAGATGACTTAGCTGCTGCCATCCTTGGAAGCCTCATTTATTTGTGATGGATTTCTGAGTGTTATCAGTTTTTCAAAGAATAGCTAAATGGAGCAAGAATAAAAAAATAAGTTTTCTTCCATTAATCAGTATCTCAATTCAAAACAAGTTCAGTTGAATAAAATAAAAAGCTATTTAGAAAAATTTAAGTGAAGGTCTTTGGTTTTAGTTCCAACATACCAAGAACTAGATGTCATTGCTCTTGTCCTTCCTACCAGACAAAGCTAGCCAAACCGAAAATTAACCACTTTTGTGGACCCGTTAGAAGACTGAGGTTGCAGAGCATGCCACCACTCAAATCCTAAAGAAACTCATGAATCCAGAGAGTCGTAGCTGAGATCTGATTTCCTGGAGCAGAAGCTTCCAAGCCAGAAACTGATGAGAAATATAAATGATATTTTTGGAGGAATTGCTGGAGGTTGGGTGTAGACTCACATGACAGGAAGAAACTCCTGGGGTCTCACTATTGGAAGGGGGCACATTTTCATGGGTTTTCCCTCAAGGAACCCCACCAGGATCTCATCGTGAATCTGAGAAAGATCTCTTAGTCACTCTGGCAGGGAAAGGGGGGGATGAATCATTCTGAAATAATCCCAGAGCTTTTTCCATAACAAAGACCTAGGACTCCCGGGAGATACTTGGCTGGAGTATTATGGCAGTTAGGGTAGGAGTGACGTTCCTTCTCTAGCCTCCTTGTCTCACCTGAGAGTATTGCAGCGAAGCTGTGTTGTTTCACATTTTAAAAGTTTTCCAAAACATGGCAATCACACGCTTAAACTTAGAATATAAAACATCAAACTCAATCACATAAATAGAAGTTACAATTTAGATTTTTGTTCTATTTTATAATCAGGTTAAGGAATAAGCAGGAGGGATGTATAAAAGGAAAGGAAAAGTTACAAGGTGTTATGAAGAGAGATACATTCAGGAGCAAAGCACATACGAACAGAACAAGAGAGAGTGACACAGAGAGAGAAGCAAGGACGGCACTGCAGCTAGTTACCTGAGTGCTTATTGTCGCTGAAAAATTAAAAATCAGCTCACCTAAGAAAGAAGTGGAAAATTTCATTTGAGCCAGATTTGAAGATTATAACCTGGGAGGAGTCTCTCAGAAAGCTTTGAGAGCTCTTCTGCCTATTAGAAGTCAAAATACAGTTTATATAAGTTTTCTGAGACAGAGGGCTGTACATCAAATGACCTATTATTGACAGGTTACACAATCCAGATCTAAGCCTCATTGTAGTGGGTCATGTGATCCCTTAGAAGATCAAGAACACTCCCTTAGATAAAGAAAGAATGTTGTCCTTTATGGAGTCGTCTTATTGATGCTGGGGGGATGTTGCTATTTATGATTGAGCAGGTATTCCTGCCGATAGGGGAGGTCTGGTCAATGTATAATGAAATGCCGATACACAATGCACACTGAGGGAGAGAGGAGGCCACAGGGCAGAGAAGAATTTTTATGTTAAAATTTTTATCTTGCCATAAACTTTGAATTTTACTTCACACTATATTGAATAATAATTCTAGCATTTTTATAAATGTGATTTGGGGCAGGTTAAAGTCTTAATTTTTTGATCTATAAAATAGTAAAAGCCTATCTCACGATGTTATTAAGAAAATTAATTATCTAATGTTTTTAAGGTGCTCATCATGGTGCTAGGCACATAGAAAGTTTAAGTGGTAACTATTACTATTAAATAATCACATAAAAAAGAGAACTAATGTCATTTGGAAAGAGAACAAAAAACTTCATTGCCAAACACTCGTAGTTTTGCAGCTATTTTGAATTTTGCGTCAAAAGTCTTTAAACTTGGGCTATGTTTCTTTCAACTCCAGGGACAAATTATGGTAAGATCATCAAGTCTTACCAGTTACCCTGAAAGTGTGAATAAAAGAGGATGCAGGTCTCATTTCCAGGAGATGAGAACAACTTTTCCCATGTTTAACTCATGGACACCATGCAGCAATTCAGCACACAACTGATCTGTGTGTTTTCAATCCAGTAATTCACATTTTTATTGTATTAGCAAATTTGGTCAATGATTTTTTGGCAGTGTAAGAGAAATTTAATTGTATGTTCAGTTTTTACTACCTATTTCTGTAGGAAAGTCAAATTAAGCTAAAGTACCACCATACAGTATTGAATTTGCACTTCAAATTGAACTTCCAGTTGCAGAATTAATAGGATAGAACCCAAGGGTAGAAAAGAAGAAGAAAGAAAGGCCACTGAGCTGGCTCCTTCCTGCCCAGACCCACAGATGCAACAGCCTCGGGCACTCGGTATGTCAGCAGTCTTTCTGCAGAAACTTCAGTTAACAGCTACCCCCAAGTGTCTGAATCTGTTATGATTATGACCCCTGGGTCAAAAAGTTAATGTCACAAATCACTTACTCCTCCTGGCATAGAAAGACCTGGCAGAGCAGAAATGAGGTTCAGAGAAACATATTTTCTTAACGTGTAAAGCAACTTACATCATGTATTTTTGGATGGCAAGTGGAAATTCACTAAAAGAAATGTGAAAATTTTTATTGAAAACGGACTTCATAAAGTAAAACTTTGTTGTTGTCATTGGGGGCAGAAGGGGACATCTTACCCCTCAGTTCCTTTTCAATTAAATCCCTATTCTCATGCTGTGAGACTGGGAGAGTGCCATCTATTAAATTAACTGGAAAATTTGGCAACTTGCTAATTTAGTCCATCATAGTCAAAAAGTTTGCTGATCTTTGTTGAATAGCTTGAGTAGAGGCCTTTAAAAATTCTTTCCTAAAAATAGAAATAATGCAAACATTCAACCATAGTGCCATGGAAGAGCAGTCTCTTTTATTCAATTGATGAAATACAGTATATCATTTAAAAATATTAAACTTCCGCATTCATGTTCAATATAATAAGTCCAAAGATCAGAGTGCAGAAGTGTGTATATGTATGATTTTACTAAATACGAAGGCTTTTTTAGACCAACATTCAAATTTTGACCAACATTCACAAATTTGCATGGAAAAACAGTTGGAAGGGTAGACACCAAAGTTCTAAACTTTTTGGTAATATCAATATGGGTTTTTTACCCTTTTCCTCTGTTCTTGAATTTTGCCAACTTTCTATTGTGAAAAAATGTAAAGTGATACCAATATGGGTTTTTCATAGTTTCCTCTATTCTTGATACACTTGCCAACTATAGTGTATCTAAAAGAAAAAAAAATTGCATCTTAAAAATTATGCTTTGACAAATACTAATTGAAATCACAGGGGTGCCAGTGAAGCCCTGTGCTGAGGTCCATGGATGGATGGGATACAGCCCTATCCTGGAGGGGCCCACAGTAAGAGGAGAAGGCAGACAGTTAAAGAAATAATAAGCACTGTAAGTGGAATTAATAAAACATGTGCAGTATCATCTTTGGATGGAGATGGTCCAGAGAAAGGAGTGTTCTCTTGGTAAAGAGGGGGACATTAGGAAAACTGGTTCCTTTATAGTCTTATTAATTTAATTGAGCAACACATTTTGAGCACTTAGTATGTGCCAAGTCTCATTTCTGAAGAATGTACAGCAGGTAAAGAAGGGGACAAGGGATCGTGTCAAGTGCTGCTGATCCACGTGCAGGCCACTGGGGATTTGACTGAGCAGTTTCAGTGATGGAGTGAAAGCTGAAATAAACAAGGCAGAAGTGTGAACAGGAGAGACATCATTGGAAGAGCAATTATAGACGTTTCCTATCAAATATCAGAGATATTTCCTTCAGTGCTTGTTGAAGTGTTGCTAAGAAATGGCGCATTGTTTGTGAGGTATGGAGAAACTTAAAGCAGGAGAAATTACAGCTCATTTGTATACGGATGGGAATAATCCAGTAGATTATGAAAATCTGATGATAAAGGAGAGATGAGGAGCTTTACTGGAGCTATGTCTGTGAGTGAGTGAGTGAGTGAGTGAGTGGTAGCTCGTACACAGTGGAGACATCAGATTTAAAGAGGAGTGGGGATGGTTCATCTGTGGGATTGGGTTAGAGGAATAGACTGTGTGAGTCCACATGCTGGCAGATACTTAGTATGGGAGTATGTGAAAATGTCCTTCTGATGGATTTCTTTTTTCCAGTCTAGTGGGAAGCAAGGTTATCACCTGAGAATGATTCTGAGACAAGGATGTGTTGAGAGTTTGAAGAAAAGAGATTGTATTAAATAGGAGAGTGAAAGTGATTGGACTAGGGGAAAATAGTTGTCTATTTTTACAGTTGTCTCTGGGTATCTGCCAGAGATTGGTTTCAGGACTCCCATGGACAAAATTCACAGATGCCCAAGCTAAATTCCCTTATGTACTTGTGCATAATATATACACATACTTCTGTATACTTTAAATCATCTCTAGATAATGCTTAAAAGGAGAAATATTAATCTTTGCTATTGGAGTGGGCTGCCATGTCCTCCTCTAGGGGATCTTCGCAACCCTGGAATCAAACTGGGATCTCCTGCATTGCAGGCAGATTCTTTAGCAGCTGAGCTACCATACCTTCTGGGCTTCCCTGGTAGCTCAGCTGCTAGAGAATTTGCCTGTAATGCAGGAGATCCCAGTTTGATTCTTGGGTTGGGAAGATCCCCTGGAGGAGGGCGTGGCAGCCCACTTCAATATTCTTGTCTGGAAAATCCCCATGGACAGAGAGCCTGGTGGGCTACAGTCCATGGGGTTGCAAAGAGTCTGACACAACTGAGCAACTAAGCACACAGATTACTTCTAATACCTAATACAATGTAAATACTATGCAAATAGTTGTAAATACAATGTAAATGCTATCTAAATAGTTGGCAAAGCCCAGCAGCAAATTCAAGTTTTGCTTTTTGGATATTTCTGGATGGATGGACCTAGAAATTATCATACTAAAAGAACTGAGTCAGAAAGAGGGGACAAATGCCATTTGCTATCACTTATATGTGGAAACTAAACCACAAATGAACTTGTTTATGTAACAGAAACAGACTCACAGACAAAGAGAAAAGACAAGGGCGGTTGTCAAGGGGTAGGAGTGGCAGGAGAGGGATGGATTGGGGGTTGTGGAGATCGCAGATGCAAACTAGTAAATCTAGGATGGATAAAGGACAAGGTCCTGCTGTGTAGTTTCCCAGGTGGTAAAGACTCCCCCTGCTAATGCAGAAGCTGAAGGAGATGTGGGATTGATCCCTGGGTTGGAAAGATCCCCTGGAGGAGGAAATGGCAACCCACTCCAGTATTCTTGCCAGGATAATCCCACAGACAGAGGAGCCTGGTGGGCTACAGTCCTTGGGTAGCGAAGAGTCAGACACAACTGAGTGACTGCACACTCAAGCACTGTGTAGCACGGGGAACTATATTCACTCTCCTGAGATAAACCATAATGAAAAAGTATATATAAAATATATACATTATATACACACACACATATATGTACAGCTCAGTCACTTTGTTATACCTCAGAAAGTAACACAACATTGTAAATCAACTATACTTCAATAAAATTAAGCAATTATTAACATGGAACTTATTGCAATTAATACTAGATATAGATATTTTGGTCTGCAGTTTGGAGCAAACCCACAGGCCTTGAGGGCCAACTGCAATTAGCTGGCATCTTCAAGTGCCCTGCTGAAATTCATGGCATTAAGTTAAAGTGAACCCAGTGTGTGTGGTGGGGTGTTTCAACAGTCTCATTTCTGCAGCCTTGCCCAGCTGCATAGGTGTGGTTGGGGAGTAGGCAGGGATAAACCAAGGTTGTTGCTTTGCCAAGAATTTGTGTTGAAATGGGAAGGGCGAAGGAGGTGATGGTACAGGCAAAGGGCTGAAAACAATGATGACTTAGATTAAAACTGGACTAGGAGCAAGGAGATCAACTTGGCAGTTCACACTGCCTCACAGGCTAGTGGGGAAGGTCAACAGGTACACTGATGCATCCCATGAGTGTGTGTATATGTGTCTGCGCATTCATGAAGGGTGTATAGCAAATGTCCTATGTGAGGATAAGCAGGAGAGAGAGTGACAGATTTCTTACTCTGTGGTTACTAACCTTACTAACCTTTGAACCAGTCTCGTCTTCCAAGCTCTAGTCTTTGGAGAATGATGGCCTTGCTGGTGCTTCAGCTCTGTCCCTCTGTGTGAGTTCAGAGGGAGATGGCAGACCCAGGCTCCCTTAGGAACCATGAATAGTTATTGCTGAGCTGGCTCAGTTGATAATAGTATACGGGTCAAAGTAGAATATAAATAACCCTTTCAGCTCAATGAAATTTTTCTGGGGCCATTTAAGGTTTGTTTACTTTTCTTAATCGTGTTGAATAGGCAGTTTCATTTTGCAAGAGGCTTAGTTTCAAATAAAAATAGTATACAATTCTTATAAGACATTAAAGTCTACAAAGCCTTAGAGAAAATTCAGGACATCTTACCTCTTCTCCAAATTATTTCAAGGTCTTTCATACTTTAAATTATCTGTGCTTGAATTAATACCTAATTCTAAAGAAGAAAAAGCAGGTATATAGACAATGTGAACACACACACACACACACACACACACACGCAATTTGCTTTTATGTTCGACACCTATTCAGTTCTGTGCTGCGGGCCTTGGATGGGTTTGTTATCTAGAAACATTGTTTTAAGCTAGGTGATATCAAGGTTCACAGAACTTGTGAATAAATATAGAATTTCTATTGCTGAGTTATTGTTTTTCTTAAATAAAAAATATTTTGGAGGCATTCTACAACATACTTGATAATTGATGTTTGATGTGGTAATACCCAAGAATTTCTGTAATTTTTAAAAGATGGGTAATGGAACTATTAAAAGCAAGAGTTCTATTGAATAGTTATTACAACAAATAACTTTGAGTGTTATTTCTATATTAGAAATACAGATAGGCCATTTAGCATTTAGAGGATATCAAGTATAAATTGCCTTGGCTTTTCCTGGCTTCCAGGCTTCCACTGGAGTCCAAAAGTAGACCCCCAAGTTCCACGTATCTGTGATAAGATCACCCCTCCCTCTACCTGACCTTTAGCAGAAGGGGCATCTCAGATCTCAGCCTCCCCCATTCCAACCTACTCCCAGTGCCCTAACACACAGCCTTGATGAGACCCCATATCATGAGTCTGTTAGAACTAATTCCATCACATCTTTAACATTAGCTCTTAAAAGATCATCAAATAGCATTTGCATTTTTAAAAACTTTTCCTTTATATTGGAATATAGTTGGTTAACAATGTTTAGTTTCAGGTGTACAGCAGACTGATTCAGTTATACCTGCACATGCATCTACTCTCTTTCAGATTCTTTTCGCATCTAGGTTGTACCATAATTTTGAGCAGCATTCCCTGTTTTATAAGGTAGGTCCTTGTTGGTTATCCACTTTAGATGTAGCAATGTGTACATGTCCCTCCCAAACTCCCTAACCATCCCTTCCCCCAACCCTCTGCCTCTGGCAACCAGAAGTTTCTTCCCTAAGTCTGTGAGTCTGTGTTTGTTTTGAAAATAAATTCATTTGTATCAAGTTTTAAAAAAAGATTCTGCATATAAGCGATATCATAGAAAATTTCTTTTTCTCTCTCTGACTCACTTCACTCAGAATGACAATCTCTAGATCCATTTGCAGTGACATGGATGAACCTAGCATTTATATTTTTAAATTCAATGTCCAAACATCATTCCTTGTTCCATCTGAACAGTCTGCAGTTTTCCATGCAGCTAAGCATTTATTCCTTCTTAGAGTACTTTCTTCACCTAGAGTTCAGGATGCTATACTTTGCTTTACTTGCTTCAAGTGGATTTTCTTAGTCTTCTTTGTAGGTTCATCATTCATGTCTCAAACCTTTGAGCAATAAATTGCCCCAGGGCTCCCTCCTTCAGTGATCTCATCTAGTCTCATGGTTTTAAGTAGCTGATGGCTCTCAAATGTATTGCTTCAGTTCCGTGAAATCAAGACATGTATATCCAACTGCCTACTTGATATATTCACTTGGGTTTCTAATAGACATCTCAAATTTAACATGTCTAGAAACCAATCTCTGAACCTTTTTTTCTGTTCTGTTCTTCCCTCAATTTTGCTACACCCCTCCCCCACTTTATTCAATCAACTATAAATAGTTATCTATTATAGTGTTGTTTTGAAGTATTTTGTAGGTATAATTAAAGTCAATAATCAATTAAATTTATGTGAGGGAGGGGACTTCCCTGGTGGTCCAGTAGTTAAGACTTCACTTTCCAGTGTAGGGAGTGTGGGTTTGATCCCTGATCTGGTAGCTAAGAGCCCAGGTGCCTGGCAGCCTAAAAGAAAAAACAAAACAAAACAAACCCCAAAACATAGAAACAATAAAGACTTTAAAAAATGGTCCATGTTAAAAAGAAAATCTTTAAAGAAGATAAAAATGTGAGTGGACCTGATCCAATCAGTTGGATAACCTTAAAAGTAGAAGTAAGGCTTCCTTAATAAAGAAATTCCATCTGTGGCTAGTGCTCCCTGCCTGACAGTTCCAGCCTGACCTTCCTGGTGGTCTGTCCTAGGGACTTCAGACTTGCTGAGTTAGCCCCCATAATCCTTTGAGCCAATTCCTTGCAAGAAATCTCAAAGTATACAACCTACTGATTCTGCTTCCTTGGTTGAACCATAACTAAAACTGATCTTAGCACTAGAAATTATTTTAGAAGTACACAGTCTTAAAGGTGAGTTTTCCAATTGTGTTCATGTTTTCTGAATTGGTTCTGGGCTTTCTAAAATTGGTTCTGTAATCTGATTAGATCTAAGGACACATGATTCTATTTCCTGTGGTAAAGAGAATATTGGTAGCATACAAATGTGTGAATAGAGAGATAAAGAACTTTGTTATTGGATACCCCTAGCCAAATTTCTGAGTAAGGTGAAATTCTGAGTAGCCGTGCATTTGATGGTATAGAACTTTTTAGTCAAACTAGACAGATTTTCCAGTAGTCATGCATGGATGTGAGGGTTGGACTATAAAGAAAGTTGAGCGCTGAAGAATTGAGGCTTTTGAACTGTGGTGTTGGAGAAGACTCTTGAGAGTCCCTTGGACTGCAAGGAGATCCAACTGGTCCATCCTAAAGGAGATCAGTCCTGGGTATTCATTGGAAGGATTGATGTTGAAGCTGAAACTCCAATACTTTGGCCACCTCATGCGAAGAGCTGACTCATTGCCAAGTACCCTGATGCTGGGAGGGATTGGGAATGGGAGGAGAAGGGGACGACAGAGGATGAGATGGCTGGATGGCATCACCGACTCAGTGCACATGAGTTTGAGTAGACTCCGGGAGTTGGTGATAGACAGGGAGGCCTGGCGTGCTGCGGTTCATGGAGTCACAAAGAGTCGGACACGACTGAGCAACTGAACTGAGAGAGATTAATGGAGTTGACTAGTTGCTCGACATCTGCCTGAAGAGATTAGCTCTGCTTTGACTGAAAAACCTACCACAGTCCCCTCCTTAAGTAGTTGCCTTATGAAGCACTGCTGCTTCTCTTCAAATTCTATACTTGTCATGTTTCTCTGCTTCTACATCTATGCGTAGACTCAAGCTTCAGCTTCTACAGTGGTTTAGTTGGTGAAGAACATGCCTGCCGATGTAAGAGATGCAAGAGATGCAGGTTCGATCTTTGGATTAGGAAGATCCCCTGGAGAAGGAAATGTCAACTCATTCTAGTATTCTTGCCTGGAAAACTCCATGGATAGAGGAGTCTGGTGGGCTACAGTCTATGGGGTCGAAAAGAGTTGGACATGATTGAGCATGCACACACAAGCTTCAGAAGGGCTGAAGGAGTGAAGTACAAAATGTGATCCATGAAAACATTCACTATACATCAAGATGTTATGAAAAACCCAAATGAACTTTTTGGCTAGCCAAAAGCATCAAAATGGAATAGATATCTTTTTCAAAGCATGAAATATATATTGAATAGGTCATTTGAAGGAACTATCAGATTCAGAAGATGGCAATAGGCATACGCCATCATAGGCATAGGCATCAGAATGAAAGGATTTAGGGAGGAATATGAAGAAATGTGATTTGAACTGAATCTTTAAGATCAGTTAGTCCCATTGGGAAAGGCAAAAAAGGCAATCTGATTATTTCATACCAGTGACATAGCATAAATGAATATTGGAGTGGAGATTTCATTTGGAGAGTGTGGAGTAGAACTTGTGGCCAATCTATAGAATGCCTGCAATGGTCTTTGGAGTTTAGATTTTATCCTGTAAGAATCAGGAAATTAGTGATGGTTTATAAACTGAGAACTACAGGATTAAAATAAAATTTTAGAGCTAATTGCTTACAGGATAGATTGGGAAAAAATTATTTTTCAAATATAGAAACCAGGTACTCTGTTGTTATATTAGTTCAGATATAATTCTGGAGACAGCTGTTTGAGTCTTTTCTGTAATCTCAAAGTACAGAAAACCCTTCTCTGTCCTAACCCCAGAGCCGCAACCATTACAAGCTTCAAATTGTCAGAAGCTAGAATCCCAACAAACAGCTGAATCAATTAGATAAAGTTTGGTTCAAACTTCCATAGCCACATGGCTTCCCTGGTGGCTCAGATGGTAAAGAATCTCCCTGCAATCCATCCCTGAGTTGGAAGATCCCCTGGAGAAGGGAATGGCTATCCACTCCAGTGTACTTGCCTGGAGAATGCCATGGACAGAGAAGCCTGGCAGGCTATATAGTCAGTGGAATCACAAAGAGTTAAACACAACTGAACAATTAACACTTTCACAAATGATAAGGGAATGAAACCTGATATCCTAGTAAGAATACAAGATGGAATTAAAAGGGTATATTTAACAGTGATTTCAAAGGAAAAACTGAAAAGACTTTAAAATAGATTGCATACTTATAGATACCAAGGAGGGAAAAGGAGGTGGGGACGGGGGATGATTGGGATTGACATAATATGCTGTGCTGTGCTGTGCTCAGTCATGTCTGACTCTTTGCGACCCCATGGACTGTAGCCCATCAGGCTCTTCTGTCCTTGGGATTCTCCGGGCAAGAATACTGGAGTGGGTTGCCATGCTCTCTCCCAGGGGATCTTCCCAACCCAGGGATCAAATCTAGGTCTCCTGTATTGCAGGCAGATTCTTTACCACTGAGCCACCAGGGAAACCCAACATAATATTCTACTATGTATGAAATAGATAACTGATGCGAAGTTATTGTATAGCACAGTAGATTCAGTGCTCTGTGGTAACCTAAATGGGAAAGAAATCTAAAAAAGAGGGGGTATATGTATATGTATAGTTGATTCACTTTGCTGTACAGCAGAAACTAACACAGTATTGTAAAGCAAGTAGACTGCAATACAATTAACTAAAAATAAAAACAGGTTGCATAGTATGCATGTTTTGTGGTATGTGTGCGCATGTGTATAGTGTGGGAATGATGAAAATAAATTTTGTGTAATGTGTGCATTTGGTTGTAGAGTTGAGAAGATAAAAGAGAAAGGAAAGATGACACTATAATGTTTTCTGTTGCATAATTGATAGAAGACAGTATTTCCAATAATAGAAACAAAGGAAGAGAAAAAATTATATCCCATTTCAGATTAATTCCTAGCACTCACTATGAAAATGTACTATGTGTCAGGTATGGCTCAAAGCATATGTTTTATGTTCTTTATGTAATTTGTACATAAATCTGATGGTAGGAGCTCATTCTTCTATTTTATAGATGAAAAAATGAAAAAAACTGAGTCACAAAGAGACTAAGAATTGTGTAGAGTTGAGATCAATGGAAACATTTGAGAGGGAATAGTTTAAGTACCAGATGAATGAAGAAGAATATGAAGGAGATAGACATATTCCAGTTATGATTCATGTTTTTTGTATGGATTTCTGAAACTGGCATGCTGGCTGAGGCCCTGGGTATGAAAAAAGTCATTGAAATAATCCCTTTTTAAGAACTAGGGTTCAGACCAAGATAAAGAAAGGGGCATGGCTCTAGCCAACTTCAGTTGATGTTCTTAATTACAATATTATTGATCTTTTGTAAGAAAGCCTTGAGGCAGAAGCAAAATTAAAATGAATCATCTTGAACACTAAAATCAATGAGCAAAAACATGTGAAAATTTGCTGCAGTAACTCATAGAAATCACCTTCTCATTGCCCTAATTCACTGCATACTCACAGGTTAAAAAAGGAAAGTTTTAAATACAGGTCCAGATGTTAACACACTTTAAACCTGTAGTTCATTTTGCATGTGTACCTTACAAATATTTGTAAGCAACGCTCAGTTAAGAACCTTAAATTATTGACCTTCCTATGAGTGGATGATTTGGAATTTTAAAGAGATGTGAGGTTTCTCCTATGAAACCTAATTCAGTAAGTGTACCATATACTGTACTTCTTAAAAGTGCCTTGGTCATATAAATAGAGAAGTGATGGCTTACACAGACTTAAGTTGCTTTCTTTACTGCAGGATGTCTTGAAACTATTAGTATGCTAGTGTGAACTGTGAACCAGTAAGTCAGACAGCGAGTATGCACTATTTCCAAAGCTGATTTCTCCACCTAGATCTTTTTATGAGTGTCATCCTGATGAACACGTGTTAAACTAATACTATTTTGGGAAAGACTGATATGTTTCCTAAAATATAAGAACAGAAGTATATTATAATTATATGTATATAATATATATTTAATATCATACATATTATACACTAGCATGTTGTATAATATTCACTCTTTATAATGTATAATCCTCTTCTAATATATAATAATGATATTTTTGTATATAATATTTTAGTTATAAATTATAGAAAATAAAGAAAATTATAAGGAAGATAGTAAGAAAAAAAATCTCTAATCTTCCCACCTAGAGATGATTACTATCATCCTTTTACATGTTTATTTTCTTGTTGAGATTATACTCTGTATTCATACTTCTTTTCCACTTAACATTAGAATGACTTTCTTATTCCATCAAAATAGATCTTGAATATATGGATAATTTTTGATATTAGGATATTCTCACTTCTGGACGTCTGCCAGCAGGAACAATGAAGAGGAGACTGGGTGTATTATTGGGAGACCCAAGTTTAATTTCAGTCTTTACTGCTACTTAGCTGCATGGCTATGACCTAGTCACTTAACATATTAGGGTCATAGTTTTTCTCATTTGTTCCTTGTAATAATTGTACTGGATGAGTACATACTTGGATGCTAAATACTACTATCCTATATTCCCCATATTGTATCAGACTACAGAGGTGTCTGAGTTATCTGGTATTAGATTATTAGCATTTTGTGCCCTCTTTGCATAGTTGTCAATCACTAAGTTGCGTCTGACTCTTTGTGACCCCTTGGATTGCAGCACACAAAACCTTCTTGTCCCCCACCATCTCCTGGAGTTTGCCTTAGTTCAAGTCCATTGAATCAGTGATGCCTTCCAGCCATCTCATCATCTGTTACCCTCTTTCTGTTACCCTCTGTGACTGTATCTTATATGGTGACTCATAATCAACTACTCATCAGTATTAATTAGAAGAAAGTCATTATTGCCTATGAACTCTTGTATGCTGCTGCTGCTGTTAAGTCACTTCAGTCGTGTCCGACTCTGTGTGACCCCATAGATGGCAGCCCACCAGGCTCCTCATCCCTGGGATTCTCTAGGCAAGAACACTGGAGTGGGTTGCCATTTCCTTCTTCAATGCATGAAGGTGAAAAGTGAAAGTGAAGTCACTCAGTCGTGTCTGACTCATAGAGACCCCATGGACTGCAGCCTACCAGGCTCCTCCGTCCATGGGAGATTCCAGACAAGAGTACTGGAGTGGGTTGCCATTGCCTTCTCCAATGAAGTCTTGTATATTCCACCATATATTGAAATACAGCATGAAAATTTCAGTTAAGAAAGAATATCAGTTTATGCACTCAGTATAAAAAACCTTAATTCTGAGAATTAAGAGGCTTATTAATAAGATAATCTTCTCTTTTGCTGTTACAGTGTAATGGGTAATTGGTTACACATATAAATTTTCCCTGAAAAGATGGATGAGAATTGGATGCATTTGAAATGATTTAGAATGCGCTATTTTCTGTCAAAATTTGACTGATCCTATTTGTCAAACCAAGGGACTAGTATTCAGGAAAAGTAAAACCCTGCCATTTTGGTCCAGGCCTTTCTTCTCTTGTGACTCCTACACCTAATAAAAATACTTTTTAAAATAACAATTTAGCCGTGTATATACATGAATCCATTCTCCCTCAAATACCCCTCCCATCCAGGCTGCCACATAACATTGAGCAGAGATTCCTGTGCTACACAGGGTCCTTGTAGGTTATCCATTTAAATATAAGTGTGCATATATCCATCCCAAACTCCCTAACTATCCCTGCCCTCATCTTCCCCCTAGTATTTGCCTCCAGTAATCATAAATTCCTTCCCTAAGTCTGTGAGTCTGTTTTTGTTTTGTAAATAAGCTTATTTGTTTCACTTTTAAAAGATTCTGCCTATAAGGGATATCATACAATATTTCTCTTTATCTAAAAACAGTTTTATTTGTGGTTAGAGGCCATGTCAGCAAGATTTTTTTTTTTTTTTTTGTAGTCAACTGTGCTGCCTTAAATCATCATTTTTAAGTGTTCAAAAAAAAAAGGAAAGTCTTTTTTTTTCCCAGGATGCTTTTTTATATGCTTATATAATCTTCCTGTTTTTCAAAGTGGGTCAGTAGGCCATTTCATTAATTAGGTGAACTATCCTGTGGGACTAATCATTATTTTTCTTTTGTACTTTTGTAGTATCTTCCAGATATCCCTTGTGAATATATACGTAAAATAAGATGTTGGATGATGGTCAGATGGGTACCTGGCGATTCTTTCCTTCTTTGACTTAGGACCCTGCCTCTCCAATTGCCCCATCTGGGGAAGCTCTCACTTTAGAAAGATTGACAGCTTGGGTTAGAGGGTGTAGAAAATTGTATACACTTAAGTGCAGTTTCTATGACCTAATTTTTAGTCAGTTAAGCATTTGGAATTTGCTTAACAGTTTTTGAACATTTCTGAGAGGCAAAGATGCAAGGTTAAGAGCAAGTAGGTACAGAGATGGTGCCAACTCTCAGTATGGTCTGCCGTGAACAATGGATGTGCCACAGTGAAGCTGTTCCATTTAAACTGTATTTATTTATTTAGTTTTGGCTGTGCTGGGTCTTCATTACTGCGTGTGGGCTTTTTCTAGCTGCAGTGAGTGGGGGCTACTCTTTGTTGGGGTGTGTGGTCTCCTCATTGCAATGGCTTCTCTTATTGCAGAGCACAGGCTCTAAGCTCATGGGCTTCAGGAGTTGCAGCACATGGGCTCAGAAGTTGTGGTGTGAGGGATCCAGGGTGTGCAGGCTTCAGTAACTGGGGCCTGGGGACTCATTTGCTGTGACTCTTGGGCCCTAGAGCCTGTGGGCTCAGTAGCTGTGGTGCATGGGCTTTAACTGCCTGTGCCATGTGGAAACTTCCCAGACCAGGGATCAAACCCATGTCTCCTGCACTGGCAGGCAGATTCTTATCAACTGTATTACTAGGAAAATCCAAAATTGCTCTTTTATGAATAGAAGGATAACTCTACCTATACTTCCTTCAGACACTTTCTATCTAAATGAGTACTTCTTGGCTACCTGGCCCTGTTTGTGACATGTAATGTATTCCTTATGCTGCTTTTTCTGAATGTCGATAAGGGACTGAGCAAGGGAGGAGGAGGCTTTAAAAGGAGTGCTTTGAAAACAATTATTTCCTGTTTCATTTATTCAAAGAATAATGTTCCTACTATAGATAAATTACTATCTTTTGGACTACATGCCACATCATATTACACAAAGTGATTACCTAAAAGTGATTACCTGAAACAAATATGATAGACAAATAGTTTCTCATGTGTCAAAAGCTCATACAAAACAAAGTGCTAATGTCCCTATAGAAAAATAAATTACGTAAGCGGACAGTTCAAAGATAATGAAATCCATAGGACCAATATACATATAGAAATGTTTAATGTTTAAGAAGCGATGGCAAGAATACACAGAAGAACTATACAAAAAAGATCTTCATGACCTAGATAACCACGATGATGTCATCACTCACCTAGAGCCAGACATCCTGGAATGCGAAGTCAAGTGGGCCTTGGGAGCATCATGATGAACAAAGCTAGGGGAGGTGATGGAATTCCATTTGAGCTATTTCAAACCCTAAAACATGATGCTGTGAAAGTGCTGCACTCAACATGCCAGTAAATTCACAAAACTCAGCAGTGGTCACAGGACTGGAAAAGGTCAGTAGTCATTCTAATCCCAAAGAAAAGCTATGCCAATGAATGTTCAAGCTACCACACTGCTGCTGCTGCACCACTTCAGTCATGTCCGACTCTCTGCGACCCCATAGATGGCAGCCAACCAGGCTCTGCCATCGCTGGGATTCTCCAGGCAAGAACACTGGAGTTCTTCTCCAGTTCTTCTCCAAAACTACCACACAGTTGCACTCATCTAACAGGCTAGCAAAGTAATGTTAAAAATTCTCCAAGTCAGGCTTCAATAGTATGTGAACCATGAACTTCCAGGTGTTCAAGCTGGATTTATAAAAAGCAGAGGAACAAGAGATCAAATTGACAACATCCATTGGATCATTGAAAAACCAAGAGAGTTCCAGAAAAAACACCTACTTCTGCTTTATTGACTACACCAAAGCCTTTGTGTGGATCACAACAAACTGTGGAAAATTTCTTAGAGATGGGAACAGCAGACCACCTTTCCTGCCTCCTGAGAAATCTGTATGCAGGTCAAGAAGCAACAGTTAGAACTGGACATGGAACAACAGATTGGTCTAAAATGGAGAAAAGAGTACACCAAGGCTGTATATTGTCACCCTGCTTATTTAACTTGTATGTAGAGTACATCATGTGAAATTTTGGATGAAGCACAAACTTGAATCAAGATTGCCGGAAGAAATATCAATAACCTCAGATATGCAGATGACACCACCCTTATGGCAGAAAGTGAAGAAGAACTATAGAATCTCTTGATGAAAGTGAAAAAGGAGAGTGAAAAAGTTGGCTTAAAACTCAACATTCGGAAAACTAAGATTATGGCAAGCGGTTCCATTACTTCACAGAAAATAGATGGACAAACAATGGAAAGCATGAGAGACTTTCTTTCTTTTGGGCTCTATAATCACTACAGATGGTGACTGCAGCTGTAAAATTAAAAGACGCTTGCTGCTTGGAAGAAAAGCTATGACCAACCTACACAGGATGTTAAAAAACCACAGACATTATTTGCCATCAAAGGTCCGTCTAGTTAAAGCTATGGTTTTTTCTGTAGTCATATATGGACATGAGGATTGAACTGTAAAGAAAGCTGAGCACCAAAGAATTGATGCTTCTGAACTGTGGTGCTGGAGAAGACTCTTGAGAGTCCCTTGGACAGCAAGGAAATCCAACCAGTCAATCCTAAAGGAAATCAGTCCTGAATATTCATTGGAAGGACTGACAGTGAAACTGAAATTTCAATACTTTGGGCATTTGATGCAAAGAACTGACTCATTTGAAAAGACTCTGGTGTATGATCTTTTTAATGTGTTGTTGGATTCTGATTGCTAGAATTTTGTTAAGGATTTTTGCATCTATGTTCATCAGTGATATTGGCCTGCACCATGACCAAGTGGGCTTTATCCCAGGGATGCAAGGATTCTTCAATATCCGCAAATCAATCAATGTTATACACCACATTAACAAATTGAAAAACAAAAACCATATGATTATCTCAATAGATGCAGAGAAAGCCTTTGACAAAACTCAGCATCCATTTATGATAAGAACTCTCCAGAAAGCAGGAATAGAAGGAACATACCTCAACATAATAAAAGCTATATATGACAAACCCACAGCAAACATTATCCTCAATGGTGAAAAATTGAAAACATTTCCTCTAAATTCAGGAACAAGACAAGGGTGCCCACTTTCACCATTACTATTCAACATAGTTTTGGAAGTTTTGGCCACAGCAATCAGAGCAGAAAAAGAAATAAAAGGAATCCAAATTGGAAAAGAAGAAGTAAAACTCTCACTGTTTGCAGATGACATGATCCTTTACATAGAAAACCCTAAAGACTCCACCAGAAAATTACTAGAACTACTCAATGATTATAGTAAAGTTTCAGGATATAAAATCAACACACAGAAATCCCTTGCATTCCTATACACTAATAATGAGAAAACAGAAAGAGAAATTAAGGAAACAATTCCATTCACCATTGCAACGGAAAGAATAAAATACTTAGGAATATATCTACCTAAAGAAACTAAAGACATATATATAGAAAACTATAAAACACTGGTGAAAGAAATCAAAGAGGACACTAATAGATGGAGAAATATACCATGTTCATGGACTGGAAGAATCAATATAGTGAAAATGAGTATACTACCCAAAGCAATTTATAGATTCAATGCAATCCCTATCAAGCTACCAATGGTATTCTTCACAGAGCTAGAACAAATAATTTCACAATTCGTATGGAAATACAAAAAACCTCGAATAGCCAAAGCGATCTTGAGAAAGAAGAATGGAACTGAAGGAATCAACCTACCTGACTTCAGGCTCTACTACAAAGCCACAGTTATCAAGACAGTATGGTACTGGCACAAAGACAGAAATATTGATCAATGGAACGAAATAGAAAGCCCAGAGATAAATCCACACACATATGGACACCTTGTCTTTGACAAAGGAGGCAAGAATATACAATGGATTAAAGACAATCTCTTTAACAAGTGGTGCTGGGAAAACTGGTCAACCACTTGTAAAAGAATGAAACTAGAACACTTTCTAACACCATACACAAAAATAAACTCAAAATGGATTAAAGATCTCAATGTAAGACCAGAAACTATAAAACTCCTAGAGGAGAACATAGGCAAAACACTCTCTGACATACATCACAGCAGGATCCTCTATGACCCACCTCCCAGAATACTGGAAATAAAAGCAAAAATAAACAAATGGGACCTAATTAACCTTAAAAGCTTCTGCACAACAAAGGAAACTATTAGCAAGGTGAAAAGGCAGCCTTCAGAATGGGAGAAAATAATAGCAAATGAAGCAACAGACAAACAACTAATCTCAAAAATATACAAGCAACTCCTACAGCTCAACTCCAGAAAAATAAATGACCCAATCAAAAAATGGGCCAAAGAACTAAATAGACATTTATCCAAAGAAGACATACAGATGGCTAACAAACACATGAAAAGATGCTCAACATCACTCATTATAAGAGAAATGCAAATCAAAACCACTATGAGGTACCATTTCACCCCAGTCAGAATGGCTGCAATCCATCAGTCTACAAGCAATAAATGCTGGAGAGGGTGTGGAGAAAAGGGAACCCTCTTACACTGTTGGTGGGAATGCAAACTAGTACAGCCACTATGGAGAACAGTGTGGAGATTCTTTAAAAAACTGGAAATAGAACTGCCTTATGATCCAGCAATCCCACTGCTGGGCATACACACTGAGGAAACCAGAAGGGAAAGAGACATGTGTACCCCAATGTTCATCGCAGCACTGTTTATAATAGCCAGGACATGGAAGCAACCTAGATGTCCATCAGCAGATGAATGGATAAGAAAGCAGTGGTACATATACACAATGGAGTATTACTCAGCCATTAAAAAGAATACATTTGAATCAGTTCTAATGAGGTGGATGAAACTGGAACCTATTATACAGAGTGAAGTAAGCCAGAAAGAAAAACACCAATACAGTATACTAACGCATATATATGGAATTTAGAAAGATGGTAACAATAACCCTGTGTACGAGACAGCAAAAGAGACACCGATGTATAGATCAGTCTTATGGACTCTGTGGGAGAGGGAGAGGGTGGGGAGATTTGGGAGAATAGCATTGAAACATGTATAATATCATGTATGAAATGAGTCACCAGTGCAGGTTCGATGCACGATACTGGATGCTTGGGGCTGGTGCACTGGGACGACCCAGAGGGAGGGTAGGGGAGGGAGGAGGGTGGAGGGTTCAGGATGGGGAACGCGGGTATACCTGTGGTGGATTCATTTTGATATTTGGCAAAACTAATACAATATTGTAAAGTTAAAAAAAAAAAAAAAGACTCTGATGCTGGGAAAGACTGAAGGTGGGAGGAGAAGGGAATGACAGAGGATTAGATCATTCATTGGACGGCATCACCAACTCGATGGACATGAGTTTGAGTAAGCTCAGGGAGTTGGTCATGGACAGGGAGGCCTGGCATGATGCAGTCCATAGAGTTGCTAAGAGTCGGACATGACTGAGCAACTGAACTGAACTGAATGTTAGTATCATTCAAATAAATTAAATTTAAAACAAAAGAATGCCATTTTTATTAATCAGTTGATGATTTTAGATAATCAATGGTGGTGAAACTGACCTGAAAGTGGGAGTCAGATAGTTATAGATTTTCTGGATTTTGCAATGTGCATTAGCTTTCTTAAAATTTCATACTATTTGACCCTATAATTTAAGCTCTAGAAAATTTACATTAAATCAGAGGAAAAGCTCATAAATAAGTACATTCATATTTATAGTTGAAAAGTATTGAAAACATCTTCAGTGCCCAACTACAGGGATATGTTTCAGTTCAGTTCAGTTCAGTTCAGTCGCTCAGTCATGTCTGACTGTTTGCGACCCCATGAATTGCAGCATGCCAGGCCTCCCTGTCCATCACCAACTCCCGGAGTTCAAGCAAACTCATGTCCATCGAGTCAGTGATGCAATCCAGCCATCACATTCTCTGTTGTCCCCTTCTCCTTCTGCCCCCAACTCCCCCAGCATCAGAGTCTTTTCCAATGAGTCAACTCTTTGCATGAGGTGGCCAAAGTATTGGAGTTTCAGCTTTAGCATCAGTTCTTCCAAAGAATACCCAGGACTGATCTCCTTCAGAATGGACTGGTTGGATCTCCTTGCAGTCCAAGGGATTCTCAAGAGCCTTCTCCAACACCACAGTTCAAAAGCATCACTACTTCGACGCTCAGCTTTCTTCACAGTCCAACTCTCACATCCATACATGACCACTGGAAAAACCATAGCCTTAACTAGGTGGACCTTTGTCAGCAAAGTAATGTCTCTGCTTTTGAATATGCTATCTAGGTTGGTCATAACTTTCTTTCCAAGGAGTAAGCATCTTTTGATTTCATGGCCAGGGATATGTTTAAATAAATAATACTGCTTCCATCAGTAAAAATTTTGTTTACTCATTAAAGAATCATGTTCTAAATAGCACTTAAATATGTTAAATGTTCCTGATATGATTCTGAAAAAGAAATACAAAACGAAATATTCAGTATTCTGTCAGATATATGTTCCTGATGAACATATAGAATGTTCCTGATATGATTCTGAAAAAGAAATACAAAACTATATATTCAGTATTCTCTCAGATATATGTATTTCCTACCCCCCAGCCCCCAATTACATGCCTTGTAGGGCACAGGTCAGTGTGGGTAAGAATAGACTTAGGGGGAAGTGGGGCAAATAGAGAATTGCCAGCACATGGATTTATAAACTCCAATATTCTAGATATAAAGCTTCTGTTAATACAGTCTTAGGACTTAAGCTTCAGGACCAGTTACATAATTAGCAAGACCCAGTGCAAAATTAAAATTCAAGGCCCCTTGAGCAACAATTGTTCAACATTTCAGGAGGTGGCAACAGGACATTGAATCAAGTACAGAGCCTTACTGAACTTTCAAATGCTGTGTGGCTGTGCTGATCTCATCTTTTAGAAGCTGTCCCTGGTAGGGACCACCTTATAACCCCTCTTCTATTATAATGCAAGGAATCTGAAAATTGACACATACTTGATGTTCCTGAAAGGTATGTCTTTCTTTCACCAAGGACCACTATAAATGCTTTCTACCTGACCTACATGACTGATTATTTAGAATTAAATGCGTATTTCCATGCATATCTTTTATAAATGCAATTGTGTTAGCAAGCATCTACCATCAACCTACCAAACTCCTTTTAGGATTCAATTTTGTCATCTAAAATTTCCCTTTGTCATTGTCTCAGTGAACTATTACAGATAATACAGTTAGAAAGAAACTTTAGAAACTTCATAAAACCTTATGTTTCAAGTTTCATTTTAGTCATTAAAATACATTAAAAATAAACCATCTTCTTAATACTTTAGGCAGCTGGAGGCATTTATTCTTAGTCATTGTTCCAAGTAGCTCAGAATAGGAGATTTGCATGAAGAATCATTAACCTGGTCTGTTTCTAGATATTTAAGTTCTGAAATAAATGTATCTTTAGGATTAGATGGTTAGATAGCATCACTGACTCAATGGACATCAATCTGAGCAAACTCTGGGAGACAGTGAAGGACAGGGGAGCCTGGCGTGCTGCAGTCCGTGGGGTTGCAAAGAGTTGGACGTGACAGTGATGGAGAAACAACAAAGTTGGGTCCGTTAAGATTTGGGGGCACCACATCTGAAAATTATAAATGCACCTTCAATTATACTCTTGATTTGATATAATGAACCAGGGATTTTTGATTATATGGGGTCATTAGGTAGATGATTTCAGGGGTGGAGTTTTATCAGTTATATCAGTTCAGTTGCATCAAATCGGGGAGTTGTATCACATCACTAGGTAGATGACTTCATGGGTGGAGTTTAAAATTAGAGATGTTGTATTTTATTTCCCTTGAGATGGCCATGGAAGTTGTTACCATTTTATGTGGTGCAGTGAATCCTGGAACTCCCTTGCACTGTCTGCATTTGTGCCTTCATGTTCTCTTAAACTGTGATCAAGAGAGAGAAATGAACAAAAAAATATTTCTAACTAACCTCTGCCTTTTAGAGATGAAGAAACTGTGACCTAGAGAAGCAATTTGAATTTTATGTAGTTTTCATATATCACAAAATGTTGTGTTTCTTTTGATTTTCTTTCTGACTATTGAAATGTAAAATCTATTTTCAGCTAACAAGCCATGCAAAACCAGATAGCGTGCTGGATTTGGTCCTTGGGCTATAGTTTGCTGACTCATGAAGCATTCTTAAAAATTAGTAGTTGGATGAAAGAATAATTGAGAAATGGATGGCTAGATTAAAAAATGAGTGAATTGATTGTCATTAATATTATATAACCTGGATAGTAATTTTGAATCATTATTCAAAAATTAATTTTTAATCATGTCAGACCTAGTTAAGTTTTACTTAATTAATATCCTAATTTTAAAACCATTCAAGGTACAGATAGTATTTTAAGTATAAAGTTCATTTTTTATTATAAAATATATCTAATTATTATAGAAAATTAGGAACATTTAGAAGAGTAGAAAGATTAAAATATTAGCCCTATTCAGAGATGGCACATTAATTTCTAATATATTCTCTATTATTCTTCATATGTACATATACATATAGTAATATTATATAACTGTAACCAAACTGTGCCTATATCTACTCTATTGCTTTAATATAACAATTTACCTATTGTTATGATTTTTCTTAAGCATCATTTTAAATGATGGCTTTAATTTTAATAACATTCTTTATATAATGACTTCTTTAGGCATGAATTGTTTCTCTTATTTACATTAGGTAAGTAATTATTAAAAAATAAAATTTAGCTCCATTTCCCAGCTTGTGGGTCAGAGCACAGGTATATGTCAATATCTTTATGGTTCTAAATTGCTTTAGAACCTCCTTCCCTTGGGTCTCTCTCCTGTTTCCTTCTTTATTTCCCTCCTTTTTTTGTTCTATTCTTCTTTTTGAAAAAATATTTGTTTGTTTTTGACTGTGCTAAGTCTTAGCAGTCTCAGGAGTTGTGGCGTCTGGGCTTAGTTGCCCCAAGGCATGTGGGATCCTAGTTCCTGACCAAGGATCAAACCTACATCCCCTGCATTGGAAGGCAGCTTCATAACCACTGGACCGCCAGGGAAGTCCTATCCTTCTCTTCCATCCCACCCTCTTTGGGCTAACTTACTCCCATATGCAGGGGATCTAAGAAGCATCAAGCGCTGCTCCGATTCTACTGCACTGATGCACTGACCTGTGTGGCCCATACCGCACTCTTCTCTCCTTTTTTTGCCTCCAGCTCACTTTACACTAGTTGATAGAGAAAAACCCTTTGATGGAGCAAGTGTTTTTATGAGTGTGTTCCAAGATGCTCCAAGGAAACAGCACTCTCAGGATTCTTGCTGAAGCAGCTAGCACCCAAACTGCAAGGCTGCTCATGTGAAGGTTCTATGAAAGACTCAGCCACAGTCTTGGGATCCCTTTCCAGGATCATGGTCCATGATATGTCCAGCTGTGCTTGCCTAATCACAATTCTCCATGCCAAGCTGGAAAAAATGGAGAAATCACTTGCTTCCTGCAGCTTCCAAATACCTGTTAGTTCCAGTGTGCAGCAAGTGATGTCTTCCTGGCTTTCAGTTATACAGTGACACCCAGCAAGGAGTCTGCTTTGCTTGAGAGTCCTTTTGCATCAAGGGTGGGGCTAGCTGCTCTATTAGAAATCTGTTCATGCAGAATGCCCTCTGACATGTCCTTCATCCTGCCTAGCCCTGCACATGCCAGTCAAGGCAGACCAGAGTTTCCTCCTGTCTGCTTGGCCCTTCTGGGTCCCATGTTCCCTTCTCCCTCTCTAGGCTGAGTCTAGTTGATACCATTTCGTTGCTCTGAGATAGAGAACTCTCCTAGGCTGCTTAAGTACCTCTCTGCAGAGACAAACTTACTATGCAAACTATGCATTTTGTCTACAGGGATTGTACTTTCCTGGGTGAGCCTTAGAAACCAGAAACCACCAATGTCTATACTCTCACCAGCTTATTTTTCTCCCCCCTGCCTTTCCTATAGTCCAGAAAAACCATGCTTTCTGAGTGGGTGGAGACTGCAGGCACAGCTTCTACTACTGTTAGTTCTCACACATCATTTGTCTCTGCCTCTAGTCCTGCCTTTCCTCTAAGGTCTTATACTTTTGGAAAGCAACTGTAGGATGGCAGCTATTTTCTCTGCTTTCCTACCTAAGGCACTGCACACAGAAAACAACAGCAGCTTTAATTGGAGCAATGCAGGAGTGGGCAGAAGAAAGCCAAGTGTCCGGAGAAAAAGATACTGGTTCATATCCAAAATATTATCCTCCTACATTTGCTTAACATTGATTTTGTTTCCTTAACTTAGTACCAGTATCCTCAACCTATTAAAAATAAATTAACACCTTCCAGCATCTGTGGAACACATTATAAGCTTGTGCTGCTTTGCAGCATTATGTTTTTCAAAGCACTCATATTAATAATCTCACTTCAGGTTTTCTCCTGTAACAGAAACCTAAGGGGTGTTAGCTGTCTCCTTAATTTCTTCCCAGTGACCCAGCAGAGGTAAATAACAAAAGGGTTATAAACAGCAAAGATTGAAAGTTTATTAATCATCACAGCTCAGGAAATGCTGACACAGTAGTGATTAATTAATTCAATGCATATTGATTAAGCAATACCATGTACCAGGTGCTCTAGTAGACACACACCTATTTATACCAGAGATTTCACTGTAGTTAGCAAATCTTGGGAAAATATAGATCCTATTCTGAAGGAGATCAGCCCTGGGATTTCTTTGGAAGGAATGATACTAAAGCTGAAACTCCAGTACTTTGGCCACCTCATGCGAAGAGTTGACTCATTGGAAAAGACTCTGATGCTGTGAGGGATTGGGGGCAGGAGGAGAAGGGGACGACAGAGGATGAGATGGCTGGATGGCATCACTGACTCGATGGACGTGAGTCTCAGTGAACTCCGGGAGTTGGTGATGGACAGGGAGGCCTGGCGTGCTGCGATTCATGGGGTCACAAAGAGTCGGACACGACTGAGCGACTGAACTGAACTGAACTGAACTGATTCTCACAAGCCAATGTTTATTTTTCTCTGAGGATTTCTTGATTCTACTTCTCATGTCCCATCATGGCTCATGAGCATTTGAGAACAGCACTATCCGGAATAACTTTCTCTGATGACGGAAATGGTCTGCCTGTGCTTTCCAATATGTTAGTCGCTAGTTACATATGGCTACTGAGCACTTAACGTGTATCCAGGGCAACTGAGGGGATGAATTTTTGTTTGTAAGTCATTTTAAATGATGTCAATTTAAATTTTCCTTAGCTTTATTGAAGTATAATTGCCAAATAAAAGATATATATATATATATATGTATGAGGTGTACAAGTTGTTCTGATACACATATACACTGTGAAATGATTACATCAAGCTAATTAACACATCTGTCACCTCACATAGCTACCATTTGTGTTTGTGTGTAGATGAATACTTAAGATCTACTCTCAGCAAATTTCAAGTTATAGTAACAGTATTACTGACTATAGATGCTACATTGACCATTATATCTCCAGAATATTCATTCTGCATAACTAAAATACTTTAGTTTTTAAAAACACTGCTTTGACCAATATCTCTTTATTCCCCACTCTAACCCCACAGCATCCATTATTCTATTCTCAGCTTTTATGAATCTACTCTTTTTAGATTCTACTTGTAAGTGGAATCATGAACTATTTGTCTTTCTTTGACTGCCTTGTTTCTCTTACGGTTATGTCCTCCACATTCATCCATGTTGTTACAAATTTACGGATGATAAGATTTCTTCTTTTAAGACTGAAAAACATTCCTCTGTATATAGATATCTATACATTTTATTTAGATATAGATACCTATATCTCAATCACATTTTCTTTAGTCATTCATTCATAGAACAACACAAGTTATTTCTATATCCTGACTTTTGTAAATAATGCAGTGGACATGGGAGCTCAGATAGTTCTTCACGATACTGATTTCATTTCCTTTGGTTGTATACCCAGAAGTAGAGTTGCTGGATCATAATCGTAGTTTTATTTTCAGCTTTTTGAGGAAGCTTCATTCTGTTTTTCATAATGGAAGTACCAATTTACATAGCCACTAACAGTATGAAAGTTTCTCTTTTCCCTACACGCTTACCAACACTTGTTTCTTGTTTGCTTGATGTAATAGCCATTCTGATAGATGTGAGTGCTCTCTGATTGTGGTTTGATGTGTAATTCCCTGACGATTTGTGATGTTTAGGACCTTTTCGTGTAGTTCTCGGCCATTTTCATATCTTTGGGAAAATGTCTATTCAGATAATCTATTTTTTAATTGACTTGTCCTTTTTTTCCCCTATTGAGTTATGCAAGTTCTTTTTATATTTTGGATATCAACTCTCTACCAGATAAATGATTTTCAGATATTTTCTTCAATTCCATAGGTTGTCTTTTCACTTTTTTGATGATTTTTCTTTTTTTTTGCCATACAGAGATTTTTAGTTAGAGGTAGTCTCACTGTTTATTTTTGCTTTTATTGCATTTACCTTTAGTATCATATCTAAAAGAATCATTGCCAACACTACCATCCAGGACCTTAACTCCTATATTTTCATCTAGGAGTTTTATGGCTTCAGGGTTATAATCAAATTGTTCATCCGTTTTTAGCTGATTTTTGTGTATGGTGTGAGATTGTAGGCCAGTTCAATTCTTTTGCATGTTCCTGTCAACGTTTCCCAACCCCCTTTATTGGAGACTATCCTTTTCCCCACTCTATATTCTTAGCTACTGCTGCTAAGCCGCTTCAGTCGTGTCTGACTCTGTGTGACCCCATAGACAGCAGCCCACCAGGCTCCCCCGTCCCTGGGATTCTCCAGGCAAGAACACTGGAGTGGGTTGCCATTTCCTTCTCCAATGCATGAAAGTGAAAAGTGAAGTCGCTCAGTTGTGTCCGACTCTCTGCGACTCCATGGATGGCAGCCTATCAGGCTCCTCCGTCCATGGGATTCTCCAGGCAAGAGTACTGGAGTGGGTTGTCATTGCCTTCTCCAATGTTCCAATATTATTAGCTACTATGATATAAATTAATTGGCCATGTATTAATGGGTTTGGTCAATTAATTTATATCACAGTAGCTCAGGATATAGAATAGGAAAAGGGTAGTCTCTTCAATAAAGGGGGCTGAGAAATGTAGAAAGGGTTGGGATTCCTTGGTGGCGTAGATGGTGAAGAAATTGCCTGCAATGCAGGAGATGTGGGTTGGATCCCTGAGCTGGGAAGATCCCTTGGAGAAGGACATGAAAACCACTCTAGTATTCTTGCCCATGAAATCCCATGGGCAGAAGAGCCTGGTGGCCTACAGTCTATGGGGTTGCAAAGAGTAGGACGCGACTGAGAGACCAACACTTTCACTTCCATGCATGGATTTATTTCTGTTCATTGATCTATATGTCACTTTTATTCTAATACTATCTGGTTACTATAGATTTGTATATAGTTTGGAAATCAGAATGTCTCCAGCTGTGTTCTTCTTTCTCAATAATGCTTTCCTTATTTAAGATAATTTGTGGGTTCATGTGAAATTTAGGATTTTTGTACTATTTATGTGAAAAATACCATTGGAATTTTGATAAAAATTGCACTAAATATATAGATTCTTTGCAGAGTATGGACAATATTAATTCTTGTATTCCATGAGTACAGAATATCTATTTATTTTTATTTTCTTCAATTTCTTTTTATCAGTGTCTTATAGTTTTCAGTGTGCAAGTCTTTGAGTTCTTTTGTTAAATTTATTCCTAAATACTTTATTTTTTATATAGTTTTACATTGTATTATTTTATTAATTTCTGTTTCTGGCAGTTTGTTGTTAGTGTATAGAAACACAACTTGAAATTTATATATTGTTCTTGTAAAGTGCCATTTTGCTGTATTCATCTATTAGTTCTAATAGCTGTTTTTTTTTTTTTTTTTTTGTAATGTCTTTAGAGCTTTCTCTATATAATATAATGTCATCTGCAATAAAGATTGTTTTTCCTCTTATTTTCAATTTGGATGCCTTTTTTTTTTTTTTTGCCTATTTCCCTTGCTAGAACTTTCACTATCATGTTGAATAAAAGTGGCAAGGGTGGATTTTCTCTCTTGTTTCTAATCTTAGAGGAAAAGCTTTCAGCCTCTATCCAGTGAATGCTATGTTAGCCATGGGCTTGCCATATATACCATTTGTAATGTTAAAATATGTTTCCACTATCTCAGACTCTTGAGAGTTTTCATTATGAAAGGATGTTTCTTTTTCTGCATCTGCTTAGCTGATTATATGATTTTTACTCTTCATTTTATTAATATGATTGATTTATGGATGTTGAACCATTCTTGCATCCCTGGAATAAATCTCATTTGATCACGGTGCATGATCCTTTTAATGTATTGTCAAATTTAGGTTGTTAATATTTTGATGATGATTTTTGCATCTATGTTCATCAGAGATATTTGCCTGCAAATTGGAGGTGTTCCCTCCTTTTTTACTTTTGGAAGCATTTGAGAAAGATTTGTATTAATTCTTCTTTGAATGTTTGGTAGAATTTTCCAAAAAATAATGTTATTTTTTATTCATTCGAATATTGAATGCAGCTACTAGGCACCACAGCTACAGTAGTGGAAAAAAAAAAAAGACAAACAAAAACTTGTTCTCATAGCTTATGCCTTCCTGAAGGAAGCATAGTAAAACAAATGAAAACAAAGTGAAGTCGCTCAGTCATGTTTGACTCTTTGAGACCCCATGGACTATAGCCCACCAGGCTCCTCCCTCTATGGGATTCTCTAGGCAAGAATACTGGAATGGGTTGACATTTTCTTCTCCAGGGCATCTTCCCAAGCCAGGGACTGAACCCAGTCTCCAGTATTGCAGGCAGACACTTTAACCTCTGAGCTACCAGGGAAGCCTTGCAAGACTTTAAGAAAACAAGACTGTTACATATTAGATCATAAAGTATGCTAAGGAGAAATAAAGTGTGGAATGGGCTGTGAGTCACAGGAGACTCTGAGATTTGGAATATGGCAGCCAGAGAAGGCGTCCCTGTGCTAGTAACTAGTGAATAGACAGTTATCCTTGGAGGAGGCAACGAGGATCAAGGCTGTCAGGGGTGCTTGTGCCACATGTGTCGGAGCAACATAAAGGCCAGAAGATGAGGGCGTAGAAACAAGGGAAGAGTGAGTGTCATGTAGAGTCTGCAGCTTCTGATTAGGACTCTTTGGCTTTTAAGTGAGATATGAAGCCACTTGAGAATTTTGAGCAAAAAAAGAGTGGCAGGCTCTACTTTACATCATAATAGTGTCTCTTATTTTGCTGTGCTGAAAACTGCCTGTAGGCATTAAGGGAGGTAGCTGAACAGCCTTTGAGAAGCTATTACCATAATTCAGATAAGATACTGTGGTGGCTTCTATCAGGGTGCTGGCATGGAGATGACTTCTTGACATTTATTGAAGGTAGAATTAATATGATTTGATGATAGACCAGTGCAGGTGTGAGATGAGTCAAGGATAACTTAAAAATGTTATTTTGATCTAAGCACAGAAACGACAGAGTTTCCTTGTAGGAAAATAAGGATACCTGAAGGAAGAATTTGCTGAGAAGTAAGTATAGTATAGTCTTGTATTTAAAGAGTGTACATGTACATCCACACATGTTATGAAAGTTCATAGAAAAATGATATATGCCAACTTCGTTGAAGTGGTTACCTCTAGAGGCTATAATTATGGAGCAAGGAGGATAACACTTCATTATTTTATTTTGTATCCTTTCATTTTGATAGATTTGTTTACCACATACTTGTGTTTATCCATTTCTTTGCAATCAATAAAAGAACACCCCCATTTACTGGAGTTCTTGGGTAAATCCGTTTCAAACAGGATCTGCAAAGACCTTCAGAATTATGTGAAAGTAGATTGCAGGCATTTTCATAATTTATAAAAGACATTATGGACATAACTTTCAGCTTATGCCTTGTTTGTGGAAATTGAAGAAAATATGGACTAAAGAAGTATTTGTGCTCGTCACTTACTGTATTTGAAAATATGCTGTTTCCCTGATTCGTCTTAAGTTGTTACTGAGGACTGAATGACAAATCATAAGCCAAGGCTTAATTTACTGGTGCGCTTCCCGCAGTGGGCTTGGCGACATTGAGGGCTCCATCAATCCTCTGCAGGTCAATGGGTCTCACCCTGAGAACATTTTAGTAGTGAATATCTGACTTCTGTCTGCTCTGTGGTCACAGAATGAGCAGTGCTTCCTCGCAATGCCCAATACATCCTGCTCGAATGGAATTAATAGATTCAGATTTTCACCACTTGCTCTGTGACTTGCTCTGTGACCCTAGACAAGTCATCTGAACTCACTTGCTCTTTCTTAATTGGGAAAGAAAATGAAGAAATGAATATCAGTTTCCTTCGTGCCTCGGGGATAACTGATGGGAGTGTCAGAGGTACAGTAATCCCTTGATTAACAGATTACTTGGAAAGAGGCACTTTGATACCTGCATTTAAAAACATCAAACTTGAAAATCAGAGCTATCTGCTTTTACAGCATGTCAGTGACCATGAGCTTACATAATTCTCTGTCCTTGCAAAGGGTTTACTTTTGACATCGAAAAGTTAGGTTAGGACATGAAACCAAAATTTAAAAGGCACCAAAGTGTAAAATAATGATGTAAAGGGGAGTGTCATTCATTACTTTCACAGTTCAAAGAATTTTTTAACTTAAGATCAGTTTCCTCTTCTCAAATGCCAGGACTTTCCTGATATTACTCTATTAAGTATATAGGTGCCAAATCATTTTCTTGGGATGACAGGTGTGAAGGGGAAGTCAGAACAAAATCTGGTACAAACATACCTCGCTCCTGCTGGGTTATCAACAGGTGAGATGCTGAAAAGTGATGGGGCGATGACTGTAACAGGCTCTACACTCATGTGGCCAAAAGCTTGCCCTTGAGTAAAGGTTGAGGGAGGGGCTGGTACACAATGACTGAGCTCAGAAAGGTAACAAGTTCTAAAATAACGCTGTTCACAGTGATTGGTCACTAGGCCTTAGTTAGTGGGTCTTCTACCTCTTGGGTCCAACTCCTGGTATATTTTTTTCAGTTCAGTTCAATCACTCATCATGTCTGACTCTTTGCGACCCCATGAATCGCAGCACGCCAGGCCTCCCTATCCATCACCAACTCCCGGAGTTCACTCAGACTCACGTCCATCGAGTCAGTGATGCCATCCTGCCATCTCATCTTCTGTCGTCCCCTTCTCCTCTTGCTCCCAATCCCTCCCAGCATCAGAGTCTTTTCCAATGAGTCAACTCTTTGCATGAGGTGGCCAAAGTACTGGAGTTTCAGCTTTAGCATCATTCCTTCCAAAGAAATCCCAGGGCCGATCTCCTTCAGAATGGACTGGTTGGATCTCCTTGCAGTCCAAGGGACTCTCAAGAGTCTTCTCCAACACCACAATTCAAAAGCATCAATTCTTCGGTGCTCAGCTTTCTTCACAGTCCAACTCTCACATCCATACATGACCACTGGAAAAACCATAGCCTTGACTAGACGGACCTTTGTTGGCAAAGTAATGTCTCTGCTTTTCAATATGCTATCTAGGTATATTTCTTTACTACTCACCAAACCTTTCTGTTAGTATAGAAAACTCCACATCTCTCCATGTATCAGAAGAGCTCTATCACTCCTCTTTTGTAATATTCCTTTTTACTTATTTATTTGGCTGCATCAGGTTATTGTTCCAGCATGCGGGATCTTTTGTTGCAGCAAGTGAACTCTTGCATGTGTGCGTGCCAAGGAACTTTAGTCCTGTCCAACTCTTTGCTACCCTATGGACTGTAACCCACCAAGCTCCTCTGTTCATGGGATTCTCCAGCGAAAGTACTGGAGTGGGTTGCCATGGCCCCTCCAGGGGATATTCCCAACCCAGGGATCAAACCCATGTCTCTCAGGTCTCCTGCATTGGCAGGTAGGTTCTTTACCATTAGTGCCTCCTGGTACTCTTAGCTGCAGCATATGGGATCTAGTTCCCTGACCAGGGACCAAACCCAGGCCCTCTGCATTGGGAGCACAGAGTTCTAGCCACTGGACTACCAGGGAAGTCCCCTCTATCACTCTCCTTAAACTCTGTGTTCCTCTTGTTCTTTCACAAAAGACTTCATTTGGTTTGATAAGTGGAAGAGACAATTTGGATGAAGAATCTCCATTCTTTATATGGGTGGTGACAGTGGAAGGTGAAGAGGACATTAACGATGTTTGCCATAAGAAGCAGTTTCCTTTCATTTGATATTCTTCAAGAGATGCAGTAAATATTTGAATCAGTGGATATCCGACCACTTTGGAAAGCTGGTTGCTATTCAGCCACACTGCTGCTGGCCCAGATCCCTATTCTGGATTGAGAGACTTATTTTACCAGTTGCTGGAAGGGATGAGGTTTGGTTTCGCCCGAGCCCTCAGTTCTTTCTAGGAGTTGCCATCAGGTGATGGGAGACCTTTCACACAATGTCCTCCTTCCTGGGGAAAATTCTAATCTAATGGCTTGTTAATGGAGGTATACAGTGACTAAGTCCCATTTCTCAAGGGTCAATGACCCTGAAGCATTGTCAAAGCTTCAGTGATCTCCAGGGAGTTGACTTTAGCCTTGTTTTGCCCAATCTTGTTTCCTTCAGGTCTCATATGGGTTTTTTAAAAAAATTATTTATTTATGTATTCATTCATTTTTGGCTGTGCTGGGTCTTTGTTGCTCCACAGGCATTTCTCTAGTTGCGGCAAGCAGGGGGCTTCTCCCTAGTTGGGGTGCACTGGTTTCTCACTGCAGTGGCTTTTCTTGCTGCAGAACAGAGGCTCCAGGGTGCTTGGGCATCACAGCTGTGGCATGTGGGCTCAGAAGTTGCAGGTCCCAGACTCTGGAGCACAGGCTCAATAGCTGTGGCTCATGGATGGGCTTAGTGACCCCAAGGCAAGTGGACTCTTCCCGGATCAGGGATCAAACCTGTGTCTCCTGCTTTGGCAGGTGGATTCTTTACCACTGAGCCAAAAGGGAAGACTTGCTACATGGATTCCAAGTTTGTAAGCCCTCTCCAGTCAACTTACTGCATACCAGATCAGATCAGTTGCTCAGTCATGTCCGGCTCTTTGTGACCCCATGAATCGCAGCACGCCAGGCCTCCCTGTCCATCACCAACTCCCGGAGTTCATTCAGACTCACGTCCATCGAGTCAGTGATGCTATCCTGCCATCTCATCCTCTGTCGTCCCCTTCTCCTCTTGCCCCCAATCCCTCCCAGCATCAGAGTCTTTTCCAATGAGTCAACTCTTTGCGTGAGGTGGCCAAAGTACTGGAGTTTCAGCTTTAGCATCATTCCTTCCAAAGAAATCCCAGGGCCGATCTCCTTCAGAATGGACTGGTTGGATCTCCTTGCAGTCCAAGGGACTCTCAAGAGTCTTCTCCAACACCACAGTTCAAAAGCATCAATTCTTTGGCGCTCAATCTTCTTCACAATCCAACTCTCACATCCATACATGACCACAGGAAAAACCATAGCCTTGACTAGACGGACCTTTGTTGGCAAAGTAATGTCTCTGCTTTTGAATATGCTATCTAGGTTGGTCATAACTTTCCTTCCAACGAGTAAGCATCTTGTAATTTCCTGGCTGCAGTCACCATCTGTAGTGATTTTGGAGCCCAGAAAAATAGTCTGACATTGTTTCCACTGTTTCCCCATCTATTTCCCATGAAGTGGTGGGACCAGATGCCATGATCTTCATTTTCTGAATGTTGAGCTTTAAGCCAATTTTTCAGTCTCCACTTTCACTTTCATCAAGAGGCTTTTGAGTTCCTCTTCACTTTCTGCCATAAGGGTGGTGTCATCTGCATATCTGAGGTTATTGATATTAGTCCCGGCAATCTTGATTCCAGCTTGTGTTTCCTCCAGCCCAGCGTTTCTCATGATATACTCTGCATATAAGTTAAATAAACAGGGTGACAATATACAGCTTGACGTACTCCTCTTCCTATTTGGAACCAGTCTGTTGTTCCATGTCCAGTTCTAACTGTTGCTTCCTGACCTGCATACAGGTTTCTCAAGAGGCAGATCAGGTGGTCTGGTATTCCCATCTCTTTCAGAATTTTCCACAGTTTATTGTGATCCACAGAGTCAAAGGCTTTGGCATAGTCAATAAAGCAGAAATAGATGTTTTTCTGGAACTCTCTTGCTTTTTCCATGATCCAGCGGATGTTGGCAATTTGATCTCTGGTTCCTCTGCCTTTTCTAAAACCAGCTTGAACATCAGGAAGTTCACTGTTCACATATTGCTGAAGCCTGGCCTGGAGAATTTTGAGCATTACTTTACTAGCGTGTGAGATGAGTGCAATTGTGCAGTAGTTTGAGCATTCTTTAGCATTGCCTTTCTTTGGGATTGGAATGAAAACTGACTTTTTCCAGTCCTGTGGCCACTGCTGAGTTTTCCAAATTTGCTGGCATATTGAGTGTAGCACTTTCACAGCATCATCTTTCAGGATTTGGAATAGCTCAACTGGAATTCCATCACCTCCACTAGCTTTGTTCGTAGTGATGCTTTCTAAGGCCCACTTGACTTCACATTCCAGGATGTCTGGCTCTAGGTCACTGATCACACCATCGTGATTATCTGGGTCGTGAAGCTCTTTTTTGTACAGTTCTTCTGTGTATTCTTGCATAAGTCTCCGCAGAGTTTTTTTTTATGGAGAAAATGGTGTGCAACATGCAACAACATTTCTCTTCACAAGTTGAAGAGAAGTATATTTATGTTCCAGCAATTCTAAGCATATTCCTTAAAGAAACTTGCATATATTTGGATCAAGATCACATATGAGAATGTTCATAGCAGTGTGATTGGTAAGAGCCCCATACTGGAAAAATCTAAATAAATCTAAATATCCATCAGTAGTAGAATGTATGAATAAATCATGATAACATCAGACAGTTAAATGCCTGCACAAATAATAAAAATGAAAACGAGGGACCTATAGTTTTACATGCCATACAATGGATGAATCATATATAAATCTGTATGTCTACACATCTATATGAAAGGAAAAAAGCAAAACACTGAAGAATGTATACTGAGACACATATATGTATGTGTGCACATGTGCAGAATTCACCGTAGGCAAAGAGTAAACTGCTCTTTTAGATATGTATACATAGGTTTAAAACTATAAAGGAAACTAATTGATTAGTGTGAATTTCAGGATAGTGGTTATTTTTAGAGAATTTTTATTTTTTGAAAGATTTGTTCGTGTATTTAAATCATTTTACTTATTTGTTTTTGGCTGTGCTAGGTCTTTGTTGCAGCAAGGACTTTTGTCTAGTTGCTGCAAGTGGAGACTACTCTGTAGTTGCCATGTGCAGGCTTCCCACCGTGATGGCCTGCCTTGTTGCGGAGCGTGGGCTCTAGCACACACAGGCTTCAGTTGTGGCAAGTGGGCTCAAGAGCTGTGGCTTCCAGGCTCTAGAGCACAGGCTCAGTAGTTGGGGTGCATGGGCATAGTTGCTCTGTGATGTGTGGGATCTTCCCGGATCAGGAATCAAACCCACGTCGCCTGCATTCCAGGTGAACTCTTAACCACTGAGCCACCAAGGAGGCCCTGTTTCAGTGTTTAAATATATTTATTTTTGGCTGTGGTGGATCTTCATTGCTGGACGTGGACCTCCTCTAGTTGCAGCGATCCAGGGCTGCACTTCTTGCAGTGTGTGGGCTTCTCATTGTGGTGGCTTCCCTTGTTTTGGAGCATGGGCTCTAGGCATGCAGGCTTCAGTAGTTGCAGCGCCTGGGCTTGGCAGCTGTGGCTCATGGGCTCTAGAATGCTGGCTCCTTCACTGTGGTACAAGGGTTTAGCTGCTCTGTAGGTATGGCATGTGGGATCATCCTGAACCAGGGATGGAACAGATGTCCCTTGCATTACAAGGCAGATTCTTAACCACTGGACCACCAGGGAATCCCCTAGAGGAGAGAAGTTTCAATTCATTAACAATACACAGGGAGCTTCTGGAAAGTGAATATTTCTATTTTATACTGGGGTGCTTTTAACTACTTTTGATTGTGGGATTGTACTTTTTAAATGCAACTGTTTAAGAAAGGATTGGCAAATAGATGGGGAAACAGTGGAAACAGTGACAGACTTTATTTTTGGGGGCTCCAAAATCACTGCAGATGGTGACTGCAGCCATCAAATTAAAAGATGTTTGCTCCTTGGAAGGAAAGTTATGACCAACCTAGAAAGCATATTAAAAAGCAGAGACATTATTTTGCCAACAAAGGTCCATCTAGTCAAAGCTTTGGTTTTTCTAGTAGTCATGTATGGATGTGAGAGTTGGACTATAAAGAAAGCAGAGTGCTGGAGAATTGATGCTTTTGAACTGTGGTATTGGAGAAGACTTTTGAGAGTTCTTTGGACTGCAAGGAGATCTAACCAGTCCATCCTAAAGGAAATCAGAATATTCATTGGAAGGATTGATGATGAATCTGAAACTACAATACTTTGACCACCCGATGCGAGAACTGACACACTAGAGAAGACCCTGATGCTGGGAAAGATTGAAGGCAGGAGAAGGGCACGACAGAGGATGAGATGGCTGGATGGAGTCACCGACTCAATGGACATGGGTTTGAGTAAGCCCTGAGAGTTGGTGATGGACAGGGAAGCCTGGCCTACTGCAGTCCATGGGGTTGCAAAGAGTCGGACACGACTGAGTGACTGAAATGAGAAGGATTATGAGACCCAGATTTAACTGGATTGCACTCCCTTGAGAGTTAAAGAGGAAAGTGAAAAAGTTGGCTTAAAGCTCAACATTCAGGAAACTAAGGCCATGGCATCCGGTCCCATCTCCTAATGGCAAATAGATAGGGAAACATTGGAAACAGTGGCTGACTTTATTTTTGGGGGCTCCAGAATCACTGCAGATGGTGATTGGAGCCATGAAATTAAAAGACGCTTCCTCATTGGAAGGAAAATTATGACCAACCTAGACAGCATATTAAAAAGCAGAGACATTACTTTGCCAACAAAGGTCAGTCTAGTCAAGGCTATGGCTTTTCCAGTAGTCATGTATGAATGTGAGAGTTGGACTATAAAGAAAGCTGAGCACTGAAGAATTGATGCTTCTGAACTGTGGTGTTGGATAAGACTCTTGAGAGTCCCTTGGACTGCAAGGATATCCAACCAGTCCATCCTAAAGGAGACCAGTCCTGGGAGTTCATTGGAAGGACTGATGCTAAAGCTGAAACTCCAGTACTTTGGCCACCTCATGCGAAGAGCTGACTCATTGGAAAAGACTCTGATGCTGGGGGGGATTGGGGGCAAGAGGAGAAGGGGACGACAGAGGATGAGATGGCAGGATAGCATCACTGACTCAATGGACGTGAGTCTGAGTGAACTCCGGGAGTTGGTGATGGACAGGGAGGCCTGGTGTGCTGCAGTTCATGGGATCGCAAAGCACTGGACATGACTGAGTGACTGAACTGAAGAGATTTTCTGAGACTCATCTATTTTAGTGTATATCCTTAGGAAAATCAATGGGTCAAGAGCACCCCAAGCATAAACCACCTGGAAACTGATTTTTTTCTTTAGTCCTGAATGATCTCTTAAAGAAATAAAGCCTTGAGCCTTAAAATATAAAGCTGGTTCACACAATCAAATTAAATGAAAATGTTTTGCTCAAAACATTGGCTTCAGATTGGCTGTTGTTAATAACTAAACATACTTTAAAATGTGTGTATCTCTTAGGCCTAGGTGACCCTGCCCCAATGTGTGGCTGTCCTTACTGTCCCCAGGAAGTTCAGGTTCTAACTGTGGTTCTACCTGATCAGAGTCAGGGCTGTGCCCTTGCTGACTTATGGTGGGGGCACAGATGGCCATATTTTTTTAACTGTTTGTATCACTTTTGCCTATGTGATCCTGTGTGTGTGTGAGTGTGTGGGTGCATATGTGCTGGCTAAGTTGCTTCAGTCGTGTCCGACTCTTTGTGACCCCATGGACTGTAGCCCACCAGGCTCCTCTGTCCATAGGATTCTCCAGGCAGGAGTACTGGAGTGGGTTGCCATGCCCTCCTCCAGGGGGCCTTTCTGACCCAGGGACTGAACCCACGTCTCTTATGTCTCCTCACTGGCAGGCAGGTTCTTCACCATACTCGCCACCTCCAAAGCCCCCTATAGTGTGCAGCTGTCTTTAATTTCAGTTTTTTGTTATTTCTAGTTTAAAAAATTCTGAATCTCTAGGTACCATAATAGCTGTTCATTAAGTGCAACAATTATATTTTTAGTCATATGGCAAAATATTTTGAGTGTAATTGATAAAATTATTTAAAAAATCAATGAATTTAAAAAATATGATAGCATATGGCTTGTAACATTTCACTAACAGTCTTAATTTCTCTTCTGGAATGAATACTAAGAAGAGAAGACCTGAAAGGAAATACTTAGATTTATATTCTTTAATTTACCATACAAATTAAAAATGTGCATATCTAAGTTTTCATCTTAGTAATATCTGACTCCCTTGCCTACATACTTCTCTGCTGCCTTTTATTTTACCACCACTTGCTCCTTCTGCCCCCGGAAAATGTCTGTAAATCCCTGAAACTGTCAGATTTCACAGGCATGCAATTTTACTTCAGCGAAATTCTAAACACCAGTAAGAGGTGAATTTGACATGGGAACTGTAAAAGAGTCTTATCTACAGTGACACAACTACTACCACCCTAATATCTATTAAGTAGCACAGGATTCTAGTGTAACAGCTCTGAAATTGCTTGTGACACCTGCATGAATACCAAATAGATTCGTTATGTTCCGACTTATTACAAAAAGCACTTTCTGAATTTTAAATGATTAAGACTCTTACACATTAATAGCTACAAGTGAGTTTACTTTCCAAAGGTACATATATTATTGAAAGATCACAATTCAGCTAAATGTAGGCAACGATGCAAGTAATATGGCCACTTCATAGAGAGTGTCATTGAGAGCAATATTCCTAATTTTGAAAGCTTTCAAATGACATTATTTTAAGAAAAGTACACCCCCCCACACACTTTAAGTGCTATGTGTCATATTCCTCTTCTCTCAGGAGATGCAGGGAAAAAAAAAAAGGAAGAAAGTGATAAATGTCAGTATTATGCAGAGTTTGCCTTTTTGAATTCCCATTCCCCATTCCACTAGCTGGGATTTTATAGAGATATAAATCACAAAGAAATAAGAAGCCAGTAATGAGATAGAAGTATATTTGAAATATGGATGCAAATTCTTACCACCTGCTGAGCAAAAGTAGTCTGCAGAGACTGTCCTGGAAATCGCAATGCCATTAGCATCTTGTAAGCTCTAAATTTGCAGCAGAAGAATAGAGGAATTATGTCTGTAAAATGCCAAAGGCCGCTCTGATTTATCTCTCAGCAGAATGTTTCAGCCACATCTACATAAATATTTTAACAGGAATTTAATTTTCATTTTAGTCACACAATAAATCTTTTTATTACACACCATCATTTTGTCCTAAATAAGTTGCCTTTTTCATGCAATTTGTGTTCATCCTTCCTTGTGTATTTGATAAATGCAATCTTAATATACAAAGGAACAATGGTTTTATTTACACAAGAGCCTTGCCATAGGCTGTTTAATTTTAGCCATGAATTCTATTTATTTTAATACAGTTTATAGTACCAATTGGTTATAAACCAATTGGTTTATATATAACTTCAACATCTGTTCATAGGTCTTCAGGGGATGAGGAAAATTGGGGCAGTGAGAGGATGTGGAGCTCAAGTGATGCTCTAAGTGGATGTTCTGATTGGATATGCGTGCAGGTGTATTGGTAATAAAGGTACACACACTTGGTAAAGGTACAAATGTTGCTCTGGCATCTTATTGGTAGTAGATTTCATCAAATGGAATGGGACAGTTGTGGGCAGTTTGGGTCTGATGGAATCTCATCTTATTTAAACTTCATGTGTCACACTGGTTTCTTGACTGTGATGACATTGTAAACACTGAAGGTGACAGTCAATCCTTTTGAACCCCTCCAGAAGGCCTCAATGCCCCAGGTGGCTCAGTGTTAAAAAAAAAATCTGCTTGCCTGTGCAAGAGACATAGGAGATATGGGTTCACTTCCTGGTTGGGTAAGATCGCCTGGAGAAGGAAATGGCAACCCACTCCAGTATTCTTGCCTGGAAAATCCCATGGATGGAGGAGCCTGGCAGGCTACAGTCCATGGGGTCTCGAAGAGACATGATTGAGTGACTAAGCATGAATGCATGCATGCAGGAGAAAGGACAAGAAGATATTGCTTTTCTGTACAATTTTGAAGAAATAGCACTAAGGAGACCCTATAGATGTAGGGTGGATATTTATCCTGGAACAAATTCCTCCAACCAATTTGACAGTTGTGGTCAAGACATTAAATTTGCCACTTGCAAATGGGTCAAGCAGCTGGTGCTTCGGACAGACATAACTGTGATCTCTGCCAGAATCATCACCCTGTCTGTTTTGTTTGAACGTGTTTTATGCTATAACTTTTTAATTTTAAAATTTAGGTTTTAGAATTTAATTTTGAGTATAAGGGTGACTAAAAAAGCATAATCAATTATTAAAGTGCTAAATCCTTGAGTCTGTATCACTTCTTGTTGAAGTTGAAACTGAGTGTGAAATATATATATATATATATAGGGGGACAGGTAACATATTTAGAGTTAAGACATGACTTTTTATTTTCAGCATTTCTACTTCTATCTGAAGGAGAGGTAACATTCTTTTTTCTGATTAGTCTTTGTTTGAAATGGAAATGGTGGGACTTCCCTGGCAGTCCAGTAGTTAAGATTTTGCTTTCCAATGCACAGGATGTGGGTTTGATCCCTGGTTGGAGAGCTAAGATCCCACAAAAATCTTAGCCAAAAAAAAAAAAAAAGAAATCTTAGCCAAAAAAAACCCAGCAAAAAACAAAACAGAAACAACTGAGAGCTACACAGGAGTAGCGGCTCGTTCCAGGTCTTGCAATCAGAAATGGGGCAGATATAGTCACACTTACATCTGTCTGGCTTTGAAACTCACACTCTTTGCCATGCAGTGCTGCTTAAAAGTTTCCTTCGGAGCATCTCCGAGACTCCTGGAAACATGTCTGAGGGCAAAAACCAGAAGTTGTTGCTTTATGTTGGCTATTTCTTTGGATAATCAGGCTCTTATTGTTTAAAAATATAGTGTTCTTTCAGTGCTCTGTTAAAAATGGACAGCCAACAAGGACCTACTGTAATGCACATGGAACTCTGCTCAGTGTTGCCGGATGGCCTGGATGGGAGGGGAGGTTGGGGGAGAATGGGCACATGTGTATGTATGGCTGGATCCCTTTGCTGTTCACCTGACACTGTCACAACATTGTTTATTAATCGGCTATACCCCCCAATACAAAATAAAAAGTTAAAAAAAAAAACAGGAACAATACTGTAACAAATCCTATAAAGACTCTAAAAATGGTTCACATCAAAAAAATCTTTAAAACATTATTAAATAAATAAAATATAAATGGTATGATGCAGGTTAATCACAGCCAGAAACCTAGTTTTTGTTCCCAAACATTGGCTCTTTCATGTTTTGGTTTGTTTTAGTAGCTTACTGCATGGTCTGAGATCTAACAAGAATATTTGTTCTCATCTATAAAAGAAACATGTGTGTCTCCCTGAAAAAACATAGCGACAGAACTGTGCCTAATTTTTAGTAAATGAACACTTGCCTTGAAATTCTCCAGGCAAGAATACTGGAATGGGTAGCCATTCACTTCTCAAGGGTATCTTTCCTACCCAGGAATCAAGCCCTTGTCTCCTAAATTGACAGGTGGATTCTTTACCATCTAAGCCATCAGGGAAGCCCCAGATGGATATTGGTTAAGGAAAATTTATTAACTCAGACTTACTGCTACACTTATTACTCACAGATGGGCCCCTGTGACTTTTTCAGTTTCCTCATACTCTACTCTGTTGTTTGAGAATTCTACCAAAAAGTCTATTTTGGTATGGAGAAACATTGTTTTCCTTCATTTATACACAGTTGATTAGTGTTGTTTGTACTATGAATTCCTTTTATTAGCTCTGTCAGAATGTTTTCATTGATCTACTTTTGTATGTGAATCCTCACTGTGTATTGAGGACCTATTTTTTAAAGTTTTTTTTTTTTTTTTTAATTGTGGACCATTTAAAAGTCTTTATTGAATTTGTTACAATATTGCTTTTGTCTGCTTTTTTGGCCATGAGGCATGTGAGATTTTAGCTCCTCAACCAGGGATCAAACCTGTATTTCCTGAAATGGAAGATGAAGTCTTAACCCCTGGACTGCCAGGGAAGTCTTTTGAAGACCGTTTTGAATGCTGCCTTTGATCACTCATTCATTTACACATGTACCTGTTCATTCGTTCCTTGCTTATGATGAACTACACACAGTTCTAGACAGTATGGATACTGCTCTAAAGGAAGGAAGAGCTCTCTCTTCAAGTTCCTGAAACATCTCTTTTTAATATCTCATACTATACTATAAGGTCTTTGAGACCATAATCTGCTATTTGACTGATCTTTGTATCTCTATTTCCAAGACAGTGCCTTGCACATCCTAAGCACTTGAAAATGTTTGTTGAAAGAGTGAGTAAATTACCTTGCACTGCTTATGAGGAACTATTGGATTGGCCAAAAGGTTCATTCAGGTTTTGCCATAAGATGTTATAGAAAACCTCAAATGAACTTTTGGCCAACCCAATAGTTTGTTAAGCCTAAAAAATCTTAACCCCAACATTTTTCTTGTTTTGTTCAAATTAATAAAGTAAAAATAAATATGGTTTGACGACACAAGGGGATTTTTAAATTAAATTTTATTATTAAAATTTTTATTATTGGGGTATAATTGCTTTACAATGTTTCTGCTGTACAATGTGTATCAGCTGTATACATGCATATATCTCTTCCTTCTTGAGCATCCCTCCCACCTCTCTAGGTTATCACAGAGCACTGAGCTGAGTTCCCTAAGCTACATAGGTGCTTCCCACTAGGTATCTATTTTACACGTGGTGGTGTATATATGTCAATGCTACTCTTCCAATTCGTTCAGTGTGGTGTACTGACTAATAGCGATGGTTTCGAGTTCTGAATCTACCACTCGTTAGCTCTGTGACACCGTGTCTCAGTTTCCCTGTTGTTAAATCATAGCTTCTAAGTAGCTGAGATCATTACTATTCAAATGAAATGGGGTACGGTCTGCAAAGCCTAAGCATAATGCCTGGGACATATTTAATTCTCAAAAATTCATAGTATAGTTAGTATTTTTATTAGTTGCTCTTATTATTGTTATTAATATTATTTCAGAAGTTTTGGCTTACATTCAATCTCCTCTCTTACCAATTCCCATGGTGAAGCAAGATTACTTGGTTTTGGAACTTCTACAATCACAAGCTTATTCAGAGACAAATATCTATATATTTAAGCTGTTTGAAGGTAGCTGGCATCCTGGTTAAATGCAATTTGTCAGGTTTAGTATTAACTGCAGTGTTTGAGCTGTCACATGATTCCACAGTGAAAATAAGGTAAATAGCCTTTTATATTATCCCATTCCCCATGATGTTCTTTTGTACTCACAAATAATCATAGAAAACATTTCATCTTTCACTTTTGTTAAATCTGAGAAAACTGCCATTTCTATTCTGATTACCAAGTCTCCTGTTTGTTATTTCTTTTCCAGAGAGTTGAAAGGATGTAGCTTTTTAACAAGGAGAAAATTCAATTGAGCTCTGAACAAATATTCCTGAAGAAAGGGAGCTGGAAGAGGTAATAAAAGTGTTAAGGGCTTCTAAAATGAAAAGTATGATGGAAGGAGGAGTGTTGGCCAACCTCTGCCTTCATCTCCCTGATGCAGTTAAGTGAGATTGAAAGCAGACATTTCTTGCCATTAACTTAAAGAAAGGTTAGTGTGCGTGGTTTTCATTCATACTCTCTTTGGACTGTGGTCTGAGATCAAGACAGGAGAGGAAGACATATATGATAGAGCAATACTGATTGTTGAGACCTCAGTTTCCAGAGATGCTCTTTTTAGCTTTTGGCTTCCATTCTTTATTTCACATTTTAAACATAAAGGTAAAACTCTGGTTCATTGGTGTTTGAATAGATTGGACTTAATGAAATCTGTTTTGCTCCACTAAGAATTTCAATTTACCTGTGTCCCAGGGTCAGGGTGACAAAATGGATCTCATCATTTAGAACACAGTTTCTCACCTTGGCACTACAGAAATTCTGAGCCAAAAAAGTCATTTGATCTGGGGAACTGACCTGTGCATTATAAGATGTTTAGTTTAAGCCCTGGTCTGCATCCAACCAGATGGCAGTAGCACTTCTTCAAAGTTGTGGCAGCGAAAATTGCTCCCAGACACTCTCAAATGTCCCATGCATTGGAAAGGGAGCATAATTATATTCCAAACATTGGGCTTGGAGTTTACATTCAGTCCTTACAATGACCCTGAGAAGTAGGCATCACTGCCTTCACTTTTAGAAATCCAGAGTGCCTATGTGATTTCCCTGTGGTTACATACATGGTAAATGCTCAATTTTTTCTTCTTTACTATATTGTCCATTCTAATATTTCTTTTGACATAGAGACAGAACTTCCAAATCTTTCTTTAGACATAGAGATGGAGCTTCCAAATCTTAAAGATGGCAAATTATGGAGGAAAAGGGATGTATAAATTTCAGATAGTCTCAGTTTAGAATAAAGAAAAAAAAAGATATAGTGCCCATTATGAGGTATAAAATGTGAATAAGTATAAAGGCACCAAGACATTATCACTAATTGATATTTAGTTCATTTTGGGGTTACAAGATATCAAATTTCCTTAATATTAAGTAGTTCTGGCATTACATAGATGGAAAAGACCCAGGAGAGGTAATATAGGCAATATTTCATAATAACTTAAAATGTAATATAATCTATAAAAATATTGAATCATTATGCTGTACACCTGAAACTAATATAGTATTGTAAATACTATATTAGTATTAAATATGTTTATGTATCAACACATTAAATATGTTTATATATCAAATAAAGTATCAATCAAATACCAAAAAAAAAAAAGTCCTAGGCAATGTGAAAACCAAAAATACTATGGAAACTTTGTTAGATCCTGGAGCAGAAAAAGACATTAATGGAAAGTTGATATCTGTAGTTTATTTCATAGTATTGATCCATTGATAATTTATTTTTTTTTCTATTCCAGAACTCATATAAGTCAGCTTTATTGAATTTTTAAATAGGAATGCAACTTTGCTTTCCTTGTATATTAACATTCAGAATTTATTTATTTGGTTAACAGGGATTGGGAATCTTTATGGCTCAAAAAGTACATTTGATTCTTTCTTTAGTTTTTATAATTGCATGATGGTTATGCAAAATGTTATCATTAGGAGAATCTGGGTGAAGAGCATATAGGAACTCTCTGTACTGTTTTTGCAACTTTTCTGTATATATAACATTTAAAAAAAATTAAATGTTTAAAATGCAGAAAATAAAATACATTAATAGTGAAAACTATAGTAAATTGTATCAAGAAGCAAGAGATCTGCATTCTATGGCTCTTCTTTAGCTCTCTTACTAGCATTATTACCTTGAGCAAACGGTTAAAATCTATAAATTGTAGGTGTTTTCCAGTATGAAAACAGGTGGCAATAATATCTAACCAATTCAAAGGTCTGGTTCTAGGCCAGATAACCTTGTAAGGTTGCTCTGATAAATAATCACCTGCCTATGTATGTATATACATATGTATGTATGTATCTACCATATATTTGTCTCTAGATACCCATTTGAAACATATACAAATACATTCACAAAGCTTTCTGTTAATATTCAAATGAAACTTGAACTTTGGTTTTTAACTGTAGAGTGTAAAATGAATATTTCAGAGCCATGAGAATGAGTTTCACTGGCCAAAAGGATTTAGCATTTCCATTATTAAGCCATCACCCTGTTCGGGTTTCTCAGGCAGATGAAAGATTATGAGGTTGTACTCATAATGAAGATGAGACTATGTACCTAATGTTCTAGAACTGCTATTAGAAAATGCAAGTATATCACTGTTCAGTTCTGCCGAGCTATTTTCCCTTGTAACTACTCTTGTAAGAAACTTAGAGTAAAATGTAAGAAACTTAGAGTACCTACTCCCAAAGTCCACATAAGAGGTGCTGGCATTTGGTCAACACATTATGAATCAGTATAATACTGAGGTATTATATAGATCAATGCTTTTAATCCCTGAAGGAGATTTTAAGGATAAAAAGCCAGGATTCAGGTATATCAGTGGAGGTTGGTTTTAAATAGTGAGATCATCCAGATCTAACCGAGTTTCTTGGAAGTGCTCTCAATAAGAGCTTACCAAGTATTGCATGTCACCATATTGCAAAAAACATTTAAAAGTTGTATGTTTCTGGATTGTGGCCAAAATACTAATTTTAATTTGATTGACTGCAAGGAGATAGCCCAGATACAGATGGAAAATAAACAGGGCTGCTTTTTCAACAGCAGAGGAGTAGATTTCCATGCAAATTGGCAGTTGGCAATGCCAAGTGCGGTTGTAGCCTTGATAGTGTAGGCAGTGAGGATTTTTGCATGCCATAAAAATATTCATTTTGGCTGTGGCTTCTGAGATTCTGAGCAGTTTCATATCGATGAGGTAAGCTGTTTCTCCACTCTGTTCTACAAGGAAAATATAAGAAACGATGTCTGTATTGGAATAGTTATATTTTACTTCTTAATTTGCCCTTGGAGTTCCTGAGTTTATATGTTATTTCTCTTCCTTGGCCCTGGCATTACTTTTTTTCCTCCTTAGCTTTGAAAAGACTTAATTATTATGATCTTTTATGCTTCTCCTGTTCTTCTGTATATTTCATGGTATGATTCTAATGTTGTTCCTTTAGTTGAAGTCAGAAATGATGTTTTACTGTTTATAAGGAATCAGAGAAACATAGGATCAAACTCACTCAGTATAGCATTAGGAGAACATCCCTAGGAGCTTTTATATATATATATATATATATATATATATATATATATATATATGTATAAATAAGAATCTATATCTCTCTATATATAAGAATCATTTTCTATTTGAAATATAAATTGAGAAGGCAGAGCTTTCTATGAAACTTTACTGCATTCCCCACCTACCCATCTCTATTTTTGGCTTTCAGTACTACTAATAGAAGTTCACCCGTCTTTCACAGTAACATGATCAAGGAATTACCTTATATTTCCCAAATAGTCAGCTGGGTGATAAAGGTTTCTTAGAGAACACATTAAGTTAGTGTGTTTTAAAGCATTTGGAGATAATCCAAAACTAGGGCAGGAATCTCCAAAAGGAAGTAGCCACAAGAACAAAGAGGATCTCAACATCACTGATGCACTCACTGAGATGCACATGCAAATTACAGTGATTTCTTACAGTTTCTGATGTGGTTGCCCTGGTAGAAATCAGGTCTGGGCCACACCCCTGTGGATAGGGGGGAAGTATTGCCAGAGAGAAGGACATATTTCTGATGTTAGTCATTTTGGCAAGAGACCAATCCTAAGACAGAAAATAGAGATTTGGAAGGAAAGTCTCGAACAGGAGAGAGAAAGAGTACTTTGAGAGCAAGCCTTTCTTGGATGTGGATTTTAAGGATTTATGACATTCAAGGATGAGCTCTGGTTGGCGGGGAAAGACGGGTCTCTGCCGTATAGAATTTACTGTGAACTGGACCTCATGAGAGTGGGTTGGGCCAAGTGGGCTCCTGGGAGAAGCACCGTCTTATTGTCAGGTCAGTTAGGTATATTTGCCTTTCTGGAATTTTCTCCATCAGCCTAAATCACTAGTAAAGTCTGGTTTAAATGTGAAAGCTCAGCCAACTATGACATTGAGATTGAAGGAAATCATCAGTTAATGCTGGGGAAGATGAACACCAGAGATAATGATCTTGTCCCTAGGCAAGAGTAGGGACTTGCTATCTGAAGATTTTCTTTTAGTTGCCATCCTTGGAGGATAAGGATTTGATTCTGTCTAAGGTAGCTATAGGTGTTTTTTTTTTTTTTTTTTTTTTTTTTAAGGTGAATTAGAAACTCTTAGTACTAAAAATGAAATAGTTTTAACAGCAGTTTGGACCATCTGAGTTCCTTCTCAATACACCCCAAAAGGACTTTTTTTCCCCACTCTATGTGATGAATTATGACCCAACTTCATCAGCTCCTCTCAATTATTTATATTTCATTCTCTTTCAGTTCTTTAATTTCTTGTTAGGATAGGTGATGCATTGGCTTCTTGGAGATTAGTCTAATTAGGATAATTAACATTCTTTCATTCTCAAGTTTTATTCAGGGACTTAATCTGGTATCTTGTCTCTGCTCTCTCCTTTCCTGTTTGTATAGAAAATGCAGAAAATAATGATTCATTTAGTAGTTCACTAATATTTTTCTCATTGTTTGTCTTCTGATATGCAGAAAGCAACTGACAGAGACCAGTCTTAGAACCATTAATAATTACATAGTTTAACATTTTGCAACGGTGTGCTAGAACTGACTGGCCCATAAGGCCTGGCTGATAAATATTCAGGAATGACATGCTACTGCTACTGCTAAGTCACTTCAGTAGTGTCTGACTCTGTGCGACCCCATAGACGGCAGCCCACCAGGCTCCCCTGTCCCTGGGATTCTCCAGGCAAGAACACTGGAGTGGGTTGCCATTTCCTTTTCCAGTGCATGAAAGTGAAAAGTAAAAGTGAAGTTGCTCAGTCGTGTCTGACTCTTCGCGACCCCATGGACTGCAGCCTACCAGGTTCCTCCATCCATGGGATTTTCCAGGCAAGAGTACTGGAGTGGGTTGCCATTGCCTTCTCCAGGAATGACATGAGCTGGGTGTTAAACTATTAAAAAGTTGAACTTGGCCGTGGGAGGAGTGTTTACATCAGCATGGAAACTGGGAATTACTATAAATCAGAGATCCTCCTCCTCCTCCATTTTTCCTGCTAGCTGGCCTACCAAAACATCATCAGGTTAGGTCGTTGGCATCATAAATGTGAGAAAAAATGCTTCATTATATTTTTAAGTGGATCAATTTTCAAAAGTAGGTGATTGTTAGAGGAAAAATTTCAACTTTTTAATGTATGGAATATAAGTAAATGATGTTTGTTTGTTTTCAAATAGATCTCTGCGAGAAAAGGGTTTATATCCAAAGACAATGAAAAAGCAGCCAAGAGTAGGACATAATAGGGGATAAATTCTGAAAAAAAATTTTATATTTGTCCCTAAAAATGAATTTGTGTGTGATGTTTATTATATAAGCAGATGTGCTATTTGGGTACTCAAGTTGAAAACTAGCCCCAGGGAATGGAATATATAGGACTAGTTAGCTGGCATCCTACCTTTCTGGAGGTAATAGGCCAGAAAGTCTCTGGCATTGGCCTTGTTGGTTACCATTAACAAACTCTGAGGCTTACTGGATGTATTTGTAGTTCACCTGTTTTCAGCAGTGGGCACTTTCCAATGGTGCTATAAGAAATTACCACAAACCTGGTAGCATTAAATAACAAACATTTATTCTCTTAATCTGGAGGTCACAAGTTCAAGATCAATTTTACTGGGTCACTGTCAAGGTGTCAACAGGACTGTGCTCCCTCCAGAGGCTCCAGGGAAGAATTAATTTTCTTACCTTTCCTAGTTTCTAGAACTACAAGTTTGGTCATGGTCCTTTCCTCTATCTTCAAAGCCATCCATATAACATCTTGCTTCATTTCACGTGCCTTCTGCCTTGCTGGTCAGTCTTCCTCTGCCTCACTCTTAAAAGGTCATACATGGTTACATTTAGAACCCACCCAGATAACCCAGGACTATGCCCATCCCAAGATTCTCAACTTAATCACATCTGCAGTCTCTTTTCATGTATAAGGTAATATTTGAAGGTTCTGAGGGTTAGGATGTAGATGCATTTGGAAATCAATATTCAGTCTGTCACGGGCCTTTCAGAGTGTGAAAAGACAGCATGATACGCCCCCTTAGAGAACTTTGGGGTGAGTAGGAATCTCATTTGGGAAGTCTAGTTTGCCTTGTGTATGTTATGTTAGTCGCTCAGTCGTGTCCAACTCTTTTCAACCACATGGACTCTAGCCAGGCTCCTCTGTCCATGGGATTCTCCAGGCAAGAATGCTGGAGTGGGTGACCATTTCCTCATCCAGGGAATCTTCCCAACCCAGGGATCAAACCCAGGTCTCCTGCATTGTAGGTGTACTCTTTACCATCTGAGCTATCTATCGGGAAGCCCCTAGTTTGCCTTAGATATTAAATATATACATATATATTTAATTATGTGGGATCTTTAGTTGCAGCATGTGGGATCTAGATCCATGACCATGGATCAAACCTGGACCCTCTGCATTAGGAGTGCAATCTTACCCACTGGACCACCACAGAAGTCCTAGTTTGCCTTGAAATTTTAAACTTTGGTTTCTTTCCTCCGCTTCTGTCTACGTATCCTACTTGCAGAGCACAGGAGCTAAACCATACTGAGCCCAGACATATTTTCCCTACCCCATGTGAAATAGTATGGGAACCAGGCAGGAAAAAACAAACAAACAAACAAACTTAGTTGCTTGCTAAGGAAGAATTTGTACCTGGAAGATAAGAATTTGAATGCAGTAGAGTAATTTATTTCACAAGACTCACTCAGGAACTTCACCTGGATGTGCTCCATCAGTCATCAGACCTACCTAAGCCCAGCATTCTCCTCCTTGAACAGCTCACCTAAAGTCATCTAGGCCATGACCTAAAACCATATAAATATCATTTACTAATTTCTTCTTTGTGAATAACTTCTAAGATTCTGTCTAGTGTTTTTTCTTTTACAGTACGGCTAATGAATTCTTCTTCATGAACAGGTTTTCTGGTGGTCTTTTGAGGAGTCCCACCAACATGAACCCTTGAAATTTTATAGATACCTTTCATGTAGCATTGTGGACAATTTCCTCAGGTACTGTCTTAATCCTCAAGGGTACCTTTCACTATGAGGGTAATAAAGATAGTAGAGGTTATTTCTATAAGCTATCTCTTTTTACACAAAGGATAAATAATCAAACAATTAGCAACTGAGAGAGATCTTTGCTTGGTTTAGAAGATGTCAGGGGCAATAAATGAATTTTTTTTCTTTAAATTTTATTTTATTTTTAAACTTTACAATATTGTATTAGTTTTGCCAAATATCAAAATGAATCCGCCACAGGTTTACATGTGTTCCCCATCCTGAACCCTCCTTCCTCCTCCCTCCCCATACCATCCCTCTGGGTCGTCCCAGTGCACCAGTCCCAAGCATCCAGTATCATGCATCAAACCTGGACTGGCGACTCATTTCATACATGATATTATACATGTTTCAATGCCATTCTCCCAAATCTTCCAACCCTCTCCCTCTCCCACAGAGTCCATAAGACTGTTCTATACATCAGTGTCTCTTTTGCTGTCTCATACACAGGGTTATTGTTACCATCCTTCTAAATTTCATATATATGCATTAGTATACTGTATTGGTGTTTTTCTTTCTGGCTTACTTCACTCTGTATAATAGGCTCCAGTTTCATCCACCTCATTAGAACTGATTCAAATGTATTCTTTTTAATGGCTGAGTAATACTCCATTGTGTATATGTACCACTGCTTTCTTATCCATTCATCTGCTGATGGACATCTAGGTTGCTTCCATGTCCTGGCTATTATAAACAGTGCTGCGATGAACATTGGGGTACATGTGTCTCTTTCCCTTCTGGTTTCCTCAGTGTGTATGCCCAGCAGTGGGATTGCTGACTCATAAGGCAGTTCTATTTCCAGTTTTTTAAGGAATCTCCACACTGTTCTCCATAGTGGCTTTACTAGTTTGCATTCCCACCAACAGTGTAAGAAGGTTCCCTTTTCTCCACACCTTCTCCAGCATTTATTGCTTGTAGACTTTTGGATCGCAGCCATTCTGACTGGCGTGAAATGGTACCTCATAGTGGTTTTGATTTGCATTTTTCTGATAATGAGTGATGTTGAGCATCTTTTCATGTGTTTGTTAGCCATCTGTATGTCTTCTTTGGAGAAATGTCTATTTAGTTCTTTGGCCCATTTTTTGACTGGGTCATTTATTTTTCTGGAGTTGAGCTGTAGGAGTTGCTTGTATATTTTTGAGATTAGTTGTCAGTTGCTTCATTTGCTATTATTTTCTCCCATTCTGAAGCCTGCCTTTTCACCTTGCTAATAGTTTCCTTTGTTGTGCAGAAGCTTTTAAGGTTAATTAGGTCCCATTTGTTTATTTTTGCTTTTATTTCCAATATTCTGGGAGGTGGGTCATAGAGGATCCTGCTGTGATATATGTTGGAGAGTGTTTTGCCTATGTTCTCCTCTAGGAGTTTTATAGTTTCTGGTCTTATGTTGAGATCTTTAATCCATTTTGAGTTTATTTTTGCCTATGGTGTTAGAAAGTGTTCTAGTTTCATTCTTTTATAAGTGGTTGACCAGTTTTCCCAGCACCACTTGTTAAAGGGATTGTCTTTAATCCATTGTATATTCTTGCCTCCTTTGTCAAAGATAAGGTGTCCATATGTGCGTGGATTTATCTCTGGGCTTTCTATTTTGTTCCATTGATCAATATTTCTGTCTTTGTGCCAGTACCATACTGTCTTGATAACTGTGGCTTTGTAGTAGAGCCTGAAGTCAGGTAGGTTGATTCCTCCAGTTCCATTCTTCTTTCTCAAGATCGCTTTGGCTATTCGAGGTTTTTTGTATTTCCATACGAATTGTGAAATTATTTGCTGTAGCTCTGTGAAGAATACCATTGGTAGCCCGATAGGGATTGCATTGAATCCATAAATTGCTTTAGGTAGTACACTCATTTTCACTATATTGATTCTTCCAATCCATGAACATGGTATATTTTTCCATCTATTAGTGTCCTCTTTGATTTCTTTCACCAGTGTTTTATAGTTTTCTATATATAGGTCTTTAGTTTCTTTAGGTAGATATATTCCTAAGTATTTTATTCTTTCCGTTGCAATGGTGAATGGAATTGTTTCCTTAATTTCTCTTTCTGTTTTCTCATTATTGGTGTATAGGAATGTAAGGGATTTCTGTGTGTTGATTTTATATCCTGCAACTTTACTATAATCATTGATTAGTTCTAGTAATTTTCTGGTGGAGTCTTTAGGGTTTTGTATGTAGAGGATCATGTCATCTGCAAATAGTGAGAGTTTTACTTCTTCTTTTCCAATTTGGATTCCTTTTATTTCTTTTTCTGCTCTGATTGCTGTGGCCAAAACTTCCAAAACTATGTTGAATAGTAATGGTGAAAGTGGGCACCCTTGTCTTGTTCCTGACTTTAGAGGAAATGCTTTCAATTTTCACCATTGAGGATAATGTTTGCTGTGGGTTTGTCATATATAGCTTTTATTATGTTGAGGTATGTTCCTTCTATTCCTGCTTTCTGGAGAGTTTTTATCATAAATGGATGTTGAATTTTGTCAAAGGCTTTCTCTGCGTCTATTGAGATAATCATATGGTTTTTATTTTTCAATTTGTTAATGTGGTGTATTACATTGATTGATTTGCGGATATTGATTTGTGGATATCCCATCCCTGGGATAAAAGCCCACTTGGTTATGGAGTATGATCTTTTTAATGTGTTGTTGGATTCTGATTGCTAGAATTTTGTTAAGGATTTTTGCATCTATGTTCATCAGTGATATTGGCCTGTAGTTTTCTTTTTTTGTGGGATCTTTGTCAGGTGTTGGTATAAGGGTGATGGTGGCCTCATAGAATGAGTTTGGAAGTTTACCTTCCTCTGCAATTTTCTGGAAGAGTTTGAGTAGAATAGGTGTTAGCTCTTCTCTAAATTTTTGGTAGAATTCAGCTGTGAAGCCGTCTGGACCTGGGCTTTTGTTTGCTGGAAGATTTCTGATTACAGTTTCAATTTCCGTGCTTGTGATGGATCTGTTAAGATTTTCTTTCTTCCTGGTCCAGTTTTGGAAAGTTGTACTTTTCTAAGAATTTGTCCATTTTTTCCATGCTGTCCATTTTATTGGCAAATAATTGCTGATAGTAGACTCTTATGATCCTTTGCATTTCTGTGTTGTCTGTTGTGATCTCTCCATTTTCATTTCTAATTTTATTGATTTGATTTTTCTCCCTTTGTTTCTTGATGAGTCTGGCTAATGGTTTGTCAATTTTATTTATCCTTTCAAAGAACTAGCTTTTGGCTTTGTTGAATTTTGCTATGGTCTCTTTTGTTTCTTTTGCATTTATTTCTGCCCTAATTTTTAAGATTTCTTTCCTTCTACTAACCCTGGGGTTCTTCATTTCTTCCTTTTCTAGTTGCTTTAGGTGTAGAGTTAGATTATTTATTTGACTTGTTTCTTGTTTCTTGAGGTACGCCTGTATTGCTATGAACTTTCCCCTTAGGACTGCTTTTAAAGTGTCCCACAGGTTTTGGGTTGTTGTGTTTTCATTTTCATTAGTTTCTATGCAAATTTTGATTTCTTTTTTGATTTCTTCTGTGATTTGTTGGTTATTCAGCAGCGTGTTGTTCAGCCTCCATATGTTGGAATTTTTAATAGTTTTTCTCCTGTAATTGAGATCTAATCTTACTGCATTGTGGTCAGAAAAGATGCTTGGAATGATTTCTATTTTTTTGAATTTACCAAGGCTAGATTTATGGCCCAGGATGTGATCTATCCTGGAGAAGGTTCCATGTGCGCTTGAGAAAAAGGTGAAATTCATTGTTTTGGGATGAAATGTCCTATAGATATCAATTAGGTCTAACTGGTCTATTGTATCATTTAAAGTTTGTGTTTCCTTGTTAATTTTCTGTTTAGTTGATCTATCCATAGGTGTGAGTGGGGTATTAAAGTCTCTCATTTTATTGTGTTATTGTTAATTTCTCCTTTCATACTTGTTAGCATTTGTCTTACATATTGCGGTGCTCCCATGTTGGGTGCATATATATTTATAATTGTTATATCTTCTTCCTGGATTGATCCTTTGATCATTATGTAGTGACCATTTTTGTCTCTTTTCACAGCCTTTGTTTTAAAGTCTATTTTATCTGATATGAGTATTGCTACTCCTGCTTTCTTTTGGTCCCTATTTGCATGGAAAATCTTTTTCTAGCCCTTCACTTTCAGTCTGCATGTGTCCCCTGTTTTGAGATGGGTCTCTTGTAGACAACATATGTAGGGGGTCTTGTTTTTGTATCCATTCAGCCAGTCTTTGTCTTTTGGTTGGGGCATTCAACCCATTTACATTTAAGGTAATTACTGATAATATGATCCCGTTGCCATTTACTTTATTGTTTCGGGTTCAAGTTTATACACCGTTTTTGTGTTTCCTGTCTAGAGAATATCCTTTAGTATTTGTTGGAGAGCTGGTTTGGTGGTGCTGAATTCTCTCAGCTTTTGCTTGTCTGAAAACTTTTGATTTCTCCTTCATATTTAAATGAGATCCTTCCTGGGTGCAATAATCTGGGCTGTAGGTTATTTTCTTTCATCATTTTAAGTATGTCTTGCCATTCCCTCCTGGCTTGAAGAGTTTCTATTGAAAGATCAGCTGTTATCCTTATGGGAATTCCCTTGTGTGTTATTTGTTGTTTTTCCCTTGCTGCTTTTAATATTTGTTCTTTGTGTTTGATCTTTGTTAATTTGATTAATATATGTCTTGGGGTGTTTCACCTTGGGTTTATCCTGTTTGGGACTCTCTGGGTTTCTTGGACTTGGGTGATTATTTCCTTCCCCATTTTAGGGAAGTTTTCAACTATTATCTCCTCAAGTATTTTCTCATGGTCTTTCTTTTTGTCTTCTTCTTCTGGGACCCCTATGATTCGAATGTTGTAGTGTTTAATATTGTCCTGGAGGTCTCTGAGATTGTCCTCATTTCTTTTAATTTGTTTTTCTTTTATCCTCTTTGATTCATTTATTTCTACCATTCTATCTTCTAATTCACTAATCCTATCTTCTACCTCTGTTATTCTACTATTTGTTGCCTCCAGAGTGTTTTTAATTTCATTTATTGCATTATTCATTATATATTGACTCTTTTTTATTTCTTCTAGGTCCTCGTTAAACCTTTCTTGCATCTTCTCAATCTTTGTCTCCAGGCTATTTATCTGTGATTCCATTTTGATTTCAAGATTTTGGATCAATTTCACTATCATTATTTGGAATTCTTTATCATGTAGATTCCCTATCTCTTCCTCTTTTGTTTGGTTTGGTGGGCATTTATCCTGTTCCTTTATCTGCTGGGAATTCCTCTGTCTCTTCATCTTGTTTAAATTGCTGAGTTTGGGGTGTCCTTTCTGTATTCTGGCAGTTTGTGGAGTTCTCTTTATTGTGGCATTTCCTCACTGTGTGTGGGTTTGTACAGGTGGCTTGTCAGGGTTTCTTGGTTAGGGAAGCTTGTATTGGTGTTCTGTTGGGTGGAGCTGTTTTTCTTGTCTCTGGAGTGCAATGAAATGTCCAGTAATGAGTTATGAAATGTCTATGGTTTTGGGGTGACTTTGAGCAGCCTGTATCTTGGAGCTCAGGGCTGTGTTCCTTTGTTGCTGGAGAATTTGCTTGATATGTCTTGCCCTGGAACTTGTTGGCCCTTGTGTGGTGCTTGGTTTCAATGTAGGTATGGAGGCGTATGATGAGCCCCTGTCAATTAATGATCCCTGGAGTAAGGAGTTCCCTGGAGTCAGGGTTTGGACTTAAGCCTCCTGCTTCCAGTTATCGGTCTTATTTTTACAGTAGTTTCAAAACTTCTCCTTCTATACAGCACCATTGATAAAACATCTACGTTAAAGGTGAAAAGTTTCTCTACTGTGAGGGTCACCCAGAGAGGTTCACAGCGTTACATGGAGAAGAGAAGAGGGAGGAGGGAGTTAGAGGTGACCCGAATGAGATGAGGTGGAATCAATAGAGGAGACAGCGGGCTAGCCAGTAGTCACTTCCTTATGTGCACTCCACAACTGGACCGCTCAGAGATGTTCACGGAGTTATACAGAGAAGAGAAGAAGGAGGAAGGAGACAGAGGTTGCCAGAAGGATAAAAGGGGGGAATGAAAAGGAGGGAGACAGATCCAGCCAGTAATCAGTTCCCTAAGTGTTCTCCACAGTCTGGAACACACAGAAATTCACAGAGTTGGGTAGAGTAGAGAGGGGTTAGGGAGGAGACACAGGCGACCTGGTGGAGAAAAAGAAGAGTCCAAAGGGAGAGAGAGCAGTCAAGCCTGTATTCTCGCTCCCTAGTAAAAAATGGGTACTGAAGATTGAGTTCTTAAAGGTACAAAATTGGTAACAAATACATAAAAGCAAAAATTAAAAATCTAGAGTAGAGTTTGGAATTTCAAAAATACAATGTTAAAGAAAAGAAGAAGGAAAAGAAAGAGAGAAAAAACGAACAAACAAAAACAAACAAGGTCGCGAAAATTATAAAGAAAATATAGGTACAAAATTGATAACTAATACCAAAAAGCAAAAGTTAAAAATCTAGAGTAGAGTTTGGAATTTCAAAAATACAATGTTAAAAAAAGAAGAAGAAAAAGAAAGAGAGAGAAAAAACAAACAAACAAACAAAAACAAAGTCGCAAAAATTATAAAGAAAATACAGGTACAAAATTGATAACAGATACCAAAAAGCATAAATTAAAAATCTAGAGTAGAGTTTGGAATTTCAGATATACAATGTTATATAAAAGAAGAAGAGAAAGAAACAGAGGAAAATAAAAGTCACAGAAATTATATAAAAAAAGAAACTATAGGTACAAAATTGATAACAAATACCAAAAAGCTAAAATTAAAAATCTAGAGTAGAGTTTGGAATTTCAAAAATACAATGTTAAAGAAAAGAAGAAGAAAAAAAAAAACAAGGTCAAAAAAATTATAAAAAAAATATATATGAATTTTGCTTTAAAAAAATAGGGTCTTTTTTTTTTTTCAAAATAATAGGTTATAAAAGTGAAAATTAAAGGAATAATAGAGGACTTAAAATTTTTTTAAAAAAATTAAAAAAAGAAAGAAAGAATGATTGTAAAAATAGTAAAAATATATCTAGGACTTTCTCTGGTTTTGTTGTGAGTATTGTGGGTTCAGTTCATTTTTGGCTAGTTCCTTGGTCCGACTTATATTTCTCAAGATCTATAGGCCCCTTCCTATGTAGTCGGTACTAACCACAGGGTTTTAATCTACTGCCTGTAGCTTCAAAGGCGGTTCCCTCTGTTATAGCTTCTTCTGTTTGCTGGTCTCTTCAGTGTCTGGTTTCCGCCCTGACACAAAGGGGACAGTGGAGGACACTTTTTTTTTTAGGCTCACTTGTTCAGTCGCGCTGTGGGGAGGGAGGGAGGGATGCTCCAAACAAATAACACTGGCGTGTGCTCGCAGTGCCTCAGCCACACTGGGTCTGCCCCCACTCACGGCGCGTGTAGCCTCCCTGCCCACTCTGGTCAGGCTCTAGGTTGCTCCGCTGGGAACCATCTGTGGCCGGCCCTGGGCTGCCTGCACCTCCCAGGTCCAAGCTGCTCAGGTTCAGGCACTCGGGTAGTCCTCAGAGGCGCAGACTTGGTTGGGCCTGTGTTTTGTGCCCTTCCCAGGTCCAAGCAGCTCAGGTGATAAGGTGTTTGGCGAGCGCCACTGCTGCGGCTTATCGCCTCCCTGCCGCTTGGTTATCTAGGTGTAAAACCGGCGCATCTTCTCAGGCAGATGTGGACCGTCCAGACCCCCAAGAAGTCTTAGTTAGCAAAGAAGCCTGCTTACAGTTTTATAGATAATGTCTCTCTGGGGCTGCGATTGCCCACTTACGGCTCTGGCTGCCTGTCACCAGAGGGGGATGGTGGTCTGCAGCCAGCTATCTCTGTTCAGTCCTTTGTTCCGTGCGCGGGCCTGGCGGTGTCTTAGGTTAGGGCTGGCTTTTCACGTGGTAGATATCCCACAGTCTGGTTTGCTAGCCCAGATTATTTCACTCAGATAGCACTCAGGGTATTCAGGCCAGGTCTTTAATCTAAGCAATGCAGCCCGCGCCGCGCCTCCCTGCCCAGCCCCTGCTTGCTAGTGGCGTGTGCAGACATCTGCGCTGCTTCTCCGCTGGGGGAGTTACCATAGGGCTCACAATCTGCGGATTTTAATTGTTTATTTATTTTTCCTCCCTGTTATGTTGCCCTCTGTGCTTCCAAGGCTCGGCACAGATTCGGCAGTGAGAAGGTTTCCTGGTGTTTGGAAACTTCTCTCTTTTTAAGACTCCCTTCCCGGGATGGAACTCTGTCCCTCCCTCTTTTGTCTCTTTTTTTGTCTTTTATATTTTTTCCTACCTCCTTTCGAAGACTTGGGTTGCTTTTCTGGATGCCTGATGACCTCTGCCAGCATTCAGAAGTTGTTTTGTGGAATTTACTTGGTGTTTAAATGTTCTTTTGATGAAATTGTGGGGGAGAAAGTGTTCTCCCCATCCTACTCCTCCGCAATCTTCGAGGTGGTTCTCCTAAATGAATTTTTTTTAAGTCCTCCCTTAAACCAGTAAGTAAAACAAAACAAAGCCTTTTTTTTTTTTGGAGGAAGGGTGTTTACTTCAGTTCAAATGGTCTCTGTCTGTGACTTCCGTTCAGTTCAGTTGCTCAATCCTGTCTGAGGCTTTGTGACCCCATGGACCACAGCATGCCAGGCCTATAACTTCTTTGCTAATAGGGTACATCCTCAGCATTTTGAAGAGATGACTCCAGATAGCCAAAAATACGAGCAATGCATATCATTCACTCAATTTACAGTTCATATTCTTGCCTGGTGTTTTTTATAAAATCACCCGATTTCACTCTCCTTACAACCCTATTGGGTAGCTGTTGGAGGTTTAAAGGTCCGATAAATCATATCATTCTTACCCAAGAATTCTGAGTCAATTGATCATGTGTGTGTGCTTAGTCCTGTCTGACTGTTTGTGACCCCATGGACTGTAGCCCGCCAGGCTTCTCTGTCCATGGGATTTCCCAGGTAAGACTACTGGAGAGGTTGCCATTTCCTCCTACAAGAAATCTTCCCAACCCAGGAATTGAATCCGTGTCTATGGCATCTCCTGCATTGGCAAGCATGTTTTTTACCACTGTGCCACCTGGAAGGCCCCCCACCTATTGATCCCTATACAGTTAACGTATATTGAAGGACCTTAACATATTGTCAGCAGAACCGAATCAGGCCTCATGATATCGAACTGTGGTCAAATGAGTTTCCTAATATTTTTATTAAATTAGATTTACAAACCAGGCATTGAGAGAGGAGGAGACTGCTGAGACACAGGATGGTCTTGGATCAAATTTTTCCCAAGTTTAGGAATCAGTGAGTCACTCCTCTTTGACTGGAAGAGTAATGTGTGGAGGGGAAATCTGGAAGTGTTATAGGAATAGTGTCCTTATGGAAGTGTTAGCTTCCCCTGGAAACAAGAAGACTGGAAAAATTAGTCCTCTCTAATGTAAATGTTTTCTCTCTTCCCCTTTGTGGATCTTTGGGATGACTCTGGAATATTTAACACTTTAAATGTTAATTGAAAAATGCCAGAAACGATGTCATGAACCTTGAAATGATTTCTGTGTTCCTCCATCTCACCCCTCCTTCCTTCTGCTGTAATTCAAAATTACAAAATTGTTCATATTATAAAACATGAAGTATTTTATAAATGTCAATTAGATCAAATTGATTGATGGTGCTGTTCATTCAACTATGTCCTTACTGATTTTCTGTTTGCTGCATCTATTAATTACGTTTTTAGAAAAAGAGTTGTTAAATTTCAGCTATAATAGTGGATTTGTCTCTTTCTCCTTGAAGTTCTGTCAGTTTTTGCATCTTGCATTTTGACGTCCTTTTGTTATGTGCGTACACATTAAAGATTGTTAAGTCTTCTGGGAGAGCTGACAGCTTTGTTGTTATGTAATGCCTCTCTTTGCTTTCCTGACTGCTCAGTGGTCAAGAATCCACCTGCTAATGCAGGAGACACAGGTTCAATTCCTGGGTCAGGAAGATACCCTGGAGAAGGAAATGGCAACCAACTCCAGTATTTTTGCCTAGGAAATCCCATGGACAGAGGGGCCTGAAAGGGTACAGTTGATGGTGTTGCAGAGTCAGACACGACTTAGTGACTAAACAACAACACTTCTTTAACCCTGAAAAAAATTTCTTGTCTGAAGTCTACTTTGAAATTAATATAGCTACTCAGATTTTCTTTTGATCAGTTTAGCAAGGTAAACCTTTGTCCAATCCTTTACTTCCTTTCTGCAAGTGTGTCATTTTTAAAAAGTTAATTTTTATTAGAGATAGTTGCTTTATAATATTGTCTTAGTTTCTATTATACAGCAAAGTGAATCAGTTATTTGTTGTTATTCAGTCACTAAATCATGTCCAACTCTTTGCAATCCCATGGACTGCAGCATGCCAGTCTTCCCTTCCCTTCAATATTTCCCAGTTTTCTCAGATTCATGTCCATTGTGTCAGTGATGTTATCTAATGACCTCCTCCTCTGTCTTCCCCCTAGTCTTCCTGCCCTCAATCTTTCCCAGCATCAGGGTCTTTTCTGATGAGTTGTCACTTTGCATCAAGTTGCAAAAATATTGGAGCTTCAACTTCACCATCAGTGCTTCTGATGAATATTCAGGGTTGATATCCTTTAGGACTGACTGGTTTGAATCAGTTATACATATACATATATCCCCTCATTCCTATTTCCTTCCCATTTAGGTCCCCACAGAGCATTAAGTAGAGTTCCCTGAACTATACAATAGGTTCTCATTGGTTATTTTATACTTAGAATCAATAGTGTATATATGTCAACCCCAGCCTGTCAGTTCAACCCACTCCTGCTTCCCCCTTGGTATCCATTTATTTTCTTCTCTATGTCTTTGCTTCTATTTCTGTTTTGCAAATAAGTTCAAGTGTATCCTTTTTCTAGATTCCACATACAAGTGATGTTATGCAATATTTGTTTTTTCTCTTTCTGACTTACTTGGCTCCATGCGAAAGTCTCTAGGTCCCTTCATGTCTCTGCATATGGCAGTTCATTCCTTTTATGGCTGAGTAATAGTCCAAGGTTTAAATATACCATATCTTCTTGATCCACTCCTCTGCTGATGGACATTTAGATTGTTTCTGTGCCCTGGCTATTGTAAATAGGGCTGCTGTGAACACTGAAGTACATGCTTCTCTTTGAAATATTCTCACCCGTTTTCATGCTTCAACTCACCTCACTAATATTGGTCTTGGCTATAGGGCTTACTTTATTTGATGGGATGTGGAAGAAGAGAGTGTGTCAGTTATGAACCAAGGCAAGTTTCCACCAGACTTTTTGAGCTTCCTACCTACATCATGAGGAAGGCATATTCTTGATAGACACAGCTTCTTGCATATGGCTTATGAAAAGGATTTTTCAACTTGTTTAATCTTCTCCATATATGCTAGCAGTAGCTCCATTTCCACCCTCCTTAAAGTGGAGTATCTACCACTTACTATACCTACTTATACTGAAAGACAGGTTCACCCACTGTCTGGTCACAGGGATTTGAATCCTGAAATAGTTTACTTGGTATCTGTAGATAATAATAGACCTGTCTCTGTGATGTAATTATCTAATTTACATGTGCTACATTTTCTTAGAGCTTATTTGGAATCACATTTTGAATATGAGGTAAAGATACGTGAAATTAATTTTTGACTTTAACTTTTAAAGTTTCCCTTTCTATGTAAGGAAAAATGACCTTTTAATTATATATATTTATTTTCATATTGGTTTGACAAGAATTCAAATTATTTGCTTCATCTGATATATTACCTGGGATTTGTTAGATAATAAATTAGCCAAAACCTCTTCCTCATTAAGCAGGGTCAGTCAGAATATCAGAGACACTGAAGTTTCTCTTGGATAGAATAGTAAAATCTGGGCAGAGTTTTGGGTGATAAGTGCTCAAGTCCTAATTCATTCGTTGTGAAAGACTTTAGGGTGATCAATGAAACATCTTGCCTTGGTTTTCTTAAATATAAAATAAGTTATTTAACTGGACATTCAGTTAAACCCTGAAATTGTATTAATAGGAAAGTAACCTTGCATTAAAATAGATATGGACCAAAAGCCAAACTGTCCAGAATGCAAAGGATATTAGGAAGTTTATAGAGTGAGAAAAATTGACAGTTCACAATGTGAAGAGAGGAAAGGAATGGCATCAAATGAGATAGTTACTGTAAAAAGAGTCCATTGAAACAAGAACATATGGAGGATAATGTCTGCCATATTCAAACTAGTGCCAGCTTTTTGTGGCTTGTTGGACACTTTTCCGTAGACTTTAGAAGGAAAAGGAATACAGCTGTGAAAACCCCCTCTTCACCTTGGCTGAGGAACTCTCCAGGAGAGCAGATGGTTCTGAGTTTCAAGCCATGAATCACTGTCAGGGGATCTCCTCAAACTGCCACAAGCAAGAAGGGTTGACAAACCTCAGTGGGTAATATTTTTATTACTGTTGGTGTCATTCACATCCATGCCCTTGCTGTAATGATCAGGCTTATTATTAATAAAGTTACAAATTGGAAACAAAATGTCAAGAGTCAGTAAAATTATTTTTATTTAATGTCTAATGGATGTTTCAAGACCTTAACATTCCTCTCTCTAATTTAATGTTCATCCCTGAAGAAAGTGAGAGACGAGCCATATCTCTTCATTTATTTTTGTCTGATTTCAAAGCAGACCAATGGATAAATATTTTGTATGTTTTGGTGCCTAAAGCTAATTTTTGAGTCACTGATACTAATATTATTTTGTAGAGTGTGATCTGAATTTACTACTTTCTTATTATGTAGGTAGATGAGTGAGAGTTTTATTTTGACCTGGATTATAATGTATTAAATTTTAATGCTGTGGTTCTTATAAGTTATATGCTATTTGGAGGAACCATGGTGAATTAATTTGACTCCATTAGGAAATTTTGGATTAGTGGATTCTTTATCTAAGGTAGAACTAAATCAACTGAGCACTCTCCATTAAAACTCTAAAGATTTGTTGTGTTGAGTGAGCTGTATTTCAGTTACTTTAGTTACTTTCGTTAAAGTCACTTTCAACAGCTTTAGCTGAAATTTTACCTAGAATATCTTGGTTTTTACATAGAATGTAATGATTAGAATATGCTTCAATGATCATTTTTAACATTTTCAATTGCAAAATGTCTTGGGCCATTAGGTTTCCAAACCAGAAATCTAATAGAGGACAAACGTGGTCCAATGTAGAGAGTTTTTCATAATGCGGAAAAGTCAGTATGAGATAGATTCCAAGTATCTGTAGTGAAAGAGAAAAGGGCTGTTTCCGAAGCACACCCACTTTTTACTTCTGCAGAATTTAGTCAGAGAGAGCTTCATGATAGTGCTTTGAGGAGCATTACTTTTTCTGACATAAAGTGTGGAGTGATCAGGTGCAGAAATCAGGGGATTTGAGTAAGCCAGACCTTTAAACTATGTGACACATTACAGACTTCTTTAAAGTACTTTCCTCAGCTATAAAATGGAGAGAATGATATGTACATCAGTAGTTTGCAGTGTTATTGTGAGGAAGAAAGCCAGGAAGTTAGAGTCCTTTGGATTTTATCTGGCAAGTGTTGGGCACTCAGTTACAGTAGCCAGTTAGTGTTTTCTTATTGTACTGATTTCTAATTCAACCCTCATCATTTTAATGCCGTGTAATGTGCTCAAGAAAAAATAATGCAGATGTTGAACATATGAAACATGAAAGTAAAGCAAAGAGAACCAGAGTTGGATGAAGTATTTAGAAAACAGGTTTCTGGCTCTGTCACTATTGAATTTTATCACCCTGAGAATCTTCATTTATCCTTTCTGTGTTGTTGTTCGGTTGCTCAGTCACGTCTGATTCTTTGCCACCCCATGGACTACAGCCTGGCTTCCCTGTCCTTCAGCATCTCCTGCAGTGAGGAAATGAAATGAAATTAGTTATCTGAACTATGTGCTGGAGAATATTGATACTAATTATTCCCAGAATTAAAAGTTCCATGACAAAGCAAATCTAGAGGAAAAAAACAAAAGCTTGCTGTATAAGAATCTTTTTGGAAATTACCTTGCTAATTAGCATGTTAAAACATAGTTTAACATGGTTTTGGTAAAGAAATGTGTTGATTTTAGTATAACTCAATCTCCCAAATATTTGGCAAGAGCATCCCTTATTCATAGGAAAAAAAAAAAAAAATCCTGCTGAGCACTTTCATGTAGCTTAATTTGAAAATGGTATGCAGGATGTTTCCTATGGTTCATTTTAATTCTAATATTTTGTGACTCTGTAAGTAATTTCCCTGAAGGAACATGCTGATGGTTTAGGAAGAGTACAACTTTTAAAAATTTATTTTGTATGAAAGCATAATTTCTTACTGGACCAGTAGAGGAACATGTTTATGAATTAAGGCTAGGCTTATGAGTGAAATTTTAACAGTTTTTCCATTGATGACATGGGTTTAGAGAGGAAAGTATTCTAACTATCCACTTGTGTTTTAGATTTCCTTCAGTCTGTGAATTAAATTGACCTCGATAGAATTTGCCAATTGATTACACATTCTCGACTCTTACAAAAATTATTTCTTAAAAAATATGTAGACACAAGAGCTCTCACAATAGCATAGATAACATAGTATATATGGACATAAAGCATATGGAATGTACATGGTCCTGTTAGAGGGTTTAAATTTATTCACTGTGATGACACCATTGCTTTTCCTTAATTTATACCACATGTTCCTTCTTTATTTAGCTTTTAATTCTGTAAAGAGTGCAGATATAAATTGTATGAAGGATGTGAAATATAAGCTATTCCAGTCATGGGTATGTGGTGGCCTCAATTTGCTAGAATAATTTTCACCTGTCAGTTTTTCAAATAATGGTAGGACTCTTTTGTTGAGCCTACAGATTCAGTGCATTTGTGGAAGAATTTTTATATGGTCTCTTGCTGTTTCTTTCAGAATGAGAATACTTCTGTGAGGAAAACAGGAGTTATCATCACCGAGATAGGTACAGACTTCCCAAAGGTTCTGTGCATCTCTGAAATTCACCCAGCCTGGGAGTAGCCGTTATTCCTTCCTGATCATATAGGGTATCTGAGGGAAGTCATAACTACTCTCAGGTCGTGGGTTACCTTTGTGTGTATAACACAGTAAGTCCCCTACATACAAACCTTCAAGCTGTGAACTTTGAACGATGTGAACACATGTTCACATGTCCAATTACCCGTTAGTTCATGTGTCTGGTGTACATTGTCACGTGCGTGCATCCTCTACCAGCCATTGTGCTTTTGTGAACTTTAGGGAGTAAGGACCTGGAGGAGGGCATGGCACCCCACTCCAGTACTCTTGCCTGGAGAATCCCCATGGACAGAGGAGCCTGGCGGGCTACAGTCCATGGGGTCGCAAAGAGTCGGACACAACTGAGCGACTAAGCACAGCACAGGAAGTTCTGAAGGAAATACAGAAGCAGTGGTGATGTCACTGCTACTACTGTACTCCTAAAGGTAACATACTATAAGATTAAAAATATCTTCTCTTTGTGTGTTTTTAATGTATCATTTGTGTGAAAAGTATTATAAACCTATTATAGTATTATATAGCCAGTTGTTAGTTGGGTACCTCGGCTAACTTTGTTGGATCTAACAAATCGGACTTACAAATGTGCTCTCTGAATGGAACATGTTTTTCTGTAGTGAACTTACTATAGTGGCTGCCCTCCCCCACAAGCCCCAATATTCTTGATATAGTAGGGAAAGGAAAGTGACTAGTTGTGGACTATTCCCTGTGGTTCCTCTTCATATCTTTCATCTAATCAGGTATTCATCTGCTTCGATTATGCCTCATAAAAATCTTTTCAGTGTTTCCCCGGGTTCACTCTTGACTCTACCAGTTATAAGCTCTGACACTTCGTTCAGTTTTCTTAACCTCCTTAGATTGCATTTCCTCATCTATAAAATGCACATGTTGAAGATGTAAACTGTACGGGAGGAGAAGTATGGATGATGGAAAAAAAAAAACAGTGAGATATTTGTTAAAATGTTTCTTGTGGAGTTTGGCATAAAAGAAATACGCAGACGATACTTGCTGTCTTTATTATTTTTATTGTTAGTTAAGGTCTTCATTATATTTTGGCTCTTAAATCATCTCTTTGACTCACAATCTCTTCTTCATCTCTCCAATCCTCCATTAAACTTCCAGAATGATCTTTTAAAATTGCAGATCAAACTATATAAGAAATCTGCTGCTCAAAATCCTATAATGGTTCCCAGTTCCTTTTAGGGTGGAGTCTAAACTCAACAGAGGATGAGATGGTTGGATGGCATCACTGACTCCATGGACATGTGTTTGAGTAAGCTCCAGGAGTTATGATGGACCGGGAAGCCTGGTGTTCTGCAGTCCATGGGGTGGCAAAGAGTAGGACACAACTGAGAGACTAAACTGAACTGAATAAACTCTATAGCATGACAGACTATGTCCTTTCGGACCCCTTGTTCAACACCAAGCTCCAGCTAAACCACTTGCAGTTACATTTTTGTGCTTCCATAGATTAGCACGTGATTTTTCCTTTGTCTTGAATGTATAAGTGACTGTGTTCTATGTCTGCCCTTCACACTGCCACACCCTGTCTTTCAAGACCAACTATTGGATCACTGAGTAGCATTCACCCTTCCTCCTTGTCAGGACTACTTCTTCCATCATAGTGCCTCCTGAATTGTACTACATTTATGGGGGTTCACCTCCTTTACTCTCTCCTGTGCTCCCAGAGGAAAGGCAGTGATTCTTATTCTCCCCTGTGTCGCAGTATCAGAGATGATACTTGATAGATATTTGGTGAGTGATTGACTGAATGGGAATTACTGAACTAGCCAAAAAGTTCGTTCAGATTTTTCCATGAGGATACAGAAAAACCTGAATGAACTTTTTTGGCCAACCCAATATTATGGAACACTGTGCACTTTCCCTCCTAGTCTCCAAAACATTAATGCATCCAAAGCACTACATGTTTGGCAAATAGTAGGCACTCAGTGAATAACTTTGAATTAACTAATTTGTTTATATACCTACTTTTGATCTGCAGAGTTTTAATAGAAGGAAATTAGAATAACTTGAAGAAAGCTGAGCACCGAAGAGTTGATGCTTTTGAACTGTGGGGTTGGAGAAGACTCTTGAGAGTCCCTTGGACTGCAAGGAGACCTAACCAGTCCATTCTAAAGGAGATCAGTCCTGGGTATTCTTTGGAAGGAATGATGCTAAAGCTGAAATTCCAGTACTTTGGCCACCTCATGCAAAGAATTGACTCATTGGAAAAGACTCTGATGCTGGGAGGGATTGGGGGCAGGAGGAAAAGGGGACAACAGAGGACGAGATGGCTGGATGGCATCACTGACTCGAGGGACATGAGTCTGAGTGAACTCCGGGAGTTGGTGATGGGCAGGGAGGCCTGGCATGCTGCGATTCATGGGGTTGAAAAGAGTTGGACATGACTGAGCGACTGAACTGAACCAAAAGATGTGGTGGTATGACTGAGTTAAACACAGAAGGCTGGAAAGTAGAATAATGTCACTTACTACTATCGTTTGAGTTCTCCTATTCTTCCCACATTTTATCTGGTTTTTTTAGATATCATAATTTAGAGGTTCACAATTCATAATTACTTAAATATATGAAGTGTACTTGCCATTCTTTGAAAAGGTTAGTGCTATCACAGGATGTGTAAATCTTCTTTTATGAAAACGATGACAAGCAAAATTATGATTCAAGTCAAGGTTTTATAAAGCATTGACTTGGATGTGCTTGCTTTTAAAGTAATTTTAGTTTAATCCCTCATTTGAGACTCAGTCCTTATTTATGTATGATGATCAAGCTGATCATATGCTTGAGTCATTGATGAATGGACCAATGGAAATAAGGTCAAATATAGAATTTTCTTCCCTTTAGAATTACTGAATATTTTACATTCTACATTACAGTTTTATAGACTTTCAATGACTAGATAAATAGGGCCCTAGGTTTTACATTTATGAAGATATTAATAAATGAGCAGAGATGTGTCAAAATTGCCTAGAGAAAAAGGATATAAATGGAGACACAACCATAGGAAATATAGAAACAAAGAAACCAGCCCAATCCCAGTGAGTGTTGATGGCAAAAGAACAAAGTCAGCTTTGATCAAGTCTCAGATTTTGGCTTGGTCTGAATGGAACCAAAACCTAAGCAGAAAGGCAGAAAAAAAATCTGTTTTTTTTTTTTGGCTATTTTGCCATAATATTCCCAAATGTGTTGTATTTTCCAAAATACAGCATTGCACTTTGTTGGGGGCCAGCGTGAGGCACTCTGCCAGTGGCAAAGGTCATGAGGAAGGAGGCTCGACATACGCAAAGGCGGGATCGAGCCTCAGGAGTCCCCCTGGAAATCTTCGAGCATCTACCCCCATAACCAGAGCCTGCCTACTTTACTACTTTGTGCTCTCACCTACACCTCTGACTTTATGGGGGGCTGTCCCCCACCACCTCTTTCGGAGAAGGAGTTAACTTAGAGCTCCAGTTAATAAAAATTCCTGGGCGTGACAAGAGTGTTTTAACCTACAAACTCCTCTGAAGGTTCTCTAGCCTGGCTGACAGGCTTGTCCGGCCACATGTGATTGCTCACAGCCTCCCAACCGTGAGAGGCACAAGACACTTTAAACCTTCTAAAAACAGGTTCCTTAGAAAAGTTGGAAAACCATTAGTATAAGTATAGTGGGCTGATTAGAAATTGTACTGGTGAAGGGTTTTTCATTTGTTGAGCCAATGTTCGCTGCTAGTCTCCACATGCCCTGTCCTTATACACATTAATGAATATATAAAAGAAATAAGTATTAACCTTTGATATTAATCCTGTTAGACCTTAGGCTAAGTAAATTCTTTCCTTAATTAAAACCCACTACACCCTCACCCTATAGGAATGTAACTTTATCTGGTACCTTTGGAAGGTGGAGTCTTTTTTAAGAATAATCACCCCTGGAGAAATAAGTGTCCTGGTTGACTGACCGCTGTCACAAGGAGAGGGTCATAAATTGTCAGAAGGCCCCCTGGCCAGAATATGATGTTACACCCCTAAGACCTCTGTATACATTTGTATGAAGCACCTGACTTTGATAAAAGTCAGGACTGCTGACCCCGCATGACTTTTGCATAACATCTCAGTGTATAAAAGTAGACCATGGAAAATAAAGAATTAGGATCAGTTCCTCGAAAGACTGGTCTCCCCATGTCTTTCTCTCTCTCAAACTCTGGCTGAGTTTCCATCTGGAGCGAGGAGACCGCCATGCTTACTAATTATGCCTGGGCTTCTAAGATCCAACCGGGGAGGCCTTAGTGTCTCTTCTCCTTCGGGAGAATGGAAGGACGCCTGTGGCCTACGTAAGTGGTACAAGCTTCTTGTCTTGAAGTTTTATTGGTTTCCCACGTAAACCAAGCTACTCAGCCTCTTTTCTCCACTGAATTTTCCTACTGAGCTATCCTTATTCTATTACTCTTTACATCTCTAATTAATATCTAATTGAAGCTATTGTATCCTGATCCTTGCCGACGCCGTCCCGGCTTCGAACTCCCTGGATCAGCCGGGGCTGGGCCTCGGCAGCACTTGATGCACCCAACTTCTAAGATCGCACTTTCTCCTCATGCCACTCTTTCCCATATAATCTTTGGAGGCTCTTTAAGCCTGAGACTATCAGTAATGGCATCTTCTATTATAAAACACTCTGTGGAGCCAACTGCAGCCTCCAGACTCTTCTGATTAATATAACACTGTTCCTGAAGCAGAAACTGCTAATCTCAGCAAAGGCTGGAAGAGGCACAGGTAGGGAGGTTTTCAGGAAGGTTTTGTAGAATCCATCAGTGTGACATTTGCTACTCTTTGCTACCATTTACAGAGAATGGCAGAGAATGAGTAACTGAAAACAGAAATGGCAAACAACTCAGATGAAGGAACAATTATATGAGAGCATAGAAAGGTTTAGGAAAGGAAAGGTTTAGGCTTTGGAGTCAAATACCCCTGAGTTAGGCTCCCGAGCCTTGGCCAAAGGTACTAAGTGTACTGAGTTTCCTTTTCCTCCCTCCTCTATGAAATAAGGGTAACACACTATAACATCTTCCCTGATGGCTCACTGGTAAAGAACTCACCTGCCAATGCAGGAGCTGAAGGTTCAATCCCTAGGTCCCCAGATCCCTGAAGAAGGAAGTGGCAACCCATTGCAGTATTCTTGCCTGGGAAATGGACAGAGGAGCCTGGTGGGCTACAGTCCAAGGACTTGCAAAAGAGCTGGACACAACTTAGTGCCTAAACAACAATAAGATGCTATAATAGATGCTCTCAGGGTTTCCCCTAGATCTCCTGAATCCCTGTAGTTGTGACAGATGGATACAAGAGTATGGAAGGCCAACTCCCTTGTTCTCAGGAGCATACATCTGAAGGGCAACTTATTCTTTTGAGTTCCCCTTTGGGTCTGAGGGACTTGGGTCTGTGGCTCATTTCTTCATATCCATGTCCTGCTTTTTCCTGGTTTCCTGAGAGCAGTTCCTTAATAAGTCAAATGCACACAAGCTTCATCTCAACTTCTTTTTCTGGGCACCCAACCTAAGCAGATGTCTACTTTGAAAGTTCCTGATGTGGATTACAGACAGCAAGTATAGGTTATCTACCAGAATATAAAAGGAAAAAATACTAACGATTCTTACTCTCTTATTTAATCTTATTGATTTTTTTTTCTATGTTTTCATCCTGTCTACATTTATACATGTTCTCCTTTTGGAGATTTCAGTTCAGTTCAGTCCAGTTCAGTCACTCAGTCGTGTCCGACTCTTTGTGACCCCATGAATCACAGCACGCCAGCACACCAGGCCTCCCTGTCCGTCACCAACTCCTGGAGTTCACTCAGACTCACGTCCATTGAGTCAGTGATGCCATCCAGCCATCTTATCCTCTGGACTGGTTGGATCTCCTTGCAGTCCAAGGGACTCTCAAGAGACTTCTCCAACACCACAGTTCAAAAGCATCAATTCATCGGCGCTCAGCCTTCTTCACAGTCCAATTCTCACATCCATACATGACCACAGGAAAAACCATAGCCTTGATTAGATGGACGTTGTTGACAAAGTAATGTCTCTGCTTTTTAATATGCTATCTAGGTTGGTCATAACTTTCCTTCCAAGGAGTAAGTGTCTTTTAATTTCATGGCTGCAGTCACCATCTGCAGTGATTTTGGAGCCCCAAAAAATAAAGTTGACACTGTTTCCACTGTTTCCCCATTTTTTGCCATGAAGTAATGGGACCAGTTGCCATGATCTTCGTTTTCTGAATGTTGAGCTTTAAGCCAATTTTTTCACTCTCCACTTTCACTTTCATCAAGAGGCTTTTTAGTTCCTCTTCACTTTTCTGCCATAAGGGTGGTGTCATCTGCATATCTGAGGTGATTTCTCCCGGCAATCTTGATTCCAGCTTGTGCTTCTTCCAGCCCAGCGTTTCTCATGATGTACTCTGCATAGAAGTTAAATAAGCAGGGTGACAATCTACAGCCTTGACGTACTCCTTTTCCTATTTGGAACCAGTCTGTTGTTCCATGTCCAGTTCTAACTGTTGCTTCCTGACCTACATATAGATTTCTCAAAAGGCAGATCAGGTGGTCTGGTGTTCCCATCTCTTTCAGAATTTTCCACAGTTTATTGTGATCCACACAGTCAAAGGCTTTGGCATAGTAAATAACGCAGAAATAAAGTTCTAAAAATATTCAATTGTATATAGTTTTTAGGCTCGAAAAGTGATTTCTATACCAAGCCCTATGAATGATCATATTTTCCTGTGCTGATGACTCTCTTGGAGTCTGTTTCCTCTTGATGATCAATATATAATTTAGTCAGTTTTGTTTGTTAAATTATTGCTTCAACTCAAAGGCTATGTTCCATGGTAGCCAGTGGTTAAGAATACAGGTTTTTAAGTCAGATGGAGCCGAATATGAACTTATATGCTTTCATTAAAATGTGAGATATCTCTCAGAGTTGTCACATTTTGATCAAATGAGAGCTTGGACAGTGCCTGAACAGTTTTGGTGGTGTTGTTGCTTATTTTTACTACTACCGTATTTTAGTTCCATTCTAATATCCCAGTAGCTTGTTGCATTCACATTTTGATAAGATTCTAACAGATAGGCTGCTCTTCCACAATTCATTTTCTGTCCAATGTGCTTAGTGATCTTCTACAAATGGAAAGTTTTTTTTTTTTGGCTGATATATAATTTGGGGGGTTTCTCTGGTCTTGTTTATTGAATTACTGTATTTTGGGGGAAGAAAAATAATTTTCCCTCTGCCCTTTGGAGTTCTTGTTAGAGGACATTGAAATAAAAGATTAACAAGAGAAAAACAAACACAAGTTTATTAACACATATACCCCATGTATATATGGGAGATATCCAGGTTAAAATAAATAACTCTAAGTGGTAGCTTAGAACTCTAGATTGTATAACATCTTTAACAAAGAACATTTGTGTAAAAATGACATTACAAAATAAAGTAGTTTTAGGGTGCCAAGGATGGAGATAAAGGAAAGTCAGGAAAGTTTGTTATTTAGATTCCTCTAGTGCCATCTCTGGAGAAGGCAATGGCACCCCACTCCAGTACTCTTGCCTGGAAAATCCCATGGACGGAGGAGCCTGATAGTCTGCAGTCCATGGGGTCACTAGAGGCGGACACGACTGCGCGACTTCACTTTCACTTTTATGCATTGGAGAAGGAAATGGCAACCCACTCCAGCGTTCTTGCCTGGAGAATCCCAGGGACGGGGAAGCCTGGTGGGCTGCCGTCTATGGGGTTGCACAGAGTCGGACACGACTGAAGCGACTTAGCAGCAGCAGCAGCAGTGCCATCTCCAGGCTAATAGGATCTAAAGTTGTCTCCATTGATGAACTTTTGTTCTTCTTGAAAGAATTGGTTAAGCAGATAGGGGAAGTAGGGAGCTTTTCTTAAATCTGCTTCTCAGTTGCCTTCAACTCATAGTTCAGTTCAGGTCACTCAGTCAGGTCTGACTCTTTGTGACCCCATGGACTGCACAACACCAGGCTTCCCTGTCCATCACCACCTCCTGGAGCTTGCTCAAACTCATGTCCATTGAGTCGATGATGCTATACAACCAACTCATCCTCTGTCATCCCCTTCTTCTCCTGCCTTCAATCTTTCCCAGCATCAGGGTCTTTTCTAATGAGCAGCTCTTTGCATCAGGTCACCAAAGTATTGGAGTTTCAGTTTAAGCATCAGTCCTTCCAAAAAATATTCAGGACTGATTTCCTTTAGGATGGACTGGTTTGATCTCCTAGCTGTCCAAGAGACTCTGAAGCATCTTCTCCAACACCACAGTGCAAAAGCATCAATTCTTCTGCACTCAGCTTTCTTTATGGTCCAATTCTCATATCCATACATGACTATTGGAAAAACCATAGCTTTCACTAGATGGACCTTTGTTGGCAAAGTAACGTCTCTGCTTTTAATATGCTGTCTAGGTTGGTCATAACTTTTCTTCCAAGGAGAAAGCATCTTTTAATTTCATGGCTGCAGTCACCACCTGCAGTGATTTTGGCCAGACCTGCCTTCAAATCATAATACTATGCCAAATTGGAAAATTTGGAGGTGGCGTATTCTACTACCTTTCAGTTTCAAGGGACACATCAAGGAAAAAAGTTCAGCTTGTCTTGACAAAAGTGTTACAGCAATAATCCAATTACACTAGAATTTTTCAGATTGCTGCTGTGGATAATTTCACTAAAACAATGAATTATCTAAGTTATTTTTCTTCACTTGATAATTTTTAGAACGTTGTACAGCTATAGATTGTGCTGCCAATGGATACTGATGATATTCTCTGGAAAATAGTAAGACCATGATAGAAAATTTTCTTTACAGGACAGCTTAGATTAAGTCCTCCTTAAAGGCAGGAAGTTTACCTAAAATAACTTTTATGACTTCTTCTTGTTCTGTTGTTCTAAATTTATTGCAGTGACCTTTCCAGTAAGCCCAAGGTAGGGACATTCAAATTTTCTTTCTATTTTGATTATTTTAATATTGCCTCTAATTACCTCTCTCTACCTCTCTTAATTTGAAAATAGGCCAATTAAAAAATAATAAAGATGGAGTAGATGCCATTTTCCTAAAAATATGAGCTTATAATTAAATTACACATTTCCTTAGGAAAATCTTTTACATAAATAATTTTTTTCTATCTGGGGGCATCCAGCCTTTTCTCTTCCCCCCTACTATGGGGGTAAGTTCTCCCTGGGCTAGATTCCTGAGTATCACAGTACCACAGGTGGCAATGGCTTTTAAATATATGTCCCTCTGGACCTCTGGTTGAGTATACCTACTGAGCTGTCAGCTGGGACCTGACTGGCTGAGGCTTCTCAAGACTTTTCTAAAGCACTTTCTTTCTAACGTTTTTTCCACAGGGCGCTACAGATGGATCAGAGCCAGGCAGTCATTAGCTATTGTGAATTTCTTCTGGTGCTTCACATTTCAGTGTGTGTTCCTTTCCTGTGAATTATCCTTACCTTATATTGAGGATCTTCAGAGGCAATAGATTGTCTGGAAATGTGTGTGTGTATATATATGTTTGTGTGTATACATATATATGTGTATGTACATATGTTTTATACATGTATATGTTTATTTGTGTCTATACATTTATGACTCATTCTGTTATTCTAAATTTATCTAAATGTTATATATGTTTGTAATTTGCTTGATGACTTAAATGCAATACACTCTCCTAAAATTTGTTTACTATTTTGGATTTTAGAAAGGTGCCAGTGAAAATCAGTCACCTCAGAAATTATTGAGTAATGTTGGGCAGCTCTGCTTACTTCATGTAGTTTTTCTGAAGATTCAATATTTAGGTATTATTGGTGGCAGCTTTAATCTGCAAATTTCAGTTAGATGACTGAACAATGCAAATGAAGATTCATGCTTTTGTGAAATTTAGATTCTAGTGATGAGGGGTAAAATAAATAATAAAATCACTTTTGTAATATATTGCCATGTAACTAACTACCCCAAAATAATGTTGTGGCTTAAAAAATGGTAGTAAGTTAAGTGGTGGTGTAGATACAGACAAACTTAAACAATCATATATTATGAATGGGAATGTAAAATAATGCTGTCACTTTGGAAAACAGTTTGGAAATTTCTTAAAAAGTTAAATTATCAGACAATGCAGCAGTTCCACTCCTAGGTGTCTACTGAGAGAAATGAAAACACATGTTGACAAAAAAGACTTTATGAATGCTCACAGTAGCATTGCTCATAATAGCAAAAGGGGAAATAATTCAGATGCCTATGAGCTGCTGAAAGTATAAATGAATAGTGGTATATCTATACAATAGAATGCTACTTAGGAATGAAAAGAAATGAAGGACTGATGCATGCTAAAATGGGGATGAATTTCAAAAGTATTAATATAATTAAAGAAGCCAAATGCAAAAAATCCACTGGATATATCTATTCAGGATGGACCATCTATCCATCTAAACATCTATCTATTCAGGCAAGTAGAAATACATTGATAGGGATGGGTCACTTTCTATTAAAATATTACTTACCACCAAACACTATATTTTATCTTCATCACTGCAGTCTTCCTTATCAACTCAGCTTTTGACTAATTTAGCCAGATTCTGAACAAGCTCAGAAAATATTAAATTCCTTGGCAGAGATATGGCTAGTGACAGATGGAACCATTGGTGATGATCATGTTCCTATGATTTGTTTATCTTTGTGCCCATCTATTCTATTTATCTTGCCTGGAAAATCCCATGGATGGAGGAGCCTGGTAGGCTGCAGTCCATGGGGTCACTAAGAGTTGGACACGACTGAGCGGCTTCACTTTCACTTTTCACTTTCATGCATTGGAGAAGGAAATGGCAACCCACTCCAGTGTTGTTGCCTGGAGAATCCCAGGGACCGGGGAGCCTGGTGGGCTTCCTTCTATGGGGTCGCACAGAGTTGGACACGACTGAAGCGACTTAGCAGCAGCAGCAGCAGCAGCAGCAGCAGCATTCTATTCATCATCCATGATAAAAGTGTCAAGGGAAGCCCCAGTGGCTCAGAATATGCCTGCAATGTAGGAGATGCATGAGACACAGGTTTGGTCCCCTGGAGAAGAAAAATGGAAAGTCATTCCAGTATTCTTGCCTGGGAAATCCCATCAACAGAGGACCCTGTCTGGCTACAGTCTTGGGGTTGCAAAGAGTTGGACAAGACTGAGCAACTGAACACATATATACAAAGGTGTCATACCTTTAGTCATATAAAGATCATTGGATGGACATACTAATATTGAGAAATTGAATCAGAAATATGTAATTATTATCCTGAGAGACATGCCAGTACAATAATGATTAATGCAACTGTCTATTAACAGGAGGTCATGCTAGATTTCATCAGATCATCTAATTCCATAGAGAAACATGACAAGTATCTTATGTAGTTGTTATCAAGTAGCTCTCATATAGTCACATCCTTAGAAATGTTAATCCTTCTTTAGTATAGTAAATCTGATTATTTTTTAGAATACGTGTTTGGTGCTATATCATTTTGTTTACAAACATTCCAGATGCATGTTCTGTGGTGTGAAAAGTTAGAAATAATATTTATCTCTTCAAGTAAAACATTTTAAAATATGTTTATTTTGATTTTGAATTATATATATCTTTTTCAAATATGCAGAAAATTTCAGAAAAATGTGATAATAGATACTCATGCACCCAGAATCCAGATTTTATATATATATATGTTAACATTTTACTATATTGCTTCAGATATTTCTTATTTTATAAATAAGGAAACTATTTTGTATACTTTTAAGGTCTTGCCTACCTTGTCCTTTTCTCTCTTGTCCAGAGTAAACCTTTCCAGAATTTGATGTATATCTTTTCCATGCGTATCTTTGAACTTAGAACAAATGTAGATTTTCATAATCAATACATGTTTTTCATGTCTTCAAACTGTATATTAATTGTATCACATTGTATACCATAGGAAATGTAGTAATCATATTTGATAATTATGTAATATTTACCAATTACTAAATATTATATCATATTTAATAATTATGTTAGTATCATAATTAAATATGATAGTAATTTAAATTTTTTAATCAATTTAAAAATGATAAAAGGCTAGATAAAGCTTCATATGAGCTAAAAAATCTTAGAAATATCCACTGGTTCAATGTTGATACTGAGAGAAAATTACATGATGAATTTGGGTAAAATAGTCATTATCCTCTAAAAATGACATGACACTAGACTCACTTTCAGGCAGAACTCCATTAGAAATGAGAGATATATTCAGCATCTAAATCCAAAATCTAGAATTGCAAATATTAATATTCATCTCTATGCAGTAAGTTCTGCCACTGCAGGACGATTCCTACAACTACATACTCAATAATGATATTACACACATTTCTCTCTTTGGGCCAGTGACTGGGTAGGCCTTTACTGAATACAAAATGAATTAAAACTAAAATATATATGTGATTGCTTTAAAAGAAAGTACACTGTGATATTGTCTGTTAATATTCAAAGAGTTAAAAATCCTTACCATTGTTCTAGACAATATAAGATTCAGTAGGGATTCAGAGATTTACTCGTTCATATACAGTAAGTCATAGACAAAGGATGGGATATAGTAGTTCAGTCCAGTTCAGTCGCTCAGTCGTGTCTGACTCTTTGCGACCCCATGAACCACAGCATGCCAGGCCTCCCTGTCCATCACCAACTCCCAGAGTCCACCCAAACTCATGTCCATTGAGTCAGAGATGCCTTCCAACCATCTCATCCTCTGTCATCCCCTTCTCCTCCTGCCCTCAATCTTTCCCAGCATCAGTGACTTTTCAAATGAGTCAGCTCTTTGCATCAGGTGGCCAAAGTACTAGAATTTCAGCTTCAACGCCAGTCCTTCTAATGAACACCCAGGACTGATCTCCTTTAGAATGGACTGGTTGGATCTCCTTGCAGTCCAAGGGACTCCCAAGAGTCTTCTCCAACACCATAGTTCAAAAGCATCAATTTTTCGGCGCTCAGCTTTCTTTATAGTCCAACTCTCACATCCATACATGACCACTGGAAAAACCATAGCCTTGACTAGATGGACCTTTGTTGACAAAGTAATGTATCTGCTTTTTAATATGCTGTCTAGCTTGGTCATAACTTTTCTTCCAAGGAGTGAGCATCTTTTTATTTCATGGCTGCAGTCACCATCTGCACTATGAGCTTGGGATATAGATTGGGATATTGTAGGTATTTGGTAATTCTTGACTATGTCTGTTTGTAACTTGCCTTACAAGTTCAGTACTATGTCCTTTTAACTCATTATTGATTCAGGGATTTTTGCATAAACTAATGCCTGTGGCTGGCCAAAAATTAATTCTGTTATTTCATTAACACTTTATGGGTTATTACATTCAGTAGTTATACTTGACACACTTGTAAAGTTTTCTCCAGCATTGTGAGTTTTATTTTCACTTTGCATATTAGAGTCAATCACTAAGGATTTTTGTGTTTTTTGTTGTTGTTGTTGTTGGTCTAATATTCACATTGTCTGAATCAGAACAATATTCTGAAGAACTATCATCTTCTGAAACACTAGTATGTATGTTGCTCAGACAATCAGATAAAATATCTGCATAAAATTCACCAAAAAGTTCTTTACTTAAAATTTTGCAGTGCATCATTTTGAAAATTTTACGGTGATTAACTTGTGTTTGTAACTCACACAAGGATGAAACAAAAACATAAAAAAGCAAAATATAAATGATAGCAACAATCATAGGTTGTATATTGAAATCTTGATCAGTTTTAAGCTCTTACAACTTTCTAACAACTTAGTGGTATTAATTATATCACTCTCTAAAAACATATTAATACACCTCCAGTCAATAATGTGTTAAGTTTCTATGTATTGACATGTATATCAGTTTCATTGTTTTTAATCATAGTGTAAGACAGACGCACAAACATGTACATATCCAGATTTTTCCTGTTTCTCTTAGAGATGACTTGTTTTCACTTTTTTCTTATTACTAACCATGCTGCAGTAATATCTAAGGACATAACACTTTGTGTACTCGGGCAGCAGTTTCTCTCGGACAGAAATCTAGCAGAATTGTTGAACTGCAAAGACAGGTGTCTTCATTTTTACTGAGTATCGCCAAATTGGTTTCTAAAGTGTTGTATGAATTCCCACCAGCTATATATCTTCATCAATTTTTGGTATCTTTCGATCAATTGATCATTCACTTTGGTCAATTTGGTAGTTATGAAATGCATTTTGTCTTTAATTTGCATTTTCCTGAATCAGTAATGCATTTAAATATATTGTCAAGTTTATTACTTGTGTTTGTTTTTTCATTTTTCTATCTTCATTTTACTGTTTTGTGGAAGTATTTTCTATATTCTTCTAACATTTATGTGCAATTTACATTCTAGCTATCTTCTCAAAGTCTTTGGCTTGTCTTTTTATTTTTCCATGGGATCCTCTGTTATACAGAGTTTTAAATTTAAATGTAATCAATACTATCAATTTCTCTCCATTATGATTTGCAATCTCACCTTTATTCTAAAGGCTTTATAGTTTTGTTCTTGTATTTAGGTCTTTATTCACAACTTATTTTTGTGTATAATATGAGATAATGTCTATTTTTATAAACACAAATAGCCTTCTTACAGCTTCATTTACTACAGGGTCTGTTATTTACCTTGTTTTTTGTAGTGCAGTCTTACTAACCAAGTCTATATATAGATGCACCTCTGTTTTATTCCATTGGTTAGATGGCCTCTCCATATGTTGACACAAATCTGTTTGTATCATTGAATATTCATAGTGTATTATCCTATTTTTTATTATATTGTTGTTAAAAATGGCTTTGGTTAATTTTAACTCTTCTTCCATGTGAATTGTCTTTATGCTCTGTTATTTCATACTCTGTTGATCACAACTTTATTATGATTTTTATGAAAATTGCATACATAGTACTTTTAAGAGAATTTGCATTTATTCCTGAATCTGATAAATCTCTCCATATAGTTCGGGCTTCCCAGGTGGTTCTAGTGATAAAGATTGTGCCTAACAGTGCAAGAGATGCAGGAGATTCAGATTCAGTCCTTAGAGTGGGAAGATCCTCTAGAAGAGGGCATGGCAACCCACTCCAGTATTCCTGCCTGGAGAGTCCCATGGACAGAGGAGCCTGACGGGCTATAGTCTATGCGGTCACAGAGAGTCAGACACGGCTGAAGCGACTTTAGCAGCACTCAGCATAACTTAGACAATCTTGTAAGACATTAAATAGCAAATTTTACATATTTTTCTCTATAATGTTATTCCACATTATAAGATTTAATCTTAAATATGCTTTTTATGCTTTTATGCATTTCTTTTTAAAGTGACATTTTCTAATTGTTGCACATCTTTGAGTTGGCACTTAACTGGTTAATAGCTGATTAAGAATTAGAGCTTCCTTTCTCTTATTATCTTGTTCAACACATTGAAAATCTTCCTCCAAGGAAGAGTTCACGACCTTGTGGCATTATGGAGGGATTCTGTCTTATGTGCTTGTTGGAAAACATAGTGGACGGTAAGGCCTGGATGGTCCTGCCTGGATTGTAAGTATATTAAGGGGAAATGGAGAAAGCACAGTTGATTAGGTATTGAGAAGACTGCATGGCTGACAACTTCTTCCAAGGAGCTGACTGAATACATTTTGTGCCACAGGCTTTTTGTAGCCTTTCCCAGTGGCTCAGCAGTTAAGAATCCTCCTGCAATGCAGGAGACAAAGGATATTGGGTTCAATCCCTGGGTCAGAAAGATCCCCGAAGGAGGACATAGCAACCCATTCCAGTATTTTTGCCTGGGAAATCGCATGGACAGAGGAGCCTGGTGGGCTACAGTCCATGGGGTTGCAAAAGAGACACAACTTAGTGACTAAACAACAACATGTGGGTTCTGAATCCCATCGATCAATCAACAAAGAGTTGTCAGTAAAAGACACCAATTTTATTGTTTACTGTGGGTTTGAGGGAAGTATTTGAAGCCCATCTAAAAGAATGCCAATGTTGCCAGGATGCTTGAACATGATCTTCCATGATAAGTGTCAATGAAAATAATAGATATTTCCATCATTCACTATGTCTGCTTAAGGTCAGAATATAGTCTACACTTTTTCACAGTCAATCTCAATTATCATGTTCTGTGAAACTTTCTGAATTTTCACTATGTTGAACTTCTCTTTTTTCTCCAAACTCCAAGGTACTGTTTTGGTTCCTTTATTACACTTTTTACTTCCTCTGTCAGCCGTGGAATATTTATTTCTTTAGAAAAGATATTGGGGTCACATCAGAGTAAACATAGGTTTCTACAATGGTTAGCTAGCTTTAAAGGGATCTGAAAAAGGGAAATTGAGCAACTCTTTTCTCAGCTGCTCATGAAATATTTTGTGTCTCTTTAGAGGGAGATCTGTTCAATCAAAAGTTAATTAGGGATGCTGAGTAATCAAATACTATTGATTCAGAAATTGAGAACCTGGCATTTCTACAATATTTCTAGTTGTGGAGTGTGTCAAGGCTCCTTCTCTGCTTACTGAGTTTTCAATGCTTGGTTCTGTGCGTAAGGAGCAATTCTCTGATAATGTTAATTCAGTTCACTAGATAGTTCATCCATTTAAAAAATTAGTCATTTTGTACTTGCTGAAGCCCAGGCTTAGATGCTCATTATTGTCGGTCATGACTGATGATGAAATTCTTGTAACCCCCAAATAACTCAGTCATTTGGAATTCTAAGATTCCTACTCTCTAAACTGATTATTACACACAAAGATGTCTTTCTAGCACCACTCATCAGGTTGAAATATAAAATTACTTACTTTGGATGGGAGGAGATGAATCTGATCTGTGAATTTTCCCCACAAATTAGCTACTGTCCAGGTTTAAAGCTTATGTTAAGGCATCACACACACACACCTGCACACACACACACAATAGATGAACATGATTACATATACATTCAAATTACTGTCATGTAATGTAGTATTCATCTCAGGAAAGATATTCACCATTGATTCTAAAGTTAATATGGTGTGATTGTAAACTTCACTGGTTGAGTTTGCAAAATTCTTTCTTTTTTTAACTGTTTATTTTATTTTATTTTGGAATATAGCTGATTGGGAATTCCCTGGTAGCTCAGTTGGTGAAGAATCTGCCTGCAGTGCAAGAGACTTGGATATAATCCCTGGATCGGGAAGATACCCTGGGGAAGGAAATGGCAACCCACTCCATTATTCTTGCTGGAAAATCCCATGGACAGAGGAGCATGGTAGACTACAGTCCATGGGGTCTCAAGAGTCAGAGACAGCTTACAAACCTAACCACCATAGCTGATTAACAATGTTGTGATAGTTTTGAGTGTACAGAAAAGTGACTCAGCCATATCAATTCTCCCCCAAACTTCCCTCCAGAATTCCTTCGCTATGAAATTCTGCAGTGTATTTCCAGTGTACGATAGGCTCATGCAAATTGTGTATTGGCTTCTGCTCATTTTCTGAAGCTGTCTGTAGTATGCAACTTACCTCCCCTTTTATTAAGTTTCTCTGGCCATTTTATAGATAATTACCAACCCCATAAATATCCAGAACAATATACTCATGACAATACATGAAATTCATTACATAATTTGTAGATGCAAGCAAATTTAATTGACTTCAAAAAACTTTCTTAAAAATCACTGATGAGGAGTTTTGCATTATGGTGAATGTTGGAGATACAAAGAAGGAAAAAAAAAAAAAAAAGACTCTTGGCTTCTGCGCTCTTAGAGCTCGTTAATTCCATACATACTGTGCTGTTCCTGCAGGCTCCGTCTACTTCGTGGGATAGGTTAAATCAACTTATTTTTTTCCTGAGTTTATGACCAACTCCAAGCCAGCCCAGAAAGTCTTTATATTTCTACCAAGGTGACTATTGGTGAACTTACTCTTTCAGTGAGTTTTTCAGGAATGAACCAGAAGATGGGCTCAGAGCCCAGTTACTCCCAGGTGAAAGCTGTAGCTATTTAAATAAAAGGCATGAGAGCGTTAGTTCCAGTTGAACCTCCTCGCCTTTCCTGCATGAACCTGCCAGTAGCATTGTCTGGGATGGATGTTCCTTAGTATTGGAGCAGTTACTCAGGCTGTATCAGGCTCCTAGGGAAAGCAGTTGTGCACCAATGCTGCATTCATGGGTGTTCCTTTATGTTTCATGTTAAAAGGCCAGTGACTCAAAAACTGGATTTTTTTTCCCCTTCCTATTGCTGTGAGGCTGAACCATGAGAAGCTATATAACTACCATCCATGGAAACTTCTGGTTTTTTTCAAGCCAGAGAAATGCCAGAAAATATTTGTTGTATTGAAAGTTTGTTGTTATTGTTGTTCAGTTGCTAAGTTGTGTCCAACTCTTTGTGACCCCATGGGCTGCAGCACACCAGGCTTCCCTGTCCTTCACCACCTCACAGAATTTGCTCAAATGCATATCATTGAGTCAGTGATGCTATCCAACCATCTGTACTGACATCATCTATTTTCAATTCATCAGTTTATAGTTTGACTAAAAAATGAAAGAAGTGAGAAAAGCCTAATTACTAAAATATAAATTACTTATTTTTTCTAATTCTGCATATTGTTTAGGCAAGACAAATAACCCTACAAATATTTTGACCATTTCTGATGTTATTAAAATTGTTTATTATTGTTACTTGAAATTGGAAGTGAGGCAAGCTTTAAATTAGATGTCTTGATTAGTAAATGGAATTCTTTCACTAATGCATAAAATTCAGCAGAGAATACAAGGTGTAAAGATGTAAATGCAGAGTTATTTTACAACCACAATTAAAAGGTAAATAAGGCATAGTGAAATGATGAAATCTTAAATTCATATATGATTTCAAAACCTGTGTTGTCACATTAGAGAAGGATTTGTGCTATAGCTGTGATTATATATTATTGAATAGATTGTTGTAAATGTCATCACCATAATTTTCTTTAACAAGATATTCGGCCTTCAAACTACGTCATCTTTTTCACATCCAGTCTTGAGAGACTATTTGATCACCTCTGATTCAAGAGTCAGAGATGACTTAGAAACCACACCACCCTGGGTGGTTTGATCAAACCCAGGTTTGATCCCTGGATTGTGAAGATCCCCTGGAGGAGGACATGGAAACCCATCCAATATTCTTACCTGGAGAATCCCATGGACAGAGGAGCCTGGCGGTCTACAGTCCATGGAGTTGCAGAAAGTCAGACATGACTGAAGCAACTTAGCACACAGAGTGGGGCAAAAGGGGGATACATTCTTTAAAAAAATCTTGCTTGTTTATATTTCCTTGAATGTATTGCTGAATTGAGGTATTAACACCTTTAAGTATCAGAACCTTGATCTAAATAGCAGTTGCTATATTATGAATGTTTGTGTCTTTTCAAAATTCACAGCCAAAACTTAATACCCAATGTAATATTGTTATAAGGTGGGACCTTTGAGAGGTGATTAGGTCATGAGAGTGGAGCCCTCATGACTGGGATTAATGCTTTTACAAAAGAGATTCCATAGAGCTCTCTAGCCCCTTCCACCATCTGAAAATACAGTGAGAAGTCTGCAACATGGAAGAAGGCTCTCACCCTATGATGTTGGCACCCTTAACTCAGAGTCCAGCTTCTAGAACTGTGAGAAATAAATTTATGCTGTTTATAGGTTCTCAGTCTGTGGTATCTTGTTATAGCTGTTCAAACAGACTAAGACACCTGTTAACCACCTATCGTTAATTTATTAGTATATACCACATCTTTCTCCAAAGTATATTTGTTTCCTAGAAATAGTAAAGTATTAACAACTGGTAAAGAATTCACCTGTCAATGCAGGACACAGGTTTGATCCCTGGATCGAGAAGATCCCTGGAGAAGGAAATGGCAACCTACTCCAGTATTCTTGCCTGGGAAATGCCATGGACAGAGGAGCCTGGAGGGCGACAGTCCATGGGGTCGCAAAATATTCAGAGCCAGTTTACCAACTAAACAGCAAAGCAAATGGAAATTTAAAGGAAGATTAGGAAATATTAAATGGTAAGATAAAAATAAATTGGAAAACTTATTAATAAGTGAATTGTTGGATTATTTATCAAAATTCAAGGGAAAATATGATGATGAGATATATCGAAGTTCACAAGGTGTGGTAAGCAGACTCTAAGATCACCTCTGCTTGAGTGTGGCCTGGGGTGGTAACTTGCTTCTAATTCATAGACTACAACAAAGGTGATGGTATTAGACTACTTCTGTTAGACTAATTATTAGTCTAATATATATTAGACTAATAATTAGTCTAATTAGTCTAATTCTGTGATTAGACTACATAAAGGTGTGACTACTGTTCTGCTGGCTGACAGGCTTTCTCTCTTGCTGGTTTAAATAATGTAAACTATCATGCTGGGGACATCCACATCATAGGAACTTTAGGGAAGATTCCAACCAATATCCAATTAGAAAATGAATCCAGTAACCCTTAGGAACCACACTTCAGCAAACAACCATGTAAGCAAACTTTGAAACTCCTTCTCCAATTGAGCCTTCAGATGAGAACTTAGCCCTGACAGCACCTTAACTGCAGCTTCATAAGAGACTGTGAAGCAGAGGACTCCACTGAACTGTAGCTGGATTTGTCTCACTCACTCACACAGACAGTGAGACATAACAACTGTATGGCATTTTAAGATTATAATTTTTATGTAACATGACATAATGAAGAGAAAGTTAATTTTTTTCTGCAAGTAATATTTCCTATAGAGCTATAAACAAGAATTCTGTACTACAAAATGTCTTTGCCAACAAATGAATAGGAGATGGAGAAATGTGAATTAGTGAATATTTTCTATGAGTCTTCTATAAGAACTAAGCATGTAAATCTATAACCTTATAAATTTTGTAGGCTTTAACTCAAATCCTTTTAAAATGCTTTGGGGTTGCAAACTCAAGATAATAAAGGCACCAAAAGTTACTATCTCATGAGCCAATTTAACGTAGGAGTAGGACGTGAAGAATCTGCATGAGTGAGTAGCTGTCATGTCCTTTGTGTGCGTGTGTTCAGTTGTTCAGTCATACCTGACTCTTAGGGACCCCGTGGACTGTAGCCCACCAGTCTCCTCTGCCCATGGGATTTTCCTAGCCACAGTAGTAGAGTGGGTTGGCATTTCCTCCTCCAGGGGATCTTCCTGACCCAGGAATCCAACCGGCACCTCCTGCCTCTCCTGTCACATGTGTCGTGTGCTCTTTGCAAATTCTGGGCTGTTGTAAATTCTTGGCTGGATCCTCTCAGGAGTGCCACAGTGTAGATAATCTGCATTGTCAGTTAAAGTGGCATCCGTATGCTTTATATGTGTGGCATACAGGCAAAAGGCCTGGCATTATCATTGGAAAATTCAAAACCTGGCTCATACTCTGATCTTGACAGAGGACCATTCAGCTTCTATTTGGAGGAGGACTGCCAGGGTGCCAGAGGGTAGAATTATTTTTTCCCAAAGAATATTTTTGAATTTGTTCAGGTGTTTGACTAAGGTGCAGAAGGAAATGGCAACCCACTCCAGTATTCTTGCCTGGAAAACCCCATGGACAGAGGAGCCTTGCAGGCCACAATCCATGGGGTCAGGAGAGTCAGATATGACTTAGAAACTAAATTACCACCGCCACCATTTGACTAAGCACTCTGAGATCCTCAATATCTATGTCATTTGCATGGAGGAAGATGTTTTCACCTTAATAAAATATTAAGGGTAGTTATTAACCAGTTAGTTCCCAAGACATTAAAAGGGTTTCAGTTATACCTATATGTTATTTGTTTTTCATGAGGACTTCGGCCTGATACCCATGCCTGGATGTATCAGCTGCAAATCATAGCCTCAAAGAACTGAATGATTAGATGTCTTGGATAAAGGCATTTAGAACTCAATATTTCTGCATTTGAGGAAGACTGATGAACCCTTCTTTTAACTTTGATTTTTACATATACTTTTCTTCTTTCTTGGAAGCATGTCATATAATTAATAAATCATTGAAATATACTTGCTAAATCATTTCTATTAAAGCAGTACATTACCACAGTTGGTTCAAAGGGCCTGCTCTGAAATCGGACTTCCTAGTTTTGATTTCTACTCTGTCACACACTGGTTAGTGAGTTATTTGATTTATCTGTGCCTTTATTTTTCTTCCCTGTAAAATGTTAATAATGGTACTTTTTCTATCTGGGGAATTACATAAGTAAATATATGTAAAGTCTTATATTTTACACATGCTAAGTGTTCTCTAATTATGAGCTATTAAATACTTAGCTAGTTGATACTGTTTTCCTTTCAGATCACAGATCTGTTACAAGTTCTCTTATGTATTAAGGCCTCTCCTAATGTGTTATAATAAAGCCATGTCAGCAGAGTAGGAAAAGATGGTTCCCTCTGCAGAAGGAGCAAAATTCTCATCAATAGTGGTGAAAAGCTATACCAGGTTAAACTGTAGTTCTATAGTGCCTCTTGAACAATTTCTGGATGTCAAGGTGTGCGAGGATCAGCTCTGTGTTACTTTTCAGTGCGGTCCACCAAATAGTCCATACTCCTCCTCACAGACACACGGCTGAATTGTGCCTCCTCACACCCTTGAACTTAGGCAGGGCCAAGAGAGGTGCCCTTCTACAGTACATAAGAAGTCTAGGTCTTGTTTTCTTTCCTTCCTATGTTCCTGCATTGTTTGCAGTTAGGAAACCTCCAATCAGTCTGTTTCAGAGAGTAAGGGTTGTGTTAAACAAAGCTAGGACTTTGTCCTTAGGAAAACTAGGAGGGGGACTTTCTGGTGGTCCAGTAGATAAGACTCTGTGCTCCCAATGCAGGAGGTCAGTGTTCGATCCCTGGTCATGGAACTAAGATCCCATATACTGCAGCTATTGAGCCCACATACCTTAGAGCCCTGGTGCTGCAACAAAGACCCAGAGCAGCCAAAAGAAAAAAAAAAAAAATTCTGAGAAGAGTTTGGCATCATCTAGAATAAAGCTAAAGATACACAAGACACAGAAATTCCATACCAAAAAAAAAAAAAAAGAAAGAAAGAAAACTAGGAGAACTTTAAGACATCTAGAATAATTAGCAGTGCTTCAGGATGTAAAATGGACTCATCAAAATGAGGAAAGACAGGTAAATGCTGAGGAGAAGGCCATTCTAATATTTGTGAATGCTGAAAAAGATTCAGTAATGATAGGAGTGGAATGAAAGAGATGAAAAAGAATCCAGAAGAGATCATAGGAACAATTGAAAATGATTTGACATCTCCACCAATAGAAAAATAGAACATAGAAGAAAAAAATCAAACTGTAAGGAAAAGAAGGGTTCAGTGTGAGAAATACTGAGTTTTTAGATCCTTATCGAAGCATGCAAATCAAAATGTCCTGTAGTCATTTGGAAATACCAGAGAAAGAGTGATCAGAATGAGGACTAGAAATGTAGCATGTAATGATGTTTGTGGAGGAGAGATTTTCAAGAAAAGTATGATCAGATTTAAAAAAGGGAGAGGAAGAGAGGAGGAATGATAAAACTTAAAACTAAGGGTCATTTAATTTTGTTGTCCAATTTTATAGTTTTATCTGGTTTAGGAGACTTAACTCTGGTGCCATTGAAGTTTCTAATGCGCATGTCTCTAGGTGTTTTGGCTGGTTCTTCTGAACAACTAATTCTGAAAAATACTGGCTAATTTCAAGTGCTAATTTTGTTTTATATTTTTAGCTTCTACAATATTACTATATTATCTGTGCTTTTTTTTTTTTTTTTGCCTTTCCTAACAACTAACTGGTAATATCTGCAATTTTACATTGCTTAGTGTTTTTTTGTTTTTTTTTTTTTTAATAACTTTTAAGTATTTCCATCTCCCATGGAAGTGAAAGTCGCTCAGTTGTGTCTGATTCTTTGTGACCCCATGGACTATACAGTCCATAGAACTCTTCAGGCCAGAATACTGGAGTGGGTAGCCTTTCCCTTCAGCGGATCTTCTCAACCCAGGGATGGAACCCAGGTCTCCCACATTGCAGGTGGATTCTTTCCCAGATGAGCCCCCAGGGAAGCCCAAGAATACTGGAGTGGGTAGCCTTTCCCTTCAGGGGATCTTCCCAACCCAGGGATGGAACCAGGTCTCCCATATTGCAGGTGGATTCTTTCCCAGCTGAGCCCCAAGGGAAGCCCCCCATTTCCCATATGCACAGTGAGTTTGAGGGCAACCAGTGCATCTCAAAAAATAGTCAAAAGCTGGGCCTGAGAATAACTCTGTCTCCTTTCAGGAATAATTTCAGTTGAGATGAAATGCCTTCCCTTGGGAGAGTCTGACAGATGCATTGTCTGCATCGTTTCTGTTGGTTGGTATACGTAAAGGAGCAGCACTGCCAGCTGACTGCTCACATTCAGAAACACTTTTTGAGTTTAGGCGGACACTTTGGGATGCTATTTTAATCTGATCTTTCAGAGGACAGTGGGTTCAGAAATTACTTGAGAATGCTTAAGCACTTAGAGAAAACTATATATATATATGTTTTACTACCTAACCCCCTTTTTAAAGATCACATTCCAAGGGAAAATTGAAGTGATCTTATATCTTATCCTGGGATTTGAGTCTGTAGAATACATTGTTAATTTTATTACTAATATTATTTTCTCTATCAACACAAAGTCTCAAAATACTACACATGCCTTAACCAGCAGAAACAAACCAAAATTAGTTGTTGAACTTGAATATTACTTTAAAATAAAGCAAGGAAGAAGCGTAGAAGAGAGAGTAGTGAGTATGTTTTTTTTTTTTTTTAACAGATATTGATAATCTAAGTTCTTTCATATGGGGACATTTACTTGAACAGAGGAAATGTGAATGAAAGTGAATCAGGTGATACTTCATAGGAAATAACAGTTTATAATAAGAAGCCTAAGAAGAAGAAGTATTCAAGACAGTAATATCAATTCAATATAACTCAGTGGCATTTTTTTTTTCTGGGTTGAAGAAATATAGAACCAGTGAAGAAATTGTGTTGATATAGAATGCTTGAGAGTTATTCACTTATTTTTTTAGTGCCTAATCCGTGAAAATAGTTTTTAAAAAGATTTCAGGCACTGCAGACCAAAGCTCTTCATTTAAGCCTTTTAAAAATGATGAGGAAATTTAATTAAGAAACATGAGCATGATCCTTTAAAAATCCAACACTGTAATCCTCACAGTAAGTAATCTGATAAAGTTAAACCACATGGTAGTTCCTGAAACTTGTGATTTTTTTCTAATCTTTGGGAATTTTTAGGAAAGAAAAGGTTAACAAAATTATGGATGGTACTTTTTAAACATAATTTTCTTTTCCTTTTTGTTTTGTTCAACTCTTGATTAGGCCTCCCATAAATGAATTAGTTTGGAAATAAATAATAGTAAAAAGCAACATCTTGTCAAAGACTAAATCATGTTAATCTCCTAGAAAGGAGTGTGCTCTGTTGGAATGGAGGAAGGATAATGAAAAGATGCTCTGAGTTGAGCAAGCAACCAAGTGCTGCTTGGTGTATTTATTAATAACTTTAAAGAAGAAGATGCTGGACTCTAGCAGCCTCTGCTTAAAGAATTGAGACCTGAGCTTTTGGAAAATGAATCCGTGATTTTCTGTATGTACTTGCCAGCTCATCTGTCTTTTCCTCTTCTTAGAAAACTTTCTTGGTTATATCAGGTTATCTGGATTTTAATTGTTGCACCGTTATTGCTTTTAGAAGACTGCTGTGCACTGCTTTTTCATACAGAGGGGACTTAGATTTCATATAAAATAGTATCTGTTATTAAGTGCAGGACTTTTGAGTGGCCACTTTCCTGTGATAGGATTTTTTTAAACAAAAGTTATTTTAAAGGGGAAATAAAAGTGGGAAGGGATGAAGTGTAAGATTCTTTCCCATTAATCTAACACACATCACGTGCAGTTCTTTAATATGCTTTTATTGTCATGGGAATAGGTTGGTATAACTAAACTAAAAATAAGGATATCATAGAAGAACTTCCTTAAATTTTGGAATAGTCAAATGGAAACGAACACATGATAACATGTTTGATTTCAGAGTTTTTCAAATCTTGTTGTAGGTCATCAACAAAGATCAATTAAGAACGTATGCCTCCAGGGTTCTGTCTCCAGTGTTGCCATCAATTGTGTGAATTTTCAACAACCAGTAGTTGTCATCATTTTATTGGAGCGTGTCGGGGTGTGTGCATACTTGTGGCGGTGGGTGGTGGAGACGGGCAAGAGCAGGTGTGAGTATTTTTAGGATGGAGATGAGACTGGGCAGGCTGAAACCAAAAATGTGTTGTGTTTCTAAAGTTAAAAATCAGGGTCCAAAGAGGTTCTTCAAAGACTGAGGAGTCCACAGGTGATTGCCGGCTACGAGCTAGGAAAACCGGAGCTAAATGGTAGGTGATAGAAAGTCTTGGCCAAATTCTGGAGATACTGGGAAGGCAGCTCTGTTTAAGGGCCATAGAGACCAGAGAGTCAAGAAAGGCAGAGGTGCCATACAAGTATATTGAAAGTGTGTAGAACATCCGACACACTGATTCCACCCTTGCAATGAAGGCAGGTAATACTTCTATAGATTAACTTCCATATATTAAAATATTAGCCCAGAAGATACAAGAGCTCTGTGCTTTGTGATGGTCTGGTAACTGCTAAGTGTCTCCCTTATTCCCGCCTCTCTCATTTCCCTTTGGTCCACTCCAAGGCAAGTCACACTGCTTCCTGCTTTTCCGTGTCCTAGTGTGCTGCTCACAGGCCTTTTCAGTGGCTTCTTCACGTCCTCATGGTCTCTTGATCAAATATCTTACCTGATAATCCCTTCAAAATAGCATGCCACTCTTTTTCAGGCAATGCCTAGTTTGGACTGTAATATGAACTCTATGAATAATAGAGTTTTCTTTTTCCTTTTTGTTTTCTACTGAATCCCTGGTATCTCAAACACTTGGCACATTAAATAGTCACTCAGAAACATGTGACGAGAGGAAAATTGTTACATTATTACTCTTCTCCTCTGGATTAAAGATAAGAAAGCTTCATCATTATATACACATTGAGATGTGGATATCTCTTTATTAACTCCAAGGAAATAACAAAGACAGATGTTCATGCACAAAGCAGCATTTATTCACAGCCCTGTCTCAGACGTCCTTAAGCAACTTCTAGCAGTGGCCCAATTTCAACAAATCCTTGGAATATACTTTCTTCTTCTGTACCTTTGATATTTGCCAGTCATCTCTCCTTCAGCATTCTGCCAGTCCATGACCTTGAAATCACTATTGCCCTGACTTTGGCAGATGCCAGCTCATTACTGCCTCTCTGCTCCACAGGCAGCCTGACTTTTTGAAGTTTCAAGCGAGGAAATTTGTAAGGAGCATAATTTAAATTACAAGGCCCCTAATTCGGTACAGAATGTAGAAGAAAATGAAAGTCCCTTCTAAATTTTGTAGGGCTGACCAGAGCTGAAAATGTTTGGCCTCCTTCAAAGAATACCTGGTTCCTGTCATTTGATTCTGCTAGCGTAATTGAGTTTCTAGAACACTTGCAGTGCTGTTTGGAAGCCCAGGGGTGGAAGCAGATGGGGGAGTCATTAGGGTAAGAGCGGGAAAGAGCAGTCACCACCTACCAACTTGACTGTCGCCACTATCTGCCACTGAGCACTTGAACACGTTCCCTGCCCTGTGTAGTGTTGCTACTTAAAAAAAACAAATTCCTCTGTCAGCTTTCTGATCAGGCCCACAGGCTGGGGAACTGCCATAGAGCCATTTATTTTCTCAACTGTGTTTGTGGACTCAAAAGAGGATTTGATTCCCAAGACTTACCACCTTATAGGAAATATATCTGCCGTTCAGTGAAAGCAGACTGCTTAGTTTTGAAGAATGATTGGAAATGGTCTCTTCTCAGCAGAGTGGTCAGATACTTTATTGTCCAAATTAGGCTTCTGAAAATAAAGAGGGAATACTAAAATTAATTATAGTTATATATGGCTTAAAGCTCAACATTCAGAAAACTAAGATCATGGCATCTGGTCCCATCACTTCATGGGAAATAGATGGGGAAACAGTGGAAACAGTGTCAGACTTTATTTTTCTGGGCTCCAAAATCACTGCAGATGGAGATTGCAGCCATGAAATTAAAAAATTTAATTTTTTACTCCTTGGAAGGAAAGTTATGACCAACCTAGATAGCATATTCAAAAGCAGAGACATTACTTTGCCAACAAAGGTCTGTCTAGTCAAGGCTATGGTTTTTCCAGTAGTCATGTATGGATGTGAGAGTTGGACTGTGAAGAAGGCTGAGCACTGAAGAATTGATGCTTTTGAACTGTGGTGTTGGAGAAGACTCTTGAGAGTCCCTTGGACTACAAGGAGATCCAACCAGTCCATTCTAAAGGAGATCAGTCCTGGGTGTTCCTTGGAAGGAATGATGCTGAAGCTGAAACTCCAGTACTTTGGCCACCTCATGCAAAGAGTTGACTCATTGGAAAAGACTCTGAAGCTGGGAGGGATTGGGGGCAGGAGGAGAAGGGGACGACAGAGGATGAGATGGCTAGATGGCATCACTGACTCGATGGACGTGAGTCTGAGTGAACTCTGGGAGTTGATGATGGACAGGGAGGCCTGGTGTGCTGAGATTCATGGGGTCGCAAAGAGTTGGACACGACTGAGCGACTGAACTGAACTGATATATGTATTTGTACATATATATATATATATATATATATAGGAATGTTGCATACCATTAATTTTTTCCAATTTAATTAAAAAATAGTTGAAATGCATCACTGTATTTATTTAAGGCATATGGCATGGTGGTTTGATGTACATATATGGTGAAATGTTTATTGTAGTAGCTTCAGCTAAAATCTATCTTTTCATATAGGTTAATTCTAAAAGGGAAGAAGAAAAGAATAAAGGCAAAATTTTCTTCTTGTGGTGAGAACTCCTACAATTTACTCTCTTAACAATTTTCCTATATATTTTGTGGCAGGGTTAGCTATAGTCATCATGTCGTACATTACACTGCTAGTGCTTATTTATAACTGGAACATCGTACCCTTTTTTTTCTATTTGTTTATAGTGGCTTAACACAACAGTCCTTTTATTTAGTTTATAATCGTGTAGGCAGTTGGATGGGGGCTTCCCTGGTGGCTCAGTGGTAAAGAATCCACCTGCCAATGCAGGAGATGTGCATTTGATCCCAGAGTCAGGAAGATCCCCTGGAGGAGGAAATGGCAACCCACGCCAGTATTCTTGCCTGGAAAATCCCATGGACAGAAGAGCCTGGTGGGCTATAGTTCTAGGGGTCACAAAGAGTCAGACCCAACTTAGCCACTACACAACAACAGGCTGTTGGATGCTTTTCATGCTGCTGTGGCTTGTTGATCTGTTACATGCTTTCCCAGATAACTGGCAGGTTTGCTGGTAGTTGGATGATATAGGTAACAGCCTTCTTCACATGGGTTGGCAAGTTGGTCAGGGACTGGCTAAACTATCAATCAGCTGGGACACCTTAGTTTCTGTCAGCATGGAACTTGCTATGTTTTGACCACCTTCCTGTAATTTCTCCTTCCCCCAACCTTCATCTCTGATAACGACAGGTGTGAAAGATAAAAAACAATACTAACTGAAAAAGATATCTGCATTCCCGGGTTCATAGTAGCATTATGTACTGTAGCCAAGACATGGAAGATGATGCTGTGAAAGTGTTGCACTCAATATGCTAGCAAATTTGGAAAACTCAGCAGTGGCCACAGAACTGGAAATGGTCAGTTTTCATTCCAATCCCAAAGAAAGGCAATGCCAAAGAATGCTCAAACTACCGCACAGCCGGGAGCCGGCGAGAGACATTCCACTTGTGACAAAGGTCATGAGGAAGGAGGCTCGGCATACGCAAAGGTGGGATCGAGCCTCAGGAGTCCCCTGGATATTCTCGAGCATCTACCCCCCAAAAACCAGAGTCTGCCTACTTTATTGCTTTGTGCTCTCACCTCTGACTTTACTGGGGGCTGTCCCCCACCACCATCTCGCTCTCTCTGTCAAAGAGTTAACTTACAGCTCCAATTAATAAAGTTCCTGGGCAATTAGGAGTGTTTAAATCCAAAACCCTCAGATGGCTCTCTAACTCGCCTGACAAGTTTACCTGGACTCCTACAGCTATGCATATGATTGTTTACAGTCTCCCAGCCTCAAGAGGCACGGGAAGCTTAAGGTATTCAAATAGCTTAGAGCCTCTCAGAGAGTTAGAAACTGTCAGAATAAACTAGTAAAGGATTTCATCGATGAGCCAATGCTTGTTGCCAAGTTTCCACATCCCCTGTATTGTATCCTTGAATGTGTATTAAATAATAGTTGGTATGTAGAAAAAATAAGTAGTGGCCTTGGTGTTAGTAACTTTAGACCCTTAAGGTAATAAATTCTTTCCTTTGTTGTAAACCCATTACACATCCGCCCTATAGGAATGCAATTTTATCTTCGGAAGATGGTGCCAAACCTTAAAATAATTACTCTTAGAGAAAATAAGTCTTACGGTTGATAAGTCTTTGTCAAGAGCCATAAAATGTTAATAGGCCTTCTGGCTAGAAGATGATGTAAATCACCTAAACCACGTGTATACAATAAATTTGCAGGAAAGAAACCATGTTGTTGTTTTTTTTTTTTTTTTTTTCTAATTTTATTTTATTTTTAAACTTTACATAATTGTATTAGTCTTGCCAAATATCAAAATGAATCCATCACAGGTATACATGTGCTCCCCATCCCGAACCCTCCTCCCTCCTCCCTCCGCATACCATCCCTCTGGGCCGTCCCAGTGCACCAGCCCCAAGCATCCAGCATCGTGCATCGAACCTGGACTGGCAACTCGTTTCCTACATGATATTTTACATGTTTCAATGTCATTCTCCCAAATCTTCCCACCCTCTCCCTCTCCCACAGAGTCCATAAGATGTTCTATACATCAGTGTCTCTTTTGCTGTCTCGTACACAGGGTTATTGTTACCATCTTTCTAAATTCCATATATATGCGTTAGTATACTGTATTTATGTTTTTCCTTCTGGCTTACTTCACTCTGTATAATAGGCTCCAGTTTCATCCACCTCATTAGAACTGATTCAAATGTATTCTTTTTAATGGCTGAGTAATACTGCATTGTGTATATGTACCACTGCTTTCTTATCCATTCATCTGCTAATGGACATCTAGGTTGCTTCCATGTCCTGGCTATCATAAACAGTGCTGCGATGAACATTGGGGTACACGTGTCTCTTTCCCTTCTGGTTTCCTCAGTGTGTATGCCCAGCAGTGGGATTGCTGACTCATAAGGCAGTTCTATTTCCAGTTTTTTAAGGAATCTCCACACTGTTCTCCATAGTGGCTTTACTAGTTTGCATTCCCACCAACAGTGTAAGAGGGTTCCCTTTTCTCCACACCCTCTCCAGCATTTATTATTTGTAGACTTTTGGATCGCAGCCATTCTGACTGGTGTGAAATGGTACCTCATAGTGGTTTTGATTTGCATTTCTCTGATAATGAGTGATGTTGAGCATCTTTTCATGTGTTTGTTAGCCATCTGTATATCTTCTTTGGAGAAATGTCTATTTAGTTCTTTGGCCCATATTTTGATTGGGTCGTTTATTTTTCTGGAGTTGAGCTGTAGGAGTTGCTTGTATATTTTTGAGATTTTGAGTTGTTTGTCGGTTGCTTCATTTGCTATTATTTTCTCCCATTCTGAAGGCTGTCTTTTCACCTTGCTAATAGTTTCAAAGCGATCTTGAGAAAGAAGAATGGAACTGGAGGAATCAACCTACCTGACTTCAGGCTCTACTACAAAGCCACAGTTATCAAGACAGTATGGTACTGGCACAAAGACAGAAATATTGATCAATGGAATAAAATAGAAAGCCCAGAGATAAATCCTCGCACATATGGACACCTTATCTTTGACAAAGGAGGCAAGAATATACAATGGATTAAAGACAATCTCTTTAACAAGTGGTGCTGGGAAATCTGGTCAACCACTTGTAAAAGAATGAAACTAGACCACTTTCTAACACCATACACAAAAATAAACTCAAAATGGATTAAAGATCTCAACATAAGACCAGAAACTATAAAACTCCTAGAGGAGAACATAGGCAAAACACTCTCCGACATACATCACAGCAGGATCCTCTATGACCCACCTCCCAGAATATTGGAAATAAAAGCAAAAATAAACAAATGGGACCTAATTAACCTTAAAAGCTTCTGCACATCAAAGGAAACCATGGTTTTTGATAAGGATCAAAAACTGCTGACTTTGCATCCCCTATTATCCTCTATGTGTAACTTAGGGTATAAAAACCTCTGTTGAAAATAAAGCTACGGGCCTTGCTCACCTACGCTTGGTCTCCCCATGTCATTCTCCCCCTTAACTTCCAGCTGAGTCTCCATCTGGAGTGTGGATATCCTCTGCGACCATTTATTTGCCTGGGCTTCTAAGACCCACTCGAGAAGGTGTCTAAGGTGGGGCACCTTCCGCTATTTGAGAGGGCGCCTGCGGCCTCCGTGGTCAGAGCTAACCTGGTGTCAGGGGTTATATTGATTTTCCGAGTAAACCAAGCTACTCAGCTTCTTTTCTCCACTGAATTTTCCTACTGAGCTATCATCATTCTATTACTCTTTATATCTTTGATAAATAAATAAATAAATAGTAGCCGAAGCCATCTGTCCTTCGAATACCCTGGATCAGCCGGGGCTGGACCCCAGCACCGCACAATTGCACACATCTCACATGCTAGTAAAGTAATGCTCAAAATTCTCCAGGCCAGGCTTCAGCAATATGTGAACCGTGAACTTCCTGATGTTCAAGCTGGTTTTAGAAAAGGCAGAGGAACCAGAGATCAAATTGCCAATGTCCGCTGGATCATGGAAAAAGCAAGAGAGTTTCAGAAAAGCATCTATTTCTGCTTTATTGACTATGCCAAAGCCTTTGACTGTATGGATCACAATAAACTGTAGAAAATTCTGAAAGAGATGGGAATACCAGACCACCTGACCTGCCTCTTGAGAAACCTATATGCAGGTCAGGAAGCAACAGTTAGAACCGGACATGGAACAACAGACTGGTTCCAAATAGGAAAAGGAGGACATCAAGGCTGTATATTGTCACCCTGCTTATTTAACTTATGTGCAGAGTATATCATGAGAAACGCTGGACTGTAGGAAACACAAGCTGGAATCAAGATTGCCAGGAGAAATATCAATAACCTCAAATATGCAGATGACACCACCCTTATGGCAGAAAGTGAGGAGGAACTAAAAAGCCTCTTGATGAAAGTGAAAGAGGAGAGTGAAAAAGTTGGCTTAAAGCTCAACATTCAGAAAACAAAGATCATGGCATCTGGTCCCATCACTTCATGGGAAATAGATGGGGAAACAGTGTCAGACTTAATTTTCTGGGGCTCCAAAATCACTGCAGGTGGTGACTGCAGCCATGAAATTAGAAGATGCTTACTCGTTGGAAGGAAAGTTATGACCAACCTAGATAGCATATTCAAAAGCAGAGACATTACTTTGCCAACAAAGGTCCGTCTAGTCAAGGCTATGGATTTTCCTGTGGTCATGTATGGATGTGAGAGTTGGACTGTAAAGAAGGCTGAGTGCCGAAGAATTGATGCTTTTGAACTGTGGTGTTGGAGAAGATTCTTGTGAGTCCCTTGGCCTACAAGGAGATCCAACCAGTCCATTCTGAAGGAGATCAGCCCTGGGATTTCTTTGGAGGGACTGATGCTGAAGCTGAAACTCCAGTACTTTGGCCACCTCATGCGAAGAGTTGACTCATTGAAAAAGACTCTGAAGCTGGGAGGACTTGGGGGCAGGAGGAGAAGGCGACAACAGAGGATGAGATGGCTGGATGGCATCACTGACTCGATGGACATGGGTCTGGGTGAACTCCGGGAGTTGATGATGGTCAGGGAGGCCTGGCGTGCTGCAATTCATGGGGTCACGAAGAGTCGGACATGACTGAGTGCCTGAATTGAACTGAAGACATGGAAACAATGTGTCTATGAGTAGATAAAAAATTTGTAGTCAGTATTTACAATGAAATGTTATTTAACTATAAAAACAAAGAAATCCTGTTATTTGCAAAAGCATGAACGACACTTGAAGGCATTATGCTAAGAGAAAAAAGTCAGAGATATTTACTGACTAGCAAATTGGTATTTTTATGTTAGTAAATGTAAGAGTCTTATTCAAAATTATTTTATAAAGTAAAACTCTTTGTAAAACATAAAGTGGTATATTGATATATAATGAAACAAATGAAGTTTCTTATAAAAGATCTGAAATAAAATTAAGAAATCATTTTATAGTATGTGCTCATTCAGTTTTATCACATTTTTAGTCATGTTTATTTCTGATATACACTAGCATTTTTATAAAGAGTAAATTTCTTAATACAGTCATTTAAAAAATTAAATTGACTGCAATCAAGATTCCAGTCACATTGTTATCATTAATATATGTGATATTGACATTGATTTGTCATCTGATTTGCATGGTAGAAGATAACATTCTGCTAAATGTAAAATATTCTCATTAAGCTTTTGTTTTATTTTGAAATGTGGAAATATATCTATGCAAATATTTATGGATGTTGTCTTTCTTTACTCCATTTCAAGTATCTTGCTTGAAAAATAATTTTTAAAGTAAAATATAGAATTTTCAATTTCAATTCCATGCTGATTCAGAATGTAAATGCTTACAAAGTAGAATCCATATGCAAATATCTTCATCAGATGCAAAATATTCCAAAATATTCCAATTTAAAAATTAAATTTGTACACTATTTCCAAACTTATTAATATTAAGATTCATCTTTTGCTTTGAGATAAAGTTAAATATCTTACTGTTTGGAAGCAATCTTTATTTTCAATATTTACAAAGTGTTAAAGCTTCAAAAGCTATTTGTATGTATGTTTCCCTTCTTAAGTAGTTTGATTAAAGATATACAAGTGATTTTCAGCAAAAAGCAACCTAAATTTAGAGAAACCTGTTACAAAAAAATTTCATCCTACATATGACCTTTAGGGTCATATGTGTGACCTACAATTTCAAAAGTAGTTCTTAAAAAGAACTACACCATAACCAAGTGGGGTTTATCCCAGGATGGTTCAGTGTACACAAATGAAGTAACAGAAGACATTAACAAGTTAAAGAATAAAAACCATATGATCGTCTTGGTAGATGCAGAAAAAGCCTGACAAAATTCAACCCCCTTTCATGATAAAAACTCAAAACAGGCCATGTATGACAAGCCCACAGTTAACATTATACTCAACAGTGAAAACCTAAAAGCTTTCCACTAAGATCTAAGATAAGGCAAGGAGGTTTATTCCCACCATTTCTGTTCTGCAGGAATTAGAAGTCCCAGCCAGAGCAATTAGGCAATAAAAAGAAATAACAAGCATTCAAATCAGAAAGGGAGAAATAAAATTATCTTGTTTGTAGGTGGAGTTAAACAATCTCATTTACAACAGCATTAAATGGAATAAAATATAGCAACGAATTTAACCAAGATGTAAAAGACGTGTACTTTGAAAACTACAAAGCACTGATGAAAGAAATTAGAGTACACTTAAACAAATGGAAAGACATCCTGTGTTCATATATTGCAAATCAATCTTCTAATTTAATATTGTAAAAATATCTATAGTACCCAAAACAATCCACAGATTTAATGTAATCCCTATAAGAATTTCAATGAATAGCAAGAACTATTTCTGTTCTTGCTACAGAAATAGCAAGAACAATCCTAAAATTCATATGAACCACAATAACCTCAGTAGCCCAAGCAATCCTGAGAAAGAACACAGTTGGAGACATCACACTTTCCAAGTTCAAATTATATTACAAAGCTACAGTAATTAACAAAGGGAACAAAATAGAGAACCCAGAAATACATTGATGAAGGTAAGATAAACTGAAGATGTGAAGTGCTGGCTTAGATGTGGAGAAATTGAAACCCTTATACACTGTTGGTGGGCATATGTAATGGTGGTGCAGCTGCTATAAAAATAGTATGGAAAATTCCTTAAAAATTAAAAACAAATCCTTAAAAATTAAAAAAAATGCAATATTATCCAGCAGTTATACTTTTGAATATATATCCAAAAGAATTGAAATCAATATCTTGAAATGATATTAGCCCTTCCATGTTCATTCATGGTATTCTGTGCTCACAATAGCCAAGATTTGAAAATAACTTAATTATCTACCCATGGATGAATGTATAAAGAAATTAATAAGGAATATTATTCAGCCTTTAAAAAGAAAGTAATCTTGCCTAGTATGACAATGTGAGTGAATCTGGAGGACATTATTCTTGGTGTAGTCAATCACAGAAGGACAAATACTGAATGATTCTATTTTTGAGATATTTAGATTAGTCAAACATATAGAAACAGAGAATAAAATAGTAGTTACCTGGGACTGGAGGGAGGGAGAAATGGAGAATTGCTGTTTAATGGATGTAAAATCTCAGTAATGCAAAATGATTAAGTTTAGAGATCTGCTGTGTAACATTGTCTCTATAGTTTAAAAAAATACCTAAAAATTTGTTGAGAGGGAAGATCTCATGTCAAAATTCTGCTCTTACCAAAAAAAAAAAAAAAAAAAAGCCACAAAGAGAGAAAGTACATATCACTATATTGAACAGTTTTTATCTATTTCTGCTTCCTCATAAAATTTTATATTTCATCTACTCTAAAAGTTGATGCATAAAATATTTGTAAATTTGTAAATATTTGTAAATAGCTTCTATTTACCTTTGTACAACATCACAATTTGTCGAACGCTACCTTGAATTAGATGTGTATCATTATCAGTTGGGCCTCCGTGAAGGCTCAGCAGTAAAGACCTTGAACTTGCCAATGAAGGAGACCTGAGTTCGATCCCTGGGTTGGAAAGATCCCTGGAGAAGAAAATGGCAACCCACTCTAGTATTCTTGCTTGGAAATCTCACAGACAGGGGACCCTTGTGGTCTACAGTCCATGGGGTCTCAAAAAAGTCACCCGTGACTTATCAACTAAACAACAACAACAAAATAATACATTTCAAATACATTTCTTTTCCATAGTTTTTGTAAAGTATTGGAAAGCTACTACTGTATAGCATATCACCCAAACTTTCACAGCATAATGCAATACCATTATTATGCATATGGATTCTCTATGTCAAGAATTTAGACAGGGCACAACAGGGATGACTTATCTCTTCTCTATAGCGTCTAGGTTCTCAGCTAGGAAGACGTGAAAGTTTGAGGTATCTCAATAGCTGAAGGTTGGAATTATCTAGCAGATGAAACTGTCACCTAGGACCTCAGCTGAGCTGTTGCCTGGAACATCTACATGTCACTTCATTAAATGGTCTTCTTGAATGAGCTTATTTGGATTTCCTTACTGCATGGCAGCTAGATGACAAGAGCAGTTTCGAAAGAGAGCTAAGTAGAAATGTGTGGCATTTTAAATATAGCAATATAAAATAAGCTTTTTTTTTTAATACATGACATTTTGGTTATCTGGATTTGGAAGTCACATAATGACACCTACCATACTCTCAGTTCAGTTCAGTTCAGTCGCTCAGTCATGTCCGACTCTTTGCAACCCCATGAATCACAGCACGCCAGGCCTCCTTGTTCATCACCAACTCCCAGAGTTCACCTAGACTCACATCCATCGAGTCAGTGATACCATCCAGCCATCTCATCCTCTGTCGTCCCCTTCTCCTCCTGCCCCCAATCCCTCCCAGCTTCAGAGTCTTTTTCAATGAGTCAACTCTTCGCATGAGGTGGTCAAAGTACTGGAGTTTCAGCTTTAGCATCATTCCTTCCAAGGAACACCCAGGACTGATTTCCTTTAGAATGGATTGGTTGGATCTCCTTGCAGTCCATGGAACTCTCACCATACTCTAATGGAGCATTAACAAATGATTGCACAAATTTAAGGCAGAGGATATAGATTCCAAGTACTTTATGGAAAGAATGTCAAGTTCACATAAGGAAAGTATATATGGGATGAAGGTATTTTTTCCAGTTATTTTTCTATAGAAACTATAATTGGTTGCACTTAGATTAGTTAAAATACAATGTTTGTCATGATACTGCTCCAGCAAATTTTGTGTTTATACTACAAAAACAGTTTTATCTTCAATGTGGAACTTTTTAACTGCATTTTTAAAATCAACAAGGATAGCAGATCTTTCAACAGAATGAGTTTTGAAATGTTTGATGTTGGATTCATAAATTGCATTAAAAATCCACTATCAGAATTAATTGATTTCTTTCTGAAGCATCTGAGACACTGAAATAAAATTTATAAAATTGAGCTATTTACGAAGTGGATGTACTGCTAATGGAGCTAACTAGTATTAGAAGTTGACTCACTTTTCATCTGAGTATAAAAAAACTTGAAAATTAGCAAAATGAATTTAAACCAGGACTTGTTTGATCTAAATGGAAAGCCATGCATCACAATAGGATGTGTAGCACATTCTGAAACTGCCTTACTTTATTATTATTTTTTTTAAATGTACATTGGAACATTTATTCAGTTTTTTTTTAAATTTTATTTTATTTTTAAACATTGTATTAGTTTTGCCAAACATCGAAATGAATCTGCCACAAGTATACCTGTGTTCCCCATCCTGAACCCTCCTCCCTCCTCCCTCCCCATACCATCCCTCTGGGTCGTCCCAGTGCACCAGCCCCAAGCATCCAGTATCGTGCATTGAACCTGCACTGGCGACTCATTTCATACATGATATTATACATGTTTCAATGCCATTCTCCCAAATCTCCCCACCCTCTCCCTCTCCCACAGAGTCCATAAGACTGATCTATACATCAGTGTCTCTTTTGCTGTCTCGTACACAGGGTTATTGTTACCATCTTTCTAAATTCCATATATATGCGTTAGTATACTGTATTGGTGTTTTTCTTTCTGGCTTACTTCACTCTGTATAATAGGTTCCAGTTTCATCCACCTCATTAGAACTGATTCAAATGTATTCTTTTTAATGGCTGAGTAATACTCCATTGTGTATATGTACCACTCCTTTCTTATCCATTCATCTGCTGATGGGCATCTAGGTTGCTTCCATGTCCTGGCTATTATAAACAGTGTTGCGATGAAAACATTGGGGTACACATGTCTCTTTCCCTTCTGGTTTCCTCAGTGTGTATGCCCAGCAGTGGGATTGCTGGATCATAAGGCAGTTCTAATAGTTGCCATGAGCACATTTAAAAAAAAAATTACTATTAACTTTTCAAAGTAGATGCTTATGTTTCTTCTGCAGATTTGTGTCATCATGTTTACATGGGGTAAAAGAAATCACTGTTCTTCTTGTCTTGGAGAGTAAATGTTGATAAACGTTTTGTACAAGCTAAGCAAGTCATCATCAACTTTCTTAAAGGGTGAAATTTAATCTTTAATTTTTCATTTAAAATTATTTTTTCTTAGCCGATTGCCTGGAACATCTACATGTCTACATCTACATTGCTTCCGAAAGGGCTTATTGTAAACTCAGAAATCATTGTCAAACAAAATAGTCTTTGATTTCTAATGTTTAGTGCTATGTGACAGGACAACTGTAAAAAGGATATCTACAGCCAATCATAATGTATTTCCAGCACATACTTCAAGTCCATCTAAACTATAATTTCCCATGTTTCCCACTTACCCCACTGGCTTATGCAGGCAAGTCCCACTGAGTCTTGGTGCACCAAATTCCTACCAGGGATATCAAATACTTTTTTCACCGCCATCTGACTCAAACTGCCTGTATCTGAACATACCTTGCTTTATCAATGAGTGCTTAGTATGCTTTCCTTGAACAAAATGTTAAATTCTGTCAGGGATGGGAGATGTGTTATCTGTGGTCTCTTTCTACGTTGAACCATGTGTTAAAGTGAGAACCATGTTTGCTGCACACAAGATTGAACCATTACTAGGTGGCTACAAATGCAAAATTATGGTTTACTGTAATCATCTTGATTTATTTTAATGCAATTATTTTAATAATAACTCAATAAATTGAAAAAGTGCTGTACTTGTGTTAATCTGGATGGGATGCTCTGACATTTTGAATATATCAGGAATGAACCACAACAAAATTTATGGTCATCATTTTTTTTTAATCCAGATTAGAATTCTATGGAGCATCTTTTTAATTTTCCAAATATTGTTCCAATTCTCCAAATATTTAATTCTCCAAATACTGTTGGATTGAGCAATAGTAAAACAGTTATTTTTGCAAATTATTAGTTATTCTATCTCAGGAAATTTATTTGTACTCTAAATTTCTGCCTTTCTATTTAAAATGAAATTAATAATGTCTAACTCTCAGTAACCTTATGAGGATTAAATTCAGAAAGGCTTAAAAGAGTCTGACACAAAATAAATCACTCAAATAATGATATTTTCTTAGATAGTATATTATGAATATAAAAATGTTGATTATAATATGTATATAATGTGTACAATTATAGTTTTCATACCTTTCAAGATGTTGGTATCATTATTTTACTAACAAGAACTGTATCATGGAGGGATTATTGAAATGAACACTATTGCACATATTTTTTGAGGGTGAAATTGAATTTTTAGAGGAAAAGTTGGCAATACAAATCAAAATCCTTAGACCTGTGCATAGTATTTGACCCTATAATTGTCACATTTCTCAGTATTTATTCAAAAGTAATAAACCTGAATATGATGGAATATATAACTGCAAAGTTGTTCATTGTACTGCTGTTTAAACAGCAAGAAATTGGAAGCAAACTAAATGTCCAAATATTAAGCCTTGAGTTAATAAATTATGGCACATAGAGTATAGTAGGGAGAAATCATTAAGAGTACTGTGATAGAAGTTTAATGACATGCAAATATATTCATGTCATCTTCACTGAAATACAGTCTACAAAACTAAATGTACTATTAAACTTTGTTTTACACTATTTTAACACACATACACATGACTGAGAGTTTCTTAACCAAATGGCCAACAGAGATTCTCTTTGAGCAGTAAAATGACAAGCTGTCTCATTTCAGGTGTTTTCAGCTGAGCTGTGTGTGCTCAGCTGCTCACTTGTATCCAACTCTGTATAACCCCATGGACTATAGCCTGCCAGTCTCTTCTGTCCATGGAATTTTCCAGGCAAGAATACTGGAGTGGGTGGGTTACCATTTCCTCCACCAGGGGATCTTCCTGACCCAGGGGTCAAATCAGCATCCCCTGGATCTCCTGCATTGGCAGGTGGATTCTTTACCACTGAGCCACCTGGGAAGCCCATTTTCAGGTGTATATAACCACAAAACCAATACAATTTCACTTAAAAATAAAGGTAGTATAATGTCCCATGAAAGAGAAATCCACAGAGTAGAGTGACTTTCTAGAATACTTGTATCAAGGTGCCATTTCTGTTCCTCTGAGATTCTCCCAGCTTGGCCCCCTTGTCTGTGTATCTCCTCACCCTTAGTATGGTTTGCTTCAGGAAGCATGAAGGCATCTATGGTTCTAGGCCACATATCTGCAAAACACACAAGGCATTTTCAGTTCAGTTGAGTTCAGTCGCTCAGTCATGTCCGATTCTTTGTGACCCCATGGACTGCAGCACGCCAGGTTTCCCTGTCTATCACCAACTCCCAGAGCCTGTTCAAACTCATGCCCATCGCATCAGTGATGCTATCCAACCATCTCATCCTCTGTCATCCCCTTTTCCTCCTGCCTTTAATCTTTCCCAGCATCAGGGTCTTTTCAAATGACTCAGTTCTTCATATCAGGTGGTCAAAATATTGGAGTTTAAGCATCATTGCTTCCAATGATATTTAGGACTGATTTCCTTTAGGATTGACTGGTTGGATCTCCTTGCAGTCCAAGAGACTCTCAAGAGTCTTCTCCAACACCACAGTTCAAAAGCATCAATTCTTCGGCACTCAGCTTTCTTTATAGTCTAACTCACATCTATACATGACTACTGGAAAAATCGTAGCTTTGACTAGATGGACTTTTGTTGCTAAAGTAATGTCTCTGCTTTTTAACATGCTGCCTAGATTGGTTATAGCTTTTAATTTCATGACTGTAGTCACCATCTGCAGTGATTCTGGAGCCCCCAAATTTAAAGCTGTCACTGTTTTCATTGTTTCCCCATCTATTTGCCATGAGGTGATGGGACCAGATGCCATGATCTTAGTTTTCTGAATGTTGAGTTTTAAGCCAACTTTTTCACTCTCCTCTTTCACTTTCATCAAGAGGCTTTTTAGTTCCTCTTCACTTTCTGCCATAAGGGTCAGGTCATCTGTGTATCTGAGGTTATTGATATTTCTCCTCACAACCTTGGTTCCAGCGTGTGCTTCATCCAGCCTGGCATTTTGTATGCTGTACTCTGCATACAAGTTAAATAATCAGGGTAACAATATGCAGCCTTGACATACTCCTTTCCCAATTTGGAACCAGTCTGCTGTTCCATGTCCAGTTCTAGCCGTTGCTTCTTGACCTGCACACATATTTCTGAGGAGTTAGGTCAGGTGGTCTGGTATTTGCATTTCTTTAAGAATTTTGCACAGTTTGCTGTGATCCACACAGTCAAAGTTTGCAAAACACACAAGGCATTTTAGCTTAGTTTTAATCATAAAAGAGTTTTGTATTTCATCTGATTTGACCAACCAGAGCCAGACCCTGGTCAAAGGAGTATTCTGACTAAATGGATTGGGTTAATTGGATGTTACTGCCCATCCCTGGGCCAGTCAAGATGGCAAAAGAAGCATCATGCTGATCTGCTTACCTCACAGGTAACCACTGGGGAGGAATGAGGTCAATCCCATGCAGATTCTGTGGTTGCTACACAATGGGAAAGAAATGGAATAGATGCTGGTGGAGCAACACAATATCTCTTTCCATTAAATACATTTTCTAGACATGAATATACATTCTATTAGTTATAGTAAGAAGTTATAAATGGTAACTGTTTAACTTTCATTCTGTAGACATAACAGAACCCTCAGTGGCTGAATTAGCTCTATTATCATTACTGTCACTTCCCTGGTAGCTCAGCTGGTAAAGAATCCGCCTGCAATGCCGGAGACCCCGGTTTGATTCCTGGACTGGGAAGATCTGCTGGAGAAGGGATAGGCCACCCACTCCAGTATTCTTGGGCTTCCCTGGTGGCTCAGACAATAAAAAAATCCACTTGTAATTCGGTTCAATACCTGGGTTGAGAAGATCCCCTGGAGAAGGGAACGGCTACCCAGTCCAGTTTTCTGGCCTAGAGAATTCCATGGACAGAAGAGCCTGGCAGGCTACAGTCCATGGGGTCACAAAGTTAAGTTTTAGGAGAAAGTGACATAGAGTAAGAAAACCACAAATAACACAATTTTCAGGTTACAGCTCTGGGATAAGAACTGATCATGCATAATCTTCTGTACCTTTTTCATCCCTGGTCACAGAGATTATCCTGAGTTATTACTCAGGATTCCAAATGAAAACCATTTCATTCATGTTGATATAATTACATTTTTTCTTCAAATTATTTACCCAGGTCAAAGTCTAGACTATTTACCTAGTCTTCTTAAGAAACAGTTTCATTAGGAAGTATTGCAACTGAACGTGTTTTTATTTGTTTATTTTTGGCTGTGCTGGTTCTTCGTTGCTGAGCTCTCAGGCTTCCTCTAGTTCCAGTGAGTGAGGTCTGCTCTCCAGCTGTGGTGCACGTGTGTCTCATTGCGGCTTTTCTTGTGGGGCAGCACAGGCTCAAGGGAGCGGGCTCGGTAGTTGTGGCACACAGGCTTAGTGGCCCTGCAGCATGTGGAGTTTTCCTGGACCAGGAATCAAACCCACGTCCTCTGCATTGGCAAGCAGACTTGCAACCACTGGACAACCAGGGAAATCCTGAATGTGCGTTTTTAATAAAAGCAACCCAAAATAAAACACCTGCAAAAACTCATTCTGAAAGTCTTCAGGTTCGTTGAAATGTAACTCTATATGGATCTCTGCATATTTTGTCACCCTGTATGTTCTTAGTTATGTCCAATTCTTTATGACCTCATAGTTTATAGCCCACCAGGCCCCTCTGTCCATGGAATTTTCCAGGCAAGAATACTGTAGCAGGTTGCCATTTCTTATTCCAGGGTTTTTTTCCAACCCAGAAATTGAACCCCCTTCTCTTATGTATCCTGCACTGTCAGGCAGATTATTTACTACTGCACACTTGGGAAGCCCATGGTTCACCCCTAAATCTGATATATGCCTCAAGTGGGCATTGATCTCAGTAGCAACAAATAAAGGAACCTCATGGACTAGGGCGTGAAAATGGGGTTCATGGTGCAATTAACTATACTTATCTAGTGTCTGTCTTAGGCAAGTCAGTTAAGAATGGTGGCCCACTATTTCCATGGTTTTACATTGAGATGATTGAGCCAAATGACCCCTGAGTTGCATTCCAATTCTAAATGGGGGAATTTTACACAGGTTTGCTCTGGATAAGTGACAGAATCATATTTCTCTCCACACTGTGACCCTGCCCCAGAGATCAAAGTAGAAGTAAAACAGAGCTTTATTTTTATAACATGGCATTTTATTCACAGTGCTTCATTCATTTTTCACTGCTGGATCTCAGAGCCTATTTGCAAAGGGATGTTAAAAAATGAAGCAAACACACTGCCTTGGGCATTTGATGTTACTAAGGCTGTTACACTTTTCACCTCTGATCTTATGCTGTGTTAGTGTGGGTTCCCTGCTCTTTTCTTTCTTTTGTGAGCATCATGTGGAGAGCATTGAATTAATCACGCACCTCAACTCAAGGCTGAATATCATCAATGGTCCATACAAAGCCTGTTTCTTGTTTTCTTTTCCTAATTGTTCATATTTAACACCTTAGTTCAGTCCTGTTCACCTTCCCTCAAACTTATATGTTTATTAGGTCTTTTATTTTTACATGCCCTGAAACAATGCAATATTATTTTATTGCATATAATTTACAGAGAAGAATTTGTTAATTGACATCATTTTGTTATTTTTTTTTTTTTTACTTTTTTAAATGAATAGTTTTTACAGTTTTTTTTTTAAAAATTATTTGTTAGGAATATTTGTTTATTTGACTGTGTCGGGTCTTTGTTGTGGTATATGGGATCTTTCATTGCACTGTATGTGCTTTCTCTGTAGTTACGACCTGCAGGCTCCAGAGCTCATGGGCTCACTAGTTGTGTAGTATGGGCTTAGCTGCCCTGCAGCATGCAAAATCTTAGTTTTCTGACCAAGGATTGAACCCACATCCCCTGCAGTGAAAGTGGATTCTTAACCATTAGACCACCAGAGAAGTCCCTGTTTCTTGTTTTTTTTTTTAATTCAGCATTATATTTGTATTATTTGTTCACTTTGCTGTTTGTACTCTGACCCGTTGTACTTTGTGCTGCGTAGTCATCCGCTATGTTTTACCTATCATTTTCCCAGACGAAACTCGGGTGCCTCCCCCTCCTTGCAACCGTACCTGCTGATGCAGTCAGTATCCTCATGCTTACTTCTTTATGCTTATCTGTAAGAATTTTAGTGGGACAGATCATCAGGGGCAGAATTTCTGAGTCCTATGATATACAGACTTCCCTGGTGGCTCAGCAGGAAAAAAATCCACCTGCCAATGGGTTTGAACTCCGGATGGGGAAGATTCCCTGGAGAAGGAAATGACAACCCACTCCAGTATTCTTGTCTGGGAAATCCCATGGATGGGGAGTCTGCTTGGCTATAGTCCACGGGCTGCAAGGAGTTGGACTGAGCAACTGAACAACGACAGCAGCATGCTATTTAGGACTTAATTTGCCTAAGTCATTCTGGGTTGCTGCTCACTATGGCTGTGCAAAAGCATGCACTGTGGATTCTTGTTCCTTCATATTATGTCTATGAGGTTTAATCACTGTGATATATAGAGAAATGAACTCCTTTGCAGTGAAGTATAATATTCTAATGCTTGAAAGCCCACACTTCATTTATCTGTTCTAGAGTTGGCAACATTTAAGTTGTTGCCACACTGGGTTGTTATGACTGTTATTTAAATATTAAATAATACTAATATTAATAAATACTAAATGTTATTTTAAATATAGCCATAAATATTTTTAAAATATATGTTAATTTCTTTTTATTATATCAGCAGAAGTAAAATTCCTAGGTCTTTAAATATATATGTAAATTGGGTATATATGTAAAACTGCTAGGTTATTAAGTGTATATGTATATATATAGTTCTTAGGAGCCTGGGGAACTGCAGTCCATGGGGTCGCAAAGAGTAGGACATGACTGAGTAACACTAGGTATATATGCAATTAATTTTAGTGGGTGGTACAAACAGTTTTCCAAAATATTGGACCAGTTTATACTCCCATAAGAAAGGGAGGAGCATTCCAGGTAGTGCAGACCCTTGGGAATTCTTTCAATTTTAGATATTCTGACAGTTGTGTAGGTGTTTCTCATCCTGGCTTTATTTTGACCTTCCTTGATGAGTTATGATGCCAAGTACCTTTTCATTATCCATGTGGTTAATAAGTACATATACTAAGGTAATGTGTATATGCTTATTAACCACATGGATACCTGCTTTTTTCCTGAAGTACATTCTTAGTCTCTTTCCCAGTTTTTTTAAAATTAATTTTCAAGATTCAATATATGCTCTGAATATAGGCCCTTCATTAGAAAAGTATTTCAAACATAGTCTTTTCCATGGGGCTGTCTGGGGAGGCCTTACAAATGGCTGTGAAAAGAAGATAAGCGAAAAGCAAAGAAAAGGAAAGATATAAGCATTTGAATGCAGAGTTCCAAAGAATAGCAAGAAGAGATAAGAAAGGCTTCTTCAGCGATCAATGCAAAGAAATAGAGGAAAACAACAGAATGGGAAAGACTAGAGATCTCTTCAAGAAAATTAGAGATACCAAGGGAACACTTCATGCAAAGATGGGCTCGATAAAGGACAGAAATGGTATGGATCTAACAGAAGCAGAAGTTATTAAGAAGAGGTGGCAAGAATACACAGAAGAACTGTACAAAAAAGATCTTCACGACCTACATAATCACGATGGCGTGATCACTCACCTAGAGCCAGATATCCTGGAATGTGAAGTCAAGTGGACCTTAGGAAGCATCACTACGAACAAAGCTAGTGGAGGTGATGGAATTCCAGTGGAGCTATTTCAAATCCTGAAAGAGGATGCTGTTAAAGTGCTGCAGTCAATATGCCAGCAAATTTGGAAAACTCAGCAGTGGCCACAGGACTGGAAAAGGTCAGTTTTCATTCCAATCCCAAAGAAAGGCAATGCCAAAGAATGCTCAAACTACCGCACAATTGCACTCATCTCACACGCTAGTAAAGTAATGCTCAAAATTCTCCAAGCCAGGCTTTAGCAATACATGAACCATGAACTTCCAGATGTTCAAGCTGGATTTAGAAAAGGCAGAGGAACCAGAGATCAAATTGCCAACATCCACTGGATCATTGAAAAAGGAAGAGGGTTCCAGAAAAACATCTATTTCTGCTTTATTGACTATGCCAAAGCCTTTGACTGTGTGGATCACAATAAACTGTGGAAAATTCTGAAAGAGGTGGGAATACCAGACCACCTGACCTGCCTCTTGAGAAATCTGTATGCAGGTCAGGAAGCAACAGTTAGAACTGGACATGGAACAATAGACTGGTTCCAAATAGGAAAAGGAGTATGTCAAGGCTGTATATTATCACCCTGCTTATTTAACTTCTATGCAGAGTACATCATGAGAAACGCTGGACTGGAAGAAGCACAAGCTGGAATCAAGATTTCTGGGAAAAATATCAATAACCTCAGATATGCAGATGACACCACCCTTATGGCAGAAAGTGAAGAAGAACTCAAAAGCCTCTTGATGAAAATGAAAGTGGAGAGTGAAAAAGTTGGCTTGAAGCTCAACATTCAGATAATGAAGATCATGGGATCTGGTCCCATCACTTCATGGGAAATGGATGGGGAAACAGTGGAAACAGTGTCAGACTATTTTTCTTTTTCTGGACTCCAAAATCAATGCAGATGGTGATTGCAGCCACGAAATGAAAAGACGCTTACTCCTTGGAAGGAAAGTTATGACCAACCTAGATAGCATATTCAAAAGCAGAGACATTACTTTGCCAACAAAGGTCCGTCTAGTAAAGGCTATGGTTTTTCCAGTGGTCATGTATGGATGTGAGAGTTGGACTGTGAAGAAAGCTGAGTGCCGAAGAATTGATGCTTTTGAACTGTGGTGTTGGAGAAGACTCTTGAGAGTCCCTTGGACTGCAAGGAGATACAACTGGTCCATCCTAAAGGAGATCAGTCCTGGGTGTTCATTGAAGGACTGATGCTGAAGCTGTAACTCAAATACTTTGGCCACCTCATGGGAAGAGCTGACTCATTGGAAAAGACCCTGATGCTGGGAGGGATTGGGGTCAGGAGGAGAAGGGGACGACAGAGGATGAGATGGCTGGATGGCATCACTGACTCTATGGACATGAGTTTGAGTAAAGTCTGGGAGTTGGTGATGGACAGGGAAGCCTGGTGTGCTGTGATTCATGGGGTCGCAAAGAGACATGACTGAGAGACTGAACAGATAGAGAGACTGGAACAGTAAGAACTGCTGATAAAGACAAGATCCCCTGGGTATAACCTTAAACCCTACTGACAGACTCCTGAAAATGTCACCACTGAGCCCAGGAACCTGAAGGGTCCTTACTGGAGGACCTGACTCCAAGCTCTGAGATTTATTTCAGAGGGATTCTGTTTGAGGCTCTGTAGGAACAGAAGGTAACTGACTTCCCACTCATGGTTGTTGTGAGACCCGTTGCTGGACTGCAGACTGCTTTGCAGTGCCTCCTTCCCACTCCTTGGAGTGGTTTGTAAACCCTATTTCTAAATATTTCCTACTTAGACTAACCTGTGTGATGTGCTAATTACATGCAATAAACAGAATGACTCGTTAATTGAACACTGGCTACAATTTGTATATATAGCTGTAATCTCATGATTTTTACCTGGCTTCAACAAGGGCCCTACAACAGCCTGGCTAAACTTAATTAATTTGGGGGTGTGTGTGAGGTGATAATCAAGGTCTTTCATTTGTCTGACTGTTGAACTGTTGAATGTTAGTGGCTTCCTTCTCTGTTATCACCCTCTCTATCAATCAAGGACATAGGGCTAGATAACCTTTGTGAAATTTTTGACCTCTAAAATCCTATAGCTATTCTGTAGTATGGCATCATTGACTCAATGGACATGAGTTTGAGCGAACTCTGGGAGATGGTGAAGGACAGGGAAGCCTGGTGTGCTTCAGTCCATGGGGTTGTAAAGAGTCAGACATGACTAAGTGAAGATTGAACAACAAAAACAGTGCTACAGTGTTGGAAACTAGAAAATAAAAAGATGTGCTACAGTCTTTACCTTCTCCTGGTCCAAAGAGTCGGACACGACTGAGCGACTGACTGAACTGAATCCTACTCATCACCCTCAAGTATGTTTTCTGTCTTCTCTCACCTTGCCGAATATATGTAGGATCAGTTCAGTTCAGTCGCTCAGTCATGTCCGACTCTTTGCGACTCCATGAATTACAGCATACCAGGCCTCCCTGACCATCACCAACTCCCGGAGTTCACTCAAACTCACATCCATCAAGTCAGTGATGCCATCCAGCCATCTCATCCTCTGTCGTCCCCTTCTCCTTCTGCCCCCAATCCCTCCCAGCATCAGGGTCTTTTCCAATGAGTCAACTCTTCGTATGAGCTGGCCAAAGTATTTGAGTTTCAGCTTCAGCATCAGTCCTTCCAATGAACACCTAGGACTGATCTCCTTTAGGATGGACTGGTTGGATCTCCTTGCAGTCCAAGGGACTCTCAAGAGTCTTCTCCAAAAGCATCAATTCTTCTGCACTCAGCCTTCTTCACAGTCCAACTCTCACATCCATACATGACCACTGGAAATGTAGGATAAGGGAAAATAATTTCCCTTCTGCTCTTCTCAGTTCTTGGCTGAAGTTCCCATAATAAAAGTCAGATTGATATTAGAAAGACAGAAGTTTATCAATATGTATAGTTCGTGTACACATAGGAGACATCCAGGGAAAAGTGAGTTAACTCAACGTTGTAGCCTAGGATTCTGTCTTATATAGTACCTTTAACAAAGAACAATAAATTTTTGGAAAATGCCAGGAAAGGAAAACAATTTAGGACTTCCAAAGATAAAGACTAGTTTGTAAAGTTTGTTGTATAGATTGCTCTGGTGATTTTTCTAGGCTAATAGGATCTAAAGTTGTCTCCAAGGATAACCATTCTTCTTCCTGGTAAAGAAGGCAGGAGGGATCAAGATTTATGTTCTACTTTAAGAATCTGGCCAGAATGTGGGAGACCTGGGTTCAATCCATGTGTCCAGAAGATCCCCTGGAGAAGAGAATCTTCTGTACCCACTGTAGTATTCTTCCCTGGAGAATTCCATGGACAGAGGAGCTGGTAGGCTATAGTCCATGGGGTGGAAAATAGTGGGACATGACTGAGTGACTAACATTGACTTGTCAGCAAATAGGGAATTACAGAGAGCTTTTCTTGTATCTGCTTTTTCTCAACTGCATTTGGTTCAAAATAATCCTTGTGCCAAGTGGCATATTTTGGAGTGGCATGATCTGCTACCCTTCATTTGTTTCAAAATTTTTTGTTTATTTTTTTTAAGATCTGTGTATTTTTTTTTAAAAATTGCTGTATTTCCCCTGCCTTTTATTTCTCAAGGCTTTCAAGTTTTTCTCTTTACCACTAGTTTTCAGCAATTTGATTTTGCTGTTCCTTGGCCTGGTCTTCTTTGAGTTTTCTTTTTTAGGTTTTGTTGATGTTCTTCAAAATATGATCTGTTTTTTCAAATGTTTTCTCGGTGTCTTTCCTCTCTTCTCTTTCTGACACTCCAATTGTAAGTATTTGGAAAGCTTGATATTGTCCCTTAGGTCCCTGATGCTCTTCAGGTCTATCTTCTCTCCAAGTTTAATTTCGGAAAAAATTTCTACTGCAGTGTCTTCAAGTACAGCGATTGTTCTTTTTTGTCATTTCTAATCAGTCATTAATCTCATCCATTATATTTTTTAATTTTATATATTGTACTTTTTATATCTAGTTGTTGCAAGTGGGTCTTTTAAAAGTATTTCCCCTTTCTATTATCATACTTTTGTCCCCCTCTACCTTCTAAAACATATGGAACACATTTATAAAAGCAGTTTTAACATCCTTATCTGATCATTTCATCTTCTCTGTCACTTCTGGCTCTCTGTCTACTGACTCATATTTCTCCTGGCATGGATCATAGTAACCTGTATGCATACCAATGTTTTCATTGGATGCTGGACATTCTGGATTTTCTATCGTTGACACTTGAATTATGTTTTGTTTTTTTTTTTTTCTTTTCAGTGGTATTTAACATTTGTCCTGGAAGATAGTTATATTACTTGAGTTTGGCTTTATCTTTTTGAGACTTTAATGTTATTTTAGGGTAGGTCCAGACATTGTTTCAGTCTAAGACTAATTGTGAACTCCAAAAAGAAAGCTCTACCTTCTAAGAACTCTACTTGATGCCACCTAGGGTAGTAAGTTTTTGCCCCCTGGCCCAGTGGCTCAGATGGTAAAAAAATCTACCTGCAATGCAGAGACCTGGGATCGATCCCTCGTTCAGGAAGATCCCCTGGAGAAGGGAATGGCTACCCACTCCGGTATTCTTGCCTAGGAGAACTCCATGGACAGAGGAGCCTGGCGGCTACAGTCCATAGGGTGAAAAAGAGTCAGACGTGACTGAGCGACTAACACTTTCACTTTCACTTTGGAAGAAGTATAAATTATTTACACAATGAACTCTTAAAATTGTTCTGCCTATTTCTTTCCAGTGGTTCATTTCCTAGCCTCAGCTAGTTTCATCTCTCATAAACACAGATCAGTACTCACCTAAAGACTTGTGAAGACTCTCTGTGTATACAGAGGGTTCTCTGGGAAATTCTCTCTTCTCTGGTACACTGCCTGTTCATTCCATTTCCATCAGTATCTATAAACACATATCTCTGCCTCTTTTATAGAACGAGACTGCTGGGTCTTCTTTGGGTTCTCTCTCTCTGTAGTAACACTGCGTGGAAACTGCCTTCAGGCCATACAATAACCTGAAACCACTCTAGTATTCCTCCTGCTTCCCTGTTCCTAGGTATCATAGTCACTCACGCCCATTGTCCAGTGTCTGAGAACGGTTAATGAATACATTTTCTACAGTTTTCTATTTTATTAAGGATGTAGGGTAAATAAATTTTCTGTAACATGGCCATATGTAGGATTTCTTCCCTTCTTTTTATAGAAGATAGGTAGGTAGGTAGCTGCCTCTTTCCTGTTTTATCCTTCAGAATTGTTTTGGTATCATTTTGAAGATGATGCTGAATGTTTCAGTCACCTTTTCTCCACAAGTGTCTTTTTAAATATGCTCACCATGGTGGCAAGGGTATCAGTATTGTATTACAAAGTATATTTGAAAGTTAAGTCTCTGAAATGTGCTAAACTTGGGAACCCAGGAGCTGAGTTTAACATTACTAGTTTTTTTTCCTGTAAAGTGTAGAATGGCTTGTGTATCTAAGCAGGGGGGTGGGAGGAGATGTAATGATATCACAAAGTCACACATATGATGAAAGCAAAGCTTGAGGAAATATGGGCTCTCTTACAGATTTCGCAGCAAATCTCACAGGTTAAAAAAAATCACAAGACAGAGAGCATTTCCCCATTTCTTGTCTTAACAGGTAAAACAAGTATCTAGACTTAGTCAGATTTGGGCACTGTCAATTATAATCCATGGGGTCGCAAAGAGTTGGACATGACTGAATGACTGAACTGAACTATAATCCTACTATTTTCTTTACTTGTTTATAAGAAAAAACAAACCCAGTCCCTGTCTGTACTGTATCAATTTTCAAATAAACAAAAAAATGGCAGCACTGCCTGAGCTATTCTAGTCAGTAATTTATAGCGGAGAAAATATTTTGGGTGTTAAATTTTTCATGCCGCATTGAACAAGTAAATGATTAGCTAATACCTGTAGTGGTTGATTTTATATTCAGAAAAGTGACCAACACATTTAAGGTAGATGGAAATATTTTGCTAAACTTAATTGCCATTTGAAAAATTTATAATCTGTGGAATTCAGGTCTAAAACAAAGCTGCTGTGTGGGTTTTTGGAAAACTTTGAGTTTATAAAAAGACATCATATTGTCTTATTTACTTTTCTTTCTTCCCTTTGGCTTCCTGAGCATTAAGGTTTGCTTCCAGGGTACTGGAAAAATTAACACCAATGTTACTTGAAACAAGATGTTCATAATACCAAATAACATGAATTTAGAAGAGCGTTTAACTCAGTTGGACACACACATTTGTCTAATCATTCTGCCAAATAGCTGCATATTTACTCATAACCCATATCTTTTTTTAAAATTGAAGTATGGTTAATTTACAGTGTTGCATTAATTTCTTCTGTAAAGCACAGTGTTTTAGTTATGCATATATATACATTTTAAAAATATTCTTTCCCATTATGGTTTATCTCAAGATATTGAATATAGTTCCCTGTGCTATACAGTAGGACTTTGCTATTTCTCTCTTCTATGTGGAATAGATTGCATCTGATAAGCCCAAGCTCTCAGCCCCTCCTCTCCCCACTCCCTTGGCAATGACAAGTCTGTTCTCTCTGTCTGTGAGTCTGTTTCTGCTTCATCAGTTCAGTTCAGTCGCTCAATCGTGTCCGACTCTTTGTGACCCCATGAATCACAGCACGCCAGGCCTCCCTGTCCATCACCAACTCCCGGAGTTCACTCAGACTCACGTCCATTGAGTTGGTGGTGCCATCCAGCCATCTCATCCTCTGTCGTCCCCTTCTCCTCCTGCCCCCAATCCCTCCCAGCATCAGAGTCTTTTCCAATGAGTCAACTCTTTGCATGAGGTGGCCAAAGTACTGGACTTTCAGCTTTAGCATCATTCCTTCCAAAGAAATCCCAGGGCTGATCTCCTTCAGAATGGACTGGTTGGGTCTCCTTGCAGTCCAAGGGACTCTCAAGAGTCTTCTCCAACACCACAGTTCAAAAGCATCAATTCTTCGGCGCTCAGCTTTCTTCACAGTCCAACTCTCACATCCATACATGACCACTGGAAAAATCATAGCCTTGACTAGACGGACCTTTGTTGGCAAAGTAATGTCTCTGCTTTTGAATATGCTGTCTAGGTTGGTCATAACTTTCCTTCCAAGGAGTAAGTGTCTTTTAATTTCATGGCTGCAGTGACCATCTTCAGTGATTTTAGAACCCCCGAAATAAAGTCTGACATTGTTTCCACTGTTTCCCCATCTACTTCTGCTTCTTAGATAGGTTCATTCGTGTCATATTTACATTCCCCATATACGTGATATGTAGTGTTTGTCTTTTCCTTTTTGACTCACTTCATTTAGTATGATAATCTCTAGATCAATCCATGGTGCTACAAATGACATTATTTCATTCTTCTTTATAGCTGTGTAGTATTCCATTGCATGTATATGGGTGTGTATATATGTACCCTATCTTCTTTATCAATTCATTTGTTGATGGACATTTAGGTTGTTTCCATGCCTTAGCTATTATGAATAGTGCTTCTGTGGACATAGTAGTGCCTATACCTTTTGAATTATAGTTTTGTCTGGATACATATATGCAGGAGTTGGATTGCTAGATCATACAGTAATCCTAGTTTTAGTTTTTGAGAAACCTCCATATTGTTTTCCACAGTGGCTATACCAACTTACTTTCCCACCAACGGTGTAAAAGGGTTCCCTTTTCTCCACCTCCTCTCTAGCATTTATTGTTTATAGAGATTTAATGATGGCCATTCTGACTGGTATGAGGTGGTACTTCATTGCAATTTTGATATGATTTTCTCTAAAAAATTAGTCATGTTGAACATTTTTTCGTGTGCTTATTGTCCATCTGTATGTCTTTGGAGGAATATATATTCAGATATTCTGCTCTTTTTTGAATTGAATTATTTGTTTTTTATTGTTGAGTTGATAACCCATGTCTTTCTTACATGTATAATCATTATAAAAGGGCTGAGTGGAGGCAGGGAGGATTGGTGATTCCAAGAGATGTGAAAAAACTTAACTTCTGCCTTAGTTTGAAAGCAGTGTCAGACTTTATTTTTCTGGGCTCCAAAATCACTGCAGATGGTGACTGCAGCCATGAAATTAAAAGATGCTTAGTCCTTGGAAGGAAAGTTATGACCAACCTAGATAGCATGTTCAAAAGCAGGAACATTACTTTGCCAACAAAGGTTCGTCTAGTCAAGGCTATGGTTTTTCCTGTGGTCAGGTATGGATGTGAGAGTTGGACTGTGAAGAAGGCTGAGCGCCGAAGATATGATGCTTTTGAACTGTGGTGTTGGAGAAGACTCTTGAGAGTCCCTTGGACTGCAAGGAGATCCAACCAGTCCATTCTGAAGGAGATCAGCCCTGGGATTTCTTTGGAAGGAATGATGCTGAAGCTGAAAGTCCAGTACTTTGGCCACCTCATGCGAAGAATTGACTCATTGGAAAAGACTCTGATGCTGGGAGGGATTGGGGGCAGAAGGAGAAGGGGATGGCAGAGGATGAGATGGCTGGATGGCATCACCGACTCGATGGACGTGAGTCTGAGTGAACTCCGGGAGTTGGTGATGGACAGGGAGGCCTGGCGTGCTGCAATTCATGGGGTCGCAAAGAGTCAGACACGACTGAGCAACTGATCTGATCTGATCTGATCTTAGTTTGAAAACAATGACAACAATAACAAACATCTGAGTAGGTAATTTTGACAATTTAAGACACTACCTTCAAATTTAACATTTTCTCCACATCTAGATTTATGTATTTTACTATAAGATGAATTTGCTTACAATGCAGGAGCCCTGGGTTTGATCCCTGGGTTGGAAAGATCCCCTGGAGAAGGGAATGGTTACACACTTTAGTACTCTTGCCTGGAGAATTCCATGGGCAGAGGAGCCCAGCAGGATACAGTCCATGGAGTCACAGAGTCAGACATTACTGAGCTGATAACACTTTCACTTTTTCACTTTCAATGCAGTTTAACAGATGTTTAAGGGGAGTCTTTGCACTGGGAATTAGGAATATATAAATGTAGTCTAAATTAAGCATTAAATGTAAATGATTAGACATAAATTCTTCAAGTTTATCTTTAAGTTAAACAGAGCCCAAGAAAATCAGGTCTTGAAGAGCCAGCATGCTTTAAAGTGTTCTACAAAACAAAAATAAAAAGAATTACCCTTGGATAATTAAATTCCCATTGAGTCAGTTTGGGGGAGGAGTTAGGGGGCAGCACTCAAGAGAGTTTGGCCTATATATTTGAGTAAGTTCAGTTCAGTTCAGTCACTCACTCGTGTCCAAGTCTTTGCAACCCCATGGACTGCAGCACACCAAGCTTCCCTGTCCATCACCAACTCCTGGAGGCTACTCAAACTCACGACCGTCACCTTGGTGATGCCATCCAACCATCTCATCCTCTGTCATCCCCTTCTCCTCCCACCTTCAATCTTTCCCAGCATCAGGGTCTTTTCAAATGAGTCAGTACTGTATATCAGGTGGCCAAAGTATTAGAGTTTCAGCTTCAGCATCAATCCTTCCAATGAATAGTCAGGACTTATTTCCTTTAAAATGGACTGGTTGGACTTCCTGCAGTCCAAGAGACTCTCAAGAGTCTTCTCCAATACCACAGTTCAAAAGCATTAATTCTTTGGCACTCAGCTTTCTTTATAGTCCAACTTTCACAACCATATGTGACTACTGGAAAACCATAACTTTGACTAGAAAGACCTTTGTTGGCAAAGTAATGTCTCTGCTTTTGAATATGCTGTCTAGGTTGGCCATACCTTTTCTTCCAAGGATAAAGCATCTTTTAATTTCATGGCTGCTGTCACCATCTGCAGTGATTTTGGAGCCCCCCAAAATAAAGTCTGTCACTGTTTCCATTGTTTCCCCATCTATTTTCCTTGAAGTGATGGGAACAGATGCCATGATCTTAGTTTTCTGAATGTTGAGTTTTAAGCCAACTTTTTCACTCTCCTCTTTCACTTTCATCTAGAGGCTCTTTAGTTCCTCTTCACTTTCTGCCATAATTGTGGTGTCATCTGCATATCTAAGGTTATTAGTATTTCTCCCAGCAATCTTGATTCCAGCTTGTGCTTCATCCAGGTCAACATTTCTCATGATGTACACTGCATATAAGTTAAAGAAGCAAGGTGACAATATACAGCCTTGACATACTCCTTTTCCTATTTGGTACCATTCTGTTGTTCCATGTCCAGTTCTAACTGTTCCTTCTTGATCAGCGTACAGATTTCTAAGGAGGCAAATCAAGTGGTCTGGCATTCCCATCTTTAAGAATTTTTCACAATTAGTTGTGATCCACAGCTAAAGGATTTGGCACAGTCAATAAAGCAGAAATATATGTTTTTCTGGAACGCTTTTGCTTTTTCAATGATCCAGTGGATGCTGGAAATTTGATCTCTGGTTCCTCTGCCTTTTCTAAATCCAGCTTGAATATCTGGAAGTTCACTGTTCACGTACTGTTGAAGTCTGGCTTTGAGAATTTTGAGTATTACTTTACTAGCATGTGAGATGAGTGCAGTTGTGTGGTAGTTTGAGCATTCTTTGACATTGCCTTTCTTTGGGATTGGAATTAAAACTGAACTTTTCCAGTCTTGTGGCCACTTCTGAGTTTTCCAAATTTTCTGGTATATTGAGTGCAGTACTTTCACAGCATCATCTTTCAGGATTTGAAATATCTCAGCTGGAATTCCAATACCTCCACTAGCTTTGTAGTGATGCTTCCTAAGGCCCACTTGACTTCACATTTCAGAGTGTCTGGCTCTAGGTTGCTGGGGTCCAGCCCCGGCTGATCCAGGGTATTCGAAGGAGAGACGGTGTAGGCGACCTATTTATTTACATATTTATCAAAGATATAAAGAGTAATAGAATGAGGATAGCTCAGTGAGGAAATTCAGTGGAGAAAAGAGGCTGAGTAGCTTGGTTTACGTGGGAGATCAACAAAACTTCAAGACAAGAAGTTTGCACCACTTACGTAGGCCGCAGGCATCCTTCCGTTCTCCCAAAGGAGAGGAGACACTGAGACCTCCCCGGTCGGATCTTAGAAGCCCAGGCATAATTAGTAAGCGTGGTGGGTTCCGCGCTCCAGATGGAGACTCAACCAGAGTGAGAGAGAGAGCGACATGGGGAGACCAAGTTTTGGTGAACAAGGCCCGCACTTTATTTTCCAAAGTAGTTTTTATACCTTAAGTTGTGCATAGAGGATAATGGGGGAATGGGTGGAGTCATGCAAGGACAGCAGTTCCTGGTCCTAATCGAAGCCAGGCTTTCAAACTTATCATATGCAAAAGTTCAGGTGATTTATATCATCTTCTGGTCAGGAGGCCTGTTAACATTTTAAGAAACTTATTTTTCTCTAAATGTGATTATCCTAAAGTCAGGCACCAGCCTCCAAAAAAGCATTGGACAAAGCTGCATTCCTATAGGGCAAAGGTGAGGTGGGCTCAATCAAGAAAAGAATTAACTCAAGGGTCCAAGGTTACAAACCTGGAGGCTACTACTTACATTTCTATACACCCATTATATCAATCAATACACTGCCAAGGACACAGTAGGTAAGGAGTATGGAGACTTAGCAGCAAACATTGGCCCAATAAGTGAAAAACCCTTCCTTCACCAATACAATTTCTAATCAATCTTTTAACTACTCAAAGGAATCTGTGTTTAGACATTTTTGAACACCTCCTGCCTCTCACAGTTGGGAGGCTCTGAACAATCATATGTGGCTGGAAAAACCTATTCAGGCAGGCTAGAGGATTTCCAAAGGAGTTTGTAGGTTGAAACATTGTCACACCCAGGAATTATTAACTGGAGCTGTAAGCTAACTCTTTTTTCAGAGAGAGGTAGTGGGTGACAGCCCCCCGTAAAGTCAGAGGTGTAGGTGAAAGCACAAAGCAGAAAGTAGGCAGACTCTGGTTTTGGTGGTAGATGCTCGAGAATTTCCAGGGGGACTCCTGAGGCTCCATCCCACCTTTGTGTATGCTGAGCCTCCTTCCTCATGACCTTTGCCATGGGCAGAGCTCGCTCCCCGCACTAGGTATGTGATCACACCGTCATGGTTATCTGGGTCATGAAGATCTGTTTTGTATTGACCTTCTGTGTATTCTTGCCACCTCTTCTTAATGTCTTCTGCTTCTGTTAGGTCCATACCATTTCCGTCCTTTATTGGGCCCATCTTTGCATGAAATATTCCCTTGGTATCTCTAACTTTCCTGAAGAGATCTCTAGTCTTTCCCATTCTGTTGTTTTCCTCTATTTCTTTACATTGATCACTGAGGAAGGCTTTCTTATCTCTGCTTGCTATTCTTTGGAACTCTGCATTCAAATGGGTGTATCTTTCCTTTTCTCCTTTGCATTTAGCTTCTCTTGTTTTTTTTTTTTTTTTAGCTACTTGTGAGGCCTCCTCAGACAACCATTTTGCTTTTTGCATTTCTTTTTCTTGGGGATGGTCTTGATCACAGTCTTTTGTACAATGTCGTGAACCTCTGTCCATAGTTCATCAGGCACTCTGTCTATCAGATCTAGGCCCTTGAATCTATTTCTCACTCGCACTGTATAATCATAAGGGATTTGATTTAGGTCATACCTGAATGGTCTAGTGGTTTTCCCTACTTTCTTCAATTTAAGTCTGAATTTGGCAATAAGGAGTTCATGATCTGAGCCACAATCAGCTCCTGGTCTTGTTTTTGCTGATTGTATAGAGCTTCTCCATCTTTGTCTGCAAAGAATGTAATCAGTCTGATTTCAGTATTGACCATCTGGTGATATCCATGTGTAGAGTCTTCTCTTGAGTAAGTAGATTTTTGTAAAGTACTAGAGATTAATGAATATTTATCAAGCATCTCCTGTGAGAACAGTGGTGAACAAAATAGAATTTCTGTCATCAGGAAGTTATGTTTTAGGGGAGAAAATGGAATAAATTCAATACAATAAAGATTTTAGTTATTTTCATTGCTAAAGATAATTGGCAGAATGAAATATGGTGGAGTAATTGGCTGGTGGCAGAGTTCTGCTTAGAACAGCTAGATTTAATCTTTCTGAGGTTCTATTTGAGTTGGGATCAAAATGATGAGAAGGCATTTGTGCAGAAATGTGGACAGAGAATTTTAATTGGAAGGGAATAGCGAGTGTAGGGTCCTGGATGTGGCATCATAATGGGTAGTAGATCTGAAGTTGGAGATGGAACCATTTAGGCTATGGTAAGGAGTTTAAACTTTAATGTAAATAAAATGGTGTTCTACTGGTTAAGTTTAGGCAGAGCAATGACATGGTCTGCTGTACTTTTTGTTTGTTTGTTTTTATAATTGTATTTTTTTTTTTTTTTTTTGGTTGTGCTGGGTCTTTGTTGCTGCATGCCAGCTTTCTGTAGTCATGGTGAGAGGTGGCTGCTTTCTATTTGGGCTGCATGGATTTCTTATTGTGGTGGCTTCTTGTGTTGCAGAGCATGAGCTCTAAGGCATCCAGGCTTCAGTAGTTGCAGCACCTGGGCTCAGTACTTGTGGCTCCTAGGCTCTACAGCTCAGACTCAGTAGTTGTGGTGCATGGACTTAGTAGCTCCAAAGCATGTGGGATCTTCCTGGACCAGGGATTGAACTCATGTCTTCTGCATTGGCCAGTGGACTCTTCACCACTGAACCAGCAGGGAAGTCCTGTTGTACTTTCATAAAAGGTTATTCTCACTGTCCTTGGAAAAAATAGGAGGCTTGTTGGAGGTCATGGAAAATGGTCATTGGACTAAGCAGAGTATTTGTAAACTGTGCTCAGATTTGAGGTGTATTTTAGAAGTAAATAGACACTAAAATTTTTGATGGACAAAAATGAAGAACTTGGGAAATAGGTTTTATGTGAATATTCGTAATTAATCTTGATGAAAAAAAACTTGGGAAAATTCTTATTTTATCACTTATTATATGGACAAAGAATCTGTTTGATCAGTTATTTTAGAGCATGGAATGTTTGAGTTAGTACTGGAAATGTGGAAGTGGTAGTCACTTATAAATCTGATTTTAGAGGAAAGCTCTGGTTTGGTAAGTTACATTTGACAGCCATCAGTGTATTTGTGATATTTAAGGTGACAGGACTGATGACATCTAGTATGAAAATATAGAAAGAAAGAAAAAAATCCAAGGATGAAATCCTGTGGCAGCCCAACATTGACATGTAGGTCTGGTGGAGGAAAAGATACCAGCAAAGCAGATTGAAAAGGATTGTATAAGGATGTAGGAAAAAAATAACTCAGATAAGTTTACTTCCATTAATATAGTCTCAATTTGTTTCAATTTCCATACATGATCACTAATAATTGCTAATTTTTTTTTTTTTTGTCAAAAACGATTTTCCTTCCTCCTTCTCCCACTCCAGTTGTACATTTTAGGCCATTTAACCTATTTGCAAAGATTTATTGTAAACTAAAAGCTCCGAATTCAACTTTCCAATCCAGTTATTTCTCATATCATAAATGCAGAAGAGTGTTGAAGAAAGTCCCTTTTCTCTTGGGTAGATTGCAAAAAGGCCCTGATTTTTCCCTCCCTCTGTTCACGTTCTTAATATTTGACTTGTGAAGCTCTTTTCATCAAGGTGTGGAATCTACAATCCGTCCTTCGAATGTGAGCCAAGCTTATAACTTGCTTTGATCAATAAAATATGTTGGAAATGACATTATCCTAATTATGTGTATAGGCCACAAGAGGCCTTTGAATGCTCTGCTCTTTCTCTCTGAATTCTGCCTAGTCACCATGTTATCAAACCCAGCTGACCCCTTATAAGATCATGGGTACATGAATGAGTGCAACTGAAGTTGGGAGAACCACCCACTTGAACCCCGACCAGGTTTTTAACTTACAACATCATGAGCCAAATATAAGTTGTCATTTTAGTTATTAATGATGAGTTGGTTTGTTATGCAGTGATAGCAAACTGATACATATTGGCGTTCATTTTTACCACCTGATGCAAATAGAGGAGTGGAATGCCACTGGCTTCAACTGAAACTTTGGAATGTGGCAAAACTATGATCTGACTAGATTATACTCTAATATTCATGCAAATTGCCACTGAACAGTATGGGAATGGTGGGCTGGGAGAGAGAAACTTAGGTTCTAGCCCTGTCTTGGACATTGAATTCACTGAGTTTCTTTGAACAAATCACCTTATTTTACTGGTTTTCTTTTTCCACATAATTAAAATGTAGGGTTAGGATGAGATTTTGCATATTCCAATTCAGCTTTACTATGGAATTCTCCTTGGGGTTGACACAGACAATTCAGAATTTGCTAGATTTGATACAATGTAAGAATAGACTTGATTGATTAAACTTTGAGCCTTTCAAGACCCTGACATAAACACTTATTTCACTTCCAAATTTTAGCTCAATTTAATACTGAGTGATTACTCAGTATATCAATACCTATATCCTTGACCACCTACACAGAAAACCATTTAACTATATTAGGAGTTCAATATAGGAAAGCTAAAAGTCAGTTTTCATTCCAATCCCAAAGAAAGGCAATGCCAAAGAATGCTCAAACTACCGCACAATTGCACTCATCTCACACGCTAGTAAAGTAATGCTCAAAATTCTCCAAGCCAGGCTTCAGCAATACATGAACCGTGAACTTCCTGATGTTCAAGCTGGTTTTAGAAAAGGCAGAGGAACCAGAGATCAAATTGCCAACATCTGCTGGATCATAGAAAAAGCAAGAGAGTTCCAGAAAAGCATCTATTTCTGCTTTATTGACTATGCCAAAGCCTTTGACTGTGTGGATCACAATAAACTGTGGGAAATTCTGAAATAGATGGGAATACCAGACCACCTGACCTGCCTCTTGAGAAATCTGTATGCAGGTCAGGAAGCAACAGTTAGAACTGGACATGGAACAACAGACTGGTTCCAAATAGGAAAAGGAGTACGTCAAGGCTGTATATTGTCACCCTGCTTATTTAACTTAGATGCAGAGTACATCATGAGAAACGCTGGACTGGAAGAAACACAAGCTGGAATCAAGATTCCTGGGAAAAATATCAATAACCTCAGATATGCAGATGACACCACCCTTATGGCAGAAAGTGAAGAGGAACTAAAGAGTTTCTTGATGAAAGTGAAAGAGGACAGTGAAAAAATTGGCTTAAAGCTCAACATTCAGAAAACGAAGATCATGGCATCTGGTCCCATCACTTCATGGGAAATAGATGGGAAAACAGTGGAAACAGTGTCAGACTTTATTTTTTTGGTCTCCAAAATTACTGCATATGGTGACTGCAGCCATGAAATTGAAAGACGCTTACTCCTTGGAAGGAAAGTTATGACCAACCTAGACAGCATATTCAAAAGCAGAGACATTACTTTGCCAACAAAGGTCCATCTAGTCAAGGCTATGGTTTTTCCTGTGGTCATGTGTGGATGTGAGAGTTGGACTGTGAAGAAGGCTGAGCGCCGAAGAATTGATGTTTTTGAACTGTGGTGTTGGAGAAGACTCTTGAGAGTCCCTTGGACTGCAAGGAGATCCAACCAGTCCATTCTAAAGGAGATCAGCCCTAGGATTTCTTTGGAAGGAATGATGCTAAAGCTGAAACTCCAGTACTTTGGCCACCTCATGCGAAGAGTTGACTCATTGGGAAAGACTCTGATGCTGGGAGGGATTGGGGGCAGGAGAAGGGGACAACAGAGGATGAGATGGCTGGATGGCATCACTGACTCGAGGGACATGAGTCTGAGTGAACTTCGGGAGTTAGTAATAGACAGGGAGGCCTGGCGTGCTGTGATTCATGGGGTCACAAAGAGTGGAACACGACTGAGTGACTGAACTGAACTGAACTGAACTGATGAGTCTTAAAGGAGTTTCCCTGGTGGCTCAGTGGTAAAGAATCTACCTTCCAGTGCAAGAGACATGGGTTCAATCCCTGGATTAGAAAGATCCCCTGAAGAAGGAAATGGTAACCCACTCCAGTATTCTTGCCTGGGAAATCCCATGGCCAGAGGAGTCTGGTAGACTACCATCCATGGGGTCGCAAAAGAGTTGGACATGACTTAGTGACTAAATAACAACAACAATGGATCTTAAAAGAGACCTCTCTCCTAAATTAACAAGATCAGTGTTTGATTTGAACTTTGCTAAAATTCAAATTACCCCCGCCCCCTCAAAAAAAAAAATCTCCTCTCTTCAGCTCTCAGCTTCCTGATAGATCAGTTGGTAAAGAATCCACCTGCAATGCAGGAGACCCCAGTTCGATTCCTGAGTCAGGAAGATCTACTGGAGAAGGGATAGGCTACCCACCCCAGTATTCTTGGGTTTCCCTGGGGGGTCAGCTGGTAAAGAATCTGCCTGCAATGTGGGAGACCTGGGTCAGTCCCTGGGTTGGGAAGATCCCCTTGAGAAGGGAAGGGCTACCCACTTCTAGCCTGAAGAATTCCATGGACTGTATAGTCCATTGGGTCGCAACGAGTTGGACATTACTGAATGACTTTCACTTCACACTTTCACTTAGCTATCAGAGACATCCTTTGGTGCTACAAATATGTTTCCCTAAATTCTCTTTCATTTAACTTTGTCCCTCAAAAACAGAAATATACAAGTTAGCGGCAACCTTGTATTGTTTACCATTTCCTAAGCTTTCACACAAGCTTCCCCCGATGTGAGGATTCGAATTTGCTGAGCATACTCATGTCCTCTGTCCTTAGGGCAGGCAGGTTAAGCCTGAGCAGCTAGGATCCCCAGGATCATTACCTCCCACCATTTATATCCTCATCTTTACCCATGTCCTGTACAAAAGCAGCACAATACTCTCTGTCTTCTATGAAATGGAAGCATGGAGAAACCCTTCCTTGGTGTACTAGAGTCACTGGAATATGTTGAGGGTGTTTTTGTTTTTTGATGGCTTTCAGTATATTTTCCTTTGACAAGACATGGTCCTCCCTTTCTTCCTTCAAATTTCACTTATCATTCAGAACTTAAATCAAGTCCCAGTCCTTCAGTGAAAGTTTCCCAATTACTTTCACCTACACTTCATTGTCCAGTCTCTTAACCTAAACTCTTCCTGTTTGCTGACCACAATGGCAGTTATTTAATAATAAAAACCACCATATCTTCAACTCACACAGAACTATGCTAATTTAGTATTTTCTCATAGTGTACATCACAGGGCTGGTTCACATAGTAGCATCTTAATTAACTGTGTATTTGCTAGCTAATAAAGCAAAGAATTGATGAAAATAGACAATTGTATTCAAAAGGTTAAAATGGGTAAAGGGAGGAAAGAAGTTTCTCAAGCAAGGTGTGATTCTTTAAAAGGCAGGTGTGAATGAAGGACATAGAGATGACGACCAAGAAATAAATTAAATATACTGGAAAATCAGTCAGTGACCATATCATAGAAGATTAAGCACATTAAGGAAATCAGCTTATTATGAAACTTCAAGTGTGTCTAAGCATTTTCAGTAAGTATTTATGATTCTTGAAAGTATTTACAGTCTTTGCACCAAGCATAACACAGGTAGTTCTTTGACTGTTGTCTCAAGAATATGTATAATTTTCACAGAATAAGACTATATATGTACTTATTGGATATCTACTGTGAGCCAGACTATAATAGTCAAAGTACAATTATAAGAGATGATTATTGAGATCCATAAAATTCTATCTACCAGAATGTTCATGGAGCATTATTTTACATAATAATTTCATTACCCAATACTGGAGGAAATAAAAATAATGTTTAATAATAATAACATATTTGATATGTTATATTACTTATAATTGATATATTTTGTGCTATATTAAATAATATAATATAAATAGCAATAGTATAATATTCAGAGGAGAACAATACTTTGTAGAATATTTAATTGTACTCTTTACATATTATGTTGAGAAATTTAAAATGTTGGTTTGTCTCTCATTTATACTAAAGGCAAGGGCAAGATATTACTTCAATCAATTTTATGACAAAGATTTTTCAGAGTTTGGACAACCAGAGAAAACCAAAGACATAGAAGTGAGATAAATTTGGCATCTTGAAAGAGAACATTTTTCCTCATTCAGAATATTTTTTCCTTTTTAAAAATCCATTACAAGCCAAGGCGCTTCTCAAGATTAATTCATTGTCAGATGATAATCTGGTTTTTTGTGTGTGTGAGAGGAAGGAAAAGTGACATCTGGAGTTACATTTCTACAAGGAAATGATGCCCAGTCATAAAATGATAAGCAATATTAACAGAGCATTATACTTCCTCATCTATAGATGACCTTTAAAGAGAACTGTAGTTATTATCTCACAATATTCTTTCATTTATTAGCTGTCCCTTTTCTGAGTTCACTTGCTATTATATAGCAGAAATATAGATGCATGGCATAAAAAATAGAGAAATATGATTTAACCATTATAATGGCTCAAGACTTTCAAGTCTAATTTAATTTTTTTGCTCATTATATGAAGGGGGTTGAAGCTGATGGTAACTGCTAGACCAGGCAATTTAGGAGAGAAATCCAGACAACTTTATCTCTGACCATTAAATTAGTCATAAAGGACATTTTATTTTTCAGACTTCTTGGAAGTTCATTAAAGTGATTGGATAGGCTTGTAGGATTGCATTATGAGATATTATTGTTGGGGAAGTCATCTAGGTCATAAGTAAAATGACTGATTTGGACAGTAATAAATGTTAAGAAAGTGTCATTTTTTCTCTTATTAATCTAAATCCCCACTATCAAATATTAAAAAGAAAGACTATCAGGATGGCTGATGAATTAAGCTTCCAAAAAAGAAAAAAATGAAATCTTGCCATGCGGGCTTGAATAGAAGTCTAGAAATGAACCAGTTTAAATCTCTAAATAGAAGAAGAATATAATTTACTTTTATTCTTTCCTATTGAATATTGGTTGAGAATTGATGTGCAAGTTCTCAACACTCCAGAGGATGCAGAGATAATATTTTAACTTCTCATTTACTCTGAACCTTTCTCCATTAGGCTTAAAGAAGCTTTAAATCATTCTCCAATATAATTACTTTTTCATTCTCCTTTTGTTTTCAACTTCTCTCCTTCTGTCCTTAATTGCTTTTAAGTGCTATTTTTGTCTTGTTTTTCCTGAATGAGTTATTTTCAGGGAAGTGGTGATATTGGAAAGGTACTTACTGCTATGGAAATAGAAAATTTCAATCTTATGTTCGTCTTAGCCGGAGTTAGAAAAATTACCTTATAGTTAGTGTAAATAGATAAAATGTGATCAGGACACCATTCAAGACAATACGTGGTGAGCCTCCAAGCATTTTTCCCCCCATCACTTTAGAATACAAGTTAGTCTAGTCCTTCCAGAGTTTTAAGAACATTAGGAAAAAGGGGAAAAGTATGAGTTATGTACTATGTACAAGTCATTTAATTCAAAGTTTTCTCTAAATCACTCTGGTGATGAGTAAGTTGACTCAAAGTCAAGCACACACTCTAGTTACACAGATAATAAACTGAGAACTTGAACTCAGGTCTGCAGAATTACAGGCTTATTCCACCATCACCCCTAGACATAATATGAACCTTAATTCCTTATTAAGTATCTCTCATAATCTTCTGGGACCTCTTTTAGTTTTGATCAACTTAGAGATTTTCATTTCTTTTCTAATTTGAGGTGTTTCTCTCCTCAAGCCAAAGGCAGATATTCTTGTGAAGTAAATGTAAGGTTCTGGCTTCACTGCAGTGTGACATGTCAATTCAGAAATAGCTAAAACATTCCAGAAGAAAATGGTTGCCTAGGATCATATCAAAGACATTGTAACTGGAGAGTTCATAGTAATTATTTTTAAAAATTCGAAATGTAATCAGCTCAGATTCTACTCTATTATAACTTTATAGTGAATGAATCTTATTTTTTCTTTTGTTTAATTTTCATGAGGATTTCCTTTTTGAGTCTATTATATGTTCAATAATTATATAAATCTTTTCTCAGGAGTTGCTTTCCTGTACCAAAGATTCTGGAATACAGGGAAAAAAAAATTATTTGTTCAATGGCAGAGCCAATCCTAATGAAGAGACTTCAAAAATTAAAAAAAAAAAAAAAAAAAAAATCTCTTTACAGAGAAGGTGGCCAGAAAACCCAGAAACCATCTGGCCAAATATTTTCCTTCAGAAGACAAGAGACTGTCTTTGGTAACTTGCTTCAGTCTCCAAAATTGTGTTTACCTTTTATAAGATAATGGAGACTATAGCTGGGAATATTGGCCTAAATGTATAACCTGCTTATATTACTGATTTTGCTGCTGCTCTTAAGAGACATTACTTGGTTTAATTGCTCTCATTGCTTTAGAGATGATGTTGACATCTAAACTCAATAGTGGAATTCTCACTTCTTCCTTCATCCTGCCTCTGAAAAACAAGTTCATCTCATGTTTGCATGATTTGGTAGAGCTAGCCTCATGAATACCCTTCAAACTTCTCTCCTTTTTTGACTGTTCAAATTGATTACCAGTCTGCGAAGCTGTTCTTGGAATATTGTTCTATGAAATGTATCCAAAAATAAAGCTAACATACATGCCCTAAAAATTAATCAGTGTGAATCTTCAGTAAGGGAAAGGAACTACCTTCTTAGTTTTAGTTTACTATATATGTGGTAGGCTAAGATCTTTTCTGCCGAGGTCCAGCCCCGGCTGATCCAGGGTATTCGAAGGACAGATGGCATCGGTGACTTAATTTAAATATTCATCAAAGATATAAAGAGTAATAGAATGAGGATAGCTCAGTAGGAAAATTCAGTGGAGAAAAGAGGCTGAGTAGCTTGGTTTATGCGGAAAATCAATATAACCCGTGACACCAGGTTAGCTCTGACCACGGAGGCCGCAGGCGCCCTCTCGAATAGCAGAAGGTGCTCACCTTAGACACCTTCTCGAGTGGGTCTTAGAAGCCCAGGCAAATAAATGGTCGCAGAGGACCTCCGCGCTCCAGATGGAGACTCAGCTGGAAATTGAGAAGAATGACATGGGGAGACCAAGTTTTGGTGAGCAAGGTCCGTAGCTTTATTTTCAAAAGGGGTTTTTATACCCTAAGTTACACACAGAGGATAATAGGGGATGCAAAGTCAGCAGTCTTTGATCCTTATCAAAAACCAGGGTTTCTATCCTGCAAATTTATCGTATACAAATGGTTTAGGTGATTTACATCATCTTCTGGCCAGAAGGCCTATTAACATTTTATGACTCTTGACAAAGGTTTGTCAACCGTAAGACTTATTTTCTCTAAGAGTAATTATTTTAAGGTTTGGCGCCATCTTCCGAAGGTGTTAGATAAAATTGCATTCCTATAGGGCAGAGGCGTAATGGATTTACAACAAAGGAAAGAATTTATTACCTTAAGGGTCTAAAGTTACTAACACCAAGGCCACTACTTATTTTTTCTACATACCAACTATATTAATTAATACACATTCAAAGATACAATATAGGGGATGAGGAAAGTTGGCAGCAAGCATTGGCTCATCAATGAAATCCTTTACTAGTTTTATTCTGACAGTTTCTAACTCTCTGAGAGGCTCTAAGCTATTTGAATATCTTAAGCTTCCCGTGCCTTCTTGAGGCTGGGAGACTGTAAACAATTGTATGCATAGCTGTAGGAGTCCGGGTAAACTTGTCAGGCGAGTTAGAGAGCTATCTGAGGGGTTTGGATTTAAACACTCCTAATTGCCCAGGAACTTTATTAATTGGAGCTGTAAGTTAACTCTTTGACAGAGAGAGCGAGATGGTGGTGGGGGACAGCCCCCAGTAAAGTCAGAGGTGAGAGCACAAAGCATTAAAGTAGGCAGACTCTGGTTTTGGGGGGTAGATGCTCGAGAATATCCAGGGGGACTCCTGAGGCTCGATCCCGCCTTTGCATATGCCGAGCCTCCTTCCTCATGACCTTTGTCACGAGTGGAGTGCCTCTCGCCGGCCCCCGGCACTTTTCCATATTATTTTCTTGAATATTTATAATCATTAGCATGGTAGATGAATTTTTCTAAGGCACAGATAGGGAAACAATTTTTTTCCTAGTTCACAGGGCTATTAAATGGCATAAGAACTTTCCAAAGCAATGTCTAATAATGAAAAGCTGCTCTCCTGGGGTGCACAAGCGATATACATTTTCCTAAGTCCTCAAGAGTGTTGCCAGAATTCTGTCCATTGTTCTAAGAGGTTCATCAAGAACAGTCATCCCTGTCATTTTGCAAAGGCACTTTCTTTGAGAACATAAAGCCCTAGTACAATCTATTTGTTCTCATAATATCTGCCTTGTCAACTGTCTAATGCAATTGTCTTCAAAGTATATAAAGGGACCATCAGCATTACTGGGCTTCTCTGGGGGCTCAGCTGGTAAAGAATCTACCTGCAGTGCGAGAGACCTGGGTGTGATGGTCTCTGCAGTGCAAAGACCTGCAGTGTGAGGTCCCAGGGTTGGGAAGATCCCGTGGAGAAGGGAACAGCTACCCATTCCAGTATTCTGGCCTGGAGAATCCCATGGACTGTATAGTCCATGGGGTCCCAAAGAGTTGGACACGACTGAGTGACTTTCACTTCACCAGCATTACTATACCCTGACAATTTGTTAGAGATGCAAATTCTCAGACTCTACATGAATACACTGCACCAAAAACTCTGGATATGGGGCCCAGCGATTTGTGTTTTAACAGGCTCTCTAGGAAATTCTGATAAACTTGAAATTTGAGAACCACTGACTTCAAGGTGGTGCTAGTGGTAAAGAACTTGCCTGCCAATGCAGGAAATGTAAGAGAAGCAGGTTCGATCCCTGAGTTGGGAAGATCCTCTGGAGGAGGAAATGGCAACCCACTCCAGTATTCTTGCCTGGAGACTCCTATGGACAGAGGAGCCTGGCAGGCTACCGTCCACAGGGTTGCACAGAGTTAGACATGGCTGAAGTGACTTAGCACACACACATGACCTAATTATTCACTTATTCAGCTGCCTAAATTCTAAATCTCTCAATGATTTTTTTTTCCTCATGCTGTAGTAAAACAAGTAATATTCTGTAGAGCTTGGGATTGAGTTTTTCTACTCTCCATATAAAATGGATTAGAGATCAGAACGTTTCCCTTGAAAAGATAGAGAGGAAACTTGTGAAATGTCTTATAATCTTGTATATCTGAAAAAGAGTCCCATCCATGGCAATCTCTTTTTCTCTCTCTCACATATCTGGGTTTTTAAACTGAGTGAACAGAGATTCAGATGTCTGTATTGAGACAGTAAAAGGCAGACAATCAATACAGTCAAGAGAAATCATATTCTTGTGACAAATGTACAATATCAAGAAAGAGAATGACAAAAGGCTACAGACCAGAAACACCATAGAACAAAACACAGTCTGACTGGAATTTGACACATTAGTTTGTTTGCCTCTCATTTTGATTTAAAGTAGAAAAATGTATTGAAAACTAACAAAACCTATTTTCATTTGAAAAGTAAAGCATCTTGTGTGCTGTGCTCAGTCGCTTCAGTCACATCCAGCTCCTTGTAACCCTATAGACTGTAGCCTGCCAGGCTCCTCTGTCCATGGGATTCTCCAAGCAACTATACTGGAGTAGGTTGCCATGCCCTCCTCCAGGGCATCTTCCTGATCTAGGATCAAACCTGAGTCTCTTATGTCTCCAGCATTGGCAGGCAGTTTCTTTACCACTAGCACCACCTGGGAAGCCCTAAGATCTTGGGTAGCACCCAAACATGAATCCAAAGAGAAGTAGGAGAGAAAAGGTAAGGAACAGCGAATTTTCAGTACACTGTGTTTCACAGAAACTGCATTTAAATCATAAAAAATGCTCAGTTGGTTTCATTTTGTACATGATGTTGCACAAACCTTTTACTGTGTTCACTATAGGACCATCATTTTGAATGCTGTTTCTTTCATTGACTTAACAAATATTTGCTGAGTTTCTGTCAAGCCATGTGCCAGGCAGATGAAAAAGGTAGACAGACACAGCTCAAAAGTACTTAGAAAAGAGGCGTCAAACTGAATCATTCCACTAAAACTACATACTTAAAATTGAGCCAAGTGATTCTAAAAAGTGCAGAATGTTTTGAAATTGTATAACTCATTGTATAACTTGGGCTTCTTTTAGACCTGATTTGAGCTCTTAAGTTAAAATTTGAAAGGTAAGTAGGAGTTGGCCAAGTGAAGAGCAGAGAAAAGTGTTCAAGGCTGAGCACATCACAAGCCAAGAAGTTAGTGTATTGAAAGGAGCTATGAGAGAGACTTCAACTGGATCAGTATTTTATCACCCTAACTGGGACTTACCTGGTGGTCCATTGGCAAGGACTCTGATCTCCCAATACAGGGGGCCTGGGCTTCATCCCTGGTCAGGGAACTTGATCCCACGTGCCACAACTAAGAGTTTGCATGCCATAATTAAAGATTCTGAGTGAGGCAGCTAAGGCCCAGTGCCATCAAAAAATAAATGAAGTTACTTAAAAAAAAAATCCTGAAGCCAGTGTAACAGGATGTCAATCTTTTAAAATTTTCGTTGACGAGTAAAAGGGCATATGTTGTTTTTGCTCTGTAACTTTATTTGCTGTATAATAATATTGTCTGAAAAGGAAAATAAAGTGTGGAGTAGATTCCAAGGCCAGGAATATGAATGAAATTGTCCTGGTAATAGAGGCTTTGCCGTAAGGTTTAATACTCTACAGGCGTGAGTGCCTAATGGTTTCAGTTGGAATGAATGGAAATGCTTTGAAGCAATACAGAGCCTCATGTCTTGCCTGGCAGCTGTCTTATTTTAATGAATGCCAGGGTTATGTTGTATTTCTTTTTTTCCCCCTAAAATTAAGGTGTGTTAAAATGCCAGGGTTATGTTGCATTTCTTTTTTCCCCCTAAAATGAAGGTGTGTTAATGTTGGATGGCTCTACTTAGTCTTCTCATGATAAATCTTAGGCTTACCTGTATTTGAAGCTATTTAATCATTATCTCAGAGGAAAAAAATACAACAACATACATTTCTAGACTGAGTCTTTTATCATGGTCAGCAGATTCATGGCTTCCTTTGTTTAGCAGAGTCCAAGTAATCTCTTGGATGATTCTGAATGGATAAGAGAAACAACAGTTGCCCTAGACAATTTTAATTTGAGCTTCAAACTCCATCAAGGATGTGAAATCACTCTTCCACCCCCAGTATGCCTCTGAATATTTTGTTTACTTCTGCAACCATCATGCCTAGATTATTTCCATCTCATGCAATAATAAATAGATATTGTTTGTGAATATAAGTACTCAACTAATGCAGCATGGTATTACTGACACTAGCCTTATTTTGATAACATTGTCCCCACTTAAGAGAGTAATGGTTATTTTATAGATATCAGCATGTTTGTGATAGAAGAGGCTTTTTGGATCTAAAATTCTGCATTACTGAATTATCACAAATCTTGAAATATTTTATTCCTCCAGCAGTTAAGCCTTAAAAGAGACAGGCACAGTATAAAGTTTTTGTCTTAAACGTTCCTGAGAACAAGGGTAATTCCAGTCAAGCCTAAAGCAATAACGAATAACCTAACTTCCACCCAGGTGGTGCAGTGGTAAAGAGTCTTCCTGACAATGCAGGAGATGCAAGAAGTGTGCATTCTATCCCTGGGTTGGGAAGATATCCTAGAGTAGGAAATGGCAACCCACTCCAGTATTCTTGCCTGAAAAATTCCATGGACAGAGGATCCTTGTGGGTTATGGTTCACTGGGTTGCAAAGTGTTGGGCATGACTGAGTAATTGAGCATACATACCTACAACCTCCAGCCACTCATTGCTACTCACTGCAAAGGAGTTTATTATACCAGTGATTCCAAGATGGGATATTAATGCCCTGGATACATAAATAAAACAAATTATTCCTTTGAGATGGAATCCCACCCTAGAATAATGGATCCCTTTGTAGGCAGAGGAAAAGGCATCACAGAAAAGACCACAGAGAATTTTACAATCCTGTCATCTCACTTTTTCGTATACTATTACTTGTGTACCTCATATATGGTTCTTAACTATTATCTCCTTCATGATATTTATGTCCAGATTAGAATCCGGACTTGTGCAAATCTTCATAAGACCCAAGTCATTAAGCTGTTAGTACATAGTAGAGAATCAATTAAAAACTAGCCACATAAATTTTTATACTTATGCTGGGGAGGGTGTATAGCATCAGAAATTGTTCAGAGGATTTGAGCCTGATATCCTTGATACAATTTGTCCACAAGAGAAATTGCTGGAAGACAGGAGAGCTTTGTTTTAGAGAAATTTAATCTGAGGGAGTGGTATGATAACCAAAGAGGGAGGACCAGAGTTTACCATTTGGTGTCAACCATCAAAGATCATTACTTAAGGCATGAACATGCAGTAGGTCTCTAAGGGTGCGAGAATTGGGAGAAAGACAATCTCCTAGTAATCAAGCACATGGCTTTGCAGTTAGGCTATTGTATGGTTCTGAGCCTATATTCTAACCCATGTCATCCTTTTCACCTCTCTTAAATAAAGATGAGGGCTTCCCACGTGGCCTAATGGTAAAGACTCTGCCTGCCAATGCAGGAGACATGAAAGACACTGGTTCAACCCCTGGGTTGGGAAGATCCCCTGAAGTAAGAAATGGCAACTGGCTCCAGTATTCTTGCCTCAAAAATCCCATGGTCAGAAGAGCCTGACAGGGTTACAGTCCTTGGGGTCACAAAAGAGTTGGACATGACTGAGTAATTCAGCACACACACACACACACACACACACACATATACACACACGCACACACACACTTGGAGATTACAGGCAAATAATGAAGATCAAATCAAATAGTTTACCATTCATGTTTCTACATCACTTATCACAGGGCCTCATTCTTCATACGTAAAGAATAAATATTCTATATTATAAAATGAAAGAAAATACCTATTAAATGCCTACCATGTCCTGGGAGCTTGCGGAAAATCAGTAAACAAGACTGTTATGGTGGCTGAACACTGGAACTTAGAGGAATCAAATGGAAGGGATGAATACTGAATCTTGGCAAATTGTTGGAAAGAGTAGTATTTTAAAATACCATTCTAGGGACTTCTCTGGTGATTCAGTGGTTAAGAATCTGCCCTGCAACACAAGAGATGCTAGTTCAACCCCTGATTGGGGAACTAAGATCTCACAGAACAATGAAGCTGGCACACCACAGCTACGGAGCCCACAAGCTCTAAAACCCACATGCCAAAACTCAAGAGTCCCTATGTCACGACAAAAGATTCCCCATGATGCAAGGCAGATCCCAGGTGCCTTAACTGAGACCTGGTGCGGCCAAATAAATAAATATTTTTTAAAATAAAAAGTAAAAGTCTTCTCTCCCTCTAGCAGGGAGCTTGGAGGGCTACAGCGCATAGGGTCGCACAGAGTCAGACACAACTGAAGTGACTTAGCATGCATGCATGCATCCCTCTAGCAGATGCTGTGGGTTCCTGCACATTCTCTTGACTCTTGGTTCCCTCAGCTCTGAATCAAGTAGCAATCCATGCTCAGAGGGATTGTACAAATAGAAAGGTTTTTATAGAAAGAAGGAGGGTGGGGCAAGAAGATATTAGCAAAAGAAAAGAGAGGGTTGTTTTTAAGCCAAGACATCATCTTCCTTGGGGGAAGGGAACTTGGCAAAGGTTTTAATATGCTGCTTGCCTCCTCTTCCTCTGGGGGATAGAGAACGCCCATGGGTACAGATTATTTTAATGATTTCTAGACCAGAAATTTCCAGACTGATTGACTAAGATTACATTTTTGGAAGAGGTTGAAACTGCAATTAGATCAGGTGTTAAATTCTAGGTTTTTAATCTTTGACTTTAGCCTGAATGACACCATTTTGGCACTGTTTATATCCAATAAGTCACTACCTGTGACTCTCTGTGTCTCTGAACTCTTTTTTTTTTTTTTAATTTCTGGCCAAGGGGAACACCCTGGGCTAATACAAATGACAAGCCAGGAAAGCCAGACAGTTAATGCCCTAGTGAGCATTGTTTAGCCCAGGACATATGGGGACTAGTGGATAAATAAGCTAGCTTCCTTGCTTCTCCTTTTGGTTAATTAAAAGATGTGTTCTGCTCTATCCCCCAAGTTTCTACAGTGGAGTTGAGCTTGATTCACACAAGCCTGATGGTTTGATTCTTGATCTTGGCCTTGCTCCCTGCCTCTCTTCTCCCCTTCCTTATGTCATTCAGCATCACCTCTCAGATTACTTCTTACATTTGAAGTCTTGTTTCAGGGTTTGCTTCTCAGGGATCACAAACAAGACAACCACGTATTGCTGTTCAGTCGCTAAGTCGTGTCCGACTCTTTGCAACCCCATAAATTGCAGCATGCCAGGCTTCCCTGTCCTCCACTCTCTGCTGGAGTTTGCTCAAGTACATGTCCATTGAGTCAATGATGATATCTAGCCATCTCATCCTCTGCCCCCCTCTTCTTTTGCCCTCAGTCTTTCTCATATGCAAGACAACCATATGCAAGTTCAAAGGACTTAGTATTTACTGACTGAATGGAACTAGTCACGTCACGTGATTTTAGGTATTTCTCATAAAAACCATGAAACCGAGTAATTGTACCTCATTGTACAGGTTGTACAGTTTAGGTTGAGATAATAAGCAATTTGCTAATGTTGCTATTATTTGTAAGTGGTTAAGTGGTTGTTAGAAACCCGTTTAGAATCCAGTTCCCATACTCTTCCCATTACGTTGTCACTTAACTTTGAACTTTCAAGGCAAATATCCCGTTAAACACACAAAATTCAGTGGAGGAAATCTGAAGCTCTAATTGGCTGTTTTCAAAGATTCACGAATCAAGTGTCCTCCCATTTAATACCTAGAAGGGTGCTCAGAGGGGTTGTACAAATGGATAGGTTTTTATAGGAAGAAGGACGGTGGGGCAAGAAGGTATTAGCAAAAGAAAAGAGAGGGTTGTTTTTAAGCCAAGACATCACCTTCCTTGGGGGAAGGGAACTTGACAAAGATTTTCTTATACTGCTTTCCTTTTCTTCCTCTGGGGGTTACTGAAGGCTCAGGGGCACAGATTATTTTACTGGTGCCTAGACCAGAAATTTCCAGACTGACTGACTAAGATTACATTTTTGGAAGAGGTTGAAACTGCAATTAGATCAGTTGTTAAATTCTAGATTTTTTTTTTTATCTTGGGGTTGGCCCAGAGGGTAAAATGTCTGCCTGCAATGCAGGAGACCCGGGTTTGATCCCTGGGTCGGGAAAATCCCCTGGAGAAGGAAATGGCAACCCACTCTGGGACTCTTGCCTGGAAAATCCCATGGATGGAGAAGGCTGTAGGCTTCAGTCTATGATAGGCTAAGTCTAGGGGGTCGTAAAGAGTTGGACACCTCTGAGCAACTTCACTTTCTTTTCTTTCTTAGCCATTTCATGACACCATTTTGGGCCTGTGTTTTTGTTTGTTTTTGTTTCTAATAACCCTTGTAAGATTTAATTACATAAGTAAATAATCTTACTGTGTAGTCTTTTGCTTAAGATTGTGTGGTTGTATTTGACTTGACTGAAAGTCACTAGTGAAGTTGCTCAGTCGTGTCCGCCTCTTTGTGACCCCATGGACTATAGCCTACCAGGCTCCTCTGTCCATGGGATTTTCCAGGCAATAGTACTGGAGTGGATTGCCACTAGGATACATGCATTTAAAAATAACCCTTTGAGTGTGTGCTCAATCATGTTGGGCTCTTATGACCCCATGGACTGCAGCCAGCCAGATTCCTCTGTCCATGGAACTTTCAGGCAAGAATACTGGAGGGAGTTGCCATTTCCTCCTCTAGGGGATCTTCCTGACCCAGGGATGGAAACTGCCTCTCCTGAATTGGCAGGCAGATTCTTTACCACTGAACCACCCAGGAAGTCCAGTCGTTCTGTAAGGCATCATTTTTGCAGCTGAATTAGCAGCATATGTGTGTGTAGATATAGATATCATAGGGAAGGCAAAGTAATTTCCCCTGTATTCTTCTTAGAGTTTATCTGACACCTTTTTCATGACAGAGTAACAGGAAAAACCAACAGAAGTTAACATGTATGCCTCATATAATATAGGATATATCCAGGGGGGAAAATGAGTCACCCATCCAAGTGGCTTAGAATTCAGACTTAAATACCATCTTAATAGGGAAAGGGGAGGGTGATGTAGGCCTTTTAGTGGAGAGTAGATGATATTTAGGAAAGATGAATGTCTCTAAGAAGAATAGATGAGGTATGTAGTTTGTGACAAAGTTTTTGGGATTTTGTATCAAATTTTCCTCTCCTCTCTTGTGATAAAAATCAATCCTTCTTGGTTGATGAAACTCTCAGGGAGGGGATTTAGACAATTGATTGCCTTTTGAAGGATCTGTCTTTAGGTAGATGAGGAGAGTTCAGAGAAAGCCTCTCCCTGCATTTGCTGTTTTTCAGATGTCTACAGCATGAAATAATCGATAAAACAAGTGGCATATTTTGGGACGGCATATTCTTCTGTCCTTCAATTTCTCCTCTCTCAACTTATGGTCTGTATCTATCTATTGATGTGTCAGTGTTTTTGTAGGATGTTTTAAACATACCTATTCTCTTTTTCTTGTTAGCTTCAGTTCAGTTCAGTTGCTCAGTCATGTCTGACTCTTTTGTGACCCCATGGATGCAGCACACCGTGTTTCCCTGTCCATCACCAACTCCCGGAACTTGCTCAAACCCAAGTCCATTGAGTCAGTGATGTCATCCAACCTTCTCATCCTCTGTCATCCCCTTCTCCTCCTGCCTTCAATCTTTCCCAGCATTAGGGTCTTTTCCAATGAATCAGTTCTTTGCATGTTAGCTTATAGGTCTGTAAATTGTCACTGGTAGCATGTAGCCTATTAACTTAAATCTTATTTAAGCCTCTGGTGGTTTTCTACAGATATCTCTAAGATGATGTTATATGTTTGTTTGTTTTTTCCCTGTAACCACTACAGTGCAGCCCCTCTCCCCACAGGAATCTAAGACAGAATGTTGCAGCTGCCTTCTAATGATTTCATCTCAATTACAGAGTGCTGGCTTATGGCTCCATTTATAACTCCAGTTTTAGAATGTGCTTTTTACAGCTAAGAAAGACTTTGTTTGGGGGTTCTTTTGCTACACCCCAAGGCATGTGGTATCTTATTTCCCCAACCAGGGTTTAAATGTGTGCCCTCTCCAGTGGCAAAGCAGAGTGTTAACAAACTGGAAGCCAGGGAAGTTCCTAATAAAGACTTTTTTTTTAAAAGGATGTAATAAAAAAGTATGACTATGTTAACAAAACCCTGAGAAACATGTATTAAGGAGTTTGAAAATGTGATACTCATGTGTCCTCCTGCCGTTTACTTGTAAAGACTATTCGGGGCTTCAGGTTGACAGATAGAGGCAGTACTGATGTCCTGTTTTATAAGTTAAGCTTTAAGCTTCTTCATCTGTAGAGTGGGGATAATGCCTACTTCATAGGGTTATTGTGAACATTAAACAAATCTGTAGCTGAAAATATTAGAGTGATGGCCGAAACTAAGTAGACAATTAGGTAGTGAACACATATTGACCTATGATGCCATTTGAACATCTACTTAGATCTTGTAGTTTTATCCACACTTCTCTTAACCCATATATAGATTCATCAATTATTCTTTTACAATTATTGTTCTAAGCACATACTGTACTCTTTCATTTCTCCACACTTTTCTTTATAAGGTGTCTCCATCAAGATATCTTTATTTTCCCTATGCTTTTTTGACTACTTGAAACTTACTCACCATCTCAGCACAATTTCAAATGTCACTTTTTCATGAAGTCTTCCCCAGTGACTCCCATGTTGTCTTTCTCTGATCTTTTTCACTTCTTATGAGTGTCAATTAAGAACATTACTATGGTTCATCTTCTTTATCATTCTATTTCTTGTATTTAAATTTCTCTCCTCAGAAAGATTTCAGACTTTCTTGAGTATCTGACCTTGTAATAACATTTCATTTTCTCTAGAATGATTTCTAAAAACATGATATTTGTTCAAACAGTACTATGTTACTTAATTCATATGTAAATAAACTTCTATTTCCCTGTTTCTAGTCTCTCTTCAATCTAACATCTTTCCCCAGGGCCTTGTTGTAAGGCTCATTCTAAGCACTACTCTTGTCAATGTCACCCTTCCTATTCATAAACTTCTGATGATTCCCAATAATCTTCACAGTAAACATCAAATTTTGAGGCCACACATTAAAAATATCCTACAACCTTGACCTTATCTATCTCTCTCTAACCTTTTTAAATTGCAGCTTTCTTAGGGAATGGTGTTTTTCTAATGCAAACGCATTTTTTACTTATGTGCCAACTTCCTGCGTATAGTATAATTTATTCTCCCCGTTTTACAATGATCTGAATCTCATCTTTCCTTACTATGAAGACTTACTGCTCCTACCTATGAGATTTTTCTTAATGCCTGTGAGAGTTTTGATGTCCGAACAACTCATTTGACACTTAGGATCATTACCACCATTATCTTATTATTAAGGCAGTATTCATTGAATACTAATTTGTGCCAGAAACTGACAAACACTTTGGGTTGCCTTATTTAATTGCATTTCCCACCCTGTACCTACCTTGTATTTAAACTTGACCCTTAAAGTCAGAGGTCCTATTTTGCATTCTTATAATTGCCAAGTGTTGAACATGCCTCTGTTTTCCATTGTGTGTTACTGCTGTTATTAGTGATCATATATTCATATTAACTTGTTGTTGTTATTCAATTGCTAAGTTGTGTCCAACAATTTGTGACCCCATGGACTGTAGTATGCCAGGCTCCCCTGTTCTTCACTATCTCATAGAGTTTGCTTAAATCCATGTCCATTGAGTCAATGATGCTACATAACCGTTTCATCCTCTGCTGCTCTCTTCTTTTGCTTTCAATCTTTCCCAGCATCAGGCTGTTTTCCAATGAATCTATTGGAGCTTCAGCTTCAGCATCAGTCCTTCCAGTGAATATTCAGGATTGATTTCCTTTAGGATTTAATGGTTTGATTTCCTTGGAGTCCAAAGGAATCTCTCAAGAGTCTTCACAGCAGGACAATTCAAAAGCATCAGTTCTTTAGGGCTCAGCCTTCATTCTCATCCAACTCTCACATCAATTTAACACTACTGGAAAAATCATAGCTTTGACTATACAGACCTTTGTCGGCAAAGTGACGTCTATGTTTTTTAATTCTCTGTATGGCCTTGATGTACTCTTTACCATTTCTATCCTTTATTGTTCCCATTCTTGCATGAAATGTTTCCTTGATCTCTCCAATTTTCTTGAAGAGATCTCTATTCTTTTCCATTCTGTTGTTTTCCTCTACTTATTTGCATTGTTCATTGAAGAAGGCTACCCAAGTACTGCATTTTGTTGACTATGATGGCTACTCCATTTCTTCTAAGGTATTCTTGGCCATAGTAGTAGATATAATCATCATCTGAATTAAATTCGCCCATTCCTGTCCATTTTAGTTCACTGATTCCTAAAGTGTTCATATTCACTCTTGCCATCTCCTGCTTGACCATGTCCAGTTTACCTTGATTCTTGGGCCTTAGATTCCAATTTCCTATGTGATACTGTTCTTTACAGCATCTGACTGTACTTTCACCGTCCACACATGAGCATTGTTTCCACTTTGGCCCAGCCACTTTGTAATTTCTGGAGCTATTAGCAGTTGCCTTCTGTCTTCCCCAGTAGCATATTAGACAACATCTGACCTGGGAGGCTCAGTTTCCAGTGTCATATCTTCTGCCTTTCATACCGTTCATGGGATTCCCGTGGCAAGAATACTGGAGTACTGTTCCCCACTGCCTCTTCCAGTGGACTACATTTTGTCAGAACGCTTCACTATGACCCATCTGTCCTGGATGGACCTGCACAGTATGGCTCATAGGTTCACTGAGTTATGCAAACCCCTTTGCTACAGTGATGCTGTGATCCATGAAGGGGATATATTAACTTAGTGGATGCTTATTAACTGAAAATATTTATTATTCTTTCTTTTCCAAGTGATAGTCTCATTTATGTATGTTTGCAAAATGCCTTAAGGAAAACTAAGCAGCTAAAGTTGTTGAAACTCTTGTTACAAAAGTTAATTCCTTCATAGATGCATGTATTCAGCAAACATAGTATATTTGGCAAACATATCTTCTATGAGTAGTAGTTACATGTTAGGACTACACCAATAAATATGATCTGTCAGGAATATGTGCATAAGAAGTTACCAATAGTTACAACGTCATTTTGCCATGATGGTCAACTCAGACATGTTAAAACTTTCAAAGGAAGCATGATCCAGTAGATTTGAATGGAAATAGTGTTACTGAACCAAACTTGGGTCTGCTTACCTGCACACAGTAAAGCTAACCTATTGACATTGAGTTGTGGTGAAGGAAAGTGTAATGTTTATTGTAAGAATCCTGAGTAGGTAGTGCTCGAACAACTGGAACTCCCTGATAGTTTTCAGGGAAGAGTTTTTAGACGCAAAATTTGGGGGAGGTCTGCAGGCTGCGTGACCTTCCTCTCATTGGTTGGTGGTGAGGTAAGAGGGTGGTGTTTCAGGAATCTCAGTCATCAGCCTCTGGTTCTGACCAGTCTGGGGTCCATGTGCTTGTGCTCAGCCTGGGGTGAGGTATTAGTTCCTTAGAAAAACTCAGAGATGTGTGTTAGGTTGTCATGCCTATCTCTTCCAGGGGAACCAGGACACTGCCCCATGGCTGCACTACTGTTTCTTGACTTTCTTTCTTTTGTTTCTGCATCCCCTCATTTTCCTAATTAATAACTGTTTGAATTCACCCTTTGGAACTCAGAGAAAGTATAAAGAAGTTGTCTTTTCCTACAAGCAATAAATGTGGTGCATGGACAGGCTTTTGTACTTGGGAGGGTCACACAGGGTCCTGCTTCATTTCAATAGGAGAATTATTAGTTTGGGCTTTCTGGTGGCTCAGGTAGTAAAGAGCCTGCTGCAATATAGGAGACCTGGGTTCGATCCCTGGGTTGGGAAGATCCCCTAGAGAAGGGAATGGTTATCCACTCCAGTGTTCTTGCCTGGAGAAGTCCATAGACAGAGAAGCCTGGCAGGCTACATGGGCCCACAAAACACTGGACACAGCTGAGCAACTAACACTTTCATTTTCACTTTAGTTTGGGACAACTTTCTGAAACTGAGGCATTGTGAGCAGAAACATGGAATCCAAAATCATTTAGGACAAGAAGGTAGTTTAGATTAAAGCCCAATAATGGCAGGAAGCCTTGACAGGGTGTGAGATAAGAAAGTGGCACGATGTGATGGAAGAAACCAGACTATGTCATCGTAAAACATGCTACTGTGACATGAGATTATTTTGAACTAAGGCACTTAAAAAAAAAAAACAGGTATAAGAAGGGCACTATGATCATTCCCTTTTTCTTCCTGAAAGCAGGAGATAGAACCCTCGTATCAAAGATGTCCTCTGTATATCAAGAACAAGTAACATTCTTATCATCAAGGATAGGAAGTTGGAGCTCAGAGAAATCTCTACAAACAGGCCTTGTTAAAATAATTCTTATCTTCCTTTAGCCTCTCTAAATACTTTAGTCACTTTATCACAATTGTCTTTGTTCAACCTAGCATGTTGTTGTTCAAACTCTAAGTCATGTCTGATCTTTGGGACCCCATGAACTGCAGCACACTAGGCTTCCTGGTCCTTCACTATCTCCTGGAGTTTGCCTAAACTCATGTACAGTGAGTCAGTGATGCCATCCAACCATCTCCTCCTCTGTCGCCCCCTTCTCCGAGCATTTAAGTTTTGCCATATCTTTCTATCTGCATTTCTTATGTGTGTCGCATAAAAATGTAAATTACATAAATATATATGCTTTTCTCCTCTTAATTTGTCTTATTTCAATTGAATTCTCAGCCTTAGCTGGAAACTCTAAATGGGTAGAAGTTTTGCCTCTCCAACAGTGATAGACTGATAAGAAAAAAAAAAGACAAAAGTGAAAAAAAAAAAAACCAAAAAACCACATTGTAATTAAATCATATATAAGAAAAAATAAGAGAGATTTAAATCTGGAGAAGTTATTTGAAATTATTTCTTAAGGGGTCTTTTAGACAGATGTCATGGATTTTTGTACTGAAGAAGTAACATTTTTAGATGTGTATTTGAGAGAATACCTTATATTTTTTGTTTGAAAGTGCATATATCAGTTCTAAAATATTTTTTTGGACAGAGGTGTTATTCACCTAATACCTGGAATTGCTATTGATCCAGAAATATGATTTTAGAATCTTAAGAAGCATCGCCAACATTTCTTATGTGCCTCTTTGGTATAAATTTGGTTCTCTTAGCTGTGTTTCTTAAAGAATCAATTTGCTTCATATGAATATAAACTATACAACTTCAACAATGCACTTTTCATGATAAGACTCCAGCTTTAATGATTTTCTTTTTATCACAGGTGGGTTATCAAGGATTTAAACTATCATCTGAAGAAGAACAGGTCTTTTAGCTCACTGTCCAGATGAACTCAGATCTGCTAAAACCATATGATTAACTTTAAAAAAAGATTTTATTTTTTTAAGGAAAACAACTATACACCCCCAAATTTGTATGTCAAAGCCTCGGAACTTGAATCTGTCAGAACAGATATTTTGATAGAATTCAAAACAGCACCCATTTTGTGTGGGTATATAGACTAAGCCTTATGTTCTCAAAGTACTACTGGGTTTCTTAACCTGTGATGTGCCATTTTGTGCCAGATAATTTTTGTTGTAGGCAGTGGTCCTGCGCATTGTAGGAGGTTTCTACAGCATCCCAGTAGCTCCTCACCTCCCTGTCTGTGCTACCCAAATAGGTCTGAGACATCAATGGTTTTGGGGGCCAAAATCCCCCCTGGTTGAAAACCACTGATGTTATGGAAAATGTTCCATTGCTTAGAATATTGTACTCCACATTCCTTTGAATCTGTAGGATCAAAACTTAGCAGCAGTTTTGAGAAACCAGCAGAGGACTCTAGAGAGGAAAAATAATTTTCCTTCTACTCTTCTACGTTCCCTGAATGAAATCCCTTATAATAAGAGACAGATTAACTTGAGAAAAACAAACAGAAATTTAATAACTTGTATACTTCATGCATAAACAGGAGATACCCAGGAAAATGAGTAAAACTCTTCAAGATTGGCCCAAGCCACCACCTTAAATACCATCTTGCAAAGTAAAAGAAAGATGTTGTGGTCAAGTCAGGGGTAGTTGTGGGAGTTTATTTAAAAAAAAAAAAGGCAAACACTGTACACAAGGGTAAGACTTATCATGTATATTTCAATCTACTTCTTTCCCCCTGATAAGAGATTTTTGTGATTAGACTCATCTTTCTAGAGGAGACACCCTTACAACATTATAACATTGGGCAGAGTTCCATATACTACACAGTAGTTCCTTGTTGGTTACCTATTTTAAAAGTGCCAGCATGTACATGTACACACTGAAAGTCAGCATTTAGATTTAAATGGTACTCTCTGCTCAATGTTATGTGGCAGCTTGGATGGGAGGGAGGTTTAGAGGAGAATGGATATGTGTATATGTATTGTTGAAACCCATCACTATTCACCTGAAACTATCACAGCTTTGTTAATCAGCTATATTCCAATACAAAATAAAATGTTAAAATTTATTTTTTAGTAAAAATAATCCTATGCCAAAGTAGCATATTTGGGTGCGTTTGGCTGCCCTTCAGGACTCTTGCATCCTGCATGCTGTCGCTTCAGTCGTGTCCGACTCTTTGCCACCCTATGGACTGTAGACCACTAGGCTCCCCTGTCCATGGGATTCTCCAGGCAAGAATACTAGAGTGGGTTGCCATGTCCTCCTCCAAGGGATCTTCCTGACCCAGGGATCGAACCAGGGTCACTTGCAGCTCCTGCATTGCAGGTGGATTCTTTACCACTGAGCCACTGGGGAAGCTATGAACACTTAAACATAATTTCAGGAAAAAATTTAGTACTGGTGTCAGTTCAAGGTCCAAATTCCTGAAAATGAAGAATGTCCTCATTTTAGTTTTCTTTTTATACTGTGTCCTGACGTGAGACCTAAATTTTACCTGTCAATTTCTCTGATTCCTGCGTCATTCCACAAGACTGAAGTGGTTTCACATATCCACTATTTGATTAAAAACGTGGTAGTGACCCTGATCAGTGTAAAAACAAATGAGCTATATATTAAAGGCTGTACAAACTTCATCTATGACCTAGAGGAATAGAAAATAGAATGGAAAATAAGTAAAGCTTTGATGTAAGTTTTATAATGACCTAAATTAGCAAAATCACTAACTTTGCAGATACAGGGATGACACCTAAAATATTACTGACAAAAATGATGCAATTTAAATATTATAAAAAGGGTAAAATCAATTTATATATAATTTTTCCTAGACAAATAATTATCTAATGACTGACTACAAAACTTTGAATTAAGAACTTAGGCCTCCTTTTCTTTATCTGGAAGTGACTTAAAACAAACTCTCTAGACTTAATATGGCCACATGCAGTGTAATTATCTTTAAATCACAGACACAGCCTAGTTGGTCTCTCTTTTAAATGCAAATGAAAGTCCAAACAAACATTTTTTTTTTTTTTTTAAACCTTCCTTCCAGCAGTCGACCATGTCCTGGAAAAGAAAGTAAAGACAAGATGGGGTTCTAGGAATCTGCAGAAAGAGAGCTGTGGGAATGCTCTCAGGCCCTCAGATTTGGCATAAATATTAAAGTGGAAACATTTGAGCTTAGAAGATTCAGAAAGAAATCTTATCTGACTAAAGCAGAACCTCTCAAAAATACAACTACCATTAAGCACCCCCTCCAAGGGAGTTTCCTGTGAATTCAGCTGCCTTGGAAATAAACTGCCCACTTTCATTAGCATACCCCTCAAAAAAAAAAAAAAAACAATAGAATCTCTCATACTCTCCCTTTGAAGTTCTAAAAACCTTCTTTTATTAAGTTAATCTATATATAAACCTTTACTTAGGGCTATTCCACAAATTACTCATCTCAAGCAACTCTCTGTACATGTGTACATAAACCTTTTCTTTTCTCCTATTAATCTATGTAATTTAAATTGCAGACTCCAACCACTGGAACCAAACTGAAAGAGGAATAAGTTTTTTCTCCCGATAGAGTTGTATATATGCCTTGACTATATTAGTGCAACAGTGAGATCATAATTCTGTCTACAATAAATTATCTTCACTATGAAGAAGGAATTCATAGGGCCTGGACTCCATCTTAGGCCTGTTCATGCTCATGCTTGGCCACATTTCCAATGGACTCTAAACTCTGTGTTTAGCGCCTATGAAAACAACAACAGAAGGATAAGATGCTCTCCAGAAAGGGAAACCTTGAAGATCATATCTAGATTACTCATCAGCTAAGAGAAAACATACACTAATCACCCCTTCCTCCAGACAAGCCATTAATTTTTCTGTATCTATCAATGTATAACCTTGGGTTTATTGATTATTGGCTAATTGTTTGACTGTTTGAGCACATGAGCACATAGCACGTGAATGATGGGGTTACTGGGATTGTATTTTCCTTGGTTTATGTAAGTCTCAAGGAATTTGGGGTGGTGGGTTCAGACACGTGCACATGGGGTATAAAAGATTTTCACAAATGCTGGTCAGGGTCCTTGGCTAAGAGGAGACTCTGCCTTGGGCCCGCCGTGTAATAAACTGCACTCCACTATCTGCATTGTCCTTCTGAGTGAGTTTGTTTCCTGGAACGCATGGCTACAACAACTATGTCTTCCAAGATATTTGAGTTTTACTTACAGTATTAATTGCAAATCACCAGAATTGAAAAATATCACTCTTTTACTGTTGTGCAAATAAGATCTTGATGATTTTAAGCAATTTGCTTGATGATGCATGACTGGGTTAGAAAAGTTGTAATGGACACTGAGTTCTTCTAAATCTGTGATGAACATAACTAGGGTTTCAGTTCAGCCAATCCAGTTAGACCTGGATTAATAAAGTGGACGAGAGGGATGCTGGAAACAGGGGGGTTCCTCACTAGAGCACTGCTTCCATCTTAACAATGAAGGCAGAGAATTAGACTTGCCACTCTCATTGATGATAAAGTTTGGAAACCAAAAGAAATACATGGCCTTCATTAATAGGAGTTATACTGTATTACTGATTTTCAGACCTCAGGATACCTAGAGTGGTCCCAGAATACAGACTAATTTGGGGACTAGAATGTAGAGTAGGGAAAAAATTGAACCCAATTTAAATTGAAATTTGTACCAATTTTTAAAATATTTTGCATGAATTATTTATGATGGCTTCTGGGGAAAATTTTTATTCACCTATTCCATTCCACTTTATTAGAGCAACACAATTTCAGTAAGCCCATGAAGCTAATCTAGCTGGCTACCCTGTGACTGAACGCTTGTAATTCATCATGCTTCCTGCGTTTATGGTGTTTGTCAGCATGATGAGCCATGTAAGAGTAATTACCATATCAATTTTATTTATCCAGCCCCAGTTTATTTGACCCTTTCCAAATAAATCCTTATATTTACAGTCCTTCCAAAAGGGACAACATAAATGTACTTCTGCACTAAATAAAACTAATGGCCCCTAGTGTGTCTTAGAGATCCTTGGCCCATCTCTTTTCCTCTAGTAATGTATTAAGATTTGATTGCTTGTTCTTTTATATTTTTCCCCACTAAAATGTTTTATTTAATTTCCCTAAGACAAAGCTGGCATGTTCAAGAGGAGGAATAGACTACATGCCAAGTAGAATTCTAATGTGAGTTTTATGGAAAAGTACATGTAGAAATCTGTGTGTGAACAGATTGGCTACAAAATATACCAAGCAACCCAATAACACTCCAAATCAGGGCTGTCACTTTTTCATGATTTGCTGAATCAACGGTTTATGGCATCTAATGAGTGGTTCTGTCTGGGCAGTTAGTTTGACCATGTTATCAATCTGACCATCGAGAGTATCAAAAACACTGAATCAAACATTTTTCTAATTTTTTTCTCCTGCTAACCCTAAATTCATATTGCTCTTCACCATTGAGCTGATTAGCTTTCTTAAAGAAGCCCATTGTTATTATATGAGATCTCTTTATACAACCAATACAAAAGAAATGAAGAAATTAGTACTAACATTAAAGAAAAAGGTTATAGCTAGGTGGATGCAGTTGTTTTGTTCTTACTAGAAAATCCTTCTTATTCCAAAAAAATCTACCAGCAAAATGAATAGGTATTTTCTCTTCTTTTCCCTCAAAGTCTTATAGGATATTAAGGAATGAGATAATCATCTTCTTTTTACCATATGTTCAAGAAAGAAATGGCAACCCACTCCAGTATTCTTGCCTGGAAAATCCCATGGATGGAGGAGCCTGGTAGGCTACAGTCCATGGGGTCGCAAAGAGGTGGACATAACTGATAGATTTACTTGTACTTTTGTACTTGAGAATGTATTAAAAAAAAATAACCATTTTATCATCATCAGTTCAGTTCAGTCACTCAGTCAGGTCCGACTCTTTGTGACCCCATGAATCGCAGCGTGCCAGGCCTCCCTGTCCATCACCATCTCCCAGAGTTCACTCAAACTCATGGCCATCGAGTCGGTGATGCCATCTGCAGTCATCAACTCCTGAGCATTAGGAAAGTACTGAAAAGAATGTCATTGTCAGTGGAGGTGTTTGTAATTCAGCAGTTTTCTGTGTATCTTACTGATGGTATCATTTTAACCAATGACTGGTTGCTGCTGTGTGCTTTACCAAAGTAAGGATGGACATGTTGTTGTTTAGTTCCTAGGTTGTATCCAACTCTTTGGATCCCATGGACTATAGCCCACCAGGCTCCTCTGTCCTTGGGATTTCCCAGGCAAGAATACTGGCGTAGGTTGCCATGCCCTTCTCCGGGAGATCTTTCCCAACCCAGAGATCGAGCTCACCACCTCTTAGTTTCCTGCTTTGGCACACAGGTTCTTTACCACTAGCCACCTGGGAAGCCTGGAAGGGAAAGAAAGTGAAGTCCCTCAGTCGTGTCCGACTCTCTGCGACCCCATGGACTGTAGCCTACCAGGCCTCTCTGTCCATGGGATTTTCCAGGCAATAGTGCTGGAGTGGATTGCCATTTCCTTCTCCAGGGGATCTTCCCGACTCAAGAATCAAACCTGGGTCTCCCACATTGTAGACAGACCTTTTACCGTCTGAGCCACCTGAGAAGCCTATATTAGTGCAATTATTTTCTCCTTGCCTCCTGTTGATTGTATAAGGGAAGAAACAACAACTTTCCTCTAACCCCCTGAGTTCTTGACTGAGAACCCTGTAAAAGATTAACAAGAGAAAACTAAACAAGTTTATTAACATATTTATCTCTTGTATCCTAGGGAGCTATTCAGGGAGAAATGAGGAACTCAGTGCAATGGCTTAGAACTCTGTCTTACACAGTATCTTCAACAAAGGTCACTATATCTGTGGAGAAATGACAGCACAGAGGAAAGCAGTTTTAGGCTTATAAAGGTGACGAACTATTAGAAGGTAAACTAATGGTAAAGAAAAACTTAATGGAACTTGTTGTGTACATTCCTCAAGTACTTTGTCCAAGCTGATAGGGGTGCAAGTTGTCTCCGGTGATTAAGTTTTCTTCCTGGTACAGAAGGGAGGAGGGATATCTTTGACAATTCATCTTCTGCTTTCAGGCAAATAAAGGGAAGACAGGGAGGTTTTCTTGTATTTGTTTCTTCTCAATTGCATTCAGCTCAAAGTATCCCAAGGCAAAAGTGACGTATTCTGCCATCCTTCAACTGATACCAGGTTATGGACAAATATTTCCTCTCCCACGACAGGCATGGATATGCTTGTCACAGATCCCTGATGGGTTTTTATCAAATTTGTAACCTATGTCTCCCCTTTAAGCATGCTCTTTTTTTTTTTTTTTGGCTGTGCCATCTGGCAAGCAAAACTTTCCTACCCAGGGATCAAATCCAGTCTTTCTGAATTGGAAGCATGGAGTCTTAACCACTGGGCCACCAAGGAAGTCCTAAAGCATATTGTTTGTTGAGTTTTTTAAATGACTTTCAGACTAGGTATATATATATATGTGGACTTCCAGTGGTATCTCTGATTTAAAAACATTTCAAGTTCCCATTTGGCAATATATATGCAGTAGGACAGATTGCTATTACAAAATATTTGCTGCCTCTTCCTGGGGAAGTATTATGTTGCCCTACTCCATTGATGTTAGGCTTGGTTAACAAAATATGAGTTGAACAGCCTTCATCACCAGTGTATGCCTTGTCGAGTTCTGCCACAATAACCAGGGATGCTCCACCTAGAGGCTGTACTGTCTGTATCAGTCTTAAAGTTAAGATGCCCCGTGATGGATGTCAGGTTCAATAAAGACTGAACCTTTGCTGTAAATTAGTTTATAAACTAGCTTATGCTGATATATACCGTACTTTATGAAGATCTGAGGAGAAGTAAAGACAAACTTGACTAGACGAATCTTTGTTGGCAAAGTAATGTCTCTGCTTTTGAATATGCTATCGAGGTTGGTCATAACTTGGTCATGTATGGATGTGAGAGTTGAACTGTGAAGAATGCTGAGCACCGAAGAATTGATGCTTTTGAACTGTGGTGTTGGAGAAGACTCTTGAGAGTCCCTTGGACTGCAAGGAGATCCAACCAGTCCATTCTGAAGGAGATCAGCCCTGGGATTTCTTTGGAAGGAATGATGCTAAAGCTGAAACTACAGTACTTTGGCCACCTCATGCGAAGAATTAACTCATTGGAAAAGACTCTGATGCTGGGAGGGATTGGGGGCAAGAGGAAAAGGGGACGACAGAGGATGAGATGGCGGGATGGCATCACTGACTCGATGGACGTGAGTCTGGGTGAACTCCGGGAGTTGGTGATGGACAGGGAGGCCTGGTGTGCTGCGATTCATGGGGTCACAAAGAGTCGGACACGACTGAGCGACTGATCTGATCTGAAAGGCAAACTATTATTTGACAATGACTCCTATATTCCAGGCAATTTGCAGAAGCCAGTTCATTAAGTTATTGTTCAAAATACTAAGCACAACCAAAACTGGAGTGAAGTATGTTTGGAATCTGGGATAAATATTTTTACTTTTACTTTCTCTCAATTCAGCCAAAGACTAGCTCTTCTTTCCCTGAACCTGAATGACTTTGTTTGCTTTATGGTTTTCCATTTATTCCTTTTTGTTCTGTTCCAAGCCTGTGGACATCTTACTCTAGAGAAGTTACAATCATTTGAGTATGAAAGAGGGAAGAAAAGCAAAATGTATCTCCTCAACATGGTGTGTCTGTGTTCTCAACCAAGGTGAGCAGCACATGTACTAAGATTCCTAACTACAAAATATACTTATCAGATATACGAAGGAGGCAACCACCAAGTATACATATCATCAAATTGTGGGTAACAGTTTCAGTGATGTGATTTGAGACGGGATTTCCCTGCTCATAATTGTACTGCTCATATGGCATCACATGTCATATGTGTAGAAGTGGGGGAGGGGAGAGCCTCAGCTAAGCCAGGTGGTATAGGTTTCCTACAAGAAAAAGGCTTTTTTATAATAGGGGGAGACAAAAACAGTGGCTTGACCTGAGCATCACTTATGCCTTCTTTGGTTGGGTAGTCTGGTGGCCAGATGGAAACTGACACTTTAACTTGCAGCTTCTCTTCTCTGGAGTTCAAGTCTTCACTAGTAGCATGAGAAGAGTAAGTCTGGTCAGTTAAGCATGGGCATAGTTGAATATCATCTTATCAAATATCACAACCTGTTGATAAAGCAAAACTGAGTTTAATTGCTTTTCTTGGTAAGAGAAAACTCAGCTTCCAAAGCTAGGGCAGTGTCTCAGAGAGGAGAATGAAGGGTTGGGATTTTCTGATAATTGAAAGCTAAAGTGTATCTTTCAATGTCAGCAGTGGGGGGCCCTGGGGTGTGGGCTTAATCAAAATTGTGTGATCTTGTTTTGTGCTATACTTAGTTATTCAGTCGTGTCCCCCTCTTTTGGGACACCATAGTCTGACAGGCTCCTCTGTCCATGGGAATTCTCCAGGCAAGAACTGGAGTGGGTTGCCATACTCTCTTCCAGGGGATTTCCCAACCCTGGAATTGAACCCAGGTCTCCTGCACAGCAGGGAGATTCTTTACTGTCTGAGCCACTAGGGAAGCCTAAGGTGGAGAGATTTGATAGAATGTAGTCCACTGGAGAAGGGAATGGCAAACCACCTCAGTATTCTTGCCTTGAGAACCCCATGAACAGTATGAAAAGGCAAAATGATAGGATACTGAAAGAGAAACTCCCCAGGTCAGTAGGTACCCAATATGCTACTGGAGATCAGTGGAGAAATAACTCCAGAAAGAATGAAGGGATGGAGCCAAAGCAAAAACAATACCCAGCTGTGGATGTGACTGGTGATAGAAGCAATGTCCGATGCTGTAAAGAGCAATATTGAATAGGAACCTGGGATATCAGGACCATGAATCAAGGCAAATCGGAAGTGGTCAAACAAGAGATGGCAAGAGTGAATGTCGACATTCTAGGAATCAGCGAACTGAAATGGACTGGAATGGGTGAATTTAACTCAGATGACCATTATATCTACTACTGTGGACAGGAATCCCTCAGAAGAAATGGAGTGGCCATCATGGTCAACAAAAGACTCCTAAATGCAGTACTTGGATGCAATCTAAAAAACGACAGAATGATCTCTGTTCATTTCCAAGGCAAACCATTCAATATCAAAAATGACAGAATGATCTCTGTTTGTTTCCAAGGCAAACCATTCAATACACAGTAATCCAAGTCTATTCCCCAACCAGTAACACTGAAGAAGCTGAAGTTGAATGGTTCTATGAAGACCTACAAGACCTTTTAGAACTAACACCCCCAAAAGATGTCCTTTTCATTATAGGGGACTGGAATGCAAAAGTAGGAAGTCAAGAAACACCTGGAGTAACAGGCAAATTTGGCCCTGGAATACAGAATGAAGCAGGGCAAAGACTAATAGAGTTTTGCCAAGAAAATGCACTGGTCATAACAAACACCCTCTTCCAACAACACAAGAGAAGACTCTATACATGGACATCACCAGATGGTCAACACCAAAATCAGATTGATTATATTCTTTGCAGCCAAAGATGGAGAAGCTCTATACAGTCAGCAAAAACAAGACCAGGAGCTGACTGTGGCTCAGACCATAACTCCTTATTGCCAAATTCAGGCTTAAATTGAAGAAAGTAGGGCAAACCACTAGATCATTCAGGTGTGACCTAAATCAAATCCCTTATGATTATACAGTGGAAGTGAGAAATAGATTTAAGGGCCTAGATCTGATAGATAGAGTGCCTGATGAACTATGGAATAAGGTTCGTGACATTGTACAGGAGACAGGGATCAAGACCATTCCCATAGAAAAGAAATGCCCAAAAGCAAAATGGCTGTCTGGGGAGGCCTTATAAATAGCTGTGAAAAGACGAGCAGTGAAAAGCAAAGGAGAAAAGGAAAGATATAAATATCTGAATGCAGAGTTACAAAGAATAGCAATAAGAGATAAGAAAACCTTCTTCGGAGATCAATGCAAAGAAATAGAGGAAAACAAAAGAATGGGAAAGACTAGGGATCTCTTCAAGAAAATCAGAGATACCAAAGGAACGTTTCATGCAAAGGTGAGCTCGATAAAGGACACAAATGGTGTGGACTTAACAGAAGCAGAAGATATTAAGAAGAGATGGCAAGAATACACAGAAGAACTGTACAAAAAAGATCTTCACAACCCAGATAATCACGATGGTGTGACCACTGACCTAGAGCCAGACATCCTGGAATGTGAAGTCAAGTGGGCCTTAGAAAGCATCACTATGAACAAAGCTAGTGGAGGTGATGGAATTCCAGTTGAGCTATTCCAAATCCTGAAAGATGATGCTGTGAAAGTACTGCACTCAATATGCCAGCAAATTTGGAAAACTCAGCAGTGGCCACAGGACTGGAAAAGGTCAGTTTTCATTCCAATCCCAAAGAAAGGCAATGCCAAAGAATGCTCAAACTACCACACAATTGCACTCATCTCACACGCTAGTAAAGTAATGCTCAAAATTCTCCAAGCCAGGCTTCAGCAATATGTGAACCGTGAACTTCCTGATGTTCAAGCTGGTTTTAGAAAAGGCAGAGGAACCAGAGATCAAATTGCCAACATCTGCTGGATCATCGAGAAAGCAAGAGAGTTCCAGAAAAACATCTTTTCTGCTTTATTGACTATGCCAAAGCCTTTGACTGTGTGGATCACAATAAACTGTGGAAAATTCTGAAAGAGATGGGAATACCAGACCACCTGATCTGCCTCTTGAGAAATTTGTATGCAGGTCAGGAAGCAACAGTTAGAACTGGACATGGAACAACAGACTGGTTCCAAATAGGAAAAGGAGTACGTCAAGGCTGTATATTGTCACCCTGCTTATTTAACTTCTATGCAGAGTACATCATGAGAAACACTGGGCTGGAAGAAGCACAAACTGGAATCAAGATTGCCGGGAGAAATATCAAGAACCTCAGATATGCAGATGACACCACCCTTATGGCAGAAAGTTAAGAGGAACTAAAGAGCCTCTTGATGAAAGTGAAAGTGGAGAGTGAAAAAGTTGGCTTAAGGCTCAACATTCAGAAAACGAAGATCAAAGCATCCGGTCCCACCACTTCATGGGAAATAGATGGGGAAACAGTGGAAACAGTGTCAAACTTTATTATTCTGGGCTCCAAAATCACTGCAGATGGTGACTGAAGCCATGAAATTAAAAGATGCTTACTCCTTGGAAGGAAAGTTATGACCAACCTAGATAGCATGTTCAAAAGCAGAGACATTACTTTGCAAACAAAGGTTCGTCTAGTCAAGGCTATGGTTTTTCCTGTGGTCATGTATGGATGTGAGAGTTGGACTGTGAAGAAGGCTGAGCGCTGAAGAATTGATGTTTTTGAACTGTGGTGTTGGAGAAGACTCTTGAGAGTCCCTTGGACTGTAAGGAGATCCAACCAGTTCATTCTGCAGGAGATCAGCCTTGGGATTTCTTTGGAAGAAATGATGCTAAAGCTGAAACTCCAGTACTTTGGCCACCTCATGCGAAGAATTGACTCATTGGGAAAGACTCTGATGCTGGGAGGGATTGGGGGCAGGAAGAGAAGGGGATGACAGAGGATGAGATGGCTGGATGGCATCACTGACTCGATGGACGTGAGTCTCAGTGAACTCCGGGAGTTGGTGATGGACAGGGAGGCCTGGCGTGCTGCGATTCATGGGGTTGCAAAGAGTCGGACACAACTGAGCAACTGATCTGATCTGAACAATCATGATATAACAGTTGAGAACTGATAGAAACTTCAAGGCAAGAACTTCGAGGCTAGAAGTTCAGAAGAATCTTACGGCATAACTGTCTATTGAGGCATTCTATTGAGAGTAGATAGATACATTAGGAAGTCTCTGTAATGAGCAGTCATGTTATTTACCCTGGCAGAGACTTATAGAATAATAAAGTTATGCTCTTGAAAGCAATAGAATAATAAAGAGAAAACTTTGTTTCTCAGTGTCCAAGCCACATGTGGAAATCTGTGTTTTTTGGTTTTTGTTTGTTTTTTAATATTTATTTGGCTGCATCGAGTCTCATTGTGTCCTGTGGGATCTTTCACTTCAGCCTGCAGGCTTAGTTGCAGCATATGGGATCTAGTTCCCTGACCAGGGATTGAACCTGGGCCCCCAAAATTGGGAGAATGGAGTCTTAGCCACTGGACCACCAGGGAGGTCCCGGGAATATCTGATCTTAATTCTCAACATCTTTTGGACTAAAATGATGACCTAGTATAATTATATAAAACTAATTTTAAAATCATTCAAAATGGTAAATCTTCATTTAAGATGATAAAAATAAACTTATTTCACATATGTGAAAATGTAAATTAGATAAAAAATTGAAAGAGAAACAAAGGTGAAATTTCTTTTAAAAGCTTGAATAAAGAAATATGTTCTATCACTGTTCTGACTATTTTCAATGAAGATGATTTTCATTCAGCTAATAGTTAAATTTATATATCTTTTACTATTGAGAAGACATGTTTTGACCTCACTTTAGATTTTCCTCCTTGTTTCTGGAGAGGCCTCTCTCTGCTTATTGCTCTTATCTTTCTGAAGCAACTTCCACCTTGGAGCTCTATTCCTTGGTATTATTTCCTTTAGTTTTTCTTTCTGGCATTCTTCTGCTCTTGGCATGGAAACAAAAACCTAGCTCTCCTCATTCCTATTATTTTCTTCTGATGCACTCAATAGCTTGTAATGATGCCTTGATCTAGGTAACCTGGGTTACCTAATGTGAATTTTGAAAGTTCCAATATTTTAGGGTCACAGCCATTTCTGATACTGCTTATTAGTCTCTGTGGGCATGCTATATTTTGAAACTCTTAGAATAGGATTCAGTTGATGAGTAGCTAGAAAATGCTCTGTAAATGAGAGCTGCAGCACAGTGTTTCAGAGAACGGACACATAACTATTGTGTAAAACACACAAAACCATAGTGTAAATAAGCGTAAGTATGGAAAAAGGCCATTGTAAGTTTATGACAAATCTATAAATATCTCCCTGTTGTGACCTTAGGACCATTTCTTGACTAAACTATTATTACAACTAAGGAAACTAATGATCTAATTAGTTTTTCTAAAAACCTGTATAATCTCTTATCCATTCCAGCACACCAAGATATTCAATGAGACCTGGAGTAAGCAGCAAAAGCCCTTCCCCTCTCTCGATGCTTGGCAGAGAGCAATGTTTTGTTGTGGTTATTGTTCAGTCACTAAGTCCTGTCTGACTCTTTGCAACTGACCCCATGGACACAGAATGTCAGACTTCCCTGTTCATCAGAATCTCCCAGAACTTGCTAAAACTCACATCCATTGAGTCGGTGATGCTCTCTGTTTCATCCTCTGTCACCTTCTTCTCCTTTTGCTTTCAATCTTTCCCAGCATCAGGGTCTTTTCCAATGAGTTGACTCTTAGCATCTGGTGGACAAAGTATTGGGGCTTCAATATCAGTCCTTTTGATGAATATTCAGGGTTTATTTCCTTTAGGATTGATTGGTTTGATCTCTTTGCAGTCCAAAGGTCTCTCGAGTCTTCTCCAGCACCACAATTCGAAAGCATCAGTTCTTCGGCTCTCAGCCTTCTTTACGGTCCAACTCTCACATCTGTACATGACTACTGGAAAAATCATAGCTTTGACTATATGGACCTTTGTCTCAAAGTGATGTGTTTGCTTTTTAATATTCTGTCCAGGTTTGTCACAGAGCAAGCTTATTTCAGTGAATTGAACTTTTCACATACTGTGCGTGCATGCTAAATAGCCTCAGTCATGTCCAAATCTTTGCAATCCCATGGACTGTATCCCACTGGGCTCCTCTGTCCATGGAATTTTCCAGGCAAGAATACTGGAGTAAGTTGCCATGCCCATCCCATCAGTGGGATCCCAGGGGATCTGATCCAGAGCTCAAACCCACGTCTCTTACGTCTGCATTGGCAGGTGAGTTCCTTACCACTAGCGCCACCTGGGAAACCCTTTCCATGTACTGTTGCCTTACATATATCAGTTTATCAGGTCATTGGATGGTGATGGAATGAACATTGGTGTACCCATCAGGATGCCTGCGTTCTAGTCCTGCCTGTATCACCAGCAAGATCTGCCACCTAAGACACCTTATGCAAGCCTCTAGGAGATTTCAGTCTTACGATCAGTAAAACAAGGAGTTTAGATGAGAGAGAATCTAGAGTTCTAAAATGGCATGCTCAGATTCAAAAAGACTTCATCTCAGAAATTAGGGTTCAATGCACAGACCAACCTCCCTCTATTGTCAGTGGTTGCTTGGACCGTTGTGTTGAGAAATGTGATAGGCTGAATAAGTGCATAGGATATCTGTCCATCCACAAATACTAAGATATCCATGACTTCATCCTTGGAAACTGCAAATGTTACCTAATATGACATAAGGGCTTTGAATCTGTGATTAAGTTAAAAATCTTAAAAAGAAAAATTCAGGTGGGGATATTATTCTGGTTTATCTGGATAGGCACTGAATGTATTCTTATGAAAGACAGGCAGATTTGATTACAGAAGAGGAGAAGGGTATAGGACCACATTGCTGGATTTTGTTAATGAAAATGTTAGAAATAGAAAAAAAAATTTTTTAAGTGTTTATTTGGGTATTGTTAGACCTGCAGTTGAGAGACACAAATTCAAGAAGTGCTTGAATTGTGTTGTACCTGACTACAAAATAGCAGAGGCTTATAAAGCAAAATGTGGCAAGATTACATTTACATGAGTTATTTATCAAGAATTATAATTGGAGCTGGCAAGAAGGAAGAGTGTTCATTAAATAAGAATTGGCTGGGGCTTGAAATGGTTGCATAGTTACAAAGCAAGAACTTGAAACCGTAAGGTTGCAACTGGTAGATGTTGTGAATATGACTGGTGGTGTCCTTGGGTCTGGTATAGTGCAAAGGAAGTTCAAATTCTCAGTGGTACAGAGACTGGTCTCGGACCTCAGTGGCTGCTGACTCCATTTTAAATGCCTGTAGTGAGATTATTCCATCATAATTTAAATTTGTCATCATTTTGAAGGTGCATGAAGGGACCATAAGTCACAAGATAACAATGAGTGAAGCTCTAGAAGCTTGAAGAGACAACGAAAGAGATTGTCTTCCAAAGCTTCAGAAGGAATGTAGCCCTGTGACACTGTAATTTTAGACATCTAACGAGAACTATAAGAGAATAAATTTGTATTGCTTTAAGCCACTAAGTTGGTGGAGTTTGTTACAATGGTCTAGGAAAATAGTTCAAGAAGGATGATGAAGTCTTGTTGACCTTAGTAGGCATGTTGGTCAGAATATATTTGACATAGTCCATTCCAAATGAAGCGAGTGATGGTGATTGCTTTATTGTCCCCTAGCTGGAATTTCTTGCTTTGAAGACTCTAAATCTGAATATGTAAAAATAGCTTTGTAATAAACTTGTATTTTCTGTTTTAATCTGAATTTTTCCCTCTAATGCACAGCATCTGGTATACGCTGATAGGTTGCTCCTCAGCTTTCCCTAAAAGTTATGGCTGTAGTTAATATTTACAGGCTTAGGGTGCCCATGTGAATGTATAACTTTGAATATTTACCTGACTCAAGTGGAGTTTACTACACTGGCTTCTAACCTATATCAGGTATCAGAATAATTTAAGAAGTTTATACAAGCTCATGCCTAGATTTCAACCCCATGTACTATACAACAGTAATCAGTATCAAGACTATAAAGAATAAAAAGCTTTATTTGGCGTCTTAAGGATTACAATCCAGGAGACATTGGAGGAGGAAATGGCAATCCACTCCAGTATACTTGCTTGGAGAATCCCATGGACAGAGGAGCCTGGCAGGTTATAGTCCATGGGATTCCAAGAGTCAGACACAATTTAACGACTAAACCACCACCACCAGGAGACAGATTCAGGTAAAACCAGAAGAAGTGCTGGGGGAAGAGAAAGAATCAGGGACTGTAAAAACAAAATTCACAAGGTTGTTAAAGTTGCCCAGTGAGGATTATAACTGACTCTGATGCAAGTCAGGGATTATTTGTCCTTAAAGAATCATGAATTGTTTGGGGGTAATGATTGGATAAGTATCTTGAGTTGAACAATAAGAGGTCAACAGGTCAGATTTTGTCTAGCCTGAGATATGGGTAAGTTACACTTCCTCCATGGCCTCTTGGCTCCCCTGTAGAGCACTCTCTTATTAATACTGATTCCATATTTATTTTTCTTTCGTAGTAGCCAAATTGTCTTAAGTGTTTATTTTTATATACCACCACAGGGATTATAAAATACACAAAAAGTCGAAAACAACTGATTTACCAAGTCATTGCCATTGACTGGTATAACTTGAGAGTGAAAATTGCTCAGTCGTATCTGACTCTTTATGACCCCATCGACTGTAGCCCACAAGGCTCCTCTGTCCATAGAATTCTCTAGGCCAGAATATTGGAGTGGGTAGCCATTCCTTCTTCCAAGGTATAACTTGAAGCTCTCCCCCAAAATTGCTTCTTGTATAACAGATTTAACACACTTGTGGTTCTATCTGTCATAATACCCATGCTCCTGTGATGGTAAATATAGGTAAAGCCATGCCAAAACTGCTCAGAAATTTTCCTTGAAACTGCATTAAATAATGCTAAATATGAGATTCATGACTAAAATGCTATTTCAGGGAATTGCCAGTCTGTCTTAGGCTGGATGGCATCTCATCAAATTTGATGTAATCTGTTTGCTGACTGGAGAGACAAAAAATATTGCTGTTCTATCCCAATTTACACAAACATTAAATTGAATCATATGAAATTACTGTTTTTGTTAGAAATATTTGAATGTTGGCAATTCCATATGGTTGAAACTATTAAATGAATTCATTAGTAAACAAACTCAAATCAAGAAAGCTAAATTACTCCAGTACTTTTAAAGAAATGAAATTTAGTAAGTAGATAAATAGTAGTATAGCTTCCAGGTTATTGAAAATAAGCAAGCAGGTAAAAATATAAGTTGAAGTTAAAACTCAATGTATTGTTGTCTTTGTTGATTTTCTTCAACCTTCCTCAGACATAAATTTGTTTTATTCTCTACAGTGAATTTGTACCTGTTAATTAAATGCATTGTATAAATGAATAACAATCACAAATCATGAATTTTGTGTGTGTATATAAAATCTTTCATTATGCTATGTACTATAAATGAGTTTATTGTATATATTATTAGGATTGGGTCAGGTGTAGCTGCAGTATAATAGAAATATATTGGAACTGGAGAAAAAGTCTTTCTTGGGTTGGAGGCTAGATCTGACGGTTGCTTTAATTTCCTCATCCAAAAAATGTGGAAAATATTAGTATTGACCACCTAAAATTGTTGTAAGACTCAAATAAGATAATGTATATGTAGATATTTGTAAATCATTAAAGTAGAGACATTACCCTGTCAACAAGGTCCGTCTAGTCAAGGCTATGGTTTGTCTAGTGGTCGTATATGGATGTGAGAGTTGGACTATAAAGAAAGCTGAGCACCGAAGAATTGATGCTTTTGAACTGTGGTGTTGGAGAAGACTCTTGAGAGTCCCTTGGACTGCAAGGAGATCCAACCAATCTACCCTAAAGGAAATCAGTCCTGGGTGTTCATTGGAAGGACTGATGTTGAAGCTGAAACTCCAATACTTTGGCCACCTGATGGGAAGGGCTGACTCATTTGAAAAGACTCTGATGCTGGGAAAGATTGAAGGCAGGAGGAGAAGGGGACACCAGAAGATGAGATGGTTGGATAGCATCACCAACTCAATGGACATGGGTTTGGGTGGACTCCGGGAGTTGGTGATGGACAGGGAAGCCTGGCGTGCTGCGGTTCATGGGGTCGCAAAGAGTCGGACACGACTGAGCGACTGAACTGAACTGAAACACTGTGATATAGCGTGATGAATATGAAATAATACATGCCGAGGAGTCACCATCAGTGCATGGATAGACTAACATTTCTAGAATACTATCTGGGTGCATTTTTTAAAAATTCACAAACAGAATTAGTCTATGCATTGATAAAGAAGATTTACTCTTTCTTAAGAATACATAGCTAATAAGTGTGAATGATTAGTGTAAAAAAGTGTAAGTCTGTTAATAAAATAGCAAGATAAGGTGGTGCTGGTGGTAAAAAACCTGCCTACCAATGTGAGACATAAGAGACCTGAGCTCAATCCCTGGATTGGAAAGATCCCCTGGAGAGGGAATGGCAACCCATTCCAGTACTCTTGTCTGGAGAGTCCCACAGAGGAGACGGGGGACTACAGACCATAGGTCACAAACAGTCAGACACGACTGAGGTAATTTAGCAAGCACAAACATAATTAATGATGACATTTCAAACAGAATAGTTGCTTTTGCAAATATCTTATAGTCTGTGGCTTATTTTTTCATTCTCTTGACACTGTCTTTTGTGGAGTGGAAGTTTTTTTTTTTTTTTTTTAGCTTTTTATTTTGTACCAGGGTATAGCTAATTTGCTGTGGTAGTTTAAGGTGAACAGCCAAGGGACTCAGCCATAAGTGTACAAAAGACACACCTGAAATAGGATTGTTATCCAAAATATACAAAGAACTTTCAAAACTGAACAATAAGAAAACAACCCAATTTAAAAACTGGGAGATTTCTCCAGTGGTCCAGTGGCCAAGACTCTTCTTCCAATGCAGTGTATTTGGGTTCAATCCTTAACAAGGGAACTAGAGTGCCATGTGCCATATGGCACAGGCAATAAAGAAATACCTGCCAGGCTCCTCTACTGTAGCCCGCCAGGCTCCTCTATCCATGGGGATTCTCCAGGCAAGAATACTGGAGTGGGTTGCCATGTCCTCCTCCAAGGGATCTTCCCAACCCAGGGATTGAACCACTAGGGTCTGAGCCACGAGGGAAACCCAACAGAAAGAATAATTGCTATTTAAATTTAGAGAATGATTATAATCTTCACTCCTTACTTCTGCTGTCTAAATAAAAGGCACAGTCTAATTTCTATCAGTAATAAAATATCTTGCCCATAAATGGTAATTTTTCTGAATTGTCATGTGTTCAGAATCCAGGCTAAGAAGAAGTGTATTATCTATGGTTCTTCTCTAAGAACAAACCTGCAGCACCCCAAACCTGGATAAAACCCAGTCAAGGGAGATCTTACCTGTACATTGTTCACTAAATTCCTGTTTTTGATTTGAGAAATTTTAATCACAATTGTCATCAAAGAGAACTGTTTTCCAGAGATGTTTTTATCATACATTCTCAAAGAATTTCCCCTTTTTTTCTACAGCACTTCGCTCAATGCAATTGGTTGTTAAATAAATGGATAATTTTAGTTTTCTGTTCAAAATTATCAGAGATCTGACGTCTCACTCAAGAAGGCATAAGCTCTATCCAGGCATCACTTGATAAGAGGTGTTACTTAGCTAAGCAGTTCACAATAAGTTCAATACCAAATCCATAAAAAATACTCAATAACTTAGAGTAATTGTGGTGGTTGTATTTATCTTGATAACTAAATCCCCTCCTCTTAAACCTAAAATTTGTTAAACTAAATTCCTATCACTCTGATCTAATTCATGACTGCTGGACTACAAGTTGGGCAGAATTATATTATCAAAGCATGCTGATATCTGACAGTAAGTGTTAGGATATATTCAGTTCAGTTCAGTCCCTTAGTCATATCTGACTCTTTGCAACCCCATGAATTGCAGCATCTCAGGCCTTCCTGTCCATCACCAACTCCTGGAGTTCACTCAGACTCATGTCCATCGAGTCAGTGATGCCATCCAGCCATCTCATCCTCTGTTGTCCTCTTCTCTTCCTGCCCCCAATCTCTCCCAGTATCAGAGTCTTTTCCAATGAGTCAACTCTTCGCATGAGGTGGCCAAAGTACTGGACTTTCAGCTTTAGCATCATTCCTTCCATAGAGCACCAAGGACTGATCTCCTTCAGAATGGACTGGTTGTATCTCCTTGCAGTCCAAGGGACTCTCAAGAGTCTTCTTCAACACCACAGTTCAAAAGCATCAATTCTTCGGTGCTCAGCTTTCTTCACAGTCCAACTCTCACATCCATTCATGACTACTGGAAAAACCATAGCCTTGACTAGATGGACCTTTGTTGGCAAAGTAATGTCTCTGCTTTTCAATATGCTATCTAGGTTGGTCATAACTTTCCTTCCAAGGAGTAAGCGTCTTGTAATTTCATGGCTGCAATCACCATCTGCAGTGATTTTGGAGCCCCCCTAAATAAAGTCTTACACTGTTTCCCCATCTATTTCCCATGAAGTGATGGGACCAGATGCCATGATCTTCATTTTCTGAATGTTGAGCTTTAAGCCAACTTTTTCACTCTCCTCTTTCAGTTTCATCAAGAGGCTTTTGAGTTCCTCTTCACTTTCTGCCATAAGGGTGGTGTCATCTGCATATCTGAGGTTGTTGATATTTTTCCCGGCAATCTTGATTCCATCTTGTGCTTCTTCCAGCCCAGCATTTCTCATGATGTACTCTGCATATAAGTTAAATATTACAAACTTATTAAAACAAAATTGATGTATCTAATTTTAGACCAGAATGAGAGTAAATATATTTAATATATCTCTAATTTTAGGTGAGCTTATAGACGTTTTAAATAGCTTAAATTTAAAATTGAAAGCAGAAATCTTAAAAAATCTGAATGTGCATTTGATTTAGTATTGTATTTTTCATTCTAAATGTTTTTTTAAAAAAGATGCTTCATTAAAATTTGCTTAGATAAATAGGATAGTGTTGAAAATCTAAGGTAAGAAAATAGTAATTCAGTGGACACTTTTGAACTTACCATCAAGTTCATGAAACAGAACTTTCCATTTACCTTTAATACTGCAATAAGTTTTAGTTTTGCGTATAATTTTTCCTTTTGTTAAAATGTGATCACATGTTCATTCTTGTTGACTGTGTGTGTGTGTGTGTGTGTGTGTGTGTGTGTGTGCGTGCTCACGTGCTCAGTTGTGTCCAACTCTTCATGACCCCAGGGACTATAGCCCCCCAGGCTCCTCTGTCCATAGGATTCCCAGGCTAGAATACAGGAGTGGGTTGTCATTTCCATCTGTAGGGGATCTTCTTGACCCAAGGATCAAATCCCTGTGTCTCCTGCATTGGCAGATGGGTTCTTTACCTCTGAGCCACCAAGGAAGCCCTTAGGACTGCTTACTAGAACTTAATTTCCAGGTAAATTACCTTACAAGCAAAACCAGGATTTCTTGAATTCCATCTCTTACAAGATAATTCATCTCCATGCTCCTTGCTACCTGTAGAGACATGTTATTGTTTGTGAGCTGGCAATGTTTGAATTGGTTCTTGTTTAACCTTCTGAACCTACATCCATCAGGCTGTCAGTATAGACATCCACATTTACATAACTAATGGCAATCCTGTTTGGTGTCAATTCAGCTTGTGCTATGACTCAAGATCACATTTACACACTGGTGACCTTCCAAATTTCACTTCTGTTAATTTAATCTGTAGGTCCTTCAAACTCAAATTGCAAGATTCCTGCCTCTTCAGAGTAATGCTCTCAAGACTCTAGTCTGTACTGCTATCTAATTTTTTTTTTTTTTTTGCTTTTATTCCTGACCTCAGCTGTTCATTTACTACCTTACTGATTAACAGTCTTTGCTCCGATATGTAGGCATCCTTGTCACCTCACTACTTTATATCATGGTAGCTATGAAAACTCATGCTGACTCTATCAGATAACTCTGCTATGTTGCCTAAGATACTGCTGGTGCCCATTTTGAACCACCAAATTTTATGTTTTGATGGAACTGATTAATTCTTCAAGGTTATTCCTTTTAGTGAAGTGAGTAGATTTTGCCCATTTTTAAAAAGTGAATTGATTGAATTACTGGTTGTTTGACTGGATTGACTATACTATTTTGAGTTTAGGATAGAAACAGTCTCTGGTTTCCCATTTTAACAGTACCAATCAGAAAAGTCTAGGTAGCAGTCATCATGAAAAGCTAGATGGGCTTTGTTTAACAATGGGAAATACATTGCTTTCTCTAATTAGCATTTTTATGAAATGCACCTGGCACTTAAGCTCAGGATGCTGAACGGAACTCCAGAGTCAGGCTCCTGATTCTGTCCCTTCCTACCTGGCTGTTGAGTCTCCGTTTCTCCATCTGTAAGCCTTCCTATGCACTGTAGCCTGCCGGGCTCCTCTGTCCACAGGATTCTTCAAGCAAGAATACTGGAATGGGTTGCCATACCCTCCTCCAGGGAATCTTCCCAACCCAGGGATTGAACCCATGTTTCTTATGTCTCCTGCATTGGTAGGCAGGTTATTTACCATTAGTGTTAACTGGGAAGCCCTTGTGAACCTTATGTCATATCAGTTCACAGAGTCATGGGGGATGTAATAGATGCCGAGCACCGAGAATTGTGTCTAGGAGAGAGGAAACCACCCTACTCCAGTACTCTTGCCTGGAAAATCCCATGGACAGAGGAGCCTGGTGGGCTGTAGTCCATGGGGTCGCTGGGAGTCGGACACGACTGAGCGACTTCACTTTCCCTTCTCACTTTCATGCATTGGAGAAGGAAATGGCAACCCACTCCAGTGTTCTTGCCTGGAGAATCCCAGGGACGGGGAAGCCTGGTGGGCTACCGTCTCTGGGATCGCACAGAGTCGGACACGACTGAAGCGACTTAGCAGCAGCAGCAGCAGCAGCAGCAACAGCAACAGCAGAGAGGAAACACTGAATTCTAGCTAATCTTTCCTATTCTCATCCTATTAATGGTAAAAAATAGATGAAAGCTCAAGAAAAGATGTCCATTTTGACCTCACCAAAAAGTGCTTCTTTTCAGGAACACTGTGAATCCCCTTAGACTGTCTGAATTTGCTCCAGACTGCTGAGTTTCACTCTTCTGGCTCGTTTTGGATTTTGCTGTTGGCGACAGAAACATTTCAGAACCCCCTGCTATTTGGGAAATAAGAGCAGTAGGGTGTATGGTAAGGGAATCAGAAGGTGAAAACAACTGCTAGTCCAGGTAGAGGTGCCAGGCCCTGGGCTTTGCTTTGGGGATTGCAGCCTTTCTGCCTCCTACATCAGGGAAAAATGTGTTTCCATCTGTGATAATAAAACAGAGTAACTCGAGTTCCCCCAGAGAAGGCTGGTCTCAGTATACCTAAATGAAAGCAAATAACATTTCTTGGTGAAGAGTACCAGGAGAAATAATAAAAGAATAAACAGAAGACAAGAATTTTCATTTTTGATAGAATTGATGTAGCCTAAGTTTGCTGATTGAGAACATCTTATTAAGAGAAGCATATAAACAACATAAAAATATTTTAAAGGAAAATAGACCATGCAGGTAGCCACTTTGTACACTGCCTTCTTTGAGATTGAGTCTCTATACCTAGAAAATTAGGTGCAGTTTATGATCTCTCAATTCTTACTGCTCTGACATTCCTTGACTCCGAAGCACAAGAATGTGTTTGCATTACAGCAGGCGATTCCTCTGGAAAGGCTTTGGATCAATGGTGGAACCAGTTCAGTATCACTGTTGGCAGAAAGCATGGTGAATATGATTTAGTATGCTTCCCAGAGCTCCTGCAAAAGATACTCAGCCAGATTCCTGGGGCATCTGAACCAGCGCCTGGCCTTAGTTCGGCCTTCTTCCAAAGCTGCTAAGTGGTACTTTTGTGACCTGACTGTGTTCATCATGAGTTGGGTACTTTGTGAAGTATATTAGCTCATTGAAACCTCTGGACCAAGACTAGGTTTGCCTTGTGGGAATAAATGGACATGGGAAAGAAATATGGTCTCCTTTTCATGCAGGCTTATGATCACTATCTGCCGTGAAAGCATGGGAGCTATTAAGGTCAAATTGTGTTCCTAAAGCATCAATCAACCCATCAATCAATCAGTCAATGTATGTATATATGTAAAGAATTCTCAGTACCTAATTAGACGAGATGGTAGATATTAGACCAGGTCCGTGGCAGCAGCATGCTGAAGGAATTAGATATAAAGTCCTAGTCTGTAAGACCTACACCTATAAACCAAAATAAGTTGACACTTATCTCATGCATAACCTCCAAAAGTATAGTTTTCTGCTAGCATGAGAGTGACCTAAAATTTCTCTCTTGATCCAAGAAGACAGGATTTTCTCATAAGGAGATACAGCTTCCAATAGGCTTATATTAATTTAAAACACAGGGCAACCTGTTAGGAAATGCCACATGGAAAGCCTGTGGATGAGGAGTTGACAGTACAGATAGAAAACTGCAGGAGAAAATTGCCTTCATATAAATTGCTCCATTACCACTCTCCCAACACACACACATACACACAAACGTGTGTGTGCTCAAATACATATTAACATGCATATATATGTATGCACACTTACACACATGTTCATATACATATTTGCTTAATTTGCATCTTTGTAATACAGCCAAAACCAGGCTTTGGAAGTAGACAGACTTAAATTGAAAGTCTGTGACCTTGTTTTGGTTAGTCTCTTGGTAAATCCAGAGTATCAATAATATTTACCTTATAGAGTCGTTGGAGTGCTATGTAAGAGATAACATTGTGTTAGCATTCTTCAGAGGAACAGAACCAATAGGAGTTGGGTACGTGGAGAGAAAGAGGGATAGAGATTGACTGATTTAAAAGTAATTAGTGCATGTGACTGTGGAATCTTGGCAAGAACAAAATCTACAGGGTAGGCTGACAGGCTGAAAGGCAGTTCTCTGGCACAATTCTTTCTTGCCTGGTGTGAGGGTGGGGGTGGGGGGTCAGTCTTGGTTCTATTAAATTATTCAACTAATCAGTTGAGGCCCACTTCTCGTATGGAGGGTAATCTTACTAGAAGTCTAATGATTTTAATGTTATCTCATATTTAACAACAACAACAAAAAAACCCCAGAATCCTTCAAAAGCTTCCCAGGTGGCACTAGGGCACTAGTGTTAAAGAACCTGACTGCCAGTGTAAGAGATGTAAAAAAAAAAAAAAAAAAATAGCCTTCTTAGGTATATTCAGAATAATACTTGATCAAATATTTTGGATACTGTGGCAAAGTTGACACATAGGTTAACCATCATGCACCTGATAATTATAACTAACAGTGTGCATGACACATAATAAATATCATGAAGTGTTAGCTATTATTTTAGGTAGTCACAAAAAGGCTTCACTGGACAGCAATTTTGTCTCAGACTCTATAGAGGACTACCAGAAAAATCAGAGTCAAGATGTAACTTGAATTAAATTGTTAAACTCCTTGAACTCATAGATTAGAGTTTTTTCAGACTTGTCTTGCAGAGTTTTAACAGACTGAGCAGGATAAATTGAAGGTTGGGGTTCCCTTTCTGTCTTTCTGCTACTAATTACTCTCTCCAAAGGTTTTTAGATGTAATTTGATGTTAGTTTTCTCTCTTACTTGCCACATTTCTCACAGTCTTTTAGTTATTTCTCCAAACAGGCTAAAAGGCTTTTTTTTTTTTTTATGTGATTACACTCACTTGAAAATATCAAAAAGTAAGGTAATTAGACAAAGTGATGATTATATCTTACCACTCTTAGAAATTACCTTCAAAATATGAAGATAACAATTATATCCCTGTATTTCTCACTTAAGTTGAATCAAACCACAAGAGCAAAAACAGTCACTGAAAATTGTTGGTCTTGTAGTTTGAGCTTTTTGAAAGTAATGTGGAGTAACATGTCCAGCTAATCAAATCACCTTAAGCAAACATCTATTTCTAAGATACTAAAAATAAGAAACTAATTATTGAAAGGCTTAATCTCGGGCCCTTTTCATCATTATGCAGTACATCTCTATGTTATTAGCTATATGATAAAAAATGGTAAAAGTGACATTTTTTAGAAGACTTGATATCAAAGTCCCCTAAAAGCATTCCAAGGCCTTCTCATCATGTATCTGCATGACCATAGCAATCAACTTCACCATTTTACTGTTCTTTTAGCATGGCAAGATCTTAGTCACTTTATTTAAAAGAAAATTATCATAACCTTTTTATAATAAAGATTTTGTTGACTGTAGATTTGACATAAAATGAAAAATATTGCCGAATGGTATATTTTCTGTGGATAATAGTAGATATATGGATTATGGTTTTCAGGGTATGAGCAGTTTAAACATGAAATTAGCCTCAAATGGAATTAAAGAGAAAAATATATATATACTTTCTTATGGATAATGAATAGCTACAACAAATGGCAGGGTAATCACAAATAACATGTTTCACGTGGAGGACACATTCTTCATTTGGCTGCGTTTAGATCTCTTAGAAAGAAGAGGCAGGGTGGAGCTTTATCAACTCCTATGCAATCTGCCCTGGTAACCTGCTTGGACCCAATGGGATTTCCTACTCAAAGGAGAACCAGCTCAGAAAACCATTGACGGTAATGGTTCTACAGGCTCTAGGAATGGGGAAAGTAATGTTTTTATGTAGAGTTACCAAAAATGGAGTGACCCAGAAGAAAAGGATGCTTGAAGAAGAGAGTTGGGGTGATTAGCTCAAAGAACCCTCATCCAGGTGGGGAAATTAGGGTCAATAACAGAAAATACTTTCCAAGGAAGTTAAGATTAAGGAAAATAATGCTTAGGATTGCTAGGTATCATTGCATAGAATGATTTAAAGGGGCTGGAGCGTTTTGGGTCATGAAATTAGTACGTTGCAGGGATTAAGGGATTAAGAGTGAAACGTCAGATCAAACACAATGAGAACCTAATCTTTAATTTATACTCACAACTTTAAAGATGATTAATTTTCATCAACATATAATCCATCAGTTCAGTTCAGTTCAGTCATTCAGTCGTGTCCAACTCTCTGCAACCCCATGAATTGCAGCACGCCAGGCCTCCCTGTCCATCACCAACTCCTGGAGTTCACCCAAACTCAAGTGCATTGAGTCGGTGATGCCATCCAGCCATCTCATCCTCTGTCGTCCACTTCTCTTCCTGCCTCCAGTCCCTCCCAGCATCAGGGTCTTTTCCAAAGAGTCAACTCTTCGCATGAAGTGGCCAAAGTATTGGAGTTTCAGCCTCAGCATCAGTCCTTCCAATGAACACTCAGGATTGGTCTCCTTTAGGATGGACTGGTTGGATCTCCTTGCAGTCCAAGGGACTCTCAAGAGTCTTCTTCAGCACCACAGTTCAAAAGCAACAATTCTTTGGTGCTCAGCTTTCTCCACAGTCCAACTCTCACATCCATACATGACCACTGGAAAAACCGTATCCTTGACTAGACAGACCTTTGTTGGCAAAGTAATGCCTCTGTTTTTTAAGATGTTATCTAGGTTGGTCCATAGAAACACTAAATTTTTTATCGATTCCCTAATTCAAAGGCTGAGGAACTATTGAGTCCATTTGATTTTTTTAAATAATATGAAACTATGACAGATTCCAGATTTTTTATTTTTAATATGCAGTTTCATATATATGTGAAAATTTATAGTTTCATGTATGTGAATATATATTAATATGAAACAGTCATATTTGTAGAAATCATATAAATAAAATTATATATGAATATATAATATGAATATATTTTAATATGTAGTTTCATATAAATATTTCATGTAAATAACTTGTTTTGATGCACCGCTTGGATTTTCTTCTTTGGGAACAACAATTATACATATGTTAAACTTCTCTTTGTTATAATATATAGCATTTTTCTCAAATTATTTAATATTTTTATTTTTACATTTTTACTTAAAAATTTTTCAGCTTCTACTTCCTTTGAAGCATGCAGGTTGTGTGTGTTCATTTGGTCTTGTCTTCTATTTGGTTTAGATTTCTTTTTTAAAAAACGCTTATTTTTTAATTTTTAAAATTTTTGAGTTTTACTATTTATCATTTATGCTATGCTTCCATATTTTATATAATTTTTCTTTATATATTTCTATATATTTGGGAATATTGGGTTGCATTTTTTCATCAATTTCTAGGCAGATCTTGCTGGCATGACTTTAATTACAGGGGTGTTCTTCTAATCCTTATTCTCTTTTTTAACAATATCTTTTAAAAAGATTTCACTGCAAGTTTTTTGGTTGATTATTTTTAATTATATTTTTATTCTGTTGCTTTTAGAAGGGAGAAGTTGGTTATAAATGCTGTTTTAAACCTCTTCTGTTATTTTGTGAAGTCTTAAACCGTGTTCCCATACTTGAGAGATTTCCTTATTCTTTTATTTTTATCTGAACATTCTCTCTTTTTTCTTCTCCTGCTTTGGCTTTGTTCAATTTTAAATCAGTTTCCAGAAGTTTCTGTGTGGCTGCTGTTTGTCTGGGGGTCCCTGGCAGATTGATTTAGAGTGTGCTTAAGCCCCAGATTGCTTCAGTCTTCAGACTTCACCATAGACTCCTTCTACTCACCTGTGAGCATGTAAAACCACACCTTAGTCCAGAAGGTTGGTCTACTGTAGGTAATCTATTGACAGTTTCAAGATTCTCTGATTCAGTTTCATCAGACTCAGTTTCTTCCCTGTTTCCTCCACATGGATGTTGATATCATGCAGGCCTTATAATTGCTGATGTTTTTTGCCCCTTCATGTTATTGAGTCATGAAGATACTTTGCTCTTTTTTAATATAATTTTTATAGGTTTTTGGTTTTGTTTTCATAGTTGCTTTGATTTCATGAGAGTCAAGGAGATTAAAAAACTGTTCCACCACTAATATCTTGTCAGTGTTGACTGACTACATTAGTATCTTATGCAAATAGTATTCCATAGAACACACATTAGGAAATAATGATGTAAGTTTAGTTCAAATTTATTTTTCAAAATGATCTTTCAAAGCTCTTTATTTTCTCGGAGAAGATTTTGCCAACTACTCTAATTGCTTTCTATGAGTTAATAAGCCATTAGAGAGGAAAGTTTAGAAAATAGATCTATATTTGGATCTTAGTTTTACTCTTTATGAAATGTGTAAGGTTGGGGCACTGTTGGAGCTGTGCCTCATGAAATAAAATGAGATTATTTTTCTCAAGTTTCTGGCACAAAGTGTGCAATATACTAAATATTCAATATTTTATATTGTCTGTTTCATGTTGTATACTTCCTTTGAATATTACTATGATTGGTTTCATAGCTAAGTTAGACTTTATGCCTACGAAGGCATAACATGTAGTTGTCTTATTCTTTATTCTCAGAGACTTACATAGAACTCAGCACTCAGAATATACTGAACAAATTAATTGAACCTGTAATTTTGTAACCTTTCTCCTCTTATATTAAAAATAACAGCTAATATTTAATGAGTGCATATGAGGTTGCTAGAGCTGTTGTTAGCATGTTGTGTGTATTTTCTTATTTCAGTGTCACAACAGACCTTCAAGGTAGGTACTGTTATCATCGGCACTAGGTAGCTAAAGAAATTGAGGCACAGAGAAGTTGAGAAACTTACCTTACATTAAATTGCCTAAGAGTGTGGACAAGTTAAATAGTGAACTCTCTAGAGGCAAGGTTTGTGTCTTGTTATATTGTATATATACAGGGCCTAAGTGAGAACATGCCTGAATGTTTGCATAAATGTCTAAAAGGATCAATTAGTGAAATACAGTTCCATTACAAACATGTTGCCTGAGTTTTAATGATTCTTAATAAATGCATCAGGTGATGATTTTCTCATGATATTGGTATGAATAGTTGTAATTTTTACCTGAAGCTTATAATGTGATCCATATTTGATGTAACCTTGGGTAAATCGATCAGATACTAAGCCACTTTTAAAATTGCAATGTTGAAAATTGCATGATCTTTCTTATGAATTACTAAGCCCTACCTCATTAAAACTATTAAAGTATAGGAACAATAATGAGAGTCATATCCTGCATTTCTATGCTGTTTTGTATTCTTCATTGTTCAAAAGAGCAGAAACTTGCAATAAGATGAATGACATAACGCAGTGGTAATCTTAATAGGAAATAACGTTCAATTAGCTCAAAATTGTATAGCGTGGTGCTAAATGGGGCATAGCTGAATACACCATGCAAGTATTTAATGTGAAAGGAAAATTTACTATGTGGAAAGTGTGGGCATTAAAAACTAATATTTCTATTTAAAATTTCCTTTCCTTTTTTCCCCTACACCCAGCCAACCAGTAATCACCGAGGTAGAGGTATTAGAGAGAAACAGAATGGGGTGGGGCAGGTTTGTGCCCAAGTTTTAATCATAGACAAAAGTACTTTTAAACTTCTTTGACATTCCTTTTGTGTGTTGTTTTCTTGCAGTTTTCAAAATAATACAAGTGACAGATGCTGTGGGTGTTGTGGATATGGAATTTAGTGTTAGAAAAGAAATAAAAATACAGGCAATAAATAAGCTGCTAAATACAAGCCTTGGAATGCAAGAGTTATACCATAGTGTATGTGATTTTTCTATTTGTCCAACCCCCATAGGTAAATCTGCGACCTTTATCCCTAAACTGACTAGGTAGTAATTAGACATTAAAAATAGTAAGATTTAAGAATAATAAATTGAAATAAAATTTCACTCATTTGCGTGCATGGTCTCTTTATTTTATTATTTTTTTTTATGCTGAATTTATTTTTTTTTAATTTTATTTTATTTTTAAACTTTACATAATTGTATTAGTTTTGCCAAATATCAAAATGAATCCACCACAGGTATACATGTGCTCCCCATCCTGAACCCTCCTCCCTCCTCCCTCCCCATACCATCCCTCTGGGTCGTCCCAGTGCACTAGCCCCAAGCATCCAGTATCGTACATTGAACCTGGACTGGCATCTCGTTTCATACATGATATTTTACATGTTTAAATGCCATTCTCCCAAATCTTCCCACCCTCTCCCTCTTCCACAGAGTCCATAAGACTGTTCCATACATCAGTGTCACTTTTGCTGTCTCATACACAGGGTTATTGTTACCATCTTTCTAAATTCCATATATATGCATTAGTATACTGTATTGGTGTTTTTCCTTCTGGCTTACTTCACTCTGTATAATAGGCTCCAGTTTCATCCACCTCATTAGAACTGATTCAAATGTATTCTTTTTAATGGCTGAGTAATACTCCATTGTGTATATGTACCACTGCTTTCTTATCCATTCATCTGCTGATGGACATCCAGGTTGCTTCCATGTCCTGGCTATTATAAACAGTGCTGCGATGAACATTGGGGTACACGTGTCTCTTTCCCTTCTGCTTTCCTCAGTGTGTATGCCCAGCAGTGGGATTGCTGGATCATAAGGCAGTTCTATTTCCAGTTTTTTAAAGAATCTCCACACTGTTCTCCATAGTGGCTGTACTAGTTTGCATTCCCACCAACAGTGTAAGAGGGTTCCCTTTCCTCCACACCCTCTCCAACATTTATTATTTGTAGACTTTTGGATCGCAGCCGTTCTGACTGGTGTGAAATGGTACCTCATAGTGGTCTTGATTTGCATTTCTCTGATAATGAGTGATGTTGAGCATCTTTTCATGTGTTTGTTAGCCATCTGTATGTCTTCTTTGGAGAAATGTCTATTTAGTTCTTTGGCCCATTTTTTGATTGGGTCATTTATTTTTCTGGAGTTGAGCTGGAGGAGTTGCTTGTATATTTTTGAGATTAGTTGTTTGTCAGTTGCTTCATTTGCTATTATTTTCTCCCATTCTGAAGGCTGTCTTTTCACCTTGCTGATAGTTTCCTTTGATGTGCAGAAGCTTTTAAGGTTAATTAGGTCCCATTTGTTTATTTTTGCTTTTATTTCCAGTATTCTGGGAGGTGGGTCATAGAGGATCCTGCTGTGATGTATGTCAGAGAGTGTTTTGCCTATGTTCTCCTCTAGGAGTTTTATAGTTTCTGGTCTTATGTTTAGATCTTTAATCCATTTTGAGTTTATTTTTGTATATGGTGTTAGAAAGTGTTCTAGTTTCATTCTTTTACAAGTGGTTGACTCTAGTTTTTTAATTTTAGCTTTTTGGTATATGTTATCAATTTTGTACCTACAGTTTTTTTTTTTTATAATTTCTGTGACTTTTTTTTTTTTCTGTTTCATTCTCTTCTTCTTTTATATAACATTGTATATCTGAAATTCCAAACTCTACTCTAGATTTTTAATTTTTGCTTTTTGGTATTAGTTATCAATTTTGTACCTGTATTTTCTTTATAATTTTCGCGACCTTGTTTGTTTTTCTTTGTTCGTTTTTTCTCTCTTCCTTTTCCTTCTTCTTTTCTTTAACATCATATTTTTGAAATTCCAAACTCTACTCTAGATTTTTAATTTTTGCTTTTATGTATTTGTTACCAATTTTGTACCTTTAAGAACCCAACGTTCAGGACCCATTTTTCACTACGGAGCGAGATTACTGGCTTGACTGCTCTCTCTCCCTTTGGACTCTCCTTTTTCTCCACCAGGTCGCCTGTGTCTCCTCCCTAAGGGCATGGTCTCTTTAAATAATCCATTCTCATTTCTCCAAGGTGTAGTGGATATTTATTTTTTTGCCTCCGTGGTATCCATTCCTCTCTAGCACCATAGTTCTTTTTGGATATCTCCATTTCTTCATCAATCCATTTGCTTAGGTAGGCTTAACCTCATTTCAGGTATTGACAACAACTTATACCATCTGATGTGCTCCCTCCTTTTATCCCAGCCACAGAATAGTACCTTCCATCAGATCAGCAGCAGCATTAGATTAGAAATAAAGTGCACAATAAATGTAATGCACTTGAATCATCCAGAAACCATCCCCTCCACCCACTCTGGGAAAAATTGTCTTCCACGTAATCGATCCCTGGTGCCAAAAATGTTGGGGACCACTATTCTAGCCTAGCCAATTGTTATCTACAAATCAGAGCCAATGAGTAGTGAGATGTTTATCGAATCTTCTGAGAAAGAGATCTTCCTCTCTTCGCCTGGGTGATCTGGGGTTAGGATTTGAGGCTGCTGTCGTCATTTTTCTACCTTGAAACTGGACTGGGGACAGCTATGTTGACATTGTTTTGGTTAAAGATTATAGAGCCTGGGAAGGGTCAATGCCCTTAGAAGGCAGTAGATAAAGAGAATCCAGGCTCCTCGCTGATGTAATTAGAGTACCTAGATTTTGTAAGCCAATAAATTCTCTATTTTTCTAGCCAGTTTGAGTCGAGACTTTTACTTGCAACATAGAATCCTTCATGATAGTCATGGGCAATCTGAAGGAATATATATCAGATCGGATCAGATCAGTCACTCAGTCGTGTCCGACTCTTTGCAACCCCATGAATTGCAGCACACCAGGCCTCCCTGTCCATCACCAACTCCCGGAGTTCACTCAGGCTCACGTCCATCGAGTCAGTGATGCCATCCAGCCATCTCATCCTCTGTCGTCCCCTTCTCCTCCTGCCCCCAATCCCTCCCAGCATCAGAGTCTTTTCCAATGAGTCAACTCTTTGCATGAGGTGGCCAAAGTACTGTAGTTTCAGCTTTAGCATCATTCCTTCCAAAGAAATCCCAGGGCTGATCTCCTTCAGAGTGGACTGGTTGGATCTCCTTGCAGTCCAAGGGACTCTCAAGAGTCTTTTCCAACACCACAGTTCAAAAGCATCGATTCTTCGGCACTCAGCCTTCTTCACATAATGACCAGGAAACCAGGGAGAATCAACCTCAGTGAATGTGAAAGTGAAGTCGCTCAATCGTGTCCGACTCTTTGTGACCCCATGGACTGTAGCTTACCAGGCTCCTCAGTCCATGGAATTTTCCAGGCAAGAGTACTGGAGTGGGTTGCCATTTCCTTCTCCAGGGGATCTTCCCAACCCAGGGATTGAATCTGGGTCTCCTGCATTGCAGGCAGATGCTTTATCATCTAAGCCACCAGGGAAGCCCTCAGTGGAAATCATGTATTAGGTGAAAATCATCTTGATATTCTAAGTTCTCATTGGTTAACTCACAAGTATAAAAGTTGAAGAAATATGGCATGTAGATGCCTACACTTTATAGAAGGAAACACTAGTGGTCTATTCTGCACCGAATGAAATAACATAATGCCTTATGTTTGCAGGACATTCTTCCCTTTGTTTGAGCATAGACATATAATGTGCATGTGTAATGACCTGGTGTGTCTCTTTAAAATAAATGGGATATGAATAATAGAATCTCTGACTGATGGTTTTTCAGTGCCTGAGAAAGTTTGGCTTCAAGTAAAAGAGATCAAACTCAAAACAGCTTTGTTACCTTATGTAGCAATTATGTGACACAAGATTTAATTTATTCATAGACTTGGTTATATGATCTTGAACTCAGGTGCTTTTCATTTTTCTTCTCTGCCAACTTTACAATGTTGGTTTGTTTTCTTAGGTCAGCTTGTCTCATGGCCCTAAGAGGGCTTGTTGCAATTTCAAGTCTTGTGCAGATAATTTCATCCAGAGATAGAATAGAAGTCTCTCCTTATATATCTCTATTTAAAAGTAAAGGAAACTATAGGTGCTCAGCAGAATCCCATTCATGGTGCAGAATGGTGTCATGCACCTTATTTCTAAACCAATCAGTAGCGAGGGCAAATCAATTATCTTGCTTGCCATAGACACATGGACATTTACTCTCCATGCTGGGGAGAAGCTTCTTCCCTCATCAGTGGCCATATGGAAAAAAACTGCTCTTTAAAGACCTGGTCCTGCCTGCAAGCAACCAGGGGAGGTAGAAATAATAGATCTGTTTGTTTTTATCAGAGGGTTTTGGCCTACTTGGTAAAAATCATTTGAATCTAATTTCTTTCTGGTTCTGCAGTGACAGCCTCAGTTCAATTTTCTTTGATAAATGCCTATTGCTTGCTGCTGAAATTGAAAAGAAGCATGTTTCTTGTGACAGTTTTGTTAGACACTTGTATTGTCCCAGAAAGCACAGGAGTACAATCTTTCCAGAGCCTATATTGCTTTCATCTAATCACACTCTAACTATCCCTTTTGCCTGGATTGAAAGAAGTGAGGGGCGAGGTTCAGCTATATTAATCATCATGAGTCAATTAATTATCAAGTTCCACTTGCAACTGACCCAATCAGTCCTCTATCGTCCCCTCCCCCTTTGATAAATGAGATAGTTATTTGAATATATTGACTTAATTAACCTTTTTTTCTTTTTTTTCCCTGAATCATTGTACCTCCTTTCTTGGCAGGACTTGTGTTGAGACATAACTCAGAAAGTTGTCATAATTGCTTAGGAAAGATCTGCACTAACACTTTAAAAACACTGAGAATATATCTAAATAAAATATGATTTAATTCTACTGTACATATTGGTATTTCTTGTCCTTGGTAGGAAGACTGGCAAAGTTCCTCAAGGTAATTTTAAAGTTATAAGATTATAAACCCTATTAAATACATGCTTGTCCTTGGCACTCCTATGGCTATCATACATTACAGTAGAGTTACTTCTCAAATAAATGTAGTTAAGATCAGATTTTTATCAATATGTATGTACTTAAGATTGACCTGGCATTCTGACTGCAGATTTTGCTGAGGTACCTGAAATATTCATATCTACTTGTTTATACAAGATTTAAATTTGATTAGAAAGTGCCCCGTGTTATTTTTTTGAACATTCTGCATTATAGCCCAAGTTCTTTGAGTTGTATATAAATGGCAGTGAAGTGGCCTTGGTTAGTTAATCTGATTAGGCTTGTTGAGTCTGGAGGGTCAAGGAATACGGCTAGAAACAGTGTTTTGGTTTCCCAAAATTCATTTGTTGAAACCTAACTCCCAATGTGAGGGTGTTTGCAGGTGGGACCTGTAGGAGGTGATGAGGTCATAGGGGTGGGGCCCTCATGAGCAAAATCTGTGTTCCCATGAGAGAGAGCCAGCAGGCTCCATTGCTCCTCCTGCCATGGACAGAAATGGTGAGAAGACAGCCAGGCATCTTTGAACCAGGAAGAGTGATCGCACCAGACGTCTAGTCTGCCCTTATTTGATCTTGGATTGCCCAGCCTCCAGAACTGTGAGAACTGAATGTTTGTTGTTTAAGGTAGCCAGTCTGTGGTTAGATTTTTGTTATAGCAGTTCAAACAGACTAAATGCTTTCACATGAGTAACTCATGTGTTTATGGGTACTAGGAGCTACTGGTTAAGGGAGAGGCACCTCCATTTGAAAGGCTTTACTGCCTTATTTTATGTCGTCTTTCTTTTTAGTGACCCTGGATGCCCATCCTTTTTAGAAGCCAATTGCCTACAGCTGATCTTCCCAAACCTTAATGTGTATATGAAGCATTTGGAGATCTTGTTAAAATAGCAATTTTAATTCAGAGTGTCTGGATGTGTCCTGTCCTGAGACAGTGAATTTCTAACAAGCTTCCAGGTGATGCTGTTCAATGACCCACACTTGCAGTGGCATGATCTCCCACTCCTGTACCCTTCCTTTTTCATATTGAAAAGTGTCTTTTGTATGGAAGTTCCATATCCCATTCCCTCAGAACTTTGTTAAATGACTAATTCTTATATAGGTCTCAGAGGTAGAGCTATGCTTCTGTTCAATTAATGTTTTGAATCCTTGAAATTTCCTTTGTATTCAGTAGTAATTTATGACATGGTTATGGAGATTTATATTTGCCCCAGTAAAGGCTGATATTTAAGGTTTGTTCATGCTTTATTTTCTCTTCTCCCTGAAGAGGAATCATCTGAACAACACAATAAGAGCAAAGGATATTACAAAGCGAGGTAGACACCTTGTTGTAGTAACTTTTAACTCTTACCTCCACATTGTAATCCTCTAGAGAACTAAAAAATAGAGCTGCTAGATAAAATACAGGATGCCCAGTTTACATTGAATTTCAAGGAAACAATGACTTTTTTCAAGTATTAGTGAATCCTATTCAATATTTGGGAGATACTGTACAATGTAAGTAGCAAGTATTTGATGATTTGATCATATTAATTGACTAAAAATTGTTTTGTCTGACTCAAGCTAAGTAAACTGCATTCACAGTTAGAATTGGGTTGTTTTAAACATGTCATCAACTGGCTGTCATATGTGAACCTTACACTTTTAAGGAGCATGTTTTCCACGCTCTTAAGGCAAGAAAATGGGTTTGACCTGATAATTTCTTTTATCTCTTCTCTAGTTGTTTGCATCTTAAATGATTTGTAGCTGAAACCAATAGTCAATTCTGGCCAACTGTCAGTTGAGGTAGTGGAAACATTTAAAATCCTACTGAGATTTGCTGCATTAAAATATCATAAGTTGGGCTATGGTCTACATTGCCAGCATACAGAGAATTCAAATACTCAGTGGGACTCATATACTCCTTATGATATTTTGAAACACTCTGAAAAAATCATTTACTTGTCCCAGACTTCTTTCCTTCAGGAACATCTACAGACATGAAGCATCTGTGTGGGATTGTTATGTTGGGAAGCAAAACGTCTCCTCTATCACTGAAGGCCATGTGGTCGGAGTCCTGTGAATTAACTGATAATTGGCAGATTAATCGGAGAAAAGTTTAATCCCCATGTAGGAGTATTCAGTAGTGAGTAACTTAGACAGAGGAAAGGGTCTATGTATCAGCTTAGGAAAAGGGGTGGTGGTAACTGAGATCTCATTGGAAGATTATGGAAGCTTCTATTGGGCATTTTCACTTGGATGCTAATGAACAGACTCCTTCCTGGCTGGAAGCTCCCCTGTAGTGGAAGTGGGCTCATGACAGCTAAAGCTACACCTTTCCTGCTGAGGATCATTCTCTCAAATAGGATTCAGGGAGTGGAGGTGGCAGTAATAACAACTGTATTTTCAGGATTCTCTGCTTTAGCAGATAAGGGAAGCTCCAATACAATTTCTTTCTGCTGATCCCTTCAGTGACCTTACATTATGAGCAAATACCCTCTTACAATGACAACAAAAGAATATTTCAGGTAACAGATCTTAATAAAATTCCAGAAGTTAGTTGTTATGTAGTGTTCAGAAAACTGTGAAAGTGAAAATGTTAGTTGCTCAGTCATGTCTGACTCTGTGCAACCCCATGGACTGTAGCCTGCTAGGCTCCTCTGTCCATGGGATTCTCCAGGCAGGAATACTGGAGTGGGTTGGCATGCCTTTCTCCAGGAGATTTTCATGACCCAGGGATTGAATCCAGGTCTCCTGCATTGCAGGCAGATTCTTTACCATCTGAGCCACACTGTGGGAAGTAACTATAGGGAAGATGTAAAGAATAAAGAAAGGAAGGCGGAAAATGACATTTTCTCCCTTAACTTTCAGGGTGGATTCAAGAGGTTTTAAGGATGTGCAGCAGGTGTGAGAGACTCAATAATCAAAGTATTTTGAGTGAAAACCAGATGGTATTAAATGGACCCTTGCAGCTCTACCCTATTTCATTTGTATCTCCAACCATCCATGGCTTTCAGCAAGTAGAATTTATGAAATTAAGTAGATCTATTGCACAGTTATTTCATCTATGATTTAAGTTTGTAGGACGTTTCCTCCTAATTACAAAATTCCTTGGGTATTAAGGAAGGTCTGAGGCAAGTAGGAGTAGAAAGAGACATTTGGATATAAAAGTTAACTTGAAAGAAATATTTCTCCATTTAAAATGTGGTTTATTCATTCTTTATTGCCTTGCATTAAACTTTTAGGAGGAACTTTGGCAATAATTACAAAACAATACATATTCTTACCCTCCATCTGTATTATCATAAAAAGTTCTTAGTTTACAATGTAAACTAATATTTTCACATAAATGCTATCTTTCCTAGTTGCAAATCCAATAACATTTTAGCATATTTATAGAAGTACACAGAAGACAAAGGAAGGTTATAAACAGGAAAGGGAAGCTTGGTGGAATAGTAAAAGCTTATTTTAACCTTATCCATCTTAGTAGAAATGGAGGGAAAAGTAATCTCCATTCTCTCTGTTGCCTGATTGCGTTATCACAGGTTGTTTTGATCTTCATTTTATAAAAGTCAAATTTAAGTGGGACGTATAGACTAGATGAGAAATATTTTGTTAAAAATATGTAAAGGTTAAAATTTGAATTGTAAATTATTGGAAAACTATCAAATTACTCACAGTATTTTGGATCATGTATTAAGATGTTTTCTCTTGAAGGCAGAGTATGTTCTAGCCCTAAGAATTATTTATACACCTCATTTAACAACTTATATACTTCATTTGTTATCCATCTTTGGTTTGATCTTGAGTAATATAATCCTACAAGTGTGTTTTTTTTTTTTCACTTGAGTAACTAATTTGTTCTCATTAACCTACTCCATATCTCCAATTTATTAGATTTTCTTAGTAGTTTATTGAGACAAGTTTTATTTTTCCTTTCAAATTTATGCTACTTTTAGGATATGATGCCTCTTTAGATTTAGATTTTGTTGAACTGTATCCTTGACAGTGTATTTACAACTATGTACATAGCTTTTACTGTATTGGGTATTATAACTAAGTAACAGGGATTTAATGTACAGCATAGGAAACTTAGTATTATTATAATAACTTTATATGGTGACAGATGGTAACTAGACTTACCATGATTGAATTGAGTTAGGGTACCAATTAACCTGAGAATCAGGACTATTAAAAGCTTCTCAGGTGATTCTAATAGTGTGGCCAAAATTAAATATCAAATACATGATTAAGAACACAGATTCTTGGCAATATGCATAACTGTTCTGACTTCTGTAAAAAGGAGAAAACAATAAAGTCCATCCTATAGGCCATGGAAGGATTAAGTGAGCTGATATACATAAATTACTTAGATCTTTGTCTAGCACGTAAGTTTGACCCTATTTGGTAGATAATGAATCAGTTAGCTAATCTTTATAATGATAATGATCTTTGTCTTAGACCTTTGTCTTAGATCTTTGTCTAGCACATAAGTTTGATCCTATTTGGTAGATAATGAATATATAGATAATGAATCAGTTAGCTAATCTTTATAGCTAATTATAGCTATAAATTATATATAATTATAATATATATATATAATATATATTTTATATATATAATTATATATAATTATAGCTAATCTTTATTAAACATTTTTGCTGCACATCATTCTAAGTGTTTAATTATTATTTCATCTAATGTTTCCCACCATGTGAAGGAGATACTGTTATTCTTTTTGCAAATGAAGAAACTGAGGCACAGAGCTTTCAGTAATTTTCTGAAGGACTAAAATTTCCAAATATTTCCCAAAATTTAAATCTCAGGTGGTCTAAATTCATGGTAAGAATCATAAATCAAATTATAAGATAAAATGTTTTGATATGTACTTAACAGTTAAATATTTTAAATGTAATGCCATAAGTGATTTAATACTGAGAGAGTCATTTCCTAGGCAGGTTGATAGGGAGTCTAGGGGTCCCCAAAGAGAGAGGGGTCTGGAATTCTCAAGGAGGAAAAAAGGACAAACTTTTTTTCTTTCTCCACATTCCTTAGGATTATATACCAATAATGTATCCTGCCTAAGGACAGTCTTTGGATTCAACCTTCTGTTATTTTAAAAAGTTAATTATGGGAGTATACCTGGTCTTTACAAGGATGTATCTTGCCTGAGGACAGTGTTATCTTAAAATGTAAATTATGGGAGTAGGTCGGAGGAGGTCTTTACAACCTCCAGACATTCTTTGGATTATATAACCTCATTATTAACACTAGCAAGCGGGTACTCTTTCTGCCCCCTTCTGATGCCTATGTCAGAAGCTTTCTCTATCTCCTTTATACTTCAACAAAACTTTATTACACAAAAGCTCTGAGCGTTCAAGCCTCGTCTCTGGCCCCGGATTGAATTCTTCTCCTCCGGGGGCCAAGAATCCCGGTGTATTCGCGTGATTCAACAACAACCTTTCATCTTGGGGGCTCGTCCAGGATCCTTCAGGACAAGGTAAGGATGCTTGGAGCTTTAGTTCTTTGTTCTCTTAGCGAACACGTTTTCTGCTGTGCTTTACTAACTCTACCGTGTGCTTGTGTGAATGAATGGCATGCCCTGCGTGAAACAAGTAAGGAGCTCTGCTCTGCGGTTCCACGGTGATCTCATACGGCTTATGGCAGAAACCTGTCGGGGCGTTATACCGACCTGCCAATGCCAAGAGGCACCCAATGTCTCCTTCGAGAACCGACCAGAAATGGGCAAAGCGTGTGGACCGAACTCTCCTTTCTCGGTCAAACTTTTCGGTCTCTTTGACCATTTCATAACTCCTTGGGAATTAGAAGTACTAACCTAATCTATCGGATCATAGACTTTCAAGGGACTTGTGATCTATACTGTTATTGTGTACTGTGGCTTAGGTCCCAAACTTGGATTCGTAGTCAAGAAAGTGTCTAGCCTCGCTAGGAATCGAAAGTTCGGAAGCTAGATGGAGCTCTAGCTCCCAGAACATCTCTGAGGTTAAAGGTTACTCAGATTGGGACTGCGATGGGTTGTTTTTTCTTTGGTAATGCCGGCTCTTAGTGGATCAGAGGAGGCTGTTATACTGGTGTGGTGATGCTTGGAAAGAACATCTCAGTTTTATGTTCGCGTCGGTCTTATTGTGGTCAGGAAATACTCAGGGTCGTGCACAGGCACTCAGGTGACGAATGTTTCCTACAGCGGTCTTAGCTTGGGAGGCATTCCGGAAGGTTACTCTGATTCACCCCGGGGTGACATCAGAGGCAAGCAAGGTTAAGGGTGAAGAGCTGGACGTCAAGTAGGGATGCTATCAAGTCTACCCCTGGTACATCCCCACCCCATCTCAGTGGTAGAACCGGGAGGGACGAGTACGGCGCCTGCGTCGGTAAGGGACAGACTAAGTCCGACCAGGAAGGAAAAGCTTTTGGTGTAACGTCTGTCTACACCCCCATCTAGAGCAGGGAGGGACGCCTCCGGTAGAAAAAATGGCGCTGGTCGCTTTTTTTCTCTCTTACAGATGGGAGCTAACAATTCCAGCCTCACTCCTTTGAACTGTATCCTGAAAAACTGGGATAGCTTTGATCCCCAGGGCTTAAAGAAGACACACCTGGTCTTCCTATGTGATACTGCATGGCCACAGTATCCATTGGAGGACGGCGAACGGTGGCCAGTTGGAGGGTCTCTTAAGTATAACACTGTTCTACAATTAGACCGGTTCTGTAAGGAACAAGGGAAATGGGTAGAAGTAGCATATGTGTTGCCCTTTTTCTCTCTGCGAAATATGCCAGACTTATGTCCTAAGGGTATAGATTTGGGTGTGAAACCTTCAGCTCCCCCCTATCCTCTTCCTTTGCCCCCGTACCTGGGACTCCAAACTGGGATTCAAACTGCCCACATGGAGGTCCAAACAACTCCTGTCTCAGTACGACCTCAGACTACTCTGGTTTCAGTAGAAACTCAGACCATCGAAGTAAGAGATGAGATGGAGGACAGGAGACAAAGAGAAGAGGAAAAACAGGTTTCTCCAATCTATCCCTGGGATCATATGCGCACAGCAGCCAGAGAGACTGAGGAACAGCCACACAAGCTGTTGCCTCTTTATGAAACACCCACCGGGAGAAATAATCAGTCTGTGAGAGTTAATAAGCCTTTTTCTTATCAAGAAATACAAAGAATCAAGGAGGATCTGGGAGACTATTTAGAGGACCCAGAAAAATATATCAGAGCTTTTAAAGGTGTTACTTTGCTTTATGATCTCACTTGGAAGGATGTGATGTATATCTTGGGACAAACGCTGACTCCTGAGTCAAAGACTCGAGTTTTGGGAAAAGCGGTTGCTTATGGAGATGAATGGCTTGGTAATGAATCAGTAGGGAAGAGGGAGAATGAGATAGCGGCCCTCCCCACTGGGAATCAGGCGGTCCCAACTATAGAACCAGACTGGGACTACAACACAGCTAAAGGAAGATGGGATCAGAGTCATTTTGTTAGATGTATTCTTGAAGGACTTAGGCAGGGCGTTCTAAGCCTTTAAACTATGGCAAATTGGCAGATATAGAACAGGAAGAGAAAGAAGCTCCTGGTAAATTCCTAGATAGACTGAGAGAAGGCCTTCGCAGATTCACTGAGATTGATCCCGAAAGTGAAGAGGGAAAAGTGATCTTAAAGGATAGATTTCTCACTCAGTCGGCTCCAGATATCCGCCGTAAGCTATTAAAACAGGCGTATGGACCAAATCAGTCTTTAGATACTCTGTTACAACTGGCTCAGACAGTCTATTATGGTAGGGAATATGAGGAAAAGAAAGAAAGGCAAAAAAAGACAAAGGAAAAGGCGGAAGCCTTCGCCTTGGCTATGAAAAACGTTCTTAAACAGCCTGAGAAAAATGCCCAGAGGGGCCCAGGTGAAAAGGGATGGGCTTGCTACTGCTGTGGAAAGGAGGGGCACCTCAAGCGGGATTGCCCTCAGGCATCTAAGCCGCCCCGGCTCCATGTCCGGTCTGCAAAGGACCACACTGGAAGAGAGACTGTCCCCAGAGGTGTAGGTCTCCCGGGTCGGACTCTCAAGACAATCAGGACTGAAGGTGCCCGGGGGTCCCCACACAAGCTCCCGTCCTAATTACACCTGAGGAACCCCGGGTATTAATAGTTGTGGGGGGCCAATCCGTCGATTTCCTTTTCCATACTGGGGCAACTTATTCTGTGCTTACTGAAGCCCCTGGCCCACTTTCTTCCCGATCCGCTTCCGTAATGGGACTGTCTGGACAAGCCAAAAGGTATTATTTCAGTTATTCTTTATCTTGCAACTGGGATTCTGTGCTGTTTTCACACGAGTTTCTGATTGTGCCAGAATCTCCCTCACCCCTTTTGAGAAGGGATATACTGAGCAAGGTCCATGCCTCTATTTTCATGAATATGGAGCCCTCCCTTTCTCTCCCTTTAGTTGAACAAAATGTAAATCCTAGAGTATGGGCTGATGGAAAATCTGTGGGTCGAGCACAAAATGCTATTCCGGTAGTTGTTAAGCTCAAAGACCCACACGTATTTCCACATAAGAAGCAGTATCCACTGAAACCTGAAGTTAAGGAAGGGTTAAAACCCATCATCGAAAATTTAAAGGAACAGGGACTATTAATTCCCTGTAACAGTCCTTGCAACACTCCTATTTTGGGTATAAAGAAATCGAATGGTAAATGGAGACTAGTTCAAGATTTACGAATAATAAATGAGGCTGTAGTTCCTTTACACCCCGTGGTGCCTAATCCTTATACTCTATTGTCTGAAATTCCTGAACGGGCCAAATATTTCTCAGTTAATTGATTTAAAGGATGCCTTCTATTCAGTGCCTTTGGCAGAAGAAAGTCAATTCTTATTTGCCTTTGAAGACCCTACGCAGCCAGCTTCTCAGTTAACCTGGACAGTTTTGCCCCAGGGATTTCGTGACAGTCCTCACTTATTCGGACCAAGTTTGTCACGGGATTTACAAAACTTTAACAGCTCTGAAGCAGTGGTGTTACAATATGTAGATGATATTTTGCTCTGTGCTGAGACAGAGGAAGCTTGTTCGCGAGCCTCAAAAGATTTCTTAAACTTTCTGGCAGGCTGTGGTTACAAGGCATCAAGAGAAAAGGCTCAGCTTTGTCAACAATCGGTTAGATATCTGGGCCTAATCATATCAGAAGGGACTAGGGCCATAGGCCCTGAGAGAATTAAACCTATACTAAATCACCCCCTACCTATGACTTTAAGACAATTGAGAGGATTTTTGGGAATCACAGGTTACTGTCGCATTTGGATTCCGGGTTATGGGGAACTTGCTTGGCCTTTATATAAACTTATAGCTGAAACTCAGCAGGCCCAAACTGACAAACTGGTTTGGTCTCCAGAAACTCAAAAGGCTTTTAAGGTTCTTCAGACTGCTCTCCTGCAAGCTCCAGCTCTGAGCTTGCCCACAGGGTCAGAATTTAATTTGTTTGTCACTGAAAGAAAAGGTGTGGCATTGGGAGTTTTGACACAACCCCGAGGGCCTCACCAACAACCTATTGCTTATCTAAGCAGAGAATTAGATGTAGTTGCACGTGGGTGGCCCCACTGCCTAAGAGTAATTGGGGCAGCGGCTTTATTAGCACCTGAAGCTTTAAAAATAATTAATGGACAAAACCTTACTGTACTGACTTCTCATGATGTGAGTGGAATCTTAAATTCTAAGGTTAATATTTGGATGACAGACAGTAGGCTTCTTAAGTATCAGTCATTGTTGTTAGAAGGACCAGTAACTAAGCTTAAAGTTTGTGGAAATTTAAATCCTGCCACTTTCCTTCCTGAGAAGGAAAATGAAACACCTGATCACGATTGTTCTCAATTCCTAACCTTAAACTATGCAGCTCGGGAGGATCTAAAGGATACCCCATTAGACAATCCTGACATGGAAATATTTACAGATGGCAGTTCTTTTGTTCAGGATGGAAAGCATAAAGCAGGTTACACCGTGGTGACTGCTGAACAGGTTTTGAAAGCAAAATCTCTCCCCCAGGGAACCAGTGCTCAGTTAGCGGAGCTTGTGGCCCTGACCCGAGCTCTAGAGTTAAGCAAAGGGCAGCGGATGGGCCTGATAATCTATGTGAGTCTACTTCTGCTGACTCCAAATATCCTGAGTCTGCCGTTGGATCCTCAAGACAATGTCTTCCTGTCCTGGGCTCACTCCTATGCTGCATTCCACAATCGGTCTAACTGCTGGGTCTGCGGAGCGCTCCCCTCTTCGTCAGTGGAAGGCTTCCCGTGGTGGACATCCCCACTTCAAGGAAAAGACTTTCTCCAAGTCTGTGAATACCTTCGACAACAATCACATGCGATGCCTCTTTGTCATCTGATGACATCTACCAACCCTAAAATGGACTGGTGCAACTTTGTACTTTAACTATGGACATAATGTGACTTTTAATTTTGATTCCTCGATTGCCTCACTTTGGAAAATGTTAACTAGTTCCCCATGGTGGACAACTATCTTAATTACAATAATTCTGGTTGTTTTGTTCTTGCTGTTTGCTCCCTGCATCTGTAATTGTATAACTGGATTTGTTTCTAGCCACATGAAAGCTTTTAAGTTACAAATGGTTGCTCAAACTCCTGCTACTACTGTAGCTTCCTCCAGCTACTATTTGGGGCCCCTGGATCAGATATTCTCAATACAAGGATTAGGAGAATATGTTGCCTCACCAATTTAGGGACAACGCCCCTTATCAGCTTGGAAGCAGTTATGGAACGAGAACGACGCCCCTTTTCCCTAGGCAACATAATTCTCCTAAAAGAAAAGGGGGGAATGAGAGAGTCATTTCCTAGGCAGGTTGATAGGGAGTCTAGGGGTCCCCAAAGAGAGAGGGGTCTGGAATTCTCAAGGAGGAAAAAAGGACAAACTTTTTTTCTTTCTCCACATTCCTTAGGATTATATACCAATAATGTATCCTGCCTAAGGACAGTCTTTGGATTCAACCTTCTGTTATTTTAAAAAGTTAATTATGGGAGTATACCTGGTCTTTACAAGGATGTATCTTGCCTGAGGACAGTGTTATCTTAAAATGTAAATTATGGGAGTAGGTCGGAGGAGGTCTTTACAACCTCCAGACATTCTTTGGATTATATAACCTCATTATTAACACTAGCAAGGGGGTACTCTTTCTGCCCCCTTCTGATGCCTATGTCAGAAGCTTTCTCTATCTTCTTTATACTTCAATAAAACTTTATTACACAAAAGCTCTGAGCGTTCAAGCCTCGTCTCTGGCCCCGGATTGAATTCTTCTCCTCCGGGGGCCAAGAATCCTGGTGTATTCGCGTGATTCAGCAACAACCTTTCAATACTAAAACAGCTCTTGATAGCATCAAATAATTATCAAGTCTGTATATAAACATCTCCTCTCTCTTCTATTTTTTGTCTTGATATAAGAATTTTCAGGACACTACTGGCTTTTGAGAAACATTTTATTTCCAGACAATTGACTCTATGTACTTATCATATTTCTGCCACTTTCCCTTCTTTCTGTTATGGTACTAGAGATTTTCATGAAAATATTCCACTCATATGAAATCTTATTTCTTACCTTTCTCTTCTGCAGACATAATGATTTCTATATCTGTGAGATTCCAAAGAGAGGGCAATTGCTTCAAGTTGATGATATGACAAACATTTGCAGTGAAGTTTCTCTGCATATGTTCATCCTCATGTTGAAAGAAAGGATAGTTTCATGAAGCGATTACTGAATTGGTTGTATGGACCCCCTCTTGGGGGGTCCAGCTGAGGCCCTGTACCTTGGCCAGAAAGAGTTCTTTTTCCATCTGAATTCATCCAGTCAATAACAAAATCAATGCTGAGATTGAAACAGCACAGTCTTTATTCAATGGCCAGAGAATGGGGAAGAAGGAACTTGGCTCAAAATCAGCTTCTCAGTGGGGGGATGATTAAGGCAAGATTTTAAGGGCAAGGTTAATGAAGGGGAGGCATATGCACTGGCTTTCTGGGAATAGTTTTCCTGAAACTGGGATGCCATCCCTTTTCTGCCATTGTATGGTCCTTTGGCATCTGCGTCAGAATCAAGTTGAGCCATCATGCATGGCTGGAGGAGGGGCAGGGAGATCTTACTATTCTGATGAGATGATAATGAGGGGCAAGGCAACACTGTCCCACTTTTGGAACTGAACCAGCTTGCACCAGTTTTCTTGTGGTTAGATTATCTTGCTCTGTGCAGTGAATGCAGCTAGAGAATATAGTTGACTGTGGTTTTTCTGTAAGTTTACCTGGAAAGAGGGGAAGGGATATGGTTCTGGGGCAACAAGAGTAGAGGAGGAGATGTTAGTCAAATTTTCGAATGAATATGCTATCACAACTGCTATAGGCCTCCCTTCCAGAGGTCTAAGTAATTTATTTAAAATTTCCTGTATTTGAGTTATAGGGAAAGCCCCATTATTCCCTTCATTTCAAATTGAATTTCGAGTATTTTCTCATGACCTTTGTTTGAGCTTGTTGGTTGTATGTATCTTTGTCTAACCGTCTCCTTACCATAGTTATATCCATTCATGACAATTTCCTTTGGCAATCACATTTCCCAAGCCTCTAGTTCAACAAATTTAAAGAATATTTAAAGTCTTCTGGTGCTCTTTGGGTTAGAATTGGTCCTTGAATGTTGTACTTTTGGCTTCTGTACACTTTGCACATTTTGTGTTCTTCATTGAAACTTTTTTTGACTCTAATTTGACTTTCATATATTGGCTCATGAAAGATGGCTCTAACTGTGGAATCAACTGCTCAATTTCAGCTGTGTTGGTTAAAATTCATTTGCATTTATTGCATCCTATCTGTTAAAATGGGAAGAAAATGGGAAAATGAAACTATTATTAATGGTAATATGGTAGAAATAAAGGGAAACCTTTGGCATCATTGTGGTAGCTTTTAGCTTCAGTCTTACTCAATAAGCAAAATTAAGTAAATTATTTGAAAGCCTGGAAATATATCATAAAAAGCACCAATGTTTATAGGGATCACACACTACTCTTTATTCCGTATGGCTCAGAGCCCTTTCTACCTGCTTCTAATCATGCCATTTCTCTGGACATTTGAATTTTTGTTACATGCATATTTTTAGGAAGAAAACAACACCTCGAACAGAGTTCAGCTCTTAATAAGTGTTTCTTTTGACTTTAGTTGACTGTTGCCCAATAAGCTGTCTGTAAGAAAAAAGCCTTACAATTTAGTGTAGAATAACTCAATGGGCCTTTATTAATCAAAAACTGTATTCAAAAATCACAATCTCCAGTCTCCAAAGTGTGAATGGATGTTAAGAGTGGTCAGGTAGTTTTATGATTGAATGGTCTAGATCAGGGATGTCTTTCTCAAAGCTGTCTCTTCAGTACCCTTTGCTGCCATTCCATACTGCCTTTCATTTGTTGTAGCAAGGATGCTACAGGAAGGATAAATATTTCCAGTGCTGAAATAAATGCTATAATTTTCTCTCAGCCTTTCTGCAGTACTCGGCAAAAAAAAAAAAAAAAAAAAACACAAAACAAAACTAGAAATATTTCTACCAAAATACAAATTGATTTCATGTGTCAGTAAAGCTTTTGCTTTTGTCCATCAAGATGACATGGGATCATAAGAGAATTCAACCCATACACAAAATTATAAAGCAATATATTATCCCAAATCCCATGGATGTTAATATTTTTATGTTCTTCCAGATATATCTATTGGTATATATGCATACAGAAACAGGTGTAGAGATAGGTATATATGAATAGAAATATTTCCAAAACTAGGTTTGTTCACTGGAACTTTGCAGAGAGAAAAACATTCAAATGGAAAAACCAATGAAACTTTTTTCTTTCCTCCCAAAAATGCCCATTCCTGTAAGTTTTCTATATGAGTAAGAAAAGAATCTTAAGTTCTTGGGATCTCTGTGTGATGTTTAAATGACCTCTTTCAGTTTTGGGTAGCGTCAATACATTCTTTATTCTGAAGGGAAGGTGATTAGCATTCCTATACTTTCTTCTAATTCTCCACCTCACATCATTCAGTGTTTGTTGGTTGTAATATTTAAAATGTTAGAGTTTATAAAATTTACCATCTGTTCTGCAAACACAATTCTCCAGATGTTAGTCATAGCCAAACATTTATTAGGTTTAATGTTCACCATCACTCCTTCTATTATGCCTTTTCTTTCTTTATTTTTATTGATCTTCTGGTTTGCTGGATTCCATTTTTTTTCTAGAAGAATTCATGTGTCCTATATTTCCAGTGTTCTAGCATATTTGAAATGTCTGTCTGATGTCTTTATATTGGAATGATGACTTGAATGGGTATAATTTTCCTGGGTGAGACTTTTGTCTCCTTTCAGAAATGTGCCCATAACAACTTTACCTTCTAACATTGAATGTGGTTGTAGGGAGTATGAGGCCAGTCTGATTTTTCTTGTTAGTGATGTGCTTCTCAATGTGACTCAATGGAGAAACGTCTATACTGTTTTGCATAGTGGTTTACCCATTACATTCCCAGCAGCAGTGTACCAGAGTACTCTTTACTCTGCATCCTCTTCAATACTTTTTACTTCTGTCTCTTTGATAATAGCCGTTCTGATGCGTGTGAGGGGCTAGCTTACTGTGGTTTTGATATGCATTTTCCTGATGACTAGTGATGTTGAACATCTTGTCATATTCCTGTTGGCCTGTGTATCTTCTTTGGAAAAACGTATATTCAGATCTTCTTCTCAAAATGGATTAAATTAAGTCTGAGACCAGAAACCACAAAAGTTCTAGAAGAAAACATAGGTATTACACTGTCTGACATAAATAAGTCTTAGCTATATACATATCTCTATATATCTCTATACATATATATAATCTGTCTCCTCAGGCAAGGGAAACAAAAACAAAAAGCCAATGGCACCTAACTGAATGTAAAAGCTTTTCCAGAGCAGAGGAAACCATCAATAAAACAGACAACCTACTGAGTAGGAGAAGACATTTGCAAATGATGTGTCTGATAAGAGTTAATATCCAAAATACATAAAGAGCTCATACAGCTCCATATTTGAAAAAAAAATCTGATTTAAAAGTGTGCAAAAGGACCTCATTCTTTTTTCACTCCCTCCCTCACCAACCTTTACTGAATTCCATTTCTCATCTCTGCATCCAGGTTTAGTATGTTTATATGATGGTCATGCTCTCTCTTATCAAGTTTTACCATGGACATCCCCCGATCCTCAATTTTCCCTGATGTAGTGTAGGAGCGTGTGTGCTCAGTTGCTTCAGTTGTGTCCGACTCTTTGTGACACTATGGGCTTATATCCTACCAGGCTTGTCTGTCCATGAGATTCTCCAGGCAAGAATACTGGAGTGGGTTGCCATGACCTCCTCCAGGGGAATTTCCCGACCCAGGGATTGAACCCGGGTCTCCTGCATTGCAGGCAGATTCTTAACTGCTGAGCCATTAGGGAAGCCCCGTTTTCTCCTCTGCCTTTAAGCAAATTTTATCAGTACTGAGTCTTGAAGGATCATTGGGAATATGTTTTTAAACGATGAGCAGTGCTTTCCTTATAGAGGAAATAGCATGTGTGAAATCAAAGTCGTGAAACAGAGCCAGTTGTGAAGACTATGTGCCAAGAGAAATCATTCTTAGTCTGGCTTGGCAGCCACTTGCACCAGAATCTCCCTAAGTGAATGTTAAAAAGGCAAATTTGGGGGCCCTGTTTTAGACCTGGACTCCCCTGGTAATTCAGCTGGTAAAGAATCTGCCTGCAATGCAGGAGACCTTGGTTTGATTCCTGGGTAAGGAAGTTCCCCTGGAGAAGTGATAGGTTACCCACTCCAGTATTTTTTCCTGGAGAATCTCCATGAACATAGGCGCCTGGCAGGCTACAGTCCATGGAGTTGCAAAGAGTCAGACACAACTGAATGACTAAGCACAGCACATTTTAGACCTATGCAGTCATACTGGCAGAGTAGGCTGTCTTGGTTTTGCATAATAACAAAAGTAGTTCATGTGAGAGCAGGCATTATAGATGCTCAAGTTTGAGAATCATTACATCAGAATTCTGATATTGTATGGAATAATTAGGAAAGAACCTGATTATGAAGAGCTTAGTTTGCAACAGTAAAGAAACATTCAACTTGTCTTGTAGGTTATGGAAATCCATGGAGGGGCCTCAGTCAATTGAGATTTTCATCAGATTTGCCTTTTAAAAAGTAGAATGTGCAGGAAAGGGCTGGAGGCTTCTCTCATAAGGTTTTTGGTCCTTCAATTTTTTTTCTTCTATTTTTTATATTTTAAAAATATGTATTATATATTTTTAAAAACCCTTATCATGTGTGCATCCTTAGTGACTCAATCTGTCCAACTCTTTGCTACCCTTTAGACTGTAGCCTTCCAGGCTCCTTTGTCATTGGATTTTTCAGGCAAGATTACTGGAGTTGCTAATAGCAAGTGAGTTGCTATTTTTTCCTCCAAAAAACCTTGTCAAATTATCCTAATTTCAAATGGTGCAATAGACATGGAACAAGAGATGAATGGGTTTGAATAGACTAGAAGTAGGGAGAAAAATCTCAGACAAGACAAAGGATGATAATCAAAGATCATTCCTGGGACTTCTCTGGTTTTCAAATGGTTAAGATTTCCCTTTCCAATGCAGTGGGTGTGGGTTTGAGATCTGGTGGCAGAGCTAATGTTCCGTGTGCCTTGTGGCCAATAAACCAAAAAACATAAAGCAGAAGCAATATTGTAGTTAATTCAATGAAGATTTTAGAAATGGTTCACATAAAAAAAGAAAAAAACAAAAACAACTCTAAAAAATAATGTGATTACATCATTAAAAAAAAGATCACTACTAAACTAGTTTAACATCACCACTATTATGAGACAAGATCCATCTTAATATATGTGAAGAAATATTTGGGGATAGTAGATGTGAAAAAGAGTCAGAAGTTATAGACTTGAGACAAAGGATTGCCAAACTAAAGTCAGGAAGTTTTCTAAAATTTAGGTAGAAAATATGAGCAGGGGATTATTACACAGTAAAGAAAAAAAAAAAAAAAACACCTTATTGGATCCCACATAACTAATATTACTTTTGCTAATGAACAGTTGACCTACTTCCTTCAAAGATTACCTGTATTTGTTATCTCTCCAAGCTGAAGCTCATCAGGCACTGGTAGGAATATTCTTGGGTGCAATCAAGCTAGACAAGTAGAATACTCTTTTGCAAGCAGTTATCAAGTTAGTGGGTCTGTGAGGTAACGCTGCTGCTGCTGCTAAGTCGCTTCAGTCGTGTCCGACTCTGTGCGACCCCATAGACGGCAGCCAACCAGGCTCCGCCATCCCTGGGATTCTCTAGGCAAGATCACTGGAGTGGGTTGCCATTTCCTTCTCCAATGCAGGAAAGTGAAAAGTGAAAGTGAAGTCGCTCAGTCGTGCCCGACTCTTAGTGACCCCATGGACTGCAGCCCACCAGGCTCCTCCGTCCATGGGGTTTTCCAGGCAAGAGTGCTGGAGTGGGGTGCCATCGCCTTCACTGCTGTGAGGTAATAAGATGATGTAAAACCATGGTTTTTCACCTTCATCGAAACAAAACATGTTGCTATCACATTATTTATGTACTTGTATTCCAGACATGGCAAGAAAGAGTGTATTTGGATTACCATTTGTAATCCACTTGAACCTCTCTTCATAAAGTTAACTATATATATATAAATTATATATATAGTTATATATATATATAAACTATATATAAAAAACTATATAAATAGATATCAAATGCGATTATTTTCTTCTATAATCTAAAGTCAGTTTGTTTCAGTAGGCTGTTAGCTCTAGCACAATCAGTGCCACTGATTGAATATGATTGCTTGGCCTTTTCTCTCCCTAAGAACTAATTAATTGGTATGATCTATTTTCTGTTATTATTCTGAATCATCTTAGAAATCTTGTTTGATAAATATTTAGGCATTGAAGAATTTACTACATTTACAGAGATTGTCTCCTAACAGTAGAACACATGAACCAGCAGTTCAGATAATAAACTTTAGTTAGATTTTATGGCTGAAAAATCTAACTTCTAGCAATAGTCAAAATTTCACAACTAAATCCATCGGTAGCCATTAATGTACGAGAGGAAGTGATAAGAGCCAGTAAAGAAAGAAATACATGGGCTTGAAGGCTGGAAGCTGAAACTAAACCTAGAAAGCAATGTGTGGTGTTTGTGAAATTTCTTTATCGTAGAAGGGAGCTCACTGGGTAGTTGCAATTTGAAAACTGATATTTTAACTTATATGGAAGAATTATAGTAGAACTAATTCCAGATCTTCTTGGTAGGAAGAATGCAAAATGGCCCAAAATTATGTGCATGTCCATCACTTTGAGTATTAATAGTGAATTTAATACAAAAATCACAAAACAGATTATAATAAAGCAGTCAAATACAGCAGTGTCTTTTTTGACAAACAATTTCAGCATCAGAAACACATTTTTATTAAAATATGTATATTTTAAGATAGCTTACTACATTTTGAAGTAGAGCGAAATGTGGAAAATGCTTCCCTATGTGAGCCTGTTAAAATCTAACTCATATCAAGTCCCCATCTTCCTTCACATTGCATTGAATTGCTAGAGATGTATTGTATCTTACACTTAACACACTCCATAATTGAGTCTTGATTCATTTCTTCAATCCTATGAGTTAGGATTACTCATAACTGCAGAGGGGCTCAGTCATTTTGTGGAGACCTAAACAAGAAATCATGTAGCCAGTTGAATTAAGCAAAATGTGCCATGGCAAGAAAAGTATGGAGAAGAGTTAAACAAAAATAATGGATAGAACATTTTATTAATGCTGGGTTTAGGTCATTGTACAAATGACGAACAACACCATAAATGTATGAGAAAATAGAATAATTGGCTGCTTGAACACAGCTTTCTCTGGTATATGCCCACATCTTTAGTCTTAAAAGTGAATTCCTCTAAGGAAGGCTGCATTTTGAAGTAAGCATAACATCTTTATCATCCAGTGCATGAGATGTTACATTCTCTGAGTGAAATCCACTGTGTCTATGGAAGGTCAACCTGGCACTCTGTGGGCATACGTTTGACCAGTCAGTCTTGAACAATTCTTCTTTGTGACTGCTGTGATTGGCCTTCAATAGTGAGGTGTTTAGCAAATTTACTCCATTCTCACCCTGAGAGAAATATAAGGCTTTAAGGTAGCACTTTCTGCTCCTTCTTAACCTGTCTATTTAATGACACAGATGGAAAGAGTATTTTTTTTACTTTTTCATTCAGCGTATTTTTATTGGTTTATTGACAAACTATGGATGATACTGGGAGCCAGGGTCACAGACACGAAAGACCAGTCTCAAGTTCTCACAGGACCTAAGATCACAAAGGAAGCTCACGGACCAGTTTCAACCTGGACCGCAGTTTTGGTCTCCTGTGTTGAGGCCAAGTAAAGATGCAGCCATTTGACTTTATTTTGCTTTTGTTAGTTCTTTGAATACAACTTTTTCTAATCCCATTTTTGTGGACTTACTCTTTAAGGCTAAGTTGGAGCACTAGGAATTATAGGACTAACTATACTCCAGTGTTCTTGCCTGGAGAATCCCAGGGACGGGGGAGCCTGGTGGGCTGCCGTCTATGGGGTTGAACAGAGTCGGACACGACTGATGCGACTTTAGCAGCAGCAGCAGCGTATCCTACACAAAAGATAAAATGTACCATTCGAGGGTCAAATTACACAAGTCACAGGAATGCATGTAAAACTATTTGACTTGGCACAATTCTGATGGAGACATTCCATTCTTTTTCTATTTATTTACTATGCAATCAGAATTGCATGTTTTTCTGAATTCATTTTTTAAGGTAAACAAAAGCCAGTATAGTCCCAAGCATAATTGAATAAGCATATTAGATTTACCTTTTCAAGTAAAACCTACAAACCGGGATGAAATAATTAGTTAATTCTTTTCAGATGTTCACAAAGAAAGGCAAACCTTGAAAGAAGTCAAATACTAGATACTACACGTTTGCTTGCTGTCTCCTTGGGGTGTTTTCTAAATCTGCACTGTCCAGTATGGTACCCACTAACCACATGTGATAATTCAAGTTAAATTAATAAAATTAAAACTATGTATCCAGTTCTTCAAACAGGTCACATTTCTAGTGCTCAATATTGAATGTAGTAGTGATCTCCACATTGAACAGTGCAGAGATATAGAATATTTTCATCATCGCAGAAAGTTCTTTAGGCAGTGTTATTCTAGCCATTGCATAGGGAATTGAAATCTAAGCAGAACATAGGGTTCACTTTAAAGTAAAAGGGTGGTAAGTTCTAGGGTTGTGAATCAGCTGGTATTTGTTGAGAACTGTACAGAAAAGAGAGCTGTGTAGAGAGGGACTGGGCTATGCTGAACATATATGGAGCAAGACTCCATGAAAAATGTAAGCAGAGACACCAGAGATCATACAGTGCTGGGAGACTTTAGAATTATATCCCAGCCAGAGTACTCTGGCCACCTGATGCAAAGAGCTGACTCATTAGAAACGATCCGGATGCTGGGAGAGATTGAAGGCAAAAGGAGAAGAGGGTGGCATAGGATAAGATGGTTAAATAGCATCACCAACTCAATGGACATGAATTCGAGCAAACTCTGGGAGATAGTGAAGGACAGGGAAGCTTGCTGTTCTGCAGTCCATGGGGTTGCAAAGAGTCAGACACAACTTAGCAACTGAACAACAACAGAGTATATCCCAGACAGGTTCTTGGTAAGAACCTCAGGCATTCAGTTGAGGCTATTAAAAATAGCCACTTTGAAAGTAAAAGCCATAGTCTAGAGTAGAGGCTCGGAGAAGGCAATGGCACCCCACTCCGGTACTTTTGCCTAGAAAATCCCATGGATGGAGGAGCCTCGTAGGCTGCAGTCCATGGGGTCGCTAGAGTCGGACACGACTGAACGACTTCACTTTGACTCTTCACTTTCATGCATTGGAGAAGGAAATGGCAATCCACTCCAGTGTTCTTGCCTGGAGAATCCCAGGGATGGGGAAGCCTGGTGGGCTGCCGTCTATGGGGTCACACAGAGTCGGACACGACTGAAGCGACTTAGCAGCAGCAGAGTAGAGGCTATGCTCTCAGGACTAAGGATGTGATCAATATAGAGCCGTATTAATAAATAATAAAAAATCTGACATACTAAACTCTTTAGGTGTGTAGGGTAGTGATGTTTGCAACTCACTTAGAAAAGCATCAAGATGTATGAATAGATGAATATACATAATCAAATGAGTATAACAAAGTATTGACAAGTGTAGAATCTAGATGGTAGTTTATGAGTTTCCTTTGTAAAATTCTTAAGCTTTCTGTATATGTGAAAATTTCCATGATTGCTGAGGGAAAAAGCCTGAAAGGCTGAAAATGATTTGCCAGAAATGTAACTGTCTGAAACACAATATGGTTAGAATGAAGACTATTATGATTCAGGTGCCCTCCATGTATTATCCATAGTACACAAGCAGGCAATGAAAACTGATAAGTATGTTAAGAAGCAGGAAGATAGGACAGAAACAGTCACCAATATAGATAAGCCATCTGATGAGATAAGAAGACTAGAAATTTACAACACTCATTGTAAATGTTTAAGGAATTTGAGAGGAAACTAGAAAAAAAATGTGTGGTATCAGAAGGGGAATGAATCAACAAATCGTGGTGTATTCATCTAATGGAATAGTACTACGTGCAACAAGAACGATAAACCACTGATGTCATTGAGCTTTATCCATGGGGTTGCATCATAGTGAGGGAAAGAGGTCCTTCAAAAAGGAGCACATGATGTGTTAATCCATCTATATTAAATTTGTGAACAGGCAAACTGAGCCATTGTGATAGGCATTAAAACAATGCTTTTATTTGGAGGGTAGAGACTGACAGGAAGGGGTATGAGGAAACTTCCTAGGATAATGGAAATAGTCCACATATTTCCACATATTCCACAAAGGGCATGTGGAATATGCCCTTTGGAGAATTATTGGTGATGTAGGTTTATATGCTTGTCAAAGCCATCAAATTGTACTCTTAGTATGTGTGATTGCCACCGTATGTAAATTGTGTCACAAAGTAAATCACATATGTATGCATCTAATGTCAGATAGAAAAATTGACTTTATTTAGATAATGTTTTCAACTTCAAACCCAATGCCATTTCTCATCTAGCATTTCTATTTTAAATGTTCTGCATTATAACTGACAGAGTGATCTATGCAAGGAGATTCATATTGATGTAGCACTGATGTCAGAATTACTGTCCCCTCACTATGTGCCTATGGGAAGTACTAATAACATAACACGCATTTTCTCATTTAGCCTCTTACAGCATTATAAAGTATATTCTTATTTTACAGATTAAGAGATTGAGGTAAAAATGCAAAATAATGTTGGTCAACATCATGCAGCTAATAGAACAATAGAGCTGAAATGAAACCCCCAATTTTCTGACCCTCAAACCCATATGCTTAACCTACTAATTTCAAGTTTTATTTTTTTATACATACCCCTTTCTTAAGGCTGGATTTACTTTGGTGTATGGAATTAAGTGACTCACTGGAAAAGACCCTGATGCTGGTAAAGATTGAAGGTAGGAAGAGAAGGGGACAACAGAGAAGGAGAAAGTTGGATGGCATCACTGACTCGATGGACATGTGTTTGAGCAAGCTCTGGGAGTTGGTGATGGACAGGGAAGCCTGGTGTGCTGCAGTCCATGGGGTCACAAAGAGTCGGTCATGACTGACTGAACTGAACAGACTGAAGGAATGATGTGAGCATTTTATTTCTTTAGGAGAACTAACTTATCCATCCAACTTTCACATCATGTTGATTTTCTATCCATGAAGGACCCCAGGTGATTTCCTTCTTTTCCTGGTAGCAGGACTGCAATTAGTGTCTACACTGAGTGAAAACAACATAATAAAATTTCATTTAAAGGTTGATTATAGTAATAATGATATAAAACTATCAATAATAGGCTTTTGGTAGTGGTGAGCATGCACATGACTTAGCGACTGAACTGAACTAAGCATGCACAGTTTTTGTTGTTCAGTTGCTAAGTCATGTCTGACTCTTTGTGACTCCATGGACTGCAGCATTCCAGGCTTCCCTGTCCTTCATTATCTCTTGGAGTTTGCTTAGACTCAAAACCATTAAGCCAATGATGCAATCCAACCATCTCATCCTCTTTGGCCCCCTTCTCTTCCTGCCCTCAATCTTTCCCAGCATCAGGGTCTTTTCCAATGAGTTGGCTCTTCGCATCAGGTGGCCAAAAGTGGCCAAAGTTGGAGCCTTGGCCACCATCAGTTGGAGCTTCAGCATCAGTCCTTCCAATGAATATTCAGGGTTGATTTCCCTTAGGACTGACTGGTTTGATCTCCGTGCTGTCCAAGGGATTCTCAAAATTTCCAGCACCACAATTCTAAAGCATCAGTTGTTCAACATTCAGTCTTCTTTATGGTCCAACTTTCACATCCATACATGACTACTGGAAAAACCATAGCTTTAACTCTAAGCACTTTTGTCGGCAAAGTGATGTCTCTGCTTTTTAATACACAATGAAGGTTTGTTATAGCTTTTCTTCCAAGGCGCACACGCCTTTTAACAAGCAAGTTTGGCCTTGGAGTACAACATGAAGCTGGGCAAAAGCTAACAGTTTTGCCAAGAGAACACATTAGTCATAGCAAACACCCTCTTCCAACAACACAAGAAATGGTGCTATACTTGGGCATCATCAGATGGTCAATACCAAAATCAGATTGATTATATTCTTTGTAGCTGAAGATGGAGAAGCTCTATACAGTCAGCAAAATCAAGACCAGGAGCTGACTATGGCTCAGATCGAGTTCCTTATTGCAAAATTCATGCTTAAATTGAAGAAAGTAGGGAAATTCACTAGGCCATTGAAGTATGACCTAAGTCAAATTCCACATGATATGACATGTGGCGATGACAAGTAGATTCAAGGGATTAAATGTGGTAGACAGAGTGCCTCAAGAACTGTGCGTGGAGGTTTGTAACACTGCATGGGAAGCAGTGATCAAAACCATCCCAAAGAAAAAAGAAACGCACATTTACTCAGAGGCTATTTTTCTAAGAGCTATCTCAGTGTGATGGGAGCTGTACATTTTATTAATTATGTGATTCAATTAGGTGAAATTATGGTCAAATAAAGCTGCTATTTCTTATTTTCTTTACTTAATTGGCGGTCAATTTTCTTTGAGTATTGCAGTACTTAGAAAAGATAAGTTCTTTTGCTTATATGGTCATAATCTTTAGCTCTGGCCATAAATCTTTTCTCTTTTCTTCAGCTTTCTCTAAAGTACTATATTTGTAATTAGAATACATTTGGTGATAAATTAGTGTCAATTTCTTACCTTTTTCCAAGCCTCTGACAGAAAGTGAATGCTTCTAAAGACATGCTTCAAGGTCTTTGAAACAGTTCATCTAGAATGTCCTAAGTAGAACCTGTAGTGGGTGGTCAACGTAGTCCACCATCTGAGTTTCTTCCACTAGTCACACAGTGTTGGTGCATACAGAGTAACTAAACATTTGCTTATAAGCAAATTCTTAAGCTAGGAAAGTACCTTTAAATAGCAGGAAGATTTTGAGACCTTTTCTCAAGGAAACCTGTTTTCAGATTCTGTACCTTTTTCTTTCTGATATTACTTGGGAAAATTATTTTAACTTTTGGAACCTGTTTATTTGAAAAATGAGAAACATGTATAATACCATATATGAAACGAGTCGCCAGTCCAGGTTCGATACACGATACTGGATTCTTGGGGCTGGTGCACTGGGACGACCCAGAAGGATGGTACGGGGAGGGAGGAGGGAGGAGGGTTCAGGATGGGGAACACGTGTGTACCTGTGGCGGATTCATGTTGATATATGGCAAAACCAATACAATATTGTAAAGTTAAAAAATAAAATAAAAAAATTAAAAAAAAATAAAATGAGAACCAGAGTTACTGGGTTTTATGAGGATTAAATCAAAGTTTGTGATGTATTTGATGGTAAATGAATGTTACCATATATTAAAGTATACCAAGATATTTTATTCCTACTACAGAAGCAGAAGGAATAGTGTTTAAGAATATAAAATTCAGTCTGGAAACAGGCAATCAGTATGTTATCATGTTTATCAAAAGCTAATGACAGCTTTTGTATTTCTTCATGTGACAAGTGTCAAAATCTTAGCTTTCAGAACCCACTGTATTTTGCTCCCACTCTATGTAAATATCTACTTTATTTTTTTCCCATACCCCCCAAAATTCCATTCTATTCATTCTATATCTACCATTCATTCTGTCCAAACCCTAAGTTCTCCCCAAGGTTTATTTTATTCATTCATTACCTCAATTAATAATTAATTGACTTCTTCATCCATATAGTCATCAAAGCATTCTGTTTTAATGGGGATAAAAATAGTGAAAAAGATAAAAACCAATTCCTGTTCCTGTTTTTGTGGAACTTACACTACTAAGAATGAAAAGAGATTGCATGACTGTATTTAATTATGTATGCCATGAGGGAGAGATACAGGAGGTTATGAGTGAAATACCAGAGGGAATTAGTGCAGTATCAGGACTGGCTATAGAATTTGCAGTCTTATGCAAAATGAAAATGTAGGGTGCCTTGTTCAAAAGCTAGTAAGAATCTGAGGATAATGACAGACCAAGCATAGGACTCCTCGCACCCACACAGATTGCAGGCCTAGGAAACCAACTCTGCATACACAGAGGACCAAGGAAGGGTTTCTTGAGGCAGAGTTAATTTCACTGGACATGTGAAGGATAAGTGTGTGTCAGGTAGACAGTTTCAGACTTGTGTTTTCATTTGCTATTCCCTTTTAGGCCTAATACCTGATTTCCTCGAGAGCCATCAGACTCATGTGTTTATAGCAAGGAATGATGAAGCTTTTTCAATATTGGTCAGGATGTTGATGGAAGAGAGATGCAGTTACTACTTGCCATTTCAGTTTCATCTCTCATGGGTATCAAACAGCAAAATTTAAGGCCAGAATTATGGCTCATAATTTTTAAATATCAGAGTTTATAATTAATAATCTTTCTTAGATATTTATGGGAGGATACTGGGCTGCGAATTTGGAGACCTGAGTGCTTCCTTAAATCTGCCTCTCTATGACAAGGTATTCTTTAGATTCTAGCTTCCTAATCTGGGGGGGCGGGAAATTAAGTTTCCTATCAGTCCGAGGCTTCACACTACTGATAATACAATTTTCTAATTTTATTAAAAGTACAGTATTTCATTTTATTTTTGTCTGCTTTTTTGGAACATAAAGTGTTGGCTGAATCACTGACAGCATAAATACAGTGATAGCTGCCAAAGGCCACCTTCCACAAGCAATGTCTTTTCTTAAACAACCATATTAAGTCCCTAAGGTGACCAGTGCTATTCTGTTCTTCTGTTAGATAAAGGTCACCTCTACTGGCAACCAATTTTTGTACTTCCCTAGAGTAGATGCTTAAGACTACATTCGTTGTCTATAATAACTTCTCTACTGCATCTGTTAAATATCAAAGTAATTAAAGTCTTAGACATTGAGTCACTTTATTCTCAAGATGAGACTTTTTTTAGACCAAGAAACTTCAGACAGTGTAGTTTTGGAAAGGTGAAACTAAACACTTTGATTTCTGAAAACTTTCTTGTTTATTAGTACATTTGTACAGTTTTAATACTGTACACATTTTCTATTATCAGACATATTAACTCAGATAATTTATGCTGTGGTAATGAAGAACACACAATGAAATGTTTATTTCCCTTGAAAGTCCCCTGTAGGAATGGATAAACGTCCTCTGTGACATCATTCAGCAGTGCAGGCTAACAGAATCTCTACCCAGGAGGTAGCTTCAGCTACCTCGATATATCAGGGAGAATTCCTTGATATAGCAGGAGAAAAAGTGCTTCAAAGTCTCTTGCTGAAATTATTTGACCTGAAAGCAACACACATCATATTTGCTTACAAGCCATTGACTATAAATAGAAATACAGTTCAGACTGAATGCTTGAGTTCAGAGGTATAATCCTCTATGTGTTAAGAAGAAATAATAAACCCTAAGTCTCTATCACATTTCCATATAATAAAAAGCTATTTATAAAAGAAGAGTCTATTTTGTTTTTTAGAAGGAAGTTTAGTCTAAAGTATTTTAACCTAGATGGACACTAGAAGTTCAAACAGACAAGAGCATACACTTCAGTACTGCCAACTCTTTGGTTTTTGGCTGTACCGCACAGCGTGTGGGATCTTAGTTCGCTGACCAGGGATCGAAACGATGCTCCCTGCATGGAAGCACAGAATCTTAACCACGGGACCACCAGGGAAGTCCCAGTACTGCCAACTCTTTATTTGGTATCTTTGGCTTAAGATCATGGTGTCTGATTTACTTGTCATTATAAGTGTATGTCTTCCTGTTTCTGAATTGCTGTTTTTCTTCCTTCATTATCTCAATGTTGATTGATTTTGTCACGAGACCATAATTAAAGCATTATCCTTTTCTTCAAGGAGATTACAATAATCTTAGAACATCAGTTAGGTCCATAAATAAGCATAATTCTCAAAATCACACATCCTAATGGTATCCTATTCAGTTGCTACTACTGCTGCTGCTAAGTCGCTTCAGTCGTGTCTGACTCTGTGTGACCCCATAGACGGTTGCAGCCATACACAAATTGGCTTTTCCATAGCATGTCTTAAAATTTTTAGTTAGGTGCAAATTATGTTTTCCACACTTTATGGTATATGAATATATCATTTCAGATTAGTATTTGCCAAGATGTTAGAGCTGATTCAGAGATCTTGAATAAGAAAATAAGCTATTAGCATTATTCATAGGCAACTCGGAAACTAACAGCCAAGAACAAGTAGGGCAGTTTTATGTTAGAGCAAAATTTCACTGCTAGATTTAATTCTTCCAATACAAAATGTGATAGCTAAAATATATGAGGTGTCTTTTGATGAGCAATACAGAATCCTATTTTGTTAGCAAATCGGAAGTATGGAAAACAAGGTGTTTAAGGATTTGTGTGCAAACATATTTTTGCACTATTCAGTTTATTATTGTTAGAAACCTTACCTAAGCCCTTTGTAACTTGAAATAGGCTGTCAGTGGGATGTATTAATGCATTTCCTCTCTGTTTGTTCTTTTATTGTGTATCTTTGGAATAGTACCCTGGGCAGGCACTTTTATAGGCATTCAATAGGCAATTGGAAATACAATTCCTAACTTCTTAGAGCTTTCTTTCTATTGGAGGAAATAAAAATTTATAACATAGGCTAGAAAGTTCTATGCTAGAGAGTAGATGCTGCTGCAGGAACTCAGAACAGGGTGGAAAATAGGCTGAGAGTGTGTATACATATGTGTGTATGTACTTGTATCTAAGAGATGGCCATGGAATGTGTATATAAGTTAGCCAAATTAATGTGGGGAAAGAGGAAGGTGTCCATAAGAAAAAAAAAAATCTGAGAAGACCTTGATCATGATAGATATGAAAAACAAACTGAGAGAAATTCAGTGGAGATTGTAGAATGTGAGGGGAGGATGCAAGACATTTAAATATGCTCAAAAGATATATTTGAATAGCTAGCTTTATACAGAGGTTTATCTGGTTATGTAGCTTACATTTATGGGAATTATCTATTATATAGGCATCTGTTAATTTTAAGAAATGTCTTTACACATTAGTATATTAATCCAAGTCCACCCTGGATCTATGGGAATGAACAGAAGTGAAATGTTGTCAGAATCAAGGTCTAGCAGTTCCAGAATGCTCCAGCACCTGCTGTGACATTCGCTGAGAACATATCATCTCAAATAATTTGCCCATTGATCTTCTTGATCTCAGTATATTTTGCTTGGATAATAAAACTACTACATTTTGTAAAGAAGCATTTGAATACTTGTGTTGATTGTTGTTCTTCAGTCCCTCAGTCGTGTTCGACTCTTTGCAACTCCATAGACTGCAGCACGCCAGACTTCCCTGTCCTTCACCATCTCCTGGAGCTTACGCAAACTTATGTCCCTTGAGTTGGTGATGCCATCCAACCATTTCATCCTCTGTCATCCCCTTCTCCTCCTGCCTTCAGTTTTTCCTACCGTCAGGGTCTTTTCTTATAAGTTTGTTCTTCACATCAGGTGGCTAAAGGATTGGAGCTTCAGCATCAGTCTTTCCAATGAATATTCAGGGTTGATTTCCTTTAGGATTAACTGGTTTGATCTCCTTGCAGTCCAAGGCATTCTCAAGAGTCTTCTCCAACACCACAGTTCAAAAGCATTGATTCTTTGGCCCTCAGCCTTCTTTATGGTCCAACTCTCCCATGATTCCATACATGACAACTGGAAAAACTAAAGCTTTGACTATATGGACCTATGTTGGCAAAGTAACGTCTCTGCTTTCTAATACACTGTCTAGGTCTGTCCTAACTTGTGTTGATGGCTATATTGAAATTAAATGCACCATGATGGTAAGATCTGGCTTAGCTGGATGGAAAGGTTCTGGTTGATTTTCAGTCAAAGTGAAATTTTTATTCTTTCATGACGATAAGTAAAATCCACGTGAGTCACGTGCATTTCTTGTTCACTTTATAATGAAAACAGTAGCTAACAAGTTAACCTATTTAGTGTGTTCAGTAACAGCAAGCCCAAACTGAATGTTTTATAGCACATGACAAGACCCTTGTAATACAAATGAGCCTGGAGGGCTGGATTGAAAGAGATGTCTAGGTACATTATTTAACAGTCTTGGCTTATTTTAGGTTTTGAAATAGTTGCACTGTTATTGGTAAAAATAAAAGACTAATTCAAATATCCTGCATAAATTAAATTCTTCTGTATAAGTGAAAGTGTTAGTCACTCAGTTGTGCTGACTCTTTGTGACTCTATGGACTATAGCCCACCAGGTTCCTCTGTCCATTGAATTCTCAAGGCAAGAACTTATGGCTTTAGTGGGTAGCCATTCCCTTCTCTAGGGGATATTCCCAACCCAGAGATTGAACGAGGGTTTCCTGTACTGCAGGCAGATTCTTTACCTTCTGAATCACTAGAGAAGCAAATTATGCCAAAATAGCACTTAACTACTTAATTGCTAATAATTATTTGAATCAGCATCTGATCAGGGTAATTCTTTTGCCTGTCTTTCCTGATGTGCCTACCTATGTGGCTGAAGTCATCTGGCAGGTTGGTGAGAAGTTGGTTGATCTAGGATGACTTTACTCACCTGTTGGGTGCTAATGTTAGTTGTTGGTCCTGGTGACTTTAACGACTGAATTTTTGTCTGTCTTTGGCTGATCTGGGCTTCATCACATGGTGAATGCCTTAGGAGCAGCAAAACAGGGCTACCCCAATGTGTAAAGTTTTTTCAAACCTCTGCTTGAGTCACTTAAAAAAAAGTTCCATATGACAAAGAAAGTCAAGGAATGGAGAAACAGACTGCCTTTTTAACTGAAAGAGTTTCAAGGGCACACCTACTGGATGGGAAGGTTTGTGGCCATTTTTATACTCAACGACAGTCCCTACTAGGATGTTGCATCTTGGCGTGTATGAATCCAGTGATTACCCATCTTTTTCAGCACTAGGTAGGGTTTATTTTTTTAAGGTTAGTCAGTTCAGGGGTAGTTTAGTGATCCTCATGGTGGTTTTAATTTGCATTTCTCAGATAAGTGCTATTGTTAAAATCCTTTTCTATATTTATTGACCATTTGGATATTCTCTTTGAATTCTCTAAATTCAAGGTTTTTTGCCCATTTCTGTATTGAGCAGATAGGTTTATAATTATTGGTTTCTTTCTCTCTCTCTCACACACACTTTTCATGCATTGCAAATACTATATTCAGTTAATCTGTGTCTTGCTTATTAACTCTCCTGTTGCCTTTTAATTTCATATGCAGGTATCCATCTGACAGTATTATTTATTGAAAGGCATTTTCAGTTCAGTTCAGTTCAGTCATTCAGTCGTGCCCGACTCTTTGCAACCCCATGAATCACAGCATGCCAGGCCTCCCTGTCCATCACCAACTCCCAGAGTTTACCCAAACTTATGTCCATCGAGTCGGAGATGCCATCCAGCCATCTCATCCTCTGTTGTCCCCTTCTCCTCCTGACTTCAATCTTTCCCAGCATCAGAGTCTTTTCCAATAAGTCAACTCTTCGCATGAGGTGGCCAAAGTATTGGAGTTTCAGTTTTAACATCAGTCCTTTCAATGAACACCCAGGACTGATCTCCTTCAGAATGGACTGGTTGGATCTCCTTGCAGTCCAAGGGACTCTCAAGAGTCTTCTCCAACACCACAGTTCAAAAGCATCAATTCTTCAGTGCTCAGCTTTCTTCACAGTCCAACTCTCACATCCATTCGTGACCAATGGAAAAACCATAGCCTTGACTAGACATTTTACCTTTGAATTATAATGTGTCTCTGTGTGTGTGTGTGTATATGTACTTTGAGAAATAATTTAAAATACTTTAAAATGTCAAATCCAGGTGCTTTGACTTGAACAATTTGACCATTCTGTGTACTCCTTCTCCTTTGCCAGCTTAACACTTAATGACCTATGCCTCATACTTTATGCAACGCTGGACTACATATGATTTCTCCATACTGCCCACCTCATACCATAGCTCAAAATTATCCCTAATCCTCTTATGCTCTGCCCATCTTCCCCCAATTCTAGTCTCTTTTCCCTGTTCTGTCTCTAACCACTATTTTCAGTTTGGTATAAATCTTTTCTAGAGCTGCCATACAAAATATCCCAAACTGGGTGGCTTCAAACAGCAAAAACCTATTGTTTCACAATTCTGGAGCCTGCAAGTCCAGAATCAAGGTGTCAGCAGAGCCATGCTCCCTCAGAAATTTATAGGGGAGAATCTTTCCTTGCTTTGACCTAACTTCTGGTGTTTGTGGGTAATCGTTGGCATTCCTTGGCTTGTAGATGCATCGTTTCAATCCTGTTTTCACATTGGGTTCTCTCCGTGTCTGTGTCTCTTTTCATGGCATTCTTTTTATGATACCAGTCATCTTGGAGAGGGGCCCACTCCACCCACATACAAAGGTCTGTCTAGTCAAAGTTATGGTTTTTCCAGTAGTCATGTATGGATGTGAGAGTTGGACTATAAAGAAAGCTGAGCTCCAAAGAATTGGTGCTTTTGAACTGTGATGGAGAAGACTCTTGAGAGTCCCTTGGACTGCAAGGAGATCCAACCAGTCCATCCTAAAGGAAATCAGTCCTTTGGAAGGACTGATGTTGAAGCTGAAACTCCAATACTTTGGCCACCTGATGCAAAGAATTGACTCATTTGAAAAGACCCTGTTGCTGGAAAAGATTGAAGGTGGGAGGAGAAGGGGACAACAGAGCATGAGATGGTTGGATGGCATCACTGACTCAATGAACATGAGTTTGAGTAAACTCCAGGAGTTGGTGATGGTCAGGGAGGCCTGGCATGCTGCAGTCCATGGGGTCACAAAGAATTGAACACGACTGAACTGACTGATTGACCACCCATGTAAGACCTTGTTTTAACTAATTATGTTTGCAAAGACCCTATTTCTAAATAAAGTCATGTTCTATGATGTTGGGGGTTAGAACTTCAATGTATCCTTTCACAGGGGAAGCAACTCATAACATCCTCCAAGATTTTTTTCTCATGCTTTATCAATAATTGATTAAATGACGAGAAATAAAAATACAAAACACAATGACAGCAGTATATGTTTATTATTTGTGGGAAAGAGACATTCTTTTGAATGACAAAAAAGGAGTCAAGAAAAAGATTGATAAATTTACTCAAAATGAAAACCCCTATTTGAAAGAGAAATTTTGTAACATGTTTAACAGGTGGAATATGTTCACTTCCAGGAAAAGACTTCCAACAATTTAATACAAATTAAGGCAAACAATCAGAAGAAAAGTGGGCAAGAAAGATGAAAAGACTCTGATGCTGGGAAAGATTGAGGGCAGGAGGAGAAGGGGACAACAGAGGATGAGATGGCTGGATGGACTCAATGGACATGAACTTGGGTGGACTCCGGGAGTTGGTGATGGACAGGGAGGCCTGGCGTGCTGCGGTTCATGGGGTCACAAAGAGTCGGACACGACTGAGCGACTGAACTGAACTGAACTGAAGATGAAATATCTGTTCACAGATAGGGAAATATAAATGGTCAAAATAATGTGCTTTCTTTCTTGTCTTCTCTAGTGTCATCTCTTCCCTGGGCAAGTCAGTTCATCTCTCTGCTTTTACCCCTCCCTTGCCCCAACATCTACAATCAATTCTTACTCTGTCTCGCTATTACTTTTAAGTTTTTTTTGGCCTCACCCCAGGGGATGTGGGATATTAGTTCTCTGACCAGGGATTGAACCCACACCCCCTGCAATGGAAGACCAGAGTCTTAGTCACGGGACCTCCAGGGTAGCCCAGTGTTTTGCTGTTACCATTTTGATCATCTCAGGGACAGCTTCCTAAGCTTCTCTCACCCCAACCTATCCTCTCTCCCAGTGATGCCCCGTGCATGTCTTTATCATTGTGTTTTTCTTGTAAGTAACATGGTCTCTTTTGTCTTCCTTCTTAGATTTCTAACTCCTTGAGAGCAAGGGTCTGTAATTCATACTTTATCAGAACAGACCTTAAACATAAATGAACCAAGAGGATATTATGCTAAGTGAATTAAGTTAGACATAGAGAAACCTACTGTGTGATTTCTATTTTATATTGAATCTAAAAAAGCAAAACTTTGGAACCAGAGAGTAGCATGCTTGTCGCTAGGGGTTGGAGGGCGTGGGAAGTGAAGAGAAGTTCGTCAAGGGATATTAAACTTACATTTATATAATAAGATGAATTAATTCTAGGGATGTAATATACAATATGGTGACTATAATTAATAATACTGTATTGTGCACTTAAAATTTGATAAGAGAGTAGGTCTTAAGTATTCTCACTACACATGCACACAAGGTTACTACCTGAGGTGATTTGTTAATTAACTTGATTGTGATAGTCACCTTTGAACATTTGCATGTCATAAATCATCACACTGTACATCTAAAATGTATACAGTTTTTTGTTAATTATACCTCAGTAAAGCTGGAAATTAAAAAAAAATGCATGAGTCATGCAGGGCAAAATAAAACAGGATTTTTTAAATACACGTTTTGACTTAATAAATACATTGTACATTGTGCTACTCAAAGTATCATAAGGAATAAGTTTACTCTAAACTTTGGTGATAAAGAAAATACAGAAGTCACTTTATTGGACAGTGAAAGCACCTAACTATATTTCTTACTTCCCCTCATTTGCCAAGAAGTTCTGAATGCAATGCTGCATGAAATATTAACTGACTTACTCCAAGGAAGGTATATTTCTTAGGGACATTATAAAGAAAGTGTTTAAAAATATTTAATATGTGTCTTCTGTCTTACACTCAATTTACAGTGGAGTGTAATTTTAAACAAATAATTATAATCAAACATTCTACAGTTCCACACCTTCCCACATTCTGCAACTTTATTCTTCTGAAAATAGGTATGAGATAGAATTGATAGTCTTATCAGGTTTCTATAATTCATTTCAGCTAGCAAGTGGATTTTAGTATCACAAGAGCAAAATTACAACATTAAATGTGATTTATTAATTTTTTGAGTAAAGAGAAGAATAACAAAGCAAACATGCAAAGTTTTCAGCTCATTTCACTTATTAGAGATGAAAAATATTTGATTAACTTCTTGATTTGTACCCCAAAAGAAATGATTTACCTACATCTGTTTCTGCCCTGAAATTATTTCTCCCTTTATCCAGGTTCTGTATCTTAGCTTTCACAAAATTGGGCATTGTCTCCTCGTAAACACATAGATGGGAAATAGACTTGTCAAAAGACCAATCAATGCCTTTTAAAGTCATATTAGCATCAAGTAATGTTTATTCATCTCTGTAAATAAAATAAGTTCCTATATGAGAGCCCTGGGAAATTAGTTGCTTTGAACATTTTATAATACTTAATGTTGAAGCAACACCTACCTAAAGAAATTTCTTTGTAATGATGTTTTCAGAAGGACCATTGATACTCAAAGAAACACTACCAGATATCACTCATTCCAAAAGGATTGAAGAAATGAATATGTCCCATTCTGGTGTGCTCCAAAGCCATAAAAAATATTGAGGTATACGATTCATCAGAGGCATGTGATAGTTACTGCTCCCCTGATGGACAATTGCTTCACCAATTGTAGTATAAGAATTTCCTTCTTGGATGTTTGTTTCTGTGTTCTGATGGTTGTTGCTGCGTTTTCTTTTCTGGAATCTAAGGGGAAAAAAAATGAACATTTTTTTCTTTATCATCCCTAAGCCTCTTAATCTCAAGAACTCATTCCAACTATGGTATCCAGCTAAGCTACCTTGGATGATAAGTCTTACACGAATTCATCTCCAGCATCTTTAATGATGGATGAAGGGAATTTAGGTTTTACCTGACACTGGGAGCAAATCTTCACTGGGAGAATCTTTAATGATGGATGAAGGGAATTTAGATTTTACCTGACACTGGGAGCAAATCTTCAGGCTCTTAATAAGTGCTTCACAAGCTAAAATCCAGTGAGATAGAATTGGGGAAATATTTGGTATAAATACAAGCATCAACATTTTCCTGGAGACATAGAAAAAGAAGTCCTCTTAATTCATTATTGTATCTGACCTAATATCTCAATTTGCTTAAAAGAAGCAATGAATTTGTGAAAATAAAACTGCTTGGTATGAGATTTTTAAGAAAATAATTCTGTAGTGTTTCTACTACAACTCAAAATTAACCAACGTACTATCAGTATGTGTCTTCATAAAGATCCTGTTTTGATTTATATGTTTTAATCAAATGAAGCTTTTGTAGCTAGTGTATGAAATGCTTATAAAGGACAAGAAAACTAGTAAGGTAAGTATCCTACTTCATGATCACATTTGCCTTCATATTCTGCTCAGTAAAATCCTTTATTAAGAATGCAGGATAAATCTCATCTAAAGTAGTCCTATGTTATTCTTTTGTGTCTCAAGATTTGAAATGTTAACTAATAACAAAAATGTTTTTGCCAGCACTGGAGTTTAAGTACAGAGAAACAAATTTAGAAACCATAGGGCCCATATAATTACTATGGATCAACCTTAAAATCTTTATAGTCTTCGATAATTGAAGGAAATTCAGAAACTTTGAGTTACATAGTAATTGGGAAGCAGAGACACAATAGTTTTAGCAGTGGTTTTCTGAAGTAAGTAATTTCCAGTAAGCAGGGCTGTGGTCTAGGGCTTAAATGATAAAAGGAAAATGTTCTCAGCTATGCAGCAAGTAGATATTAGAGAGATGCAGACCTGAGTAATGATACCTACCGCTCTTTGGATAACTTCCATGGAAGAGTGCAGCACATATTGCATTTTTCTTAACATCTTATATAGAACAATTGTGTTTTTACCTTTATGGTTGCGAAAAGTGAGAGCCGCAGAAGCTGGCTTTATGGAAAGTAATGTTTGGTTTTGGTTTTTCCATGGTCACTAAAGTTTGCAATGATCCATGCAAGGGAAGCAAAGGTAGGGTGAGAACAGTGTCCAGTTTGCTTTCATCACACTGCTTACACGTACTGCTTTCAAAAGAAATGTATCCTTGAGTTACTAGACACGCTGGGGTGGCAACTGTTAGGAATCCTATAGAGAAGGAACAGAGATTGAATGAGAAGTTTGAAAAGATGATATCAAAAGATTCCTACGGAAGAGACATCGATTAATGAAGGAACAAAAACACTTCAGCTGGAGAGACCTATGAGGATAAATGGGCCATTGGATGCCACTCAGAATACAACACAATAAGATACCTAATTTGTCAGCTTATTTGTCTTAAAACCAAGTCTTATTAATCATATCATTTCTGTTTTTTTTTTTTTAACACACAATGATATTACCTTATTTGACCTCTGTATTTAAGCTTTTACTAAGCCAACATGTCAGTTCATTATAAAGTCTGTTTTTCTACCAATAAGTTTGTGACCCTATGGACTATAGTCCACCAGGCTCCTCTGTGCATGGGACTCTCCCAGCAAGAATACTGGAGTGGGTTGCCATGCCCTCCTCCAGGGGATCTTCTGAACTCAGAGATTGAACCACTGTCTTTTGCATCTCCTGCAATGCGGGTGGATTCTTCACCCACTGAGCCACCTGGGAAGCCAAAGTTAAACATTAGAAAGTGAAAGTGCAGTCGCTCAGTCATGTCTGACTCTTTGGGACTCTTTGCAGCCTACCAGGCTCCTCCATCCATGGGATTTTCCAGGCAAGAATACTGGAGTGGGTTGCCATTTCCTTCTACAGGAGATCTTCCTGACCCAGGGATTGAACCTGGGCCTCCCACATTGTAGGCAGATGCTTTACCATCTGACCAACCAAGGAAGTTAAAGTTAAACAATACTATGACCTAAACACAGAATCACCAACAAGCAAAGTAAACCAGCAAACAAAAGCAAACTATATGAAATATATTTGTAATTATGGTTGATTCACATTGTTGTATAGTAGAAACCAACACTACATTGTAAAGCAATTTTCTTCCAGTTAAAATTAAAGAACATAAAAGCAAACCAAGGTTATGAATTTCACATTTCATATATTTCCAGTATTTAAACAGAGAAATGGACATATATGTCTATAAGAAATAGTCAAAATTTCAGACATCTATGCCAAATACTTTTGATTTTTCCTGTTAACAAAAGTTAAAAGGGAGACATGCTTTTATTCTTTCTTTGAATTAGTGGTGATAATTTTCAATAATTTTTCTTTTGGAAATTTAGAAAATGGCCTTTTGGTTAATGTTCCAAATCAAGTGTTAGAATCTTTACAAAGAGTACTCAACTCTTCGTGGTTCCAATTTAATAAAGGGAAGATATATATTTTAAGGATACCAAATTATATATATGTGTGTATATATATATATATGTGTGTGTGTGTGTGTGTGTGTGTGTGTGTGTGTGTGTGAGGGAACATTTAACAGGAGGATTCCTGCATGCTGTTTTCTATTTCTCAAGGATTCTATGTTCCTTATCAGTTGCTATTCCAAGAATGAGTAAAGCTGCATGCAGTTCTCAGGACTGAGGTCATGGGATGAGACATGCAGTGACTCTTCAGCATCAGAGACCTTGTATGTATTAGACTATCCATACTGTGGCTATTGATAAAATTTCATTCCGTGTAATAGCTGAGTAATCATCTTACTAAAGATATATAACTGCATTTCTGCTAATAAAGCACCTTTGCTCCAGCAGAGCTTGGGTCACCGTGTCTTTCTTTCTTTTTTTCTCTCTCTCCTCGGCTAATTCTCTGGAGCACAGAAACCCATCTTGCTCACTCTTCTGCCTGGGCTTCTAAGATTCTCTTGAGAAGGTGCCCTGTGGCTTCACCACCTCCCCCCTGGCCACCCCACCAAGAGGGCACCTGATGCCTTCGTGAGAGATGCAAGTCCTGTGTCAAGGACTTGATTGGTTCTCTGCGTAAACCAGGGAGTATTAGCCTGTTTATCTCTTTCACTTTTCTTATCATTGCTTCCGGACTGCCAGGTCCTGGTCCATTAAAGGACCCCAGTATATATATATACACATTAATATACACACAGACATACTCAACTACCATAAAAGTGGTGTTTCTATGTGCCTATTACAGATTCTGGCCACCAAGATTACTCATTTTATTTGTTTTCATGAATCCCTAGCAGCTCAGATGGTAAAGAATCTTCCTATAATGCAGGAAATGTAGGTTTGATCCCTGGGTCAGGAACATCTGGAGAAGGAAATGGCAACCCACTCCAGTACTGCTAAAAAATTCCATGGACAGGGGAGCCTGGTGGGCTACAGTCCATGGTGTTTCAAAGAGTCGAACACAACTGAGCAACTAACACACTTCAATCTAAGTTCACAGTTATACTTATAGAAATAATTATATAAACACATAATTCCTAAAAATCTGCAATTTCTCAAATAAAACAATTGGATAAGAGCTTAGTTAAGAGCATATAAAAGGTAAGGTCATCTCCAGTGTATACAACAAAGATCCATTCTTTCATTGAGTTTACATTCTAGCAGAGTAGAACTGAAAATTACAAATTTGCATAATATATATGCAGATTATATAAGATGGTGAGTACTACAGAAAATATAAAAGGTAAGCAAGATGAGGTTGAAAGCTTTTGAGCTCTAGGAAACAGAAATGAGTTAACTGGTTTAGAGATTGACAGCAGCACAACTATAAAGACGAAGATTTTATCAACTGAATTGAGGAAAGATACAAATATAATACCTTCTTCAGGAGAGGGATCATCAAATTTCAGTTTTGGACATGTAAAATTTGAAGTGCCTATCAGATTCTAAGTGTAGATGTGAAGTCGACAGTTGGTTATATGAGATTGTAGTTTATAGCATCTTTCTGGTTTTATCCCAGAAACAAACTGTAAGACAAGAATTCAAGTGTACTTAATTTTGGAGGTGAACCCAGGAAACACTAGGAAGGAAGTGAAGTGAGAGTGGGAAGGGTAGAGGGCCAGTAAGGTGTAAAGCATGTATTTTGGAATATTCAAACAATATGGTTGAGAAAGCTGGGTCTTCATATGTGAACTTCAACCTGCAATTGGTTGAGGTGATTCTTGCCTGCCATATGTGCAGACAGAGCAGGGTCACAGGCCAAGAAATTTCTTTCTTTGAACAGATACAGATTTAGGCAACTGAGGTTTTCGGAATATCCTAAAATAGTAAGACCAGAGTGGATACGGTTACAGGGCAGACATCATCTTCTTCAAAGAGGGAATAAATCTGGGAACTGTCAGCCATTAGGAAGGGTTAAACACCAGGAGACTAGGTTAGAGACACAAACTAAGATGTAAACATTGAGATGAAGACAGGAACTGGTGTAAGAGGTCTATCAACATTAAGGGACCACATGGAAGAGAAAGGACTTCAAATGAATCCAGACAAGAATGTCAGTGAGATAGGAAAGAAACCAAGAAAAGATTATGATGTCTTGGAAGCAAAATGAATGAAGTATATTGAGTGATTAGCTGTATTACCAAATGCGAACAGGTCAAAAGATGGAAAAAGACTGGGATTTTACATTGGATTTTTAAATTTATTATTCCCTAATAACTTGTTGATGAAAGTGAAAGAGGAGAGTGACAAAATTGGCTTAAAGCTCAACATTCAGAAAACTAAGATCATGGCATCTGGTCCCATCACTTCATGGCAGATAGATGAGGAAACAGTGGAAACAGTGTCAGACTTTATTTTTTGGGGCTCCAAAATCACTGCAGATGGTGATTGCAGCCATGAAATTAAAAGACACTTACTCCTTGGAAGGAAAGTTATGACCAACCTAGATAGCATATTCAAAAGCAGAGACATTACTTTACCAACAAAGGTCCATCTAGTCAAGGCTATGGTTTTTTCAGTGGTCATGAATGGATGTGAGAGTTGGACTGTGAAGAAAGCTGAGCACCGAAGAATTGATGCTTTTGAACTGTGGTGTTGGAGAAGACTCTTGAGAGTCCCTTGGACTGCAAGGAGATCCAACCAGTCCATCCTAAAGGAGATCAGTCCTGGGTGTTCATTGGCAGGAACGATGCTGAAGCTGAAACTCCAGTACTTTGGCCACCTCATGCGAAGAGTTGACTCATTGGAAAAGACCCTGATGCTGGGAGGGTTTGGGGGCAGGAGGAGAAGGGGACGACAGAGGATGAGATGGCTGGATGGCATCACTGACTTGATGGACATGAGTTTGAATAGACTCCAGGAGTTGGTGATTGGCAGGGAGGCCTGGCATGCTGTGATTCATGGGGTTGCAAAGAGTCGGACATGACTGAGCAACTGAACTGAACTGAATAACATGGAAGTCATTAGGGACCTTCACAAAGACACATAAAGTGGTGGTGGAAGCCATTACAAATATATTTTTTAAAGATTGGGAGAGTTAAGATGTGGTACGCGTATACAATCGGAGAAGGCAATGGCACCCCACTCCAGTATTCTTGCCTGGAAAATCCCATGGACGGAGGAGCCTGGTAGGCTGCAGTCCATGGGATCACTAAGAGTCAGACACGACTTATCGACTTCACTTTCACTTTTCACTTTTCACTTTCATGCACTGGAGAAGGAAATGGCAACCCACTCCAGTGTTCTTGCCTGGAGAATCCCAGGGATGGGGAAGCCTGATGGGCTGCCGTCTCTGGGGTTGCACAGAGTCAGACACGACTGAAGCGAATTAGCAGCAGCAGCAGCAGCAGCAGCAGCACATGTATACAATGAAATACTACTCAGGCATAAAAAGGAATGAAATTGAGTCATTTGTAGAGATGTGAATGGACTTAGCATCTGTTGTATAGAATGAAATGTCAGAAAGAGAAAAATATTGTATATTAATGCATGTATGTGGAAATTAGAAAAATGCTGAACTAGGCCAATGAGCCTAGTTCCAGGGCAGGAATAGAGACGCAGATATGGAGAATTAATGTGTGGACACGGTGGGGGCAAGGGGAGGGTAGGATGAGCTGGGAGATTAGGTTTGACATAAAAACACTACCATGTGTAAAAGAGCTAGTGGGAACGTGTTGTAAGGCACAGAGCTTATCCCGGTGCTCTGTAATGACACAGCTGGGTGGGAGGTCTGAGAGAGGGGATATACATGACTGATTCACTTCATTGTACAGCAGAGACTAAAACAACCGTAAAGCAATTATCCTCCAATTTAAAAAATGGGAGAAACAAGAGAGAGAACAGGATAGGAAGACCAACCAACTCATTTGAGGGTGCTGATTGCAATGAAGAGGAAAGAAATGAGGCACTAAGTGGTGGGATTATAAGAAGGCCTTTATAGTGCCTGGCTACACTCATAAATGTTTAGTGAATGTAGAGAATTGTTGCTCAGTTGCTCAGTTGTGTCTAACTCTGTGATGCCATGGATTGCAGCACACCAGGCTTCTCTATCTTTCACCATGTCCCAGAGCTTGCTCAAATTTGTGTCCATTGAGTTGATAATGCTATCCAACCACCTCATGCTCTGTCATCCCCTTCTCCTCCTGCCTTCAATCTTTCCCAGGATCAGGGTCTTTTCTAATGAGTCAGTTCTTCATATCAGGTGGCCAAAGTATTGGAGCTTCAGCATCAGTCCTTCCAATGAATATTAAGAATTGATTTCCTTTAGGACTGACTGGTTTGATCTCCCAGCAGTCCAAAGGACTCTCAAGTCATCTCCAACACCACAGCTCAGAAGCCTCAGTTCTTTGGTGTTCAGCTTTGTTTATGGTCCAACTCTCACATCCGTACATGACTACTGGAAAAACCAGAACTTTGACTAGATGGACCTTTGTTAGCAAAGTAATGTCTCTATGCTGTCTAGGTTTATCATAGCTTTTTTTTCCAAGGAGCAAGCGTCTTTTAATTTTGTGGCTATAGTCACTGTCTGCAGTGATTTTGGAGCCCAAGAAAATAAAAGTCTGTCACTGTTTCCATTGTTTCCCCATCTATTTTCCATGAAGTGATGGGACCAGATGCCATGATCATTTTTTGAATGTTGAGTTTTAAGCCAGCTCTTTTTCACTCTCCTCTTTCACCTTCGTTAAAAGGCTTTTTAGTTCCTCTTCACTTTCTGCCATAAAGGAAGCAATCAGTGATGAATTAAGTAAAGACCTCTGTGCTTTCAGGAACACAAAGAAGCCACGTGGAAACCCTCATTTGTCCTGAGATACCGGCTTCCTTATTATAGTGAAACTCAAGTTGGAGATGTACCAATGACCATAAAGGGATTCTTTTTGTTTGCTTGTTAATTTATTTGTTTGCATCAGGATTTAGTTGCAGTGTGAGAGAACTTTGTTGCATCTTGTGGGGTCTTTTTGCTGGAGCTGGGCTCTCTGGTTACGACACGTGGGCTCCAGCCTGGGCCCGTGTAGTAGTTGTGGCATGCTTAGTTTCCCCGAGGCATGTGAGATCTTAGTTCCCTGGTCAGGGATTGAACATGCATCTGTTGCATTGCAAGGTGGATTCTTAAAAACTGGCCCACCAGGGAAGTTCCCATCATTGAAGGATTCTTGATTACACAGTCTCTCAGGACTCAGAGAAAATGAGGGGTAGAAAGCTACTGGGAGTGGAGGTACAAGCATTCTGTAGAGGTTGGAGGAAACCATTATAACTATATGCTAGTATTGGGACAGTGAGGAAGAGTCCTGATGATGAAGGAGTATGCACATAGATAAATCTTTGATTTATCTATGTGCATCTTTGAGGCAGTGTCTCTGTAAGAAAGGGCAGGTACAAGGGATTGGTTTAGGGGCTGAAGAAGAGCTATAGTTTGGCACCTAACTGAGAGATGTCTCCACTGTCAAGCCTAAGAACAGGTGCTTTATTCTATCTTCATGGAGGGCCCAGACCCTTGACACCCAAATCTGCACCCTGGACAATGTTCGGCTGAGCGAAGTGCTGACCTCTCCCTTTAGAGAAGTATTATAGATGAATCAGAAAAGCTCATCCATAGAAGCCAGGAGTGAAGGAAAAGAATTGTGAATTTCAAAATGGAATACTTTGGCATTTACAGTCTGCTCAGGCTAAGAAATCAGAATAGTCTTGCAAAAAGAAGTGAGGATAAATGGAAAAGGGGTGCTCTTATTGTGCAGCCATATCCTGCTGGGTTGTTCCATCTGTTTTTAGAGTAGGTGAAGAGCTTGAGTACAAGGAGACCCAGTTCCAGTGTTTAGTCTTTGTTTTGATCCTTATGTGGCCTTTAGGGAAGTACTACAACTTCTTTGATGCTATTACATAGAGAAGAGAAAAGGGGGGGGAGGGAGTTTTCTTCTTTTTTAATATGAGATATATAGCAACATGTTTATACGATGATGGAAATGATCTTATAAAGGTGAAAGTTATTGTTCATGTTAATACATGCCGCAAAGTAATTAGCTTAAGAGGCAAGTTTAGAACATTTAATTAGATTCTTTTTTGAACTAAACATTTTTATTATCAAATTAATTTACTTAAACCTTGATTTCCCCCTTTTCCATTCTGCCATCATCTCTCCCCCACATCTCTTTCTTTCTGTAACATTATATTAAGTGCATAGACAGGACCTTTGTATAGAAGGAATATATAGAGTGACTAGACAGGACCTTTAGTAAGGACTATTGCATAAAGGAATGACTATTCCATTTCTTTAAGGCGTTTGAGTTTCTTTAAGAACAAGAACCAAGCAAACAAACAATTGAAATGAGTAATTTATGGTCTGAAAGCCAGAGAATGAAAAACAAGTCCATTCAGAGTACAAGGACTATAGAATTTCTTCCTAGAGGACATTACTTTTTAAACAATAATATTTAACACTAGATGGGAATTGCTATTGATCATCTATCAAACCAGATTTCTTTCTGGATAAATGGAACACAGCTAATATAGGTTTTGCTTCAAAGCATCTGCTGATCTCACATTGTAATTTGTATCCAAGTTTAATGAGATAAGCTGATTTGAATGACCTCAGTTTGTGAAAGACTAATTTATCATCTTCCTGTGCAGCCTTGACTATAATGCTGTGCTCTCAGGATATGAAAGAGGCAAATTCCACAGAGTAGCATTTTAAGTAAAAGCATCAAATCATAACCAAACAACTTCCCGAGAAGTCAGGCAAGAGACTACACAAAGAGTCAATTAAAGAAGGCCTTGAAGCCCCTAGGTATTTTCAAAAACTTCCCAAAGAGCCCTTTTGTGGGAAGGGATGATCTAAATGAATATTGTTTCACACTCAATTTGTTGTGCATAGTTTACCCTGCCTTCCATACCAATTAGAATCCAAAACTGCTTCCTGTATAGCCCGGGAGAGGTATAAAGGAACTTAGTGCAGGCTTATTGTACTGTAAGGTAATTGGAGCTTTGCATCTCACACAGTCCTCATCATGGATGAGCATATTTTCTAAAACTGTGCATTTTGAATAAACCTCACATTCTTTTTAGAGTTGGCATGGACATGCACTCTTTTATTCTCACATATGAAATATGTGGCTTCTCAAAGTAGTCAGTTTAGAAAAAGACAGGCTTTAAAAAAAGAGAAACAAAAAAAAATAAAAATAAAAATAAAAAAAGAGAAACAACAAAACTTCAATTGCATGGGGAGGACAAGTTGATGATCTAGAAGGCTTGTGATCATAGCACAGATACTAACTATGGAATATTTTTTGGTTCTCACTTGCAGTGATGTAGCCAGGGAATTGTATTGTTTCGTGGCTTGTGTTTAAGTCAAATGTTAATAGGTGATCTATCTAGATGGTGCTTTAAGTAAAATAACTAGATAAGTTCCAATACTTTTATTAAAAGTTACATTTTATTACTCACTATATCAAAGCACATAAACTTTTTTTGATTTTTGCTTAAAAAAAATTTTTTTTATTATTGATTTTTTTGATGTTTACTCATTTTGCTTAGGGCTTCTTACTGCTGTTTTCCCAATACCTAGAACAATTCTGAATACTGAAGAGAGTTGAGATGCTTGCCTTGTTTTTAATTTTTGAGTAAATGCTTTCAATTATTTGCTTTTAAGTATTAAAGTTAGCTTTAGGTTTTTCATAGATGTCCTGCATCATGTCAAGGAAATGTCAAGGACATTTCGTTCTATTACTATTATAGTTTATTGAGAATTATTTTCATGAATAGATGTTGAATGTTTTCACATGCTTTTACTGTATCTATTGAAGACTTTTCTTCCTTATTTTATTAATATAGAAATGACATTGGTTTCCAATTGATAAACCTTGCATTGCTGCAGTAAGTGCTACATGGTTATGATGTATTACAAATTTCTGGATTCACTTACTATAGTTAAAAATTTTGTGTGTATGCTTATGAGGGATTGTTGTTTAGTCTCTAAGTCATGTCCAACTCTTTTGTGACCCCATCAGGCTTCTCTGTCCGTGGAATTTTCCAGGCAAGAATACTGGAATGGTTTGCCATTTCCTTCTCCAGGGGATCTTCTCGGCCCAGGGACGGAACCTGTGTCTCCTGTGCTGGCAGGCAGATTCGTTACCACTGAGCGACCAGGGAAACCTCTTGTGAAGGATATCGGTATGTTATTTTCTTTTCTAATAACATATTTACATATGTGCCAAGTTTTGATGCCAGAGATATCAAAGGAGAAAATTAGCCTCTGTTTTCTGAGACTTTTTGTATAATGGATACTCTATCTTCCTTAAATATTCAAAAGAATCCACTGCTAAAGATATTTAAGCATTATTTTGGTGTGTGAGAAGTTTTAATTCAAATTCTTTTAAAAATATAGGCGTTCTCTATTTCTTCTTGTGTCAGTTTTGGCAACTTGGTTTTTCTGAGAACTTGTACATTTCCATGTATGTTGGCAAATTAATTGGTATGAAGTTCACAGTATTCTCTTTTATTTTTAATGTCTTTTGGATCAGTAGACAATAAATATTTGTTCAAATTTGAATAAAAGAATAAACCATAGAACATTTACTTAACTCTTTTCTAACTCAACCAATGACTTTTAAACTCTATTAAAGTTAACAACAACAACAATAACAGCAAAAACTTTTGTTTGGACAGAAAGCTTCCTAAGAAACTTTAAAATAAGTTAAAAAGGGCACTATAGATAGTGATAAAAGGAAGATAATTAAAAAAACATGAGCTCCTTGAACTTCCTCCCACCCCAGTCTTCCTCCTGTGACAACCGAGGGGATTTTCCCATTTATGAAAACTTAAAAATTCAGTTGAATATATAGTCATAAGTCACTGAACTACAAGTGCAGAATGAAATTTTACTCATCTTCACATTCTTTATAATACTAAGGATAGTGCTTTTTATGTAGTTTTCAGCACATGTTTCATTAATGAATAAATTGAAACGTGTCTTTGACCTATGTCAATGAAGTAAAAATAATCAAGTTATAAAATAAAACCATACTTTGTGGCATACATAATATCTCAGTTTCTTTGTACAGTTTCCAGCATTTAAAGAGAGCCCAGCATGGTGAATCTACTTTGATGTTTGAAGAATATTTAATGGAGTACAATATTTCTCCCTTGAAGTATGACCTATATCCATGCTAATTTCCAGACTCTAAAACCAAGCAGTGATTAGATAGGCAGGGGGTCACTAGAAGGTAGTGCATTTCTCTTTCTTTTGACAAATTTCTGACATGATCAGTTGGTTTACTGAGTGGGAAACCAGGCTTTGCTGCCTTATTAATACCCTGTCTCATGCTTTGTATCTCCCCATGAACCTTCTTTCCTTTAGACATATGAAAATGACTGATGAAAACACTCCCAGTTGTAATAGACAAATGCTACTTTATGCTTACCTTTCAGCATGGTTACAGGTTTGGCTGTGTTCCTTAAAAGAGTTCATAAAAGTATTTCGTGGCGCTGGAGCGGCGGCTGCGCAGCATGGGGTGACTGTGAGGAGATACCCCACTTCCAAGGGCAGAGAAGCCCCAGAAAGATGGTAGGAGGGGCAAAATCACATTTAGAATCAAACACCATACCCACCAGAGACTCTCAGAGAGCTGAAACAAACCTTGAGCACACCAGGACCCAGAGACCCACAGAGACTGAGGCAGAACTGGCTTTCAGTGTCTCTTGTGGGGTATGGGTCAGCAGTGGACTGCTGCGGGGGCAGGGGCTCTGGGTGCAGCAGACCTGGGTATGGCAGAAGCCCTTTTGGAGGAAGTCGCCATTAACTCCACCATAGAGCTGCCACAACAGACAGGACTGGGGAAATAGATTCTTGGAGAAACAGAAACTTGTACAAACAGAAACTTGTACACACCAGGACCCAGGAGAAAGAGTAGTGACCCCACAAGAGACTGACCGAGACTTGCCTGTGAATGTCCAGGAGTCTCTGGCAGAGGCATGGGTCGGCGGTGGCCGGCCATGGCCTGCTGCAGGGTTGGGGGCACTGAGTGTAGCAATGCGTAAATGGGACCTTTTGAAGGAGATTGCCATTATCTTCATTACCTCTGCCACAGTTTCAGTTCAGTTCAAGTCGTGTCTGACTTTTTGCGACCCCATGGACTGCAGTACGCCAGGCCTCCCTATCCATCACCAACTCCCGGAGTTCACTCAAACTTGGGTCCATTGAGTCAGTGATGCCATCCAACCATCTCATCCTCTGTTATCCCCTTCTCCTCCCGCCTTCCCAGCATCAGGGTCTTTTCAAATGAGTCAGCTCTTTGCATCAGGTGGCCAAAGTATTGGAGTTTCAGCTTCAACATCAGTCCTTCCAATGAACACCCAGGACTGATCTGTTTTAGGATGGACTGGTTGGATTTCCTTGCAGTCCAAGGGACTCTCAAGAGTCTACTCCAATAACACAGTTCAAAAGCATCAATTCTTCGGTGCTCAGCTTTCTTTATAGTCCAACTCTCACATGCATACATGACTACTGGGAAAACCATAAACTTGACTAGATGGACTTTTGTTGACAATGTAATGTCTCTGCTTTTGAATATGCTGTCTAGGTTGGTCATAACTTTCCTTCCAAGGAGTAAGAGTCTTTTAATTTCATGGCTTCAATCACCATCTGCAGTCATTTTGGAGCCAAAAAAATAACGTCAGTCACAGTTTTCACTGTTTCCCTATCTATTTGCCATGAAGTGATGGGATTGGATGCCATGATCTTAGTTTTCTGAAATTTGAGGTTTAAGCCAACTTTTTCACTCTCCTTTTACTTTGATCAAGGGCCTCTTTAGTTCTTCTTCACTTTCTGCCATAAAGTTGGTGTCATCTGCATATCTGAGGTTATTGATATTTTTCCTGGCAATCTTGACTCAAGCTTGTGCTTCCTCCAGCCCAGTGTTTCTCATGATGTACTCTGCATATAAGTTAAATAACCAGGGTGACAATATACAGCCTTGACATATTTCTTTTCCTTTTTGGAACCAGTCTATTGTTCCATGTCCAGTTCTAACTGTTGCTTCTTGACCTGCATACATGTTTCTCAAGAGGCAGGTCAGGTGGTCTGGTATTCCCATCTCCTTCAGAATTTTCCACAGTTTATTGTGATCCACACAGTCAAAGGCTTTGGCATAGTCAATAAAGCAGAAATAGACATTTTTCTAGAACTCTCTTGCTTTTTTGATGATCCAGCAGATGTTGGCAATTTGATCTCTGGTTCCTCTGCCTTTTCTAAAACCAGCTTGAACATCTGGAATTTCATGGTTCACATATTGCTGAGGCCTGGCTTGGAGAATTTTGAGCATTACTTTAGTAGCATGTGAGATGAGTGCAATTGTGCGATAGGTTGAGCATTCCTTGGTATTGCCTTTCTTTGGGATTGGAATGAAAACTGACTTTTTCCAGTCCTGTGGCCACTGCTGAGTTTTCCAAATTTGTTGACATATTGAGTTCAACACTTTCACAGCATCTTCTTTTAGGTTTTGAAATAGCTCAACTGGAATTCCATCACCTCCACTAGCTTTGTTCATAGTAATGCTTCCTAAGGTCCACTTGACTTCACATTCCAGGATGTCTGTCTCTAGGTGAGTATGAGTGATCACACCATTGTGATTATCTGGGTTGTGAAGATCTTTTTTGTACAGTTCTTCTGTGTATGCTGTATGTCTGCAAAGACCCTATAAATCACCTGTAGTTAATATGTGTGCAAGAAGTCCCCTTCACCTCTTCTCTACCTTCTCTCAAGTTAGCCCTGTTGTCATTCAGGTAAGTTTGAAAGACCTTCTGGTTGATTCAAGTTTTAAAAATTAAGCTTCAGAAAAAAAATGTTGGCCAGGTTCCTCATCATATTAAAGCATTTCCTCCCAGAATACTAAAATGTGAGGGAAGCATTTAAAAAGTCAGACAGGCAACTTTTGTAGTCTTGATAACAAACATCTTTTCCTAGACCAGTAGAAATAAAATTTCAAATCAAGTTCCATAAACAATGAAAGTATATTCATTTCAGAGCTTAATCAATGTTATTAATTCATGACTGACCTTATAATTAAGGTAAATGTAATTGCAGTAGTAGAAATATTATTTGCTACATATCCCATCTATTCATAAAATTCTTCCCTGCTCTTCCTGTTCCATTTGATCCTTTCCTTGCTTCCTGTCCCTTCAGTTTTTCCTTATTTCTACTCCCAGCCCCTTTTAGGAAACAGTTACTAATTATTGGAAAGGAATACAAGTTCTTCAGAAATGCCAAGCCTTTTGTCTTTGAAAATCAGAATCTTTATATAATTGGTCAATACCACGTTTCTAAAAGCCTCAAACTGTGTTAAATTGGCTTTACTTAAGTTATTTATCATGATTCTTCCAAAGAAACTCCCAAATCATTTGAGTCTTCTCCAAAGAAAATCTAGGGCACCAAAGGAATGCTGCTGTACTTAGCCTGTATCAGTAAGAGTCACCTGCACTAGTGGGTAAATTCAAACTCTGATTTATCTTCCCCTAAGACATGAATGTGATTACCTGGTGGTTCAGAGGGTAAAGAGTCTGTCTGCAGTGTGGGAGACCTGAGTTCGATCTCTGGGTTGGGAAGATTCCCTGGAGAGGAAAATGGCAACCCACTCCAGTATTCTTGCCTGGAGAATCCCATGGACAGAGGAGCCTGGTGGGCTATAGTCCATAGAGTTGTGAAGAGTTGGACACATTGTGCAAATTCACTTTCACTTTCAAGAAAGGAATCTCCTTAAAGGAGGTTTCTCACTTCAGAGTCTGTTTCTTTCTTTCTTTTTTAATTTTATTTTATTTTTAAAATTTACATAATTGTATTAGTTTTGCCAATTATCAAAATGAATCTGCCACAGGTATACATGTGTTCCCATCCTGAACCCTCCTCCCTCCTCCCTTAACACAGTAGTGCATTCAAAAGGAGAGATGAAGCTCTCTGTTTTTAACAGAGTGAAACTGGTGAAATAATCACATTGTGTGTTTCTTAAGGGTTTACTGCTTAACTTCATATGTAAGGAAAAAAGAACAGTCACTACTTTTTCTGTGTTAGCTGTATGGCAGGTGGCTTGTAAAACCATAGTCATAAGGAGACAGTTTTACACTAGCATTATCATTTGATAAAACTGCAGTCCTGTTCGCCTCCATCTACTTAAGAATTGGGAGTCAGGTCATACCAGGTAGGCAGCAGTCTGACCCTGTGAGCTCCTAATGAAGAGGTTTGTATATTTCTTCACTGATTTGAATCAATTTGATCTAGTCCCACAATCAGTTTTTCTTCTCTTTAAGAAAAGCATTAAAACTTATGACTACCAAGGGGAAGGGACAGTGCTATTTGCTCAGTCGTGGCCAACTCTTTGCAACTCCATGGGCTGCAGCTTGCTAGGCTCTTCTCTCTGTGGAATTTTCCAGGCAAGAATACTGGAGTGGGTTGCCATTACCTTCTCCAGAGGCTCTTCCTGACCCAGGGATCAAACCCAGGTCTACTACATTGCAAGCAGACGCTTTTCAATTTGAACCACCACGGAAATCCTATGGGGAAGGGATAAAGGGATAAATTGGGAAACTGGGACTGACATATACACACTGTTGCTGCTGCTGCTGCTAAGTGGCTTCAGTCGTGTCCGACTCTGTGCGACCCCATAGATGGCAGCCCATCAGGTTCCCCCATCCCTGAGATTCTCTAGGCAAGAACACTGGAGTGGGTTGCCATTTCCTTCTCCAATATACACACTGCTGCTAAGTTGCTTCGGTCGTGTCCGACTCTGTGTGACCCCATAGATGGTAGCCCACCAGGCTCCCCTATCCCTGGGATCTTCCAGGCAAGAATACTGGGGTGGGTTGCCATTTCCTTCTCCAATGCATGAAAGTGAAAAGTGCAAGTGAAGTCGCTCAGGCCTGTCCGACTCGTAGCAACCCCATGGACTGCAGCCTACCAGGCTCCTCTGTCCATGGGATTTTCTAGGCAAGAGTACTGGAGTGGGCTGCCTACTATATATAAAATAGATAACTAATAAGAACCACCACTGTGTGGCATAGGGAATGCTGTTCAATACTCTGTAATAACCTATATGGGAATAGAACCTCAAAAACAGTGGCTGTATCTATAACTGACTCATTTTGCCATATACCTGAAACTAACATAACATTGTAAATCAACTATGCTCCAATTAAAAAAAAAAGCACTCCGACCTTGACAGTAAATAGCCCCTAAGTGTTGTATGGGAGATATTTGTATGAGAAAGAAGACACAGGTATGTGTGGATGGAAGATAAAGTTAAGGGTGTAACCTCCACATGATGAGATACCCTATGGAGAGGTCCACGTGGCAAAGAACTGAGGGCAGCCTCTGGCTGTTGGCACACAAAGACATTAATCCCTCAATCCAACAGTTCTGACTGACCTGATTTCTGACAGCACAACGACATGGTCTTGAAGTAAATCCTACACCACTTGTCCTTTCAGATGAGACCTCCAGTCCTAGCTTATGGCTTGATTACAGACTTACATAGACTGAATTGGAGGACTCAGTTAGTCATTCCTGAACTCCTGACCCACACACACAAAAAATGAGACAATAAATGCAGATTGCTCTAAGCCACTAAATTTGTGGCATTTTTTAATGTCAAATTTTACTTGTTCGTTGCTGATATATAGGAAAGCAATTGGCTCTTGTATAAACATCTTTCATGAAACCTTTCTATAATTACTAGTTTGAGAGAAGTTTTTGTTTATTCCTTTGAATTTTCTACATAATCTTGTCACTTGTGAACAGAGAATTATATATTTCTTCCCAACCATTTTGTATGTATTTTATTTCCTTTTCTTGTCATGTTGCAATAATTAAGACTTAGAGTATGATGTTGAAAAGATGTGTGAGGGTGAACATTCTTGGTTTATTCCTGATTTTAGTGGAAAAGCTTTGAGTTTCTTATCACCAAATGCTGTTAGTTGCAAGTGTTTTTGTAAGCTTTATCAAGTTGAAGTTTTGTTTATAGTTTCCTGAGTTTTTATCCTGAGTGTTGAATTTTGTCAAATGTTTTCTCTCCATCTATTGATATGATTAACTAGATTTTTCTTCTTTAGCCTGCTCATGTGATGGACTACATTAATTGATTTTTGAATATGGAATCAGACTTGCATTTTGCATACTTGGGAGAAATCCCACTTTGATCAAGGTATAATTTTTTATACACAAAATTGACTTGCTTATATTTTGTTGAGACTTTTTGCATGTATATTCATGAGAGATACTGGTCTATAATTTTTTTGTAATGTTTTCATCTGGTTTTGGTATTAGAGTAATGCTGACCTTGCAGAATGAGTTAAAATATATGCCCTCTGATATATCCAACTATAATAGTGCATTCATCTGTTTCTCCCTGCAGTTTTATCATTTTGTCTATGTATTTCAGAGCTCTGTTTTAGGCACATGCAAATTAGGGATTGTATTAAGTTTCCTTGGAGAATTTACACTGTCTTCATTATAGAATGCTCCTCATTATCCCTGAATTTATTTTTGTTTCTTTGTTTTTAATTTCTGCTCTCCCAGAAATTAATATAGCTACTCCTACTTGCTTTTGATTAGTGTTATCATGGTACATATTTTTCCATCTTCTTAATTTTGACCTTATATGTATCTTTTTGAGTGAGTTTCTTATAATATATAGTTGGACCTTTTGACCAACAGACCAAATCTATGTGTTTTTTTTTTTTTTTTTTTTTTAATTTGTGTATTTAGCCCATTGGAGTTTTAAATGAGTATTGATACAGTGGGATTAATACCTACCAAATTTGTTATTTCTTTTTATTCATTGCCTTTGTTCTTTTTTCCTATTTTTAAATTACACCGCTTTTTAGTTTTTGTGGTTTCAACAAGGAAATAGAAAGAGACTTTTAGTAAGCTTGTGCCTTTTGACTGTGAACTTCACCAATGCTTCTCTGTCTCCCTCTCCTTTCCGGCAGTTAAGACAGGATGGCAAGGTGGCACAGAGTTGGGTATTTCCCTTTTCTCTTGTGGAAGTCTAGAGTGGGCTAGAGCGGGATATAGGTTCTTCCTCTAGTTAGGTGAGGCTCTGAAAAATGCCAGATAGTTTAGTCACTGATAAAGTAGTTTATCTCAAGGGGAGACCTTGGTAAGAAGAGGGGATGCTTTGGGGTATTTCATTTGGTGTTTTTCCCTCTTCTCCTGGAAGCATGAGATGACTTTTCTCCAGGCATGAGAATCTGGTCAAGCTCCAGGAGGTAGAACTTACAAAGATGTGAGGATTCCCCCTATGGCTAGGTCCTGTGTAGTTTTCCCCACCACTAATGGATTTATCTCTTTTTATTTTAATTTTTTAATTGAAGGAAAATTGCTTTACACAATTATGTTGTTTTCTATCAAATATCAATATGAATCTGCCATACATATACATATATTTCCTCCCTCCCATCTCCCTCCCCATCCCACCCCTCTAGGTTGATACAGAGCCCCTGTTTGAGTTTCCTGAGCCATACGGCAAATTCCCTTTGGCTATCTATTTTACATATGGTAATGTAAGTTTCCATGTTACTCTCTCTGTGCCCCTCACCCTTTCCCCTCTCCCCATGTCCATGGCTATCTATTTTACATATGGTAATGTAAGTTTCCATGTTACTCTCTCTGTGCCCCTCACCCTTTCCCCTCTCCCCATGTCCATAGGTCTCTTCTCTATGTCTGTGTCTCCGTTCCTGTTTTGCAAATAATTTCATCAGTACCATATTTCTAGATTCCGTATATATGTGTTAGTATATTATATTTCTATTTCTTTCTATTTCTGACTTACTTCACTCTGTATGATAGGCTCTAGGTTCATCCACCTCATTAGAACTGACTCAAATGCATTCCTTTTTAATGGCTGAGTAATATTCCATTGTGTATATGTACCACAACTTCTTTATCCATTCATCTGTCAATGGACGTCTAGGTTGCTTTGCTTCCATATTCTAGCTATTGTAAATAGTGCTGCAGTGAACATTGGGGTACATGTGTCTTTTTCAATTTTGGTTTCCTCAGGGTTATGCCTAGGAGTGGGATTGCTGGGTCATATGGTGGTTTTACTCCTAGTTTCTTAATGAATCTCCATACCATCTTCCATAGTGGCTGTATCAATTTATATTCCCAACAGTGCAAGAGCATTCCTTTTTCTCCACACCCTCTTCAGCATTTATTTTTTGTAGACTTTTTGATGATAGCCATTCTGACCAGTGTGAGGTGATATCTCATTATAGTTTTTATTTACATTTCTCTAAGAATGAGAGATGTTAAGCATCTTTTCATGTGTTGATTAGCCATCTGTATGTCTTCTTTGGAGAAATGTATGTTTCGGTCTTTTTCCCACTTTTTGACTGGGTTGTTTGTTTTTCTAGTATTGAGTTATAAGAGCTCCTTGTATATCTTGGACCCCCTGTAGTTTTTAACTCTCAGACTTGCATACTGAGCTGCCGGGAGCCAGCACGGGAGTTCCTACCCATGACAAAGGTCATGCGGAGAGGCCTGATATGCAAAGGCGAGTCAGGGCTCGAGGGGCCCCCCTGGTTCTGCTTGAGCATCCACCCCAAAACCAGAATCTGTCTGTTTTACGACTTTCACCAACTCCTCTGGCATTAACAGGGGGGCTTATCCCCGACCACCTTTCTCTGAAGGAAATCAACTTAAAGCTCTAGTTAATAAGCCTCCTGGGCCTAATAGGAGTGTTTCAATCCAAACCCCTCAGATGGCTCTCTAACTTGCCTGACGGTTTACCCGGACTTCGGACTCCTACAGCTACGCATACAATTGTTTACAGTGTCCCAACAGCAAGAGGCACGGGGGAAGCTTAAGATATTCAAATAGTATAGAGCCTCTCAGAGAGTTAGAAATTGTTAGAACTAGTAAAAGATTTCATTGTTGAGCCAATGCTTGCTGCCAAGTTTCCACATCCCCTGTATCGTATCCTTGAAAGTGTATTAATTAATATAGTTGGTACATAGAAAAAATAAGTAGTGGCCTTTGTGCTAACAACTTTAGACCCTTAAGGTAATAAATTCTTTCCTTGTTGTAAACCCACTGCACTTTTGCCCTATAGGAATGCAACTTTATCTAACACCTTCAGAGGATGGCGCCAAACTTTAAAATAATTACTCTTAGAGAAAATAAGTCTTATGGTTGACAAACGTTTATCAGAGTCATAAAATCTTAACAGGCCTTCTGGCCAGAAGATGATGTAAATCACCTAAACCATTTATATACGATAAGTTTGCAGAAAAGAAAGCCTGGTCTGGATAAGGATCAAAGACTGCTGATTTTGCATGATTTCACACCCCCTATTATCCTCTATGCACAACTTAAGGTATATAAGCTCCCTTTGAAAATAAAGCTATGGGCCTTGCTAAAAGCTTGGTCTCCCCGTGTCGTTCTTTCTTGTTTCCTTTTCCTCCTTTTCTCTTTTGATCTTCCTTCAGGACATTTAATTGGAGTGCAGGGGTCCTCTGGGACTACTTATTTGCCTGGGCTTCTAAGACCCACTGGAGAAGGCGCCCAAGGTGGGGCACCTTCCGCTATTTGAGAGGGCGCCTGCGGCCTCCGTAGTCAGAGCAAGTTCGGTGTTACAAACTTTATTGATTTCCCATGTAAACCAGTTATTAATGAGCCTCTAAAGTGTCTCAGCCTTTGCTATTCTTTTCGCCAACCCTGTCCTCCTGAGGGAATCCCTGGATCCAACTGGGGCTGGACCCCGGGACTAAGCTTCAAGGACTTTGTCAATTACAATTCAGTTTTCCTACCCCACACTTGTCCTCAGGAGGTTTTTGCTTCTGGGATTTGCTTAGGTGATTCTCTATTTACATTTCTTTCTCTCTCTCTCTCCAATTTGGAGTCACAGCCCTTTGCTCACTGACCTCATTTCTGGTGGATTTAAGAAGAATTGTTTTTATTATTTTTTCAGCTGTTTTTTCTAATTTATTAGGACATAATAGCAACTTCCAAGAGTCCTTACATGTCAGAGTAGAAAACTGAGGGAGAAACATTTTCCCAAAAATGTGGAGTGGGGACAGGAGCCTAATAGGACAGATTCCATTCAGTGCTCTTGTCAGCCCTCAACCTGCTCTCCCCTCCATTTCAAGAGTATCTTAGGTGCTGACCCTCTTGAGGATTCTTTAATAAAATTGATTTGCTTGACAGCTTTTGGCACCAAAGATCTAGGTGTAGGATTTGGCTCTCAGCCTACAAAATCAGTTACCACACATTCCTCTACCTTCTAGCTTCCATATTTTATGAATATTGCATTTTTTCTAGTCCTGTGTCTTTAAAAAAATTATCTTCAATGCAAATTTAATAAGGGTTCAGGAGAAGGAAATGACAACCTATTCCAGTATTCTTGCCTGGAGAATCCCAAGGATGGGGGAGCCTGGTGGGCTGCCGTCTATGGGGTCACACAGAGTCAGACACGACTGAAGCAACTTAGCAGCAGTGGCAGCAGGAAGAAGCAAGTTAAATGGGTATATGAAATCTGTCATTTTAATCATCACCCTTTGGAAGAATTCCTCTAGTCTGTTGGCACTGAAAACAAAACAGTTGCTCACAGTTCTCCCCACAGGCTTTTCCCTTGTGTTTGGGAGAGATTTACTAAATTGCCCACTCTCTTTTCTTGGTGAAATATAATGATAAAAATCTTCTTAGGAAAAACTTCAAGGATGGTTCCTTGAACTATCCTTGTAAACCATCTACTAAAAATTTTTATAGTTCTCAGATGTCCATGGATAGATTAAAAAGTATGTATACATAATGGACTATCATTCAGCCATGAGAAAGGAGGAAATCCTACCATTTGCAATAACATGGATGGACCTTGAGCACATTATGCTAAGTGAGATAAACTCAGAGAAAGACAAGTATGATATTAATTATATGTAGAATATTTTTAAAAAGATCAAATATGTAAAAAAAAAAAAAAAGTAAACTGGTGGTTACCGGGGGTTGAGGGGTGGGTGCAGGGATAAGATTGCTGGTATTTAAGGGTACACACTTATAACAGGTGCTAAAACAGCCATAGAGATTAAATGTACAGTTTACTTAATATAGATAGTAGCCTTGTACTATAAGTATTGTGAAAAATATCATTACAATGACAGCTATATCATAATATATAAATGCATCAAACTAGTATAACATATACTTAAGTTTCCACAATATTACATGTCAAAGTTATCCAATTAAAAGAAACTCAAACCTTTGTATGAAGGAGTTTTTCCTAGGAAAATGGAAAAATAAAGACACGTAAATAGAACTTTGAAATATTTAAAGTACCGGATGGGTAAACTTCATAAGCATGAACTACAAATCAAGATTTTATTGCCATTGTCAGTCAGTTCAGATCAGTCACTCAGTCGTGTCTGACTCTTTGCGACCCCATGAATCGCAGCATGCCAGGCCTCCCTGTCCATCACCAACTCCCGGAGTTCACCCAGACTCACGTCCATTGAGTCAGTGATGCCATCCAGCCATCTCATCCTCTGTCGTCCCCTTCTCCTGCTGCCCCCAATCCCTCCCAGCATCAGAGTCTTTTCCAATGAGTCAACTCTTCACATGAGGTGGCCAAAGTACTGGAGTTTCAGCTTTAGCATCATTCCTTCCAAAGAAATCCCAGGGCTGATCTCCTTCAGAATGGACTGGTTGGATCTCCTTGCAGTCCAAGGGACTCTCAAGAGTCTTTTCCAACACCACAGTTCGAAAGCATCAATTCTTCGGTGCTCAGCCTTCTTCACAGCCCAACTCTCACATCCATACATGACCACTGGAAAAACTATAGCCTTGACTAGATGGACCTTTGTTGGCAAAGCAATGTCTCTGCTTTTGAATATGCTATCTAGGTTGGTCATAACTTTCCTTCTAAGGAGTAAGCGTTTTTTAATTTCATGGCTGCAGTTACCATCTGCAGTGATTTTGGAGCCCCAAAAAATAAAGTCTGACACTGTTTCCACTGTTTCCCCATCTATTTCCCATGCAGTGATGGGACCAGATGCCATGATCTTCATTTTCTGAATGTTGAGTTTTAAGCCAACTTTTTCACTCTCCTCTTTCACCTTCATCAAGAGGCTTTTTAGTTCCTCTTCACTTTCTGCCATCAGGGTGGTGTCATCTGCATATCTGAGGTTATTGATATTTCTCCCGGCAATCTTGATTCCAGTTTGTGCTTCTTGCAGCCCGGCGTTTCTCATGATGTACTCTGCATAGAAGTTAAATGAGCAGGGTGACAATATACAGCCTTGACATACTGCTTTTCCTGTTTGGAACCAGTCTGTTGTTCTATGTCCAGTTCTAACTTTTGCTTCCTGACCTGCATACAAATTTCTCAAGAGGCAGGTCAGGTGGTCTGGTATTCCCATCTCTTTCAGAATTTTCCACAGTTTATTGTGATCCACACAGTCAAAGGCTTTGGCATAGTCAATAGAGCAGAAATAGATGTTTTTGTGGAACTCTCTTGCTTTTTCCATGATCCAGCAGATATTGACAATTTGATCTCTGGTTCCTCTGCCTTTTCTAAAACCAGCTTGAACAGCTGGTAGTTCGCGGTTCACGTATTGCTGAAGCCTGGCTTGGAGAATTTTGAGCATTGCTTTACTAGCATGTGATGTAATTCTTTAATATTTCTTTAGAGTTATGGATTTGAAAGCTTGTGAAGACAATGAAGTCAAGGGACTCTCTTTTCTTTTAAAGAGAGTCCTTCCAGTGATCTAGAAATTTCAAGATTTTCTCCTCTGTTCTGTAGTTTCACCTCTTCTGTCTGCCTGTTTTCTTTGTGTCTTGTTTTTAGGACTGAATGTACCTGCAAAGAGACAGAGAGAAAGTCTCAATTTGGAACAAACTCAAAAGTCTGTAACTGAGATTCTTTGTCACTTGATGAGTATGAGGCTCAGACAAATGGTTGCATTGATAGAACATAAGTTGAGAGGGGGATCTCCTCTGAAGGCTGTGAGGGGACCACAATGAGTGTGTTTCCCAACATGGGCCTTTGATCCCCTTTTTGGAGGATGAGTATAGAGCTTACTCAGTGGTAAAGGACTTAAAAAGTTTCAGAGCAGGAAAAAATAAAGAAATTCTGGAACCAAATGTTTTATAATATCTGGGGATAAAGGCGATGATGGGAGTAGGGAAGAGGAGAAGTTTAGGATAAGAGAAAGTAACTCAATTTTTAATTTTAAATACATCTTAAAGAGTAATTGCATAGTTATTAGTTATATTATTTTTCAATTATGGAAGAAATTTTTTTTCTAACACTATAAAAATTCCTTTAAGGAAAATGATTGTATTTTTGTCATGTTGATTACCTGCCATGAAAACAAGATACTCACTCATGAAACTTCTGAAAGTAATGTTAGGTAATATGTGAATGAAGAAAAATGAGGTAGTAATAGATGTAAATATTACATAAGTCAAGGAGTTGAGATATAAGGAATTTGTGATAATCAGGGCCATCTCCAGGGAGATGTGAGATTTAAGAGATGCTTTTGAGAGTCAATGGCCTGGAAGGAAAATCCAGACCAGCAGATAATGAGAGTACAAGGATGGAAGTGAGTAAGAGGGGGGTAGTGGAGTCATGACTTAAAAAAAAAATGGCCACAGTTTTATGGTGCACTTTTAATAAATATATATTTGTGGGGATATTCTAAGTTTTCTGAAACAAACATGTAAGCAAACAAAACAACAAACACAATGACTGAATTATGAGTTTAGTAGGCATGTCCAATTCCATCACTCACTGAAGACAGACTGTAGATTGCATACTCTCTAGGGACCAGCAAAATGTCTTTTCTGTGGATGGTGGTCAAAAAAATAGTGTAATATAAAATAGGAGGAATTGATCCCTGCTTAGTACTTAGCATTGTAAATGCACACAAACTATGTGTCAGGTAATTAGAGTAATCAAGTTGCAGTCACTAGCTTTAATTAAACTTTACAACACTGAGTGAGGAGTACTAAATTTATATGAAATAAAAGTGAAGAGGATTTAGGGCTGGTCTGAATTGCATATTGATTCAGATGAGAGTAAAATGTATGAGTATGGACACATCAGTAATTAACTAGTGTAAATCATTTCCAGTAAGTCTAATCTCTCACAAACACATTGACAAAAAAATTAGGGAGAAGATGCCCAAACACTGTATTAGTTTCAGTCATGACACTAGACTCTGGAAACTTGTGGATAGCTGTAAGTAAAGCACTGCCTGGCCATGCTAACTTAATGAAGAATGAACATATTCAGTTCAGTTCAGTTCAGTCGCTCAGTCGTGTCCAACTCTTTGCAACCCCATGAATCGCAGCACGCCAGCCTCCCTGTCCATCACCAACTCCCGGGGTTCACTCAAACTCATGTCCATCGAGTTGGTGATGCCATCCAGCCATCTCATCCTCTGTATTCCCCTTCTTCTCCTGCCCCAATCCCTCCCAGCATCAGAGACTTTTCCAATGAGTCAACTCTTCGCATGAGGTGGCCAAAGTACTGGAGTTTCAGCGTTAGCATCATTCCTTCCAAAGAAATCCCAGGGCTGATCTCCTTTAGAATGGACTGGTTGGATCTCATATAAATTTTCACTTAAAATTAGAATCAGAAGTCTAAATCATGAAAATAAAGGGTCAAGCATACTGAAGATATGTATTATATATTCTTTTTTTTAAAAAATCCCTTGAAAAAGAAACTAAAGAGCATTGTACTGAGAGAATGGAATTGTCTACTCACTTATTCAACCTTTGGGGAGTGTCTGTTATGTGCTGAGTCTGGGAAACCACTAGGGAAATATGAAATTCTTATTCTCATGGCACAGAGTCTAACAGAGGAACAGAGAGGGGGAAAAAAATCTATAAATTGTGTTTACCCACTAAGATGGAGAAAAATAAAGATGTGTATATATGTCGGGGGGGGTGGGCAGGGAGATGCTTACTTAGGATAATAAAGGAAGATCCTCTAGAAAAATAACCTGTAGAAAGATAATTAACCATTAAGAATTAAGGGAATAGGGGACTGGTGGAAGGAGGAAGTAGAGAGGAGAGTATTCCAGGTAGAGGGAACCACATGTGAGACGGTCCTGATATAGGAAAGAATGTGGCATATGCATTGTGTAACAGAAGTCCATAGGTTTGTAGTGATGTAGGCAAGAAGAAGAAAGATAAAACAGAGAGACAGGAAGGAGGCATAGCCTTCATCAGTGGATTTAATGAATATGTGGTAGAAAATAAAATATTTCAAAGAAATGACATTCATTCATTCTCAGCAAGTATTTATTGAGAGCCTTGAACCACACTTGGTTGGGTTCTAGATCCCTGGCATACAGTAGTGAGATAGCACACACATACACATTAGGTGGAGACAGACAAGCAAGAGCAGCCATAGTAAGCTGCTAAATGTTATGACAAATCAGAAAGGACGAATTCTATTGATAAAATAAATTTCAGAGCCATATTAGGAAGGTCAAAAAATGCAGGAGGCAGGGAGATATAGAAACTATAATTTAAATAGAACAGTCAGGGTAGGCTTTGTTGATTAGGTTATGATTTTAAAAGATTGCTTCAACTATTTAGATTTTCCTTTTTAGGCTGTGAAACTGAACTAATGGAAATACATTTCACTGTCTTTGACATGCTGCAAACTCTGGCTTTGTATCAAGATTTTAGGTAATGTGATTGTATTTTTGCACTGCTGCATTTCATTGACTGAGCCAGTGTTATGTTTCTATATTTGTGTTTGGTTCTTGCCATACTATCTGAATGCAAGTAGATTCTGAAGTACATTCTTTGGATGTCTTTGGAGGAAAAATGTCTTTGTTTTGTTTTTATAGACTATATGTCTTTGTTTTCATAGACTAGAACTCAAAAAATTGTCTTTGTTTTTATAGACTAGAACTCAAAAAATTGGCTAATTCAGGGAAACAGCAGCAGGAGAGGAAGTCAATTGTTTGGCGATTTCAGTATCTCTTATTATCCTAGATTGGCTGTGTAGTCATGAATTCGAGCCTGATTAAGAAACAGCAAGACTGTTCTGAAGAAACTTGAAGCTAGAAATAGTTCCCTAAATTTGGATCAATTCCTATCTAGAGGTCACTGTCTGGTTAAGAGCTTAATTTTCCATATCATTTGGTTCCTCTTTCCCAATCGCATGTGCTTATTAAGATTTTTATGATATAGAATGACTCTTTGGAACTATGTTAAATATTTGTGTTATCATGGTATTAGAGATATTTAAATTATTAGTGAGAGAAATTCTCACTAATAGGATTTATCAATTTAAGCCTAGCTTGAATTTTAGGTCATTAAGTGGCAAAATCATTTGTTATTAATTTATTTATTCACTCATTCAACAGTCATTTATTGAGTTTCCATTACAGGATAAGTTCTGAGCTAGGTGCTGAGGAATCAAAGATAAAAAGACAAAATCCTTTCCTCTAGGAGATCTACTCCAAAGAAGAAATAGAAATTTTTTTTAGAGATCATTTTCCATTGATCATATGAAACCTTACTCATCCCCAAATTTTAAAAATGATAAATGAAGGTAAAATGGAACTATGTGTGACTGAAGTAGTGAGGAAGGAGACAAGATAACTCCAGGGCCAGTACTCTTGGTTAGACAAGTTGTACTCTTGTCAACTAAGAGGGTGTCTGTGGGCTGAAATCCAGTTCATACTCCACACACACAGTGCTACAATTTGATCCATTTTGCTTCTGTTGCAAGAAGAGGGGGGTTTTTCTAATTTTCAAAAAGTTCTATAAGGTTAGTGCTGACCATGATCAGCTCTTTCATTTGATAAGATCAATGGCTAATATTTATAGCCTTATTGTGTGTCAGGCATCGTATTTCATGCATAATCTCTTGTTTCATTTGAACAACCCAGTGTTTTTGCTGTTGTTCAGTCACTAAGTTGTGTCTGACTCGTTTGAGACCCCATGCACTGCAGCCCACTAGGCTCCTCTGTCCATGGGATTTCCCAGGCAAGAATACTGGAGTGGGTTGCCATTTCCTTCTCCAGGGGATCTTCCTGACTCAGGGATCAAACTCACATCTCCTGCATGACGTGTGGATTTACCATTGAACCACCAGGGAAGCCCAAACACCCCAAGGAGGGAAACTCCATATTGTTCTCATTTTATAGATGAGAAAACTATGGCTTATAGAGAATATAACTTGCCTAAGCTGGCATTTGAACTAGGCTCTTTATCTCCAGAAGACACTACTTTAAAGACCATGTTGATGAATAATATGCATAGATACACATGCACACACACACATACACATTAAATTCAATCTGATTTTACTATTTTCACTAACGAGTATTTATGCAATATCTGTAGACCAGCAAAGGATTCAAATGGCCAGGAATCTTGTGTTTAGAATTCAGTAATTCTGAGCAGGGATAAATTGCTGTTAAGGGATTCTTGGTTACACTGCTCTATTAATTTAATAGCAGACTCTGACTTTATTACAGTAAATAACATATTCATTAAAATGTTTAAACACTCATGAATGAAGAGAAGAGGCATTAGAGATGCACTCTGGTAGCATAACTAACAAAGCAGTGAAATCATTTCTCTGCATTGGGGAATTCTGAGGAGGTGATCTGCGTGCTCAGTCTCAGGCTCTTTGTCTGTTCCGTGTTTGGCATTCAAACCTGCTTTCTATACCACAAAGGCCAACTTCAGACAGCTAACTATTTGGGAAAGGAGAATCAGCAGCCTCTTGGTGGAATCAAGTAATTAAGAATAATGTAGGCCTTCACAAATAAAAAGTTGTTTTGGATTAGTTTAGGCTAACCCACCACAGGGAAATACCGAGCAGTCCTTCATTCCTGTTGCACGAGCAACACAATTGCCTCTTGAGTGGGGAACTGAAATTGCAAATGTGTTGTGACTGTCGGGTGAGGTCTTATGGGCTCTGGAGATAATTTTGCTTGTGATTCTAATTTCATAGGCTTCAGATCAACTTCTCTAGCGAAGGGTAGCTCCAGAGTGTTCCTGACATCAGAAGTTGGGGCACTTACACACTGATAAGTTAGGCTTCCCTGGTGGCTCAGACTGTAAAGCATCTACCTGCATTGTGGGAGACCCAGGTTCAATCCCTGGGTTGGGAAAATCCCCTGGAAAAGGCAATGGCAACCCACTCAAGTATTCTTGCCTGTAGAATTCCTTGGACAGAGGAGCCTGGTGGGTTACAGTCCATGGGGTCACAAAGGAGTCAGACATGACTGAGCCACTAACACTTTCATGCTGATGAATTAAAATATATAATAGGGGGGTGATTTTCAAAAATAGTATTTTTAATTCATTTTTAACTACTCTTGAAGGTCTTTGAATGGAGCCATGATGCTAGTATGACTGTAGGTGCACAATTCTTTATATGTGGCAGCAAATATTGAGGTCATGTAATGATACAGGCTATAAGAACCCAGGTGGTAACATTGGTAATAAGAGGGGGGAGTCAGGTGGGAGAGAAATAGTATCACACATTGATAAGGGCTTGACTACTCATAACTGAGGCTTCCCAGGTGGCTCTGGGGGCTACAGTCCATAGGGTTGCAAAGAGTTGGATACAACTGAGCATGCACACACTCTTAAATGAATATAAGAGGTGGTGGGGAAAAAAAAAATAGAATTTGTCTTTTTATGCTGCATCCATCACTTAAGTAAGTATTTAGCACCCATTAAGTCTCAGGCAAAGGGCAGTGCTATGGATACAATGATGAAAATATAAAACCCTTGCTCACATGATAGTAATCTAGACAGAGGTACACAGAGTACCCAGGACTAAGAATCTATGATGGAGATGTTTGACTGACTCATGCAAATAAAGGAAGGCTTGCTTCTCTGAATAAGTAATGTAAGAGATGAGGTCTTAAACATGAGACAGGGGTAAACTTGATGAATAAGGGGGATACGATTATTTAGTTTGGGAGAAGTCCCTGTATCAGGTGAGAGGATGATGTAGATGAGGAACTGAGAGGCCAGTGTGGAAAATGACAGAATATTGGCATGGGTGGGAAGAAATTTGGTTTAAGAAATAGGTAGAGGGTGGTGGCAATCATTAATGTGGAAATACATCCAAGTTCTCCAGCTTAACATCTGATTTTGTAGTTTTCTGCTTTCTTGAAATGAGATATGGTAACTGCTTCATAAATCAAAATAGTACAAGAGAATATTGAAAAATGCTTTGGTACATAGTGGCAAGGATCAAATCAAGCCATTACACTCAAGGTGAAAATTTCTAAATGGACTACAATTCCTCTGAGTAGAGATTCATCTGAGAGTGTGAACATCCTTCCAATTGGATGAAAGTGGCTCAAAGAAGAGGAACTGAGTGGGCTGTTCTTCCAACTAATTACAGTCTCATAGTTGCAAAAGAATTTTAACTAGAAGTAAAAGAGTATGTGTGAGAGACAGAGGGAGCAAAAGGCAGTGAAAAGAAAAGGAACATGAGGCAAGGGAAGGGGAAGAAGAGGTAGAGGAGGAAGAGAAAAAGAAGGGAGAGGGGAGAGAGACGGGAAAGAAGTTTTTTAGGATAAAAGGCTTGTTGATAAAAGAACTACGGAATTTACTGGAGTCAGAGATATAACTTTTGAGTTGGACTGCCAAAGAGTCTGGACAACAACACCAGCAACAACAACTACAATAAACAAAAGCAACTACAATAAGCAACCAATTACTGTTGGTCCTGTTTTTATTAAAAGGATGCAGGCTAGAAAATAATTCAGTGGCCAGGGTGAGCTTATATTCTAATTTATTCGGATGTGAAGCTCAATGGAATAATAGACCACTCCCAGAGGCAGAGTCAAGGACAATGGATAATTATACACTGGGCAGTTTCTCTCAATTAACAACACTAGTGTTTAATCATTTCTATCACCAGGTAAATGTTCTTGCAATATCTGCCCAGCAGATTTCAGAACTGCTATGTTCCAGTGATCTGTGTATCACTCACATTCTTCTGCCTTCTGAATGGGACTGTTTACTGTGATTATCCTGTCCTAGTCTTGCCATTGCATTTTGGGTATGTGTATGTCAAATAACGTATATTTCAGTTCATAGGTCTTTGGACCAAAAGGGTGCATGTCCAAACACAACTGCAGACTACTGGGCAGTAGTCAAAGTTAAGGAAGTTAAGCTGGATGCAGTGATTCTACGGGCCTTGGTCTGTCTTTTCTGGTGAAGAAGGATGATACAGATGTAGGAAAGAGAGTGAACTGAAAATTTGATTCAAATAGTGGACTGCAGTAACAGTCTTGTCCATCAAATATTTCATTTTCTTCCTCATTGTGTGATATTTCTTCACTTCATGAACTCGGGTCTGACCCTGCACATGATGTAAACTGGCTAATAAAATGAAAGGGATTCACAATACCCTCCCTTTGAAGCAACCAGCACAACTTCAGATGATTGCTGATCCCTCAGTCTGGGTTCTTCAAAAAAAAAAAAAAAAAAAAGCAGGATTATGTGAAGCTTTAGTCAGCCCACAATAGACATTAGCATGATGGAGAAAGAAACCATTAAAAAAAAATAACTTAAGCGTGAGAGGAGACTGGGATATTTATTACTGCAGGATTACCTCAATTCTCCTGATTGATACATGGCTACATCATGTAGAAACTTTATTTTTTTTTAAAGAGATATTATTATTATTTTTATTGTCTTTATATTTCAGTGCTTATTTAGATTTACCAAAATATTTTATTTTATTTTTATATTTTATTTTATTTTTAAACTTTACATAATTGTATTAGTTTTGCCAAATATCATGTAGAAACTTTAAATCAGTTTTACTTTTGTCTTTATCCTAAGAGCAATGGAAAAGTAATAAAGAATTTTAGCTAGGGCAATTAATATTGCCATGGCTATACTGTTATCCAGCTCATCCTTGACAAGGTCAAGTTTATATGCATTATCTCTATACTGGATACTCTGGACAATTGGTATATAAACTCAGTGAACAAGCCCCAGGTGATTGAAAAGATATCCAAAAGTTGATTTGATATTTTTTTCCCCAATCACTGAACTCTCTCTGTATGTGCCCTCAGAAGAATTCTAGTATTGGATATGAATACCTTCACATGGTGATCATTATAGAGGGTTGATCTACATACGTATTTCCTAGACCTCCAATTCTGTAATCTGGTCCTTTTGAAATGCCTAACCTTGAAGTCATACCATAAACCATTACCCATGGAATATTAGCATTCCATTTACACTAGCAATGAATTGACCATGGTATTTAAGCACAGTCAAGTTTGATATTGAACCCCAGATTTCCACCTTTGAGAGACATCTCAGACCAAGCCCTATACTGGTCATGGTTCTGTCAGGAAAGGGTAAATCACCCTATATAGTTCAAGCAGAATGGGAATAAATGCAGGCAATGACTTGAAAGGTGCAGGAGGAGTAGCAGTAACAAATGGGAGGATATTTTTGATTGAAGACCAAGGAGCTGTTACTGTTTTTAATGAAACCATGAAGGGGAACTTTTAGAAAAATTACCACCAGTGATGCTACTTCAGTTCAGTTGCTCAGTCAGGTCTGACTCTTTGCAACCCCATGAACTGCAGCATGCCAGGCCTCCCTGTCCATCACCAACTCCCAGAGTTTACAAAAACTCATGTCCATTGAGTCGGTGATGCCATCCAACCATCTCATCCTCTGTTGTCCCTTTCTCCTCCAGCCTTCAATCTTTCCCAGCATCAGGGTTTTTTCAAATGAGTCAGCTCTTCGCATCAGGTGGGAAAGTATTGGAGTTTCAGCTTCAACATCAATCCATCCAATGAACATTCATGACTGATCTCCTTTAGGATGGACTGGTTGGATCTCCTTGCAGTCCAAGGGACTCTCAAGAGTCTTCTCTAACACCACAGTTCAAAAGCATCAATTCTTCGGTGCTCAGCCTTCTTCACAGTCCAACTCTCACATCCATACATGACCACAGAAAAAACCATAACCTTGACTAAACGGACCTTTGTTGGCAAACTAATGTCTCTGCTTTTCAATATACTGTCTAGGTTAGTCATAACTTTCCTTCCAAAGAGTAAGAATCTTTTAATTTCATGCCTGCAGTCACCATCTGCAGTGATTTTGGAGCCCAGAAAAATAAAGTCTGACACTGTTTCCACTGTTTCCCCATCTATTTCCCATGAAGTGATGGGACCAGATGCCATGATCTTTGTTTTCTGAATGTTGAGCTTGAAGCCAACTTTTCATTCTCCTCTTCCACTTTCATCAAGAGGCTCTTTAATTCCTCTTCACTTTCTGCCATAAGGGTGGTGTCATCTGCATATCTGAGGTTATTGATATTTCTCCTGGCAATCTTGATTCCAACTTGTGCTTCTTCCAGCCCAGCATTTCTCATGATGTACTCTGCATCTAAGTTAAATAAGCAGGGTGACAATATACAGCCTTGACGTACTCCTTTTCTTATTTGGAACCAGTCTGTTTCATGTTCAGTTCTAACTGTTGCTTCCTGACCTGCATACAGATTTCTCAAGAGGCAGGTCTGGTGGTCTGGTATTCCCATATCTTGAAGAATATTCTACAGTTTATTGTGATCCACACAGTCAAAGGCTTTGGCATAGTCAATAGAGCAGAAATAGATGTTTTTCTGGAACTCTCTTGCTTTTTCAATGATCCAGCAAATGTTGACAATTTGATCTCTGGTTCCTCTGCCTTTTCTAAAACCAGTATGAACATCTGGAAGTTTACGGTTCACACATACTGTTGAAGCCTGGCTTGGAAAATTTTGAGCATTACTTTACTAGCATGTGAGATGAGTGTAATTGTGCGGTAGTTTGAACACTCTTTGGCATTGCCTTTATTAGGGATTGGAATGAAAACTGACTTTTTCCAGTCCCATGGCGACTGCTGAGTTTTCCAAATTTTCTGGCATATTGAGTGCAGAGCTTTCAAAGCATCATTTTTAGGATTTGAAATAGTTCAACTGGAATTCCATCACCTCCACTAGCTTTGTTCATAGTGATGCTTCCTAAGTCCCACTTGACTTCACATTCCAGGATGTCTGGCTCTAGGTGAGTGATCACACCTTCATGAATATCTGGGTCGTGAAGATCTTTTTGTACAGTTCTTCTGTGTATTCTTGCCACCTCTTCTTAATATCTTCTGCTTCTGTTAGATCCATACCATTTCTGTCCTTTATTGAGCCCCTCTTTGCATGAAATATTCCCTTGTTATCTGTAATTTTCTTGAAGAGATCTCTAATCTTTCCCATTCTGTGGTTTTCCTCTTTTTCTTTGCACTGATCACTAGGGAAGGTTTTCTTTTCTCTCCTTGCTTTTCTTTGGAAACAAACTATTATTGCCGAGTAAGAATATAGACATTTGTCCTACTACTGAATTTCGTGAAACTTCCACTGACTCACCTGTTATGTGCCACTGTAACCAATTTCCCTACCAATACTACAGCTGCTGTCTTAACTGCCCCCATAATTAGAATAAAGTACCCCCCCCCCCCTTTCTATCACCTTCTGTTCTCCTTTCAGTGCATTAGAAGAATCCAGAAAACTCAGCAATGGTCGGGGGAGTCTGATATGTAGTTTGTAGGTATTTAGCCCTACAAAAGCATATTTAGAGAGAATGGGAAGCTGAAAGCCAGTGGGTACTTGGGGCAGAAAGGCCCTGCAATCCCATTTCAACCTAACAGAGACCACTGCACTCTTAGTTTCCCTCCTGTTTCATTAGTGGTTTCTCCTTAGTTCTCTATGCTACTTTCTTTTCATCATCCTGATCTCCAAATACTGTAGTGCACAAGGCTCAAACCTCAGGACTGTGTTCTTTTTTCATACATTTCTTCTCAAGGGTATCCTCTGCAATATCATGATATAATCTGTAGATCGACCATGTATTATCTTCAGTTCCAAACCCCAGACTTCCAGTCACTTGAACAGTTCTCAAGACAGACTTATTCATACTTAAAACTTAGCATATCCCCAAACAGATCTCTCTTTTTTTTTTCTCCCTTCTCCTCCACCACCACCTCTAAAAACAAACAGCAAGAACAACTGAATGACCGGTAGTGTCCTCTTCCCAGTTGTTGAGTCCAAATACTTGGTAGTTATTTCTGATCTCTATATTTCCCTAAGATACATACACATACACACACACACATACACACACACACACACACACACACACACACACACACACACACACACCCTGTCTGCTTCATCTTCAAGATAAATTAAATGTCTATTTCCCTTGACTTCTCAAGTCATGACCTTTCTAATTTTGCAACCATCATTTTTTTTTTCTGGACTACTTGAGTAGACCCATAACTAGTTCTCTTCTTTCACTGTTAATATCCTCTACAGAGTCTATGCCACACAGCAGCCAGAATAACCTTAAAAAATTTAAAGAGGTTAAGTAACTTTTCTTATCAAATTTCTCTAAAGAATTGCCATCTCACTCAAAATAATTCCTACAATTTCTTTAGGTAGCTTCTCAAAATCACCTTATTAGAGAAACTTTTCATGATTATTGTATCAAAAAAGTTTTTCTCCACATGTTCTGTATCTTTCCCCTGATTTTTTCTTATCACTTACCATTCCTTTCCTTTATCTGTATAACTATTTCTTTATGTAATCCTGTATCTTTGTTTATTGCTTATCTCCGGCTGCTAAAACATTTTGCTTCATGAAAGCAGGTATTTTATTTTATTCACTGATATTTCCCAGTCTCTAGAATAATGCCTGACCCTGAGTAGATGATTTACCATATACTTATTGAATGAATTAATAGATGAATGGATGAATATACAAATGCAGTAAGAAAAACAGATTGCACTGGAGAGATTCCAGAGTAGTTACAACTTGGATGGGAAGTTACTGATGTATGATGGTAGCTTAAACTAGGATGGTGGTTGTTATGATAGTGGAGGGAGGGGAGGATATACTTTCAAGAGGTATTTATAGAGTAACAGCTTCTGATGGTCAATTACATGTAGGTGGTGAGGAAGAATTCAGTGCTAAAGATGCCACCTAGATTTCTGACTTGTGCAACTTGATTAATGATGGTGCTGTTTTCTGAAAAGAAGTAATAGAAAGGAAACTGATTTAAAGGGAAAAAAAATCATGAATCCAGTTTTGAATGTTTAATTTTAACCATATGCATGCAGACCCAACCTCTATATCTATAGTATATCTCTACTTCAAATCCCTAGATTAATCTCAAAACACGAATAATGAAGAAGCTATTTATGTTTCTGATCTCTAGGGTTCTTGATGAAAGTATAAATAATTACTAGAGATTTCTTCCTTACCCCCACTCATAGGAAACTATATTTCTTCTTGTTACCCAAGGCACCTTCCTCTCCCCAAATCTGGTGCAAGAAAATATCTAAAGCAAATCACTTACACCATAGTGTGAATTTCAGTCCATGAAACATTATTAGCAAGTCTGCCTCATCTCCAACAATGTAATAAAATCTCCAATCTTGTCCCCACTTAGACATTTCAGGCAAGAGTAAGCAGGAAGGCAGGTGAGATCACTGCAAGAATAATAACCTATACATGATATTATATAGATCAAATTATAATCTAGGCCTTTTTTTATACAGGATAAATTCTGGGTTCATCTTGATAATATCAGAGTTGAGTAGCTAAAGCATTTTAGCTTCATTTCCATTTGCCAAGTAAATGGATCCTCAGCCCCAAGAATTTCAAGCTCAAATAGGCAGATAGATCTTTTTTCCTATGATTTTGCCTATCTACTATTCATGAGATTATATTGATCTGCAGGGTAATTTAAACCCATTTTTAAAAATATGGCTAAATCGTAGGTTTATTTTAATAATCTCTCTATGTAAATGGCTGGTTGCCTGGGTGACACATTATAGCTTCTTCTGTGGGCACATCAAGAAAATAAATTGCTTAGCAATAAAAACTTGAAAAGGATGAGGACTGATATAGTAAATCTTTTATGATAAATCTACCTTTTCAATGTCTTTCTGAAATGAGGTGTCTCATCCCCAAGGAGGTATTTTTGCTGGATATGAAAACCACCATTCTGATTAAAATAGCAGAGTAAACTGAATTAATTAAATGTTAATTATGCCCCAAATAAAAACGTGTTTACATGACGCACGAGCAAAGAGTTCTTTTCTTCCCTCTTGAAGCCAAAGACTTTATTTATTTACTTACCATCTATCCATTTGAGACGTTTGAGGCTGATTCTATGGGAAATGTTGAACATGAATATACTAGATTTGCTACAATTGACAGCCTCTTAGTTTGTTACATGATAGAAAAGCTTTTAATAATTCAAGTGTCTTGGTTGGAGGTTCTCAGCTATGTTCCTCCTGGGCGTGTTTTGTGGGCTAAATTATATAACACTTCAAAATATGTATTAGAGTTCTAATACCCACTCTCAGAACGTGAGCTTATTTGGAAATAGGGTTGTTGTTAATGTTATTTCATACACTTTAGGGTGGGCTTTTCACCCAAGATGACTGGTGCTCTTAGAAGAGGAGAGAGAGAAAGACAGAGAACACAGGGAGAGGATGATCATGGAAGCAGAGACTAGAGCGATGTATCTAGAAGCCAAGGAGTGTCAAAGATTGCTGGCAACGTCAGAACCTACGAGAAAACATGGGCCAGCTTCCACTCTAGACCCTTCAGAGAAAACACAGCCCCACTGATACCTTGTTCTCAACTTCTAGCCTCCAGAACTGTAAGACATTAACTTTTGTTTTTAGCATTCCCGGTTAGTGGTTCTGTGTTACAGCTGCCTTAGGCAACTGATTCAGAATGGCTGGCTGTGCATGCGCAAACAAGATATAAAGCAGTTTCGAGATGAGAAGTTAGACAAGAAATGCCATGAAGAAAACTTATAGGATGACTGGTCGCCAACTATTGTCAAGTGAGATGGATTCTACACCCCTAGACCAATCACTGCAGAATGCAGTGCATTTCACTCAGTGGGCTGCTGAACACAAACCAGCTTGTTAAGTCATCAGTCACTCTCAAGTGTTCAGTAATGGAAGCAAAAGACAACATGTTATTTACTCAGAAAATGCTCTTGAAATTGAACAATGGAAGAGTTAAATAACAGCTTCTGTGTTCCTGCTTCCCACTCTTCTGCTTGATTTCTCATCTTATGTGACTATAACATTAAGAGCCTCATGGAAACCATTGATGGCTATAATATGGCTCAAGGGGAAATGCCCAACTATGAAATAGGAAGGGAAAAAAGGGTTGTAAAAGCATTGATACATAACAGTCTCCACTGGAATTTATCTGTTTCAGTGATCACCAAACCTATATTCAACACTCTGGTTATACAGTCTAAAACCAATTGGAAGAAAAATGAAATATTCCATAAACCATAGGAACATTTTCTCTCTGTAGCATCAGGTATTTGAGTATTTGATGGTATATTTATTGTATTTCCTAATATTCTTAATTAAATTAAGTTGGCTTCATTCAATCAAGTCCTGAAAAGTAAATTCCAATCTGGAATTCTAAATGTGTAACAAGATTGCTTAGAGAACTCTACATATATGCACACACCCATATATAAAGCAGCTAGCATAGGGCAATATTATATATAGATATTGAACAATGATATTGAACATAGATATTGAATGTATACCTATATCTATTGATACAGATGTATCTTAATGCCAACTCCACTAGAATACAATTAACTTCTGCCTGTGCTTTTCCGTCTTGCCTTGTAGAGTTTTTCCTTGTGAACGCACAGTAAATATTCAGATAAAGATTCAGTATGACTCTTGTGAGTTTTGTAGTTCTTTCTCTATGTTATCTCCATTTCCTCCACTACCCTGATCTTCAAATTCTAGCCTTCTATCCATCCTGAACTTTGGGCTTTGTCTCAACTCAGTAAGACCACCATCCTTTGCTTGGTACAGCCTGCCTATGCCTTCATTGAGAAAGTATCTTCAAGTAGAAAGCTCAGGCAACCTGAATTTTCCACTGCTTATGTTCTTTCAGGTTCTGTTTCACCTGACTTCCAAAGACTAAACTTTATCATTTTGTATATTTCATTTAGTGTTTTTGTTATTCATGGTGAAAGCGCACACCCTCAAATTTATTCCTTTGTTTCTAGATATACAACTCTATGAGCTACTTATTTACATAAAGTGTATTCAACCTCTTTTAAATTTTCTTAAAATACAAATTTTATGTTCCTTTATAGTCTTCAAGTGATCAGATCTTTTATGCTTAATGGCTCTTTTTTTCCACCTTTTATCCTTTTTTATTTCATTTTCATTTTCAAATAAAATCAGGTTCCTATTAAAAACAATAGCATACTTAATGTGTTTGTTGGGACTTACTGCTGGTTCATACCTGTTTGTCCAATGGGTCTCTTGAGTGTGATGGCTGCAATTCCCTGAGGGTATCTAAGTGAGAATTTGGAAATAAGACTACTTCTAAACTACACTCACACTATAATTAAGGAGAGCAGTATTCAGTGACAAGATCCACAACAGCAGTTTAGTTCTTCCAAGGCCGCTCTTCTCCATTTCTTTAGGGAGTATTTCTCATGTTTTGGCCTGAGGATAAACATTCTGCTGCCAAGTCAAAATTCTAGAATAGGTAGGAGTGTTATTTAAGCAGCTATCCCATAAAAAAAATTATTATTATTATTCAATTACTCTTTCTGATTTCTACCCAGTTACCATTTCTTCTCTGAAAACTTGATAGCTTTGCATTTAGAGACTTATTTTTCTATCACCAGGATGAATGGCTCCCAAGTCAATTAAAAAAAGTTCTCCTTTGTGTTTTAGGCTATATAATTCCTCCAGTATATACTTTATTTCTTCTAGAAATAATTTGAAATCTTTTGACTGCTAAAGGTCCCCTCTCTCATTCTTACTCATTCTCTCTACTACTATGGACTAACTTATTATCTGTTGTCTTTCTTACTTTTCATTTTATAAGGATTTTCTCAATCTGCTCGTTTGCACATGGCCAAGCTTTTTATTGAGATCGTTTTACATTTTCAAAATTCCTTGTCTCTTCTTCCATACACTGTATATAAGATATGGTTATCTTTCTAGCCAGCATTATTTGAGAATAAATCTAAAGCTACAATATGTATGAAAGTGTTTATAATTATGAACAACTGAGTAAATATTTTGGGCACAATGCTCCTATTAAGCACCTTTTTTTAAAGGAAGGAAAAATAAAGTGTTATCCTCTCAAGAGTTTTGTAGAGTTTAATAAGAAATGGTCATTTGTATTATTTTTTATTGGTAGCTATCGGGTTTGTGAGGTTTGGGCTCAGTGAGTTTAGGCAGTGCTTTGTGCAAGTATATAGAGCTCACAAACCGTGCAGCCTGGTCTTTCATCCATGCCATTGAACACAATCACTTTGGGCATTCATTTGTGAGTAATGGACTACCATAATGAAAATTCTGGAAAGGCTCCACTTCCTTCTGCTTCCTGATGGGCTCTTGAATATGACTGTGTCATTTCTGGCAACATTCTCATGTGGACCTGGCTTAGGAGATAACTCTCCCTATATATATAAGAAGTGGGGAGCCAGTTTGTTTCACAGTGAACGTAGCTCAGGTTCTAAGGAAAAGAATTAACTATTTAAATTAACATTTAATGAGCACTTCCCTTGTGGTCCTGTGGTTAAGCTCCCAATGCAAGGGGCCTGGGTTCGATCCCTTGTCAGGGTACTAGATCCCACATGCTGCAACTAAGAACCCAATGCCCCAAATAAATTTTTTTTTAAATTAAAAAAATAAATGAGCATAATGAGTAAAAGAGAAGCTTTTACTCAGTTCTCTTTTACTTAAGTATCAGGTAAAGAATAGTTTCTAGCTTCATCTGTGTTTCCTTCCAGTTACCGTCATGATTTCCAGATATCAAAAGGTACTAAATGGATTTTACATGTTCTGTAATTTTATAAGCCATCATGTAACTCCCAAAATCATCACTACCAGGGATATAAGTTGCCTCTGCTGAACTGCCCCACCCAAAACCCAACTCCAGAATTCAATTTCATGTAGCATGTTTCAGAACTCAGTGAACCTTTAGCCCAGAATTCATGTTGGAAGGATAGTTTTTAATAACTTGTGAACTCATTATTCTCAAGCTTGTATGCTTTTGCTGATTTGAAAATAACTGCCAGAAACACTGCTATAAGCTATATCTACTTCGTTAAATCTTGCCCATTTTTACATGTAAACATTGTCTACTCCATTTCATATGGCTTTTGAAGATTTTCAAGCTTAGACAGTTACAGAAAGGATAATTATTAATAAGCAATATCCTCCATGTTTCATGTTCTTTCCCCCAGTAGTATTTTATATTTCACTTCTAACATCTTACCAGAATACTTCTGAAAGGAAGAATTTCAAATTAAAGTGATATGTATTTCTTATAAAATTTATTGCCAGGAAGACAAATTTTTTTTTTTTTTATACATCTCAAGAAAATTAATTAAAAGGTACTAACCAAAAGGAAGGCTTCCCAGGTGGCACTAGTGGTAAAGAAACCAAAAGGAAGGTGAGCCTATGGGTAGTTCAATTGGTAGTTCTCTCCTCATCTAATATGAGCAGTGTTTATCAAAAACTTTCCCCATGCTATATTGAAAAATATATATTCCCTTGTTACTAAGCAGATACATCTATATATACACAAATACATACAAAAAATTAAATTTGTTCAAATTCATTTAAGTTGTATATTATTTTTGTCTATTACATTTTAAAAACTGGTGATTTTGACTGTGATCCATTTCATTACTAATGACATAGCATATAAAGACCCTTTGTAATGAGAAACTGTCATTGTGTCAGCAAGAGTTAGAAAATCTCACCCCTCATTTTGGCCACTAGAGTGTGAATATGGGGCTTGGTCTGTTCTAAATCCCTGGTGGCTCAGCAGTAAAGAATCTGCCTGCAATGCAGGAATCCCAGGAAATGCGGTTCAATCCTTGGGTCCGGAAGATCCCCTGGAGGGAGGGCATGGCAACCCTCCAGTGTTCTTGCCTGGAGAATCCAATGGACAGAGGAGCCTGGCAGGCTACAGTCCATGCGATGGCAGAGAGTTGGACATGACCCAAGCAATGACTGAAGTGACTTAGCATGCAGGCATGCTCTTTCCAGAAGGGGATACTGAAACTTAGTATTTTTTAATTTGAAACACAGTATCATGGCTCAGATGGTAAAGAATCCACCTGAAAAGGGGAAGACCTGGGTTCGATCGCTGAGTTGGAAGTTGCCCTGGAGGAGGGCATGGCAACCCACTCCAGTATTTTTGCCTGGAGAAATCGCCATGGACAGAGGATCCTGGCGGGCTACAGTCCATGGTGTCATAAAGAGTCAGACTAGACTGAGTGACTAAGCACAGCACATATATATTTATAGAATTACATAAAATGAAGAACTTAATGACATCATTATACCTGTATAAACAACACCAAGGATAAGAAACAGCAATGTGGGGATGAGTTATTTAAATTTATTTTATATTTGAGTATTGTTGTTCAGTCACTAAGTTATATCCAGCTGTTTGCAATCACAGGGATTGCAGTGCGCCAGGCTTCCCTGTCCTTATATTTGAGTATAGTTGATTAACAATGTTGTGTTAGTTCCAGGTGTACAGCAAAATGATTCAGTTATACATATACTGAATATCTATTCTTCTTCAAAGTATTTTCCCATTTAGATTATTACAGAATACTGAGAAAAGTTCCCTTTGATGTCCTCCCATCCCTGTACAATCAGTATCTCTTCCATTCTCTACCCATTTTCTCCAAAGGTTAGTGCTATCTTGATTTAATCATTTTATTGGATTTTTATCTGCTACCTAAGCATTTATCAATTTATCAATGCCAAAGAATGCTCAAACTACCACACAATTGCACTCATCTCATATGCTAGTAAAGTACTGCTCAAAATTCTCCAAGCCAGGCTTCAGCAATACGTGAACCTGAACTTCCAGATGTTCAAGCTAGTTTTGGAAAAGGCAGAGGAACCAGCGATCAAATTGCCAACATCTGCTGGATCATGGAAAAAGCAAGAGAGCTCCAGAAAAACATCTATTTCTGCTCTATTGACTATGCCAAAGCCTTTGACTGTGTGGATCACAATAAACTGTGGAAAATTCTGAAAGAAATGAGAATACCAGACCACCTGACCTGCCTCCTGAAAACCTATATGCAGGTCAGGAAGCAACAGTTAGAGAACTGGACATGAAACAACAGACTGGTTCCAAATAGGAAAATGAGTACGTCAAGGCTGTATATTGTCACCCGGCTTATTTAACTTAGATGAAGAGTACATCATGAGAAACGCTGGACTGGAAGAAGCACAAGCTGGAATCAAGATTGCCAGGAGAAATATCAATCACCTCAGATATGCAGATGCCACCACCGTATGGCAGAAAGTGAAGAGGAACTCAAAAGCCTCTTGATGAAAGTGAAAGTGGAGAGTGAAAAAGTTGGCTTAAAGCTCAACATTCAGAAAACAAAGATCATGGCATCTGGTCCCATCACTTCATGGGAAATAGATGGGGAAACAGTGAAAACAGTGTCAGACTTTATTTTTTGGGGCTCTAAAATCACTGCAGATGGTGATGGCAGCCATGAAATTTAAAGACGCTTACTCCTTGGAAGGAAAGTTTTGACCAACCTAGATAGCATATTCAAAAGCAGAGACATTACTTTGCCAACAAAGGTCCATCTAGTCAAGGCTATGGTTTTTCCAGTGGTCATGTATGGATGTGAGAGTTGGACTGTGAAGAAGGCTGAGAGCCGAAGAATTGATGCTTTTGAACTGTGGTGTTGGAGAAGCCTCTTGAGAGTCCCTTGGACTTCAAGGAGATCCAACCATTCCATTCTAAAGGAGATCCAACCAGTCCATTCTAAAGGAGATCAGTCCTGGGTGTTCATTGGAAGGACTGATGCTAAAGCTGAAACTCCAATAACTTTGGCCCCCTCATGGGAAGAGTTGACTCACTGGAAAAGACTGATGCTGGGAGGGTTTGGAGGAAGGAGGAGAAGGGGATGACAGAGGATGAGATGGCTGGATGGCATCACCGACTCGATGGACGTGAGTCTGAGTGAACTCCAGGAGATCGTGATGGACAGGGAGGCCTGGCGTGCTGCAATTCATGGGGTCGCAAAGAGTCGGACACGACTGAGCGACTAAACTGAACTGAAGAATTTATCTTTCAATACTATAATGAGATTTTTCCCTTTAAAATTTTATATTCCTGAATGTTAATATGTATGCTTTAATGTTTTCTTTTGTTAATCATTACTTTTATAAGATCCATCTTTGACGTTGCAAGTAGCTATAGCTGATTCATTGTTCTTGCTGTATCATGTTCTATATTTGCAATTTACTGTTTGTTACTTAAAAGATATTAACATTGTTTCTTGTCTGATGCTACTACAATTAACAGTAGTATGAATATTAGTCTACACGGTCTTTGGTATACATGTCACATGTCTGAAGTGTATACATTGAGCATTGGAACTGCTCAATCATAAGGTTTATGCTCAATGTTAGTGGAAAATGATAGTCTTATTCCAAAGCAGTAGCTTCAGTTTACACGCCCATCTGGAATGTAGAGAATTCCAGTTGACCTACATTCTTACCAACACTTAATATGGACAGAGTTTTTATTTTAGTCAAACTGTTCCATATGTGTATTAAGCTCATTCTGGATATAATTTCCTTTCACTGACTAATGACACTGAGCCACTTTTCCTGTAGTTTAAAGCCATCTGCAAATCCTATTTTATTCAACTCCTGTTCAAGTCCTTTGATTTTAACTGGATTGTCTATATTTTTGTAATGGATTCATGGAAGTATTTTATATTTTTGGAAATAAATTATTTTCAGTTATAAGCATCTCAATACTTTGTCCCATTGCTATTTTACTGTTAATAGAAAAATTAGTTTTAAAGCAAAGAAGTTTATCTTTCCCTTCAATAAATTTGTGTCCTTTTCAAGACAATATACTTCTTATCACAACCCTCTATCTTTATAGAGGTAACCACTG